>NC_079468.1:14375000-15000000 GCF_026250575.1 Diorhabda carinulata | reverse complement strand
TTTTCTGCATTCTTCAAGCGTTGGCCTTTGTCATACCCCACCTGTCTAATGCCGGGATCCGTGTCTGGGTAAATTAAGAACTGTCCAATAACGATTCTTAAGCACGTAAAACCTATTATGGAACTGAAGTTCTATAAAAAAAAATAGAGAGATATCAAAATAAATAGAAGAAGAAGCATCAACATACGATACTAAAGTGAAGAAACAAAGGTTTTTGTACGTTGAGTAAATTTATTTTCACCGAAAATCCAACGCGATATTAGGAAAGTGAGATAAAAACCTTGTTCTGAGTTACGATCCATAATCAGCTGATGAGTGATTTACATAATCTCGGATCATAGTTTCCAAAAAGCCCTTTGTTATTAGCATTCTCTACGGAAGGGTAGTATTTAAATTGGAATAATATTTCCCCTTCAAAGTATGCAACACATATTACAGTATTGTTATTATGATTGCTTCATGTTTGGTATTACTCAGCTTAAAATAGATCATTGTAATTATAGAGTATGTCTCGATTGTTATAGAAAATAACGATGGGTTAAGTTTCTTTATAGATACCCCGTGCTCATTCAAATATTTTTTGCTGCATCTATCCAATAGCAGCTAAGCGATAAACAAGGATGCCAGATGGTTAGAAGCTAAAATCGTGAGGTCCCTAGTAGAAAATCGTGAGAAACCAAGAAATTTCAAAATAAAGCGCCTAGAGTGGGAATAAAAGTGGAAAATACATGTAGGTTAAATTTTATCCATTTATCTGCTTTTACAAAAATTGAACAATAAGCTCCTATGTAAAATTAATTAAAACTCTGACAAAATAAAAAAATACATAATAAAAGAATAGCATATGAATAATATTGAAAATTGATCTAATAAAATAAATTTATTCGATCCAAATCTGAATCACCTTTTTGGTGATACATTATTGCAGAATTTAATTTATTTGTTAAATCTGAAGACACAGTGAAGTTGTGGCAATTGCCGCTCTTTGCAACTAAACTTTTTGTTAGAAGGTGCCCTTCTAACGTTGTGGTTTCAAGGCATTTCTTCAGCTGAGTTTTGTTAAGATTAACTTGTGAAAACACTATTTCGGCGTTAGCGCTGGAATATGGTGAAGTTCAACTTCTGGTGGTAGTGAATGGTTTACACCGTTAAATGTAGATGACATACATATCAGATAATGTTATAATTTTATGGAGTCCTATTTACTATTCTTAAATTGACGAACGGTAATTCATGCGTGATCTGCATTATTTGTTCTCTTTCAGACAAATCAACGACAGGTTGCTTCATCTCTCGTAGTCTACAAATGATTCTGTTCCCTTGATTTATGAATAGACCCCATGTACTTTTGGATAATGAATATTTCCCTTGTACAGATAATGAAATATTTTTAGTTGTCTTTTCATGTATTTATGTCAGTGGTGCTGGAGTATTAGGGATTAAGAATAACAAATATCACGTGATAGTAAGATTGAACATGAAGTCGTGAGATCTTACGATAAATCGTGAGATCTGGCATCTCTGGCGATGACATTCTATCGCTTATGGTATAAATATGTGACATTAGTGACATCGATAGTAAATGACAATACTATAAGTATTTAAGTAAGGTTAGTGTTTTATTTGGGTCAGAAAACTGGAATTTTGTATTAACTTCTCTTAAATTCAGACAAAGATGATTCAACAATAAACTTGTTGTGAAGTTCATGAATTTTTAAATACGGTATTAGAAGTATGTATCTATACTGTGTTCAGTACGATTCTATTTTTGAAACTTGATTAACCCAAAAAACAGATGTAATATCAGCCAATTTTTATGCAAAACAAAATGGATAGAGAAAAAGATGACAGAAAACTTACTTGGTCCGAACTCAAAGGGGTCGTTAGTGATCTAAGAAGACAACTTTCTAGTTTGTCTACCATGGTACCAACTTCTATAACATTTAGGACTTTACAAGATGGTAGATCTAGAATATATTTTTTGAGCACTCCTCAAAATGGTTGGGAGACTACTTTACTGTTTGCTGATGTACCTAATACTAATCAACCAACTAGTTTAAGATTGCAGTGGCAGTGTGTAATAGAATCAAATTTTCCAAGTATTTCATCATCAAATAAGTTTTCTAGGGAAGAACAACTGTTGTGGGAGCGAAAACGAATGACAACCTGGGGTATAAATTCATATGAAATTCACAGTGAATCTGGAAAAATAGTTTTTCCAGCTGCCAGCAGTTTATTTCAATGTGTAGACAATGGATATTCAGTAAGTGAAATACCAAATATTATTGAAATTGGGGCCAATAATAATTATGTAGTCTTTAAAATTCTACTAAGCATATATCAATGATGAAGTTTCACTTGAAAAGGTCTGCAATATTCATTACAGTTGCAACTTGAAGTCATAAGTGAGAATATGTGCATATCTTCATAGAAAGTTGTATGTTTTCTTTTGAATCTTAAGATTAAAACATTTGAAGTATGTATGTATGTATCATCAGTTTAGATAATAATAACACAAATGATAAAAACATTATTTTAGAAAAGTGAAAATTGAAAACAGGGTTATATTAATCTTATTAAACTACATTAAATAATTTTCTCATCCTGCTTCTAATGATATTTTCTTATTGCAGTATGCTCTGGATTTTTCATTATGTATGAAAGTTTTGTCCAATTTTTCATTGTTGCTATACATCTAAACTGATCTTTCAATTAATTATCATTTGATTGTAAAAAATTCAAGAATATTGTATTATTCAATATTTAATTGGAAGTACACTTATTTTGCAATTTATCAACAGATGTAGTGCTTATATGTTGATATTACACTAGTAGGACAACAGAACAAAAAAAGACCTAGGATTTAGTTAATTTCCACCAATTTCTTCTATTTCAAAGTTTGTTTAGACTAAAAATTACAAGATTATTAACAAGCTATATATAATATAAAAATGAAATATAAAACAAAAATGGAAATGATAGAAATAAAAAGTCTGCATTTTAATTAATTCATGTTGTTTATTTGAAAGTTTTAAAATTTGGTTAATCATAGTACTAGCAGGACGTTATTGTAAAAAAGGTAGGAATAGTGCCGTTAACTTGTTCGGTGCCTCCTCGTTACTAAACTTGCCGCCTCTTCACATTATACTGAAGAAAGTGGCATTGAGCAAAGCTCATAGGTTAATGCAGATAGTAAAATTGGGACCAGGAAATGTGACAGGGCACTTAAAAATTTTATAACTGATAAAGCTAGAAAAACCAGTGACATACCAAAGGACCGCAGGCTTGAAATGTATCAGAAATGTATCAGACAGTTCGAAGCTAGCCCAAGGAGCTGGATTGGTTATTTGTGGACTAAAATGCAAGCTCTCCATACCACTAGGATAATCACTTACCATTTTTCAGGTAGAGTTGCTAGCAATAAACAAATGTACTCAGGAGTGTTTAGATAGAAACATCTCTAAAAAGTACATCCACATTCTCTCAGAGAGTCAAAAGGCCTTTAAGGTCCTGAAAGCTAATGAATGTGCATCCAAACAAGTATAGAAGTGTAAACAAATTCTAAAAGCACTAGCCAACAAAGTAACCCTAATGTGGCTACCAAGCCGTCTGATATAGCAGGCAATGAGGAAGCAAAACATATCAGCTAAGAAGTCTGAAGAACTTTTCTTGATGACCAGAAACGATATTAAACTGGTGGTTGGTCTTCTGACAAATCACAGCCTCGTCATATATGATCTTAAGATGATAGGCATGGCAGAGGAGGACAACTACAGATTCTGCAAGCTATGGAAACAGAAGAGCATCTACTCTGCGAATGTCCTGTCCATTTCACTGAAAGTAAAAATACCTTGAAGGACCATAACCCTCTGGGAAATATTAATAAAAATTTAGAAATCAAAATATTTTAATAATTAAACAAATTGAAACATCCTCTAATTGAAATTATAATCCAAATTTGCACTTGTTTTGGTAACCAACAAGTCAAATTGATTATAACGTCAGACAGTGCCTGTCGGTATAGTGATACAGAACAGTATTTTCAGTTTCTTTTAAGTATGGATCTCAAAACTTTGGTTGTTTAGTATAGAAATTATACTTTTGGTATAATAGATAATTATTATTTATAATTTTTAAAATTTGGTCCTCTTAAGCTTTATACATTTTTATGAGGGGTTGGTGTACTGTATTGTATGTTATTAGTATAAGTATGTTTCGGATTAAAATATAAATCAGTATTGTATGTTATTATGTATATTAGGGTGTTATGTACACCGGAACCCATAGGATCTATTGTATTCCCCTTTCTTGCTGCGATACTGAGGAACCCAGTATTTAGAGCTGGTCTATTAATACCACTCTTCTTAGAAAGATTAGAATGTGGAATAGTTGTAGCTGCTAGAGATCTTCTTTTCTATTTCACAGACTCCCAGGTGTAGTGCTCTGGAGTTCCATAGTGTCACACACTTCGAGATAATGTAGTCCAGTGTGCAAAAAATCTGTATGCTGCAATATCTACCAAGTCTAACGTCCATCGAGGCGACAGTGCCACAACAGGACTTCTGGTTGTTTTTCTTAGGCTGATACATTCAGCAGATCTTCTCTGATTATGGTTTCCTATGAGACTCTTTACTTGTCTCTGCCCCTGTAGATTGTCCCCATGACTGGTTTTACCTCTGTCTATCTTATTTCCAGTGCTTTCCCTTTTGTTCTGTTTGTCTGCTATTACTTTAGCAAGTCTTTCAGCTATTTCATTTTCCTCCACTTGTGTGTGTCCCAGAATCCATTGCATGGTAACTTTATTTTTCTTGCTTGTCCAGGCATTCCCAAACTAGTTTAGATTTAATTACATTAGAGCTTAGAGCTCTAGTGGCTGCTTTGCTATTGTACAGGATTGGTGTGTTGTCCATGTTTTCAGAGTATTTGATTATATGCCTGCACACTCGTATTCTAGTTCTGTCTTCTATTTTACAGCCATCCGTGTACCATTTGATGACATTTCTGTTCATTTATCATATGGTGTTTTGATACCACTTGCTTCTACAGCTTAATATTGAGGTGAATTTTTCCTCAAAGCTGAACTTTTTTAGTATTTCATCCCGAAAATGTCCCAGGTTTGGTCTCTTTTTAAGGTCAGTTTGTCAATTTGTAATAGTTTCTACAATCGTTTATGTTCTATTCATATTATACACCTATTTGAAATTACATGGTACTGCTAACTGAATAAACTGAAATCTCAAAACTGACACAAAAATTGACGCATTAGATTGTACTGCAAGTTTTGTTACTCTGCTGTTAAAACTATATTACTTTATGAATATTTTTTGAGATGTTTAAGCTTATTGTTAATTTATATTATTAATTTTTAGAATGGCCAACTGTTTCCTACAAAACTTCGTATGACTGCCTCCGGAGCAAAAATAAACTCTCAAATATGCCCTTCAAATCCAGATTTGGTAGCTTATATATGTAATCATGACATATGGATAACACATACAGTATCTGGATCAAATGTTAGATTAACATATGCCCACAAAGGTGGAAGAAATTTGGCTGATGACCCTCTTTGTGCCGGAGTACCTTCTTATGTTATGCAAGAAGAGTTTTCTAGATACCAAGGATATTGGTGGCAACCAAAATCAGCTGGTAAGAATGCAGAATTGATTTTTTAATTTTCAATCCTTTAATATATTTGAATGAAACAGTGGAAACAAAAAATATGTAAATTGTTATATATTTATATTTTTTAATATATTTATATCAATCTATTTACAACACTAGAACCCATTTTCCTGTGTACTATGTACCTGCAAACATAAGTACAATTATTTATTCTAAATTATATTTTGTTTAGAGCAATTGTTCTAAATATTAATTTGTTCTAGGTGGTGTGTATAGAATTTTGTATGAAGAAGTAGATGAAGGTGATGTCAAAGTTTTTTGTTTTCCGTCATCTCAATCTGATTCTGGGGAAGTGGAAGAATTTCGATTTCCACGAGCCGGCTGTGCCAATTCTAAGTCATATCTCAAGATGATAGAATTTAAAGTTAATGAACACCTTCAAATAGTAGATGTTTGTATGTTAGAGCTGCAATTCTCTCTTTCTTTATTATTTCCTTGGATGGAGTATGTAGTAAGAGCAGGATGGACACCAAATGCAGAATAGTAAGTGATTAGATTGATTCTTATCAGTTTGCACTTCACACACACTTTACTTTTAAAGTTGAATCATGTTGAGAAGAACAGGAAGTCTCTATACCAAATTGCAGATGTCTTTAATTATTTAAGCATATGGGATTGGAAAAATCCCATGGAAATAATCTTAAAATAGCTATATATAAGTTTATATTACATTAATGTTGAAAAAATGTTTTAGCATTTGGGTTCAAATGTTGGATAGACGCCAACAAAAATTAGAATTAGTATTACTTTCCCTCAGTAATTTCACTGAAGTGCTTCCTATCTATGAAGATACTAGTATTGTTCATCACAGTAGTCCAGTAGTACAAGTTATATTTTCCCAAGAGTCAAATATATGGATTAATGTACATGACTTATTGCACTTCTTGCCAACAACCGACAATAATGAGGTAAGCATAGATTTATTTCTAACTAAAATTGTTGAACTTTGACATCTGCATGTCATTGGAAACAAACAAGTTTCAATGACTGGAGCACTATTGCATGTAATTAAATTGGTAGCAGAAGACTTTGATAAAAGGTAAAAAGACGAAGTTGGAGTACTATGACACTAGAATAATTGCTACTTACCTAGTGGATATGTCGATTTTAATAGGCTTAAACTTTGATAGATTGGTTTCTTCTCCTTGATCCTCTGAAAGATTATTATTGACTGTTAACGACTCTGTCAACCTATTAACAAGCTATTTGGCGTATTTCTTGACTAAAATTTGAATTTAGAATTTGTAGCCAATTCTTTGACTTATTTTACTTGGTATTAGTTCCTTTGTTGCTGATAATCCCCATAATAATTATTAAAAAAATATATATAACATTCTCATCCGAGGATTTAGTTTCATATAAAATATTTCTAGTTGGTTATGCTTGATGTGGATTTTCTTTTAACGGAACACATTTTCTTAGTACATTTTTGGAATGGATGTTCTGCTAACTTGTGAAAAAAGTTAGCAGAATATAATTAAATGCTCCGTTGTTCAATGGTAGAAAAAATTTCTGTAAGAAGTTTTTCCTATTCTTAGACGTCACGAAAAAACTTACTTTTCCGAATTTTCTTAGCAGAAGATCATCATCGGTAAAGATTTATAGATTCGTGTGGCCTTGTTAGGGCCTTTAGAATTAAATGCTCTATGAATGCTAATGAAATTCTGGCGGATGAAACAAAAAGTAGGAATTTGCCCCGCAAAAGAAGCAAGATTTGTTGTTAGGTATCATTCTTAACTAATAGGGTTCTGTCAAGAAAACTTGTAAAAATTAATTTTTTCCGCAGCATTTAGCATTCATAGAGCATTTAATTATACAGGCCCTAACGATGCCACACGAGTCTATAATTCTTCACCAATTATAGTGTTCTGCTGAAAAAACACCGGAAAAGTAATTTTTTTCGTGACGTTCAAGAATAGGAAAAAGTTTTTTTCTATTATTGAACAACAAAGCATTCAATTAACATCTGATTATGGAAGCATTCTACTTCTACAATTAGCTATTGATTTTGCATATTTTGCATTGCTCTGCTAATATTTTCCTAAAGTTAGCAGAACAGCCAATTTCTCAAAAACTCTCACAGGGGAAAATTTCGTAATATAGCAATTCACTAGCACTTAATTTTCCTCTTATTGTTTTTTCTGTCTGCTCATATTGCTCTGCTAACTTTAATGACGTTATTTTTATGATAATTTTTCAGGTACAGTTTATTTGGGCCTCTGAAGAAACTGGCTTCCGGCATCTGTATTTGATCTCAGCACAAATATTGCCATATACTAATGGGATAGTGGAAACTACAGAAACAATGGATTATGTCTTTCTTCAGCCAAAAATTTTATCTAAAGTGGCATTAACTCTTGGTGATTGGGAGGTATTGGGCGAAAATCTTTGGGTTGATAATGAAAGACAGTTAGTATATTTTATGGGTTTAAAAGAAACTCCTTTGGAAAAACATTTGTATGTAGTTTCGTTGAGAAGGCCCGGTGAAATTAGATTATTAACGAGGCCTGGATATTCTTATTCTGTGGATTTTAATAAAGTAAGTTGTGTAGACTATCTATTAGAAGAATGAAAGAGTTGTTACAATTTTTGAATATTTATAACAATTTAATGGAAACTTCTTTCACTTATAAAAAATAGAAAGAAACACTTTTAAAAATGAGTATACATAACAAAACACTTGTGTATAAAAAGTGGATATAGCAGCGTATAAAAATAAATATATTCGCAGCTGGATAAAGTGGTGTATGAATCCATATTTTTGAAACCATGTTTCTTTAAAATATTTTCTGAAAAATTTCATGAAAATCAACCTCTCCTTAATTGATTTTCCTTAAAAATCTGAAATCTCTGTTGTTAATTATGCTAGCCCAAACGTTTACTCTAATAGGATATTGCGTGTGTGACATGCCTACCTCCAGTGCACTGTAAATTTTGTATATAGGATAAACGCTGCATCGTTTTAGGAAAGAATATTTTTAGGATACCTCAGACTCTGTTGGTATCAATTCATAAGCATTACAAAAAATTCTAATCTACAACCAAAATCATCATCATTCATTTCCTGATGTAGTTGAAGGGTGGTATTTCTCTTCTCAAAATTCACAATACAGATGCTTTACTTGTAGCACTGTCAACAGTTATTTCTCTTGTAGGTTTCCTTCAATGTTCTTAACTCATCATATAGTGGGAAATGTGATATTTGGAATACTTAAATTTTCTCTAAATACCCCAATTCATTGAGCCTGTAAAGGCATGATGTAAAGATTACAAGGTGTGCTATTGCGCACCAGCTGGGAAGCAGCCAATGAAAATTCGCTCCCAAAACGACGCGCCAATTTGGAAGCGAATTCTCATTGGCTCTTGAGAGATGCGCAGAACGAGTCGAAAATTATCCCTCGGGAAGAACACACCTTTTAGTTTTTACATTATGTATAAATGGCTCATTTAAAAGAAAACGATTGTTGCTTAATAACTCCCAAATTAACAATTGATAAGTAAAACGACTTTTCGTGATAAATTTGAAATATGTTAAATGTCACAAAAATTTATTAAATTTTACTCTCAGCACAAAAAAATGAAAAACAGATAGTTGTTTGTATGAATTAAAATAATTTTCTCGACTATTCGTGATTTTTCTGAGACCTGAAAAATTTTACATTTTATCTTTATTGATCAATAATAAAATATCTCTTTTTCTCCAACCATCAAAAAATGTTGACATTTTTGTACTATTTTCAGGTGTAAAAGCCATCAATTCCCTTACCCTACAAAAATTTGCTCGTTACTTAGCAACACTTTTAATCCTAGGATTAAAAACGCTACTTTTATTCCTAGGACTAAAAGTAATTGCATTTGAGCTCTCTAATTGAAATTTGAAGAAAAAAACATTATCTCTTACAAACTTAGTAAAACAAACTAATTGGGCAACTATATATTTTTATCGTGTTAGGGATTCATTTTGAAAGCAGCGTAAAAACTACTACAAAAATTATATGATTAGTACGTCTACTGACGTCTACTTGACAATCGATATTTACCAACAATACCAGATATCCATGACTACCGACTTGCTGGTTGGAGAAAAAATAGTATATATCATAAGGATATATTTTGCAACAAATA
Source organism: Diorhabda carinulata (assembly GCF_026250575.1). Lineage (NCBI taxonomy): Eukaryota > Metazoa > Arthropoda > Insecta > Coleoptera > Chrysomelidae > Diorhabda > Diorhabda carinulata. The sequence continues at coordinate 14,990,193 of NC_079468.1, read as the reverse complement.
TGCACTTTTAATCCTTATAATATAATATACTATTTCCTCAACTCTTTTTTTTTTCTCTAGCATATCAGTTCAATTGACAATAGCTGACTAGTTCAAAACTTAGGTTTTGTAACATTTCATTAATTAGTTTCTCATTGTAATGTAATATTTTTCTTGTTTATTTCAACTATTTTTTACAATTATTATAATTAACTTATCAATACTCATATAATTAAATATTCACTACTTTTATAAGTTATTTAAATTCGCAGGTTGATTTTTAGTTTTTCGTTCTGTTCACTATGAATTATAAACTGACTCTCGCTGCTAAACAAGCACGAATTTGTACCAGAAGTAGACTAGAATTCTAGGAAGTAAAAAAACAGATAAATAAAAAGGCCTTTCTAGAAATTGATTCTACACGAGTTCGTAACAATAAAAATTAATTAATGAATATTTTAGGATTGCTCAATGATAGTAACAGTGTACAGCAATATACAGAGGCCACCGGACTGCCAAGTATTTAAAATAGTTCATACAGACTGGACTGTGGAAGGTGTTACTTTAACCCCTTTAGGCTATCTTATGGAGACCCCACCATTACTCAGTGAATGTTATTCTCCTGAATTATTTACTCATGAAATTAGTTCGGGGCATGTTTTATATGCCATGGTATTCAAACCCCATGATTTTGAAATTGGGAAGAAATATCCAACTGTTTTAAATGTATATGGGGGACCTGAGGTGCAATTAGTATCAAATACTTTCAAGGTAAGTTGTTTTTGTAGTAAGATAATAAGTAAACTGAATTTTTTTCAATTTCTTATTTCTTAGACCTTTTGATATGTTTATGCTTCTAAATGTTCTTGATTTTAAGTCTTCTGATTCAAAATTAGTGAAATTTTCATCTGTCTTTTAAAAACTATGAAAGACTAATTTTATATCCGAAGAGACCTAAAATTAAGAACATTTAGAAGCATAAACTAAAATTTTGTGAGACGTTTGTGGAGGAGGAATTTTTTGACCATCTCACACTCGATTTGTGATATTTCTTGAATCTAAAGTGACATTGAAAACCATGGAGATAATCCGTGGATAATCCAATAATGATATTCGTACAAATTTTAGATTAGATACTAAACAATGTTAACGGTTTTTCAATTTTTTTTATCATAGGGCATGAGGCAATTAAGGATGCACATGTTGGCTGCTAGGGGTTACTGTGTAGTAGCCATAGATTCTCGAGGATCTCAGCACCGAGGATTACAGTTTGAGAGTTATATAAAAAGACGGATGGGTACTGTAGAATTGAAAGATCAAGTAGAAGTTTTAAAATGGTTGTCCGAAAGTCTTAACTATATAGATTTAAATAGAGTCGCTATTCATGGTTGGTCTTATGGTAAGCCTGTTAAAAATTTCTTCTTATTTCAATAGTGTTAATATCCACTATCAATATCAAAAACTATTGTGCTACTCCAAAATATTTTTTCCTTTTTCTCAATGATGTCCATCTCTATCAGTCTTTGGAATAAAATGTTTTTTCCTGTGTTAAAATTTATCAGTATGTCTTTTCTTATAGAAAAATTATGGAAATAATTGGAAATCTTCCAAATAAACTAATTTAGTTTCCATGCAAGCGTGTCTCTTTACCATAGGCAGGTTGTTGGTCTCATCTATGAACCATGTGAACTCACGCTCACAGAACCAATACACAAGCTTCGGACACTGGACGTATATCAAGGCACAAACAAGGAAAAAACGAGTATGAAGGACAAATATGCTGCGACTAGCGTTCTGGAATGTTGGCTTTTGAAACGAAAAAGACAAGATGATAATATTGGAGCTGTATCCAAGAACGACTGACCTTTGCACACTTTCTGAAACTAAAAAATACCAAAGAGCTAGTTCTGGAGTTTGTCACAACGTTGGAATTAGAGAAGGGTAATTTGGATATAGTGAGAATGTATGCACGCACCAAACATAAGTAAGTCGAAACAAGAAATGAACGATCTCAACGCGAAGTTACAGGCATTACTAAACAAAATACCAGCAGGGAACAAACTTATTCTGGTGGGAGGTTTCAATGCAAGAATTAGGCAATCAAGTTATAGATAGTGTGAAACATCGATTCATCGAAGAAATAATCAATATGTATGGTGAGGCTCTTGAGGATCTATGAAGCCATACTCAGAATAAACAATACCTTTTCGTATCAAAGTCTATAATACAAGATAACATAATCAAACTCCAGAGGCTACTAATTCGTCATTGATTACATTATTAATAACAAAAACATACACAGATTCCAAATCCTGTATGTGCAATCTCTTGCATCATCAGAGTTGGGCGAGGGCCATCAGTTGGTCCTTTGTAAAATAAGATTGGGCATTCTCGAAAGAAAAAGCTGGTAAGCAAAGAAAAATTCAATATAGAGTCACTAATGTGCGTGAGTTCCAGGAAACTATATGATACATGTCTATCACACAAGATCTAGAATAACCGAATACCACCACAAGATACTGTAGAACTAGCAATGCACAAGGTGAAAACTAACGTGAAGATGTCATTGTTGAAATTATTGTCCTTCCAAGTATGTAACTTCAAATGGTGTTGTGGTTGAGGACTCAAAATAAAAGTGTCCAAGAGTTTTTTAACATGTCTACGTCTCGATATTTCATTTAATCTTTATCAAGGCTAAAAATACATGGTACATAATAACTCAATCGTTGACGAAGATAAACAAGTAAACATAAAATTGGGAAATTAGATGTAAAACAATAATCAGTGTAACAATATAAATATCTATACATGTATATATAAATGAATAGGATACACTGCATCTAAGACAAATTATAACATATACATAAACATATAACATATATAACATATATATATATATATATATATATATATATATATATATATATATATATATATATATATATATATATATATATATATATAACAAACATATATATAACATAAACAAATAAGAAAATTGTTGTATAGAGAGAGATAAATGCTTTATTATCAAAGAATTGTTACAATTTGTAGACAAATGCTTGTAAAAACTAAAAAAAAACATAAAAATAACTAAATAAAGATACAAATAAAATTTCAATATACAGAAGAAAACCGCAATGAGTAACAAAATTATAGGTAATAGTAATAGGTAATAATTAGTCCATACCAAATTAAAACCAGTATGAAGCATGTCCTCAATTAAAATATTATTATTAGAAGTCCTTTACAGAGTGGATGGCACTTTCCAGTAAATATGCCCTAAAATTATTTCGAAATGAGGGAAAAAATGATATCGATTTGATTTCAATTGACAAGTGATTGTGCATTTTTCTTGCATTGTAAAATATTGAGCCCTCAACTAATTCTGAAGTTGGAGTAGGTAGGTAAAAGTCGTGCTGTGCGTTCCTAAGTGGATAGCCGTGCAATGATCTTTCGGAAATTGGAGAAGCTTGCTTACAAATTAGGCAAACGGATTCAAAGATGCATAAAGAAGGAGGAATTTTTTAAAGAAGTTCCTGCAGTGAGCCCTCCTGTTTATACCGAGTAAATATCTAACAGCTCTCTTTTGTAGTTTGGAGATTCGCTCAAATTGAGTCGCACCACACGTATCCCTGAAGGGAAGGGCATAACGGAGATGCGACTCATTAAGGGCATAAGGAATAGTGTGCATTAAGGGCACTACAGATGAGATACAGTTAGGTATAGATTCAACCACGTCAATGGTGGTGATATTTAATAAAAAAAGTCTGCAATGTATTTTTATATGATAAAACAGAACGACAATGAAAAAGCTATTTGAAGAAACTAATACATACACATATAAGTAAAAACCTGTGCAAACAACATACCTTTTTAAATTATTAGACATCAGTCTAATAATTAACATATTCCACACGAATAGATAATTTTCTTACATCTATCAGTGAATGAATACTTCCAAACTTTTCCAATATTAATAAAATTATGGACGGTAAAAATTTTCGGAATTATTCTAATTATTACTATCCAGTACTAGTCCGGTTAGTGTGTGTTGACTTATAAACATTCAAAAGATGGTTATATTGGACCCCAAAATTGGCCACATCCATGCGGTTATTAACTGTATCATTCAGTTTTATGTATATCATTTTGCTGCTTGTTCTTTTTGCATATTTATGTTTTTTATATAGAATTTTCACATCATCAAAATTAAAGTTGTGACCCTCAGTGAAATGATGTTGGACCAGAACTGTTTTATCTTTTTTGTTCTTATTATGTTCTCGACAATCATATTCATGCTGGTATATTCTGAATTTCCAGTACTGATTACATACCCATGTAATTCTTATTGCAGTCTAAACAATTCATTTTATAAATCACATTAGAATGCTGGAGTTGAGCTGTTTGTTTATTGGGTAGAATGCCAGCTCACAATTATTTGACGAGTGCGTTTTCAAACAGTTTCCAAGTTTTTCCGATAGTCCTCTAATGTACGGAAATTTACAATACATTTTATTTTCATTTCGAGGTACCTGTATTACGTTATAATTGCTCTTATTTATAATTTTATTAACCAGGTTTTTTGGGTAATCATTAACTTTGAGAATTTGTCTGATTTCATTATTATTATTAGTATAGAATTCAGGGCTACTTAGATGTTGAACCCTGTATATAAGCCCTTTATCATCCCTAATTTATGTCTCCAAGGATGGTTCGTATAAAAGTTGAGAAGTCGGCCTGAAGCTGAAGGTTTGGAAAATCAATTTAATAAAAATTTACCATTCAATCGCCTAATTACCAACGTGTCCAAGAAAGGTATAGCACCATCTAATTTTTCCTCACAGATTAACTTGAGATTGGGATGATAGGAGTTAAAGGTACATATTACTGTCTCAATTTGTTGCTTTGGAAGGGCTAAAATGGGATAAATTTTAACAAAACTAACTGGAAAGGGTATTTGCTTCAAACTTTCAGTAACCAGGTCATTCATGACCAAATTTGCCAAAACTGGGCTAGCAGGATTTCCCATGGTTGTGCCTTCCAGTTGTATGGAAAATCTGTCATTGAAAGAAAAGTAACTAAATAAGTAATCAATTAATTCTATAATCAAATTATACTGTATATCAGTGTATGCCGATAGGTATAAGTGATTCTTAATGATGTTATTTACTAAAATTCTAGATATATTGGTAAAAAGTGATATTACGTATAAAGATATCAAAATATAACCATTTTCCAGGGTTATATCTTTTGTTGACTCCACAAATCCATAAGAGTTTTTCACATTATGTACAAACATGGTGTTTATTACAGGGTTCCCAGCGACCTGGAAAATCTGGGAAAGTCAGGGAATTGCAAAATGGTCAGGGAAAGTCAGGGAAATTTGGAAATATTCTCAAAAAGTCAGAGAAATTTACAAAAAATTTCAAAAAGTCAGGGAAAATCCTAAAATAAAGTAAAATCTGGAGTAATTCCAGATTTTAGAAAATCCTTGCGCTACGTCTCACCAGATGGCGCTTCTGAAATATTTTGCTGTGTTTCTCACTAGATGGCACCTCTGAAAGAGAATTTGCTGTACTTCTTACTTCCTTTGAAATTTTGCAGCACTAGATGGGTGGAAAATGTACAGTGTCTAGGAAGGGCACTTGAAATTTTTGATCATGTTAAAAATTTTCAGAGCCCTCATGACAAGATTTGTCAGTGATGATAAATTAAAGGCTGCAATTACTGTGAAGCAACTGCTTGATATTGACCTATGTCAATCTGAAAACTTTCTTCATTACAAAAAAATTGATGTTGGTTTTGCTGCCAGAAAATTTCTTGGAGAAGTCAAAGTAGATGAGAGAGATGTTATGAACTTTCGATTGCAGTGCAGGGAACTTCTTGTTGCTATTGTTGAAAAACTGAAAGAAAGGAGTCCTGTGAAGTTCTTGATCGTTCGGGGTGTTTCTGCGTTAGATCCTTTTATTATTAAACATAAGCCCAAAATTGGTATTCAGAGGTTTCAAGTGGCCCTTCAGTGCTTGGTTCACGCTAACAGAGTTGAGGATGATGTTGCCGAAAAAGCAAAGCAGCAGTACATTAATTTAACCAATGCAGCCAATCTGCGACTTCAACATGAATTTGAAACTTTTTTTAAAGTACCCACAGATGAAGTTGGCCTTGATAAGTTCTTTTTTGACATCTTGGACGATGATAAAAATTTCGCAGAGTTGTGGAAAGTTGTTAAAATGTGCTTAATCTTCTCGCATGGAAATGCATCTGTTGAGAGTGGATTTTCGATCAACAAATCTTTGTTGATTGAAAATTTGCATGAAACCACATTGGTTAATCAAAGGCATGTTTATGATGGCATTTTAAAAGCTGGGGGCGTTCAGGCTGTAGACCTACTTAATACTAATAATAATGATTAATACTACTATTAACATTAAGTAATCCAAGCTGATTTTGCGCGCACCTTTTGGTCAGGGAATTTTTTGAGTTTTGGTCAGGGAAAGTCAGGGAATTTATCAGGCAAATTTTGAGGGGAACCCTGTATTAGTGATTAACTTGTTAACAAAAACTGTTATTTTATATGATGGGGAATTAATACAATTCACTACTGGCCTCATGTTTAGGGTTGTTTTGTGAGTTTTTTCATAACCCATACATTTTCGGTACAACTGCATTATTTGTTATCATCGTTTTGCCTTCAGCTTTTGAGACTATTCCAGTTTCCCTTAATTTGTTGACTAATTCATTCGCTCTACGTTGGTTTACGTTTGTTGGATCCTTATTCAATAATTTATAAGTATTAACGTCAGATATAATTTCATTAATGCATTCAAAATAGTCCTTCTTATTCATGATTATCGTTACATTTCCCTTGTCTGAACCAGGTACAATGATAACATTGTTAACACAAACGAATTGTTTTGTTTTATAGAAATCTCTCCTGATTTGTTCGTTTCGTTTATCATTTGTCAAAAGGAAATAGAAATTTTTCAATATATTAACAGTTCTAGATCTAAGGTAAGATTTATCGTCTTCATTGGAACATACACAAGAGATACAATATTGTAGGTCTTTAATGAGTGTTGTTAACGGAAATTCTTGATAACTAAAAATTTGGACCTGCACACAGAAGTCTTTTTACTTCCACAGGTATATCTAAGTTAGTGTAATTTTTAATGAGTTCTTCATGAGTTATGAATTTTCTTAATATTCTTAGTTTTTACATTGTTAAAACATACATTACATCTACAAGTGGCCCTATTTTCGAAATTATGCACTATTTCCAGTGATAAAATTGACCTTACCTCATATTTAATTATATCCCAATTCTTTTTCTAATTTCCAAAGAGTTACTTTAATTTCTAAATTAAGAACTGATTTGATAAATCTACGTTGTATTTTAGTTACTTCATTTTGGAATGGATGATCCTCAGTATTAAGACTGAGTAAGCACTTCATATTATTCTATTCCTGCACAAAGCAAGTTTGTAATCCAACTTCAGCCACTTTCTTTTTTATAATGTTCCACATATTTTTATCAAGATCAAATAAAATATCAAAACGTTGGCATTTCAAAAAACTCTTGGCCATTCTGGCAGCAGCAGAGGAAACACTTGGCAAAAGAAAAGTCAATATGTCGTCTACAAAAAACAAAAATCTCTGGTTTACCAATGAAGTAAAACTCCTTGCTGCAGAAACAAGGAAAGTCTATATGAAATATCAAAGTCTAAAAACAGAAGAATAACACCAATGATATATTATAGTATGAAACAGGGTAAACGTGAAAATACGGAGATAAAACGAGAGTATTGGGATAAGTTCTCAATCGAAATGTAGCATTATCTTTATGGAGGTTTAGGAAGAATATTATGGTTATGATTCAGAAAAATACCAACTAGAGAATATATTTCGGCTAAGATCTCTCCGAGCGAATCGTCAAACCACTTTAAGACCCTATACTCAGATGATCAAGATGATACCCCTAGCACACTGGAACAAGAGACTGATACTTTCGAAATCAGCGAGGGGTAGGTTGAAACGGCGATATCAAGGTTGAAAAATAGGAAGCATCCGGGACCGGACAATATCAGCAACGAAATGATTAAGTATGGTTGCAACTCACTATTTAAAGAGCAACAAGGCTGCAGACACAATAGACGAAGAATTCATACTGAGACAAATTATAGAAAAAACTATAGAGTATAATAAGCCAGCCTCACTAGGCTTGCTCAATTAAGCCTTTCAACAGGGTAAAACTCAAATATGTTATACGAATTTTACGGGAAGAACGAGTAAAGTGATACAAATAATCAAAGAACTTAACTCGCTAAACCACAATAATACAGCACGACAACACACTCACAGATGATATTCCAGTAATAATAGTGACAATCTATGTCCAATGCTTTTCAATCTTGTCCTAGAGTGCATAACAAACGGAGCCAAAACTGCAGGAAGAGAATACACGATGGGAAGAAGCGAGTCTCCAAATTGTATGCAGATGATACTGTTTCCATAGCAAAAGACGAAGATAATCTGCATTGAATGCTTTTCATATTCAACCGAATGGTAGAACAGTTCGATATGAAGATTTCTATCCACAAGACAAAGTGTATGACATTAAGTAAAGATCTAGTACGCCGCAAGTAATTGATACACGATAAAATAAAAGAAAAAGTTATGAACTTCAACAATCTATGAACTATAACATCGAGCAATAGAAACATCTACTAGAAAGCACACATATAAGCCAAGAAGGCCTCAATAAATTCATGACTACCTCAAGCAAGGTGCGTATATACAAAACTACTGGACGTCTCATATTAACCTTTTGAATTTTTCTGAACAACAGAGATGGAAAATCTTATATCAATAGCTGGAACAGATAACGCAGCTCCCACATTAGATAGGCCTGCGACCAAATTAAAAGTTATAGTTTGATGGGTACGGAGGAGGAAACGAGAGTGGAAGGCACACGTCCACAAAATAGCGGAGGATCGGATGGCGAAAAAAGCATTCAACCACCAGAAGACCAGCAGGCAGACCTCTAAAGAGGTGGGCCAAATCATGGATATAGACATCTCAAGATCGAGACTGAAGAAATTGGAGAATATAGGGAAAGTGGAAGAAGAAAAGAAAAAGTTTCCATGTATAGACCACGCAAATTAATTTTTTTTCATGGAATATCTAAATAGAAATTTAACTTGCGCTGAATGTACCCAAGTACCCCGGAATAGGTTTCAATTTGCAATCATCATTCTATGGTTTGTATGTACAGATCGTGTCAGTAGAGCAGCACAGGGAACATATTAAGTGAAAACACTCATCATCATACCTAGTGTTGAAATTATTCCATTTTGCTTTAAGGAATTTAATTTGAGACCTACCATTGTTGCCTGATGTCCTATATTAACCATACATCGCCGAAGAAAAAAAATTTTGGTCGGAGAACAGGAAAATTGAGTTCAGATTGAGGGGGGATTTTTACTCTTCACAAGCCAACTATACTATTGTATGTAAAATTATATAATAGATAACAAACATTATTGGAAGGATAATTTATTATGGTTTGGGGAGGCATTTCTTTGATAGTATGCACGAATCCGATAGTCACAAATAATAGAACTATAACAGATTGCATGTACATACAAGACATTTTACATCAGTATCAGTGCTCCATATAAAGAAGGAAAGATAACGTTAGGCCGCAACGATTGTTAAAAATAGAAGTTGGAATTTATACTTTGTAATAGCTATCATGTTATCCAGACTTCAAACCAATAGAAAACTTGTGGCATATCTTCACTGGTGATTAAGATCAATAATCTAGAAAACATAAGGACGAATCTAAACCTAGGAACATTTCTAATTTTAAAAAGCTAATAAACGCTGCGTTAATGTTTTTTACAAATGTAGTATCAAAAAATATACATATGTGTTTTTTAGGCGGTTATTTAAGTTTAATGGGTCTAATTAATTATCCAGAAGTGTTCAAAATAGCTATAGCAGGAGCTCCTGTAACAAATTGGAATTTGTATGATACAGGATATACAGAAAGATATATGGATTTACCTGAATATAATCCTGAAGGGTATCATGATGGAAACGTTTTGAATTATATCAGCAAATTTCCTGAAGAGTAAGTATATAGGCAAATGTCATTAATATTTATATTTATCTACAATCTACTTTGAATACAGTTTCATTTGCAATCTCAAAAGTTTTATTTAATATATATTTTAATAATAGTTAATTCTTTCTCTACTAGCTTATAGTACGTCGATATTACTTCCAGGATATATGCTTACGTTTTATAAAATAAAATAATGTACTTTAAATTAATTGGGAAAATAATAAACATATGAATGAACTGAATCATCAGAATATAAAAGGTTAATGTAACAATGTTAACAAATATGTCTGCTATTTGTTACATTTAATAGTTAAATGAACTTAAACTATTGTATGTATGGATTTGGATCTACTGTGTTCCCCTTTCTTGCTGAGATATTAGAGAACTCAGTGTTTACAGCTGATCCATTAATCCCACTCCTTTTAAAAAGTCTAGAATGTGGGATGGCTTTAATTGCCAGAGTCTCCTATTTCATACGCTCCCAGGTGTATTGCTCTGGAGTTCCTTAGTGTTTCACACTTCGAGAGAATGTGGATAGAGGTTTCTTTCTCTGTGCAACAAAACCTGCACGACCCATTATCTGCTAGGCCTAGCGTCTTCAGGTGTTTGTTGAGGCGACAGTGCCCCGATAGGACTCCTGTTAGTATTCGTAGATTGTTCTTACTTAGTTTGATACATTCTGCAGATTTACTCTGGTTATAGTTTCCCAGAAGAGTCTTTGCCTGTCTCAGCCCTTGTAGGTTGTCCCAATAATTACAGACCTACGAGATACAGTATTTAACATTTTTATCTGGCCATCTGGTATATATTCCAAAACAAATTTTAAATATTTACATGAGTTTAACTCATTTGTATACATTTGTTTGGTGATTCTCGTTGTTAATATTCTTTGCAGTATAATTGAACTTACAACTTCACTCGTGTGAACATGCACGTTAGGAAATTTTCAGACAATTGTTGTTTGTATGACGAGAACCTAAACAATTACTTTCATTTATATATCAGTTGTCATATCACTTACTGAACAGTAGTTGACATATTTAAATAATTTTTCTCAACAGTTTGAGCGCTGTCAGTGATTGCTTGTATAAAAATTATGATAGGCAACAAAGTACTTTCCAAAAATAACTACACTGAGCATGAGGAATATAGTTTTCATACTCACCAGTTGGAGAGTGAGGTCTTCAAGTATAGCTTGAAATTGACATTACTCATATGAAAACAGTAATGTAAAATAAAAACTGAAAAAAAATATAGATTCTGAATTGTTGTGCTATTCAAAAAGGAGGACACAGTTTTCTGAATTACATAATTCTCTTTCAACAGTCGTTAGTAATTATTTAAATGGACAAAACTTTCAAAACATTCTTGTATTTTAACAAATTCATTTCAGAGACTTCACTTTCCACTTGTGCCTATAGTAGAAAATTCAAAAGCAGTAGCCCTTTTTGAAATTCAATATGAAATTATATATAATAAATTTTTTAATTTTTTAACAGGGAAAACCGATTGCTGATCATCCACGGTTTAATAGATGAAAATGTACACTTCTACCATACTAGCCAGCTGATTAATAGCCTTATAAAAGGTGGAAAACCGTATCAATTGCAAATTTATCCCAACGAAAGGCATTCTCTGCGCCACCTTGATGCTAGCAAACATTATGAAACTACTTTATTATCATTTTTACAAAACAATTTGTAGAAATAATATAAGGAGATTAACTTTGATCATATTTAATAACAGGGTGTATGTCATCAATTTGAAAGTGTCAAAAAAGTTCAGTTACCATCAAAGTTTTGTTAATGGTGATGGTGGTCCCAGTGAAAGATTTTGCAGTTGAATCAAATCATTTCTTCTATATTTTCTTTTATAATAAATTTTTCTATTACATAATAACAATGTTTTCACATTTTGCTAATTTTGTCGTAGCAAAGCTTAATCTATTAATTGGATTTATACCTAAGTTGGAATTTTTCAAATCATTGGGGATATTCATACTGAATACACTATAATTGCCACTACTGTAACACTCTCAATTAACTATCTGACTCTTTTTAGTTTATCTATTGCTCTCTCAGGACGATAACTTGGGTGTAGAAACTTGTGTCTGTTTAATTGTAAGTAGTAATACAGTAGCAGTAAACTGTGAGTTCGGTATGAATAAAATGTATTGAAAAAAAGTTGCAATACAGTCAAACACTCGATTGTGTAAGTTTTAGTGGAAAAACTGCCATTACCCATATAGTTTTCCAAAGGGCAGCACCATATTTCACAATCTTTAAATAAAGTGAAGAATCAAAAACTATGCAGGCAATAGTTTTCAGATATTAGGTGCTATTTTTTGACGAAATGTGTATCAAAAGCAGTTTTTTCTTTTTTTTTCTCATTCACGTAGGTTATGAACAAATAAACAAGATAAATATGTTAAAAATAAATAAGGCTGATCTATATTCAAACTGCGGTCTACCACTACAGATTTTCTTACATTAATGGCTTTAAATTCTTAATTTTCATTAGAGTCACGTTTGAATTATATGAAATGGGCCTTTCTAACTTTATCCAGCGTATTTTAAGCTAATTTACTGCAAGTCCTGTAACGGTTACTTTTCTGTTAATAATTGATTGTTCTAAAGGTTTGGTTGACAAAAAATTTTGGTAAGTCATTCGGATTAGATGAAATGGCGCTTTCTCTTTACATGTTTTGATTATATTTTACCAATCATCTGGTGAAAAAATGTTTTGATTTTTTTTCGCACGTGACTCAATAATGGCAAAATCTGGGTGTGTCCACTTACCAAAAATTTCATTTCGATTGATTCAGCTCTGACTTCCGTACTTTGAACAAGTTTCAATAAACTTAAGGCAGTTGTAATATTTCTGTATATATATATATATATATATATATATATATATATATATATATATATATATATATATATATATATATATATATATATATATATATATATATATATATATATATATATATATATATATATATATGTTAATAATTTTTTCGAAATTTGTAGGGTAAGTCTTTATGTTCTTTATTCTTTATATCAAATTTCTTGAGACCCTCGAGATCTTTCATATTCTGGCCCAACAATCATGTAGCTTATATTTTTACTGAATTTATGACATCCAAAATTATGAACATATTCGCTTATAATAAGCGATGTGGTCAACTTGGGAAAGGCTAAAACTTTTTCCAGGTCAAAAGAAAATATGAACATTTTTTTTCTTTTAAATGAGTTTTCTTTTCAATTTTTTCCATCAGTTGGAGAATTTAATTTTTATTTGAAAAGTTTGACACGTATTCTTTGATGGTTGTTTAAAATGTGAATTAAATTGTGTAGAAAACACATTATAATAAAATTTTTCTTCCACTGGTGCTATATTTTTCTTTTCACATTCTGTGACGTATAGTTCATACATCTTCTCAATATTTGAGTCAGGATTTAAATATTGTCGTCTTGGATTGTGAGCTCTGGTGACTACTGTAGGCTGGAAATAACATTTGTATCATCTATTTTATTGCTTGCAACGCGACCTTTGCGCTGATCAACCAAAGATGTAACTTGTTCTTTAGAGCAACAATCATATATCTGCCCGTCACTTACCTGATAAGTGTCTCTAAAATATTTTTTGCAAACGGGAATATGAAGTCTCTCTTTTCGAAAGTGATATGTAAACGAATTTGATCTTTGTTCTTAAATTTATTTCGTGGGGCACCTTATTTTTATTCCTTTAACTTTGATACAACCTCTCAAGAAAATATTTTGTTTAAGTTGACGATACAAACTATAAAATGCCTTTATGGCAGTCTCTCTCATCTGAAATTTTTTGGTTGCACTTTTAACGGTATCTGCATTGTATCGACAAATGTTTGTGGAGGTATTAAATTTCCTTCCCTATTTCTGTATGCCAAACCTTTTGTTCTGTTATACTTTTGTAAATTTTGTATTTATTTATCAGGATTACGACTTCTTTTCTCCCAATCAATGTGTTTGTTGCAATCTGATAAATCCGAGGATAACGATAGACCTCTTCTTGAACCAGACTTTCTGTTGATAAATCGTATTGAAGAATCATCATTGTTTTCTTCACCCACATTGTTATTAGTCTCACTCATCTTGATTATAACGGTATAATATTTATTTTTTAAAAAACAGTCTAAGAGTAATGTTGAAAAGACCAAGAAAATATGTAATTCGATTAATATTGGTGAAGTATACTGTACTGTTGGATAATACCGCCCTATAAGAGCTAAAATTTTATTATAAGAGGTTATCTAGCAATCAATTTTAAATACAATATTTATTTTGTACACCTATATAAAAATAAAGGAAGAAAAATAAAATTTATGAGAGCGCGGCATTATCAAACTGGTTTGAGAATAGCGTGCCCCGGTTTGATAATACCGTGCATTCAAAATAATAGGCGATACATAGATCAATCAACATTTATTTAGGCATAATTCACAGGCATTGTACATAACTAGGTATAGTGCTTATCTTAACATTAATCTTATCAGAAGTCGCAAATATAATTTTCTGCCGTTTCATTTCCACTGCATTCTTTGTGGATCCAGGTTGAACAAGAGGAGCAACGAAACCAGACTTCATTATTACGTCCGAATTCACCACATAATTAACATATGTCATTAGTTTTCTCATTTTCTTTGTCTGAGCTTATCTCATCTTCACTGTCGTCATTATATAATTGTGCAAGGGGAATATCCTCGCTGCTTTCTTCACTGCTAGAAATTAACACTCTTCTCTTCACAGATTTTCCTTTAACATGTTTTCCATTACCTTTTTTTCTTCTATTAATCTTCTCTTTCTCTCCTTATCTTCTAGCTGTCCTTTTGGTGGCGTGGCGGTCAAAATTTGCGAGTGTTGTTTCTTTGAACGTCTTTTAATTTTCTGAATTTTTCGAGGTACTGGGCTCAATTTTCGGTTCGGTTTCATTTGCAACATGTGTAGAGAGTACTTCCTTTGCAATGTCATTGTTGAATGAATATTCGTTTCGAGTAGTTAAGTCTTCAACAATTGGGTCTGATATAAAATCATCATCATCAAACACGTTGGGGTTTATGGGATGAATGCCAGTCACTTCGAAACCTTTTACTGCCTTGTCCATCGAAGCTATTCTCAAATAAGCTTTGATAAATATTGAAGCCAAAACATCATGAGTAATTTGTTCATATATATATATATGTTACACTCTTTATGATAAGCTATCTTCAATGGACCGTAGAAAGTGACATCCAGCGACTGCATCCTCTAGGAAGTGTGCAATGATAGCATATGGATCCCGTTTTCCCGGCAAAAATGATAAGCCTTCAGTGACAAGTGACTAGCATGATTGTCAAGAATGAGTAGAGTGGGGTTTTCAGCTGTTGCAGTAATATATTTGGCAAAGTGACGAAGTCATTTCTCAAAAAGTTCTTCGGTGATCCACCCAGATTTTCAACACTCATATTCTGCTCCAATAGACCCTCCAATCTTGAGACTTGGTTTGATTCTTTGGTGTGGATATATAAACATGGGTGGGATGATTGAAGTTCCCGATGCATTCATGGCATAGACAACTGTGACATTTTGTCCAAGTTCCCCGCTTGTAATTTTGCCAACTTGCTTAATTCCTTTAGATGCATTTTGCCTGCAACCATGTGGGCCAACTATACACCATTAATCACATAACCTTTCTGCCTTGTATACCACATAAGGTGGCAGTACTATCACTGGGGCAGTAAAAGCGAACATGATTGATATTGAGCTCTTGGTTGAAATCATTATCCTCTCTGAATATTTTGTCCCTCGGTGAGATTTGTTTCAAGATAGTTTAGTATTCGTTCAGGTGAAATATCTAGAATGTGTGGCTATAAATTGTCAAAGTAGTTGTTTATTTCGTCTTTTGTTTTTTCGGTCCGACCTCTCTTAATATTCTGACAAGTCTTGTTTGCAAACCACTGTTTGTGCATTTTAATAAAAGCCACACACCAATCCTCACAAGAAATATTTTCTTTTTAAATTTGTCTATAGATATTCCTTTCAAGTCCAAATAAGATTTTACAACTATGCGTAGGGCCCACATTGTCATTGTCATTGTCACATCCAATGTTCTCTCCATCACTTGATATAGACTTGTTTGACTACCATCATATTTAGGCCTGTAGTCCACGTAGCATTGAGAGCCCAATTTTCTTTTATATTCCTTTGACATGGCTGAAATAAAAAAAATACCTAGTACCAAAATACCAAACAACATATTTGTCGGCTTAGTTTTTGAGGGAAATATTAATATTATGTAGATATATATCTAAAAGGCACCGTATTATTACATTTATTGAAATATATATTGAAAATGTGGGGTGAATTTACCATCAACGATTATTTAAAATATTTTAAACATGGCAAACATGGTAATGGCTTCAGAATACAAAATTACATAACCTTATAAAAATACAGCTTGTGATTATAACGCATGTTACCGCTATAAACCTTATAAATTATTATTAATACATACTATTTTATGGTAGCTTATAAACTTGCACAGTGTTTAGACACAATCCAGTTACCGTTCGCTCCAAATCTCCCGACAACATTCCTGCCAATTCTATAAAAATCTAAACATCTATAAAAATGTAAACATGTAAAAAATGACAAACTTAACCACTTAAGCAAAGTGATTCCATTTTACGGTATGTAAGTACGAATATAATTTTCTATTTATCTATTTTCCTAGCTAAGTTACGAGAGCATAGACTAGACGTCCATATTTTATAAATTATGGCGCAAATGTAAAAGTAAGTTTTAGGAAACATTTCTGCATATCCATAAGTGAGTAAAAGTCATAGATATTCATCTACAGGGTCGAATGAAGTATTTAGTTGTTTCGATAAAATCTGTAACCAAATCCAGAGCTGTTCTATTCACTTTTCTCCCAGGTGTCAGTTATGATACTTTGTATTCAGCTAGTATGTAGATAGATGTTTCCTCTCTTAATCTAGTCTTTTTCCTCCTCTTGTTTGGGTTTCATGGGGTATCTATTCAGTGTTTAATAGCCTGATTGCTATTTTTTTACAAATGCAATTTTCGTTTATTGTTACATATTTATTATTATCTTCAACTTGATTCAGAATACCTGTAATCTTGTAGCATTACCATTTCTTAAAACACTTTCTCGTCTCCTAACCCTCATAATATTGATTTAGATGATACCAGATACAAAATAACTCTGATTACAATTTCAATAGTGAAATTATTAAACATCAATGTTTGAATTACATTATTGGGGCTTACGAGTCATGCGGGTTGCATGGGCGTCTTAAACAAACCAAGATGAGCATAGCACCATACATCTATCTGTCAACTATTTTTTTATAATTACTGAAAGATGCTGAACTGCGCTGTAGTGAGCTGTATTCATAGGACAGATACATATCTTGTCAGACTAAAAAAAGTCGTGGGTCGCGTGAAATTTCTATCAATAAACCGACCGTTCATATATATTAACTGTTATTTAACATGCCAAATTTCGTTTTTCAATTTTTTCAAAAGCCTAGATTGATGGAAATAAGTATGAAGGATAGTACCAAGGACTAATTACCCATATTGCTTTTTTTACATCAATCCATATTCCCCATGAAAAAGCTCTACATAAATATGATAGAGTTTTGAATTTTTCGCATAGGAAATAATGAGACTGAACAAGACTCCGTAAAAGACTGGAAATATCAAAATTTGATATATTTGATATCTAAATATCTCAAAAAAAAAATCTCAATTACTCTTAGGAACGCAAGACATAAATTTTAGGGAAAGAAACACTATTCAGTTGTATATTGATTCGTCGAATGGAAAGATGGAGGGACAAATAAATGAATTAGGAGAATTTTTTTCCCACGAAAGTAGGAAAAAAATGTTATTCGGACATTAAGAAAAAATGTAATAAAAGTTCAATCCTCATTCCAGACGAACAAGAAACCTTGCCAAGCACTATCACACGTTCCCCTGACAGCATTTTCCCACAAGGAGGAAATACAAGGTAGAGTTGAGGAAATAGTGAACTTCTAAACTCTTATAATTTTTCGTAGCTCCTTTTATATTAAAGTTCGTGCAGAAAACTAGGTACTCCAGTCTGACTAATTCGGTCATTCGTGGTCAGTGGTCCTTACCTTCCTCCATATCTTCGTACCGCACTCCTGAACTTTCTTCTGATGGCGCTCACAGTCATGATAAGTCAATTTCATATTTTATCCCCTCAAAAAAGCCATACTTTATCAAACAATAATCACTAGCAATGGCCCGGTATGTTCTCTCTCCTCGAAATGCATCAATAACATGACCGACCCCTTGTTGTCATGACTGCTCAATAGATGGTGCTCGCTTCGCTCACCCTGCCGGGGCTTCACGCAACCCCAAGGATAGTTCTTATACTTTGGATTTTATTTCCTCATTAACTTACTGAAAATCATAAAAATTGATAAAATTTCTTTATATATAACATTTTATTGTGATATCACTATGCATTCATCATACAAAAAATTTGTGTTTTTATGATCTACTCCCTCTAGCTGTAATTCTGAAAATAATTTCCAGTAGATCCTCTTATGAGGCGTTTGTGTTCACATTCTTGTTTGGAAACAATAGTTCAAATTTTTATTAATCGATCTGGAGTATTTTTGCCAGTTTGTTGTCGTCTACTTTTGTGACCCTAACTCATCTAATGCCCTTTTTGAGTATGAATGTACTGGCAAGTTTATTACATTAGCTTGTAACAGCTTTGTTCAACTGTTCACCTGATTGTATCTGTGGTACTATTATTGTAATTTGTTTCTTCAATCCCAAAGTTCTTGACAGTTTCATCCACAGATATTTTGAATTTGCTTTTCATGGGACTCACGAAGGATGATAGTCACTTGAGAATATTATTTATAAATAGCTTTAGTTTAAGCTAGGCCACTTCGTGTCACTCTCTCGCCACGCTGTCATAACGATTCATAACTTTGTCGGCGTTGATTGTATGTTCAAACTGCTTCGTCTTTCCCAATGTCAATCAGTGAAGTTCGCTCCGTTTTTTGTTTTTTAAATGCAAAAAAGTTCGTCTTGCTGAAATTCACTGTCGATTTGTGTTGGAGATTATGACTGTGCGTAAATAGTGTATGTTTCTCATAAAGGAAAGACAAATATTCATGATAAAGAACAATCTGAACAACCTAGTGTCATGAATAAAGATTTTACACAAAAAGTTGACTAGGAAATTCTTATAGAGTCCCGACTTACCACCTTCAGACTTTCGTGTATTTCAAAACTTAAACTGATGACAAGTGAAAATAAACTAATTGGTTTAACTGTTAGGCGGAAAAGTTTTTGATGATGGGATCTAAAAGTTGGTGCCAAGATATGACAAATGTTTGAATGTTAATAGTGACTAAGTCGAAAAAAGAAAAAATGTTCATATTTTAGTTTGTAATAAAATTCATAACTTTTTTCTATTACATTAAAAACATTTATCATATAAAAAGTGGTTTTCGTATATTTATTCAATAAGATATGCAGGGGTAGAACATTTGAAATGTTTTGAGTGAACAGACATCAAATATAAAAAATGTAATATATTTTGAATCAACAATTCTAAATATTTATTATCCGATCAGTAAATACGTATTTGCAATGAAATATAATGTTCTCACTTTTGTTAATTTTTTTGAGTGGCGTGTATATTTCATATGTTCTTAGACAGACATGGATTTTGATAGGTGCAAATATTTATTTATATTGTCCTGTGTAAAATTATATTTTTGCAAGTTTTGTATTAGTACTTATTGTTTACAATGCTATTTTTATATAAATTCGTTAGTTTTAAAGTGATTCTTTTTGTGTATTTAAAAATTTCTGTTGTTTCATAAACCTAAGCAAAAGAGGCGTTTTTCCCAAAAAGTCAGTCCCAATATGTGCTTTATAAGAAACTTTATAACAACTTGGAAAATCTTAAAATGTTCAATAACATGGAATATTTTTGAACAAAATTAGTTAATAAAGAACCCCAATAAAACTTTCTACATTAAATACTGACTAATAATATTGTGACAAATATTATCCTTGTCTTCATCACCACTATCGTTATGACTACTACTAATTTCGACCTCAGTGAAATCAATACTTGCTTCTTGAATTAATTGCAGGTTATGTTAGTATTGAACATTTTCAGTATGTTCCAAAGCGTTTATTAGAATTATTCCTCCTTATAAAAGGGACAGTCTTAAGTGCTGGCACATATTCGCTTTGATAGCTGTGAAAAATTCAAACTGAAACATCTATAGTTAATAATCAGACGAATTGTGTATTTGAACTTATCCACAATTTGAACTGTTTTGTGTAGCAGATACTTGATATTTTACATACTTCTCTATCTACAACAGATCTCATAGTGAATGTTCAAACAATCCCTATTTTTGTAAAAAAAAATTCCATTTGAACATGGCTTTTTAAAATGTTTTTTTTTTATTAACGCTAGAAGTACTTGAACTTGGAAGTAACACGGAAGGATGATATATTAGATGATCTGCCGTCTATATTTTTATTATTTTCCAATTTCAGTGTATTGAAAAAAGCATTGTTTTTATCAAATAATCTATATTTCAAATTCTGCCATCATTTGACTTGTCGTGTTAGGAATTTTTGTACACTAGGGCCTCGGTAATTCGGAGAGACCCTTTCCGTATTATCCAGGCGTCCGAATTATGGTATGCCATATTTAATGGTAATAAAACACATGTTTAACCTTAGCTTCTTTAATCAATTTTTTACATTGAAGCATAAAGACAAAAATGTGCATGTACATTACAAAAAAACATTAGTTAATTCTTCTTGACAAAGTCTGTAATATCTTCTGTTTATAATTTTCGCACCTCATTTCAAATCCCGGTGTCTAAGTCGAAGCAGAAACAACTTCGTGGCTATCAAATTCATTATCTTCAATCCATTTCAACGCAATGTTTAAAGCTCCTACTTCTTTGAATTACCAACTTTTTGGAGAGGAGAATAAGTTTGAGAATCGCGAATAACTCGAAAACTACGTAGAATTCGAAAAACAGTGCCAAAGCCAAAACTGTAGAGCACAAAAGTCTGTGAGTATTGAAATAATAATCAACCAAGAACGATGATACTGTTCTTGGCGTGTTTTTTAAAAGTTAATTAATTTAAAACCAAGAAGTAGTTCATGTTTGTTATATACATGAAAATATTCATAATAACTCGAATAACCAATTTCTCGTTGGATTAGCTTGTTTATATGGAGAGTGATGAAATATATCCATTGAAACTTCAAGTGCTTATGTGATCAATATAACTCTTCATCTCGCATCTCGAAAATTATTCCAGTTTACCCGAGTAGAAAATAAAGATCTTAACAATCATGATGCATTTTGATTTTGTGAAAACGAAGTTAGAGCAGTTTCCATGTGCGCCTGGAACGTAAATTGTCTTGAATTAGCACTAGCGGGCATTCGCGAGCGGATGATCCAGCTTTCGGCTTTGAGGGAGATTTCCTCAGAAATAGTAGCTCCAACGAAAAAATGAGCTGAGACCTTTTTTGTAGAAAATTTTGTGCTCTACATTTTTTTTGAGTTACAAGTTCCAAAATTATGAAAACCCGTGCCCGTAATTTTGTTAAAGAAATGCTAGGCTTATTCAATAACCGAAAACCTCTGATAATCTAGAAAATCAGAAGCGCTCAATTCAATTTCGGGTTCAATCCATTTTACCTGTACTAAAATTGTTATCGGATTACCGAGGGTCCACTATCACTTTTCTGATTCAATTCTAAAATGTCCCACATTCTTCCAAGTTCAAGGTAGCTTTTGATAAAATATACTATCTTGTTTTCATTTGGTGTGAGATTACGTGAAAACTCTTAATTTTTGCAAATTATTTGGAAATATACTTGTAATTTCTCGCGAAAATTTGAGAAATTTCACAACTGTTTTATTACATTTGTAATTTCGACCAAGACAATTTGTACATAAATTTTATATGCTATAGAAATAAATTTGTATAAAATCTACAGATGGAAATTCTCAAACTATTAAAAAATAGAATAAAAGTCATTCAACACAACCAATTTTTTATATGGTGATTATATTACCTCATGTCATCCCCAAATTCTATTTTCTCTGCATATTTCAAATCATTATAAAAATTCTGATTTTATAATCGATTTAAGGGTTTATTGTAGTTGATATACTAAATTCTGCCCCTAGGCCCTAGAGCGTTGGTAGTCGAATTCAGGATTCTAAGGGGGGGCGTGGAGCAAAAAGGTTGAGAACCCCTGCTCTAGGGAAAATTCTCTGGGTTAAATTATGCCTATCGGGAACTTATTTCTTCAAATGCATACTTTTCACGATACGAGTACAGGATTTTAAAGTTACGATTACGAGTTTTTGTCGATTTATTTCAAAAGGTGTGATCGGTTGCTATTGAAACTTTTTGATAATTATCCGGTTGATAAACTACTTGTTCTAACATGAATAGAAGATTTCTAGTTTTTCCCAGAGGCGTGAAGCAGAGATCTATGACCTTTTTTCAACCTCTGAATTCTCTGCTAGTGGATAAAATGTTATTACTTTTTTACTAAGGAATGATGGTAGAGTTCAAAAATAAAAAAAGCACATCATCCAGTGGAATATACCGTTCTACCCAAGGCCACAATTCGCCCATAAAAGGTTAATAGGTCATAAAAATATATTGGAAACTAAAGCAATAACAACGAAACAAGGTACGTTTTCGAATACAGAACTTGACATTGCCGTAGAAATGCAGTCAGTTGTGCCTGAAATGCAACCATAATTTCAGGGGAATCCATGTTGAGTTAAATTTTTTTCCAGTTTATACTGATTCCAAACTGCTCGTTTGTAACAAGTCTACAGTACTTAAGATGTGCCTTCTTCCTGTAATTTTCCCTTTCAACATCTACGGCCTTTTTACCTTAACGGAAAGGGAATTTCAGCAATCGCAAACGTGGACATTTTGGGTGGTACTTACCCATAACCTTTGAAACAAAATAATCCTCCAAATACCCCCCAAAACATCACGGATCTGCCATGATAAGGAATCCGCCTCACCGAAGTCCGTGATATATTCAGGCGCAGGGCAATGTGGTGATTAGATAAAACTTCTTGATGTAAGACCACTATTATTTTTCGATCAAACTCAGATATCACATTACCCGGTATTTTCAACAAAATTTTAACGAACTCTCTGTCAACTTAAAACGTTTACAAGGAGGGCCAAGACTTTTGGAGATTCAGGATATGAATCGAATTTAAAGAAACAACAAATGAACGTTTAGTGAACAAACTATTAGAAATTACAATACAGTTAAGTTGGAATTTCTGGAACCGTTGGCGATATTCATACTGAATAAACTGTTTACACCAACACTCACAATTACACTGAAGGTAAACTGTTTACCTTCAGTCTCTGAAGACGATAACTTGGTTATCGAAACAGTGTAATTGTGAGTGTTGGTGTAAACAGTGTATACAGTATTACAATACAGCGTTCAATTAAAATGACAAGCGAATAAATGTGAGACAATTGACCTAAATATTCAAATTTTAATTCAGTTTTCGACATTTGGCACTAGAGAGGAAGAAAGGTTTACTAAAGTCAATTACTAAAGACCGGTGCAATCGTCAACAAGATAAGCCCTCCTTAAATAATTAGGCAGGCTTACAAAATCTTGGCTTATGTGTTAATCGGTGCAAATGACCCCAAGATATTGTAATAAACCAGAAGGCTTACGTTATTTCCCAACCCAAAGTGAAAATTAACAGAAATCAAGGCTTATAACTTTTTATTTAAAATTTTGACTTTTTTTTTAAATTTTCTTTCTCGTGTCGTGCTTACCCTTGAATCAGTTCCAGAACATTTTAGAACACCACAAAATATTTGCTAATTGCGTAATCTTATAGGCAAAGGCTCATAGGCCACTTATATTCAGTTGATTCACAACAACAATATTTCTTCTTACCAAAGTGACTCCATCTAGGTATCTTAACATCAGTTAAGTTTTAGTAATAGCGCGAAATTTGAATGCTATTGTATGGTAGTTCATACTATTAAATGGATAATTTTAAATTTCGACAATATCATTCAATTTGTCAGTGGAATTCAGTGGTTCTGAACACCGAGACCTCTGCCTTGGTATTATAACCGTTCAATTGCCTAGTGGGAATGTTCGAATCTGTGCAATACGATCCAAGAAGAAAGTTCCAAACGATGAGGTCGTATCAAGAATAAAGGTAATTTATGCCGTCCTCGAGCTCTAGTTGTTGCCAAAGGAAACATTAATAAAAATGAGGAATTTAAAAGAATTCGAAACGAAAAAATACAAAAGATGGGACCCATTGAATTGATAGAACGAAACGGTGTTGCTATACCCGATACAGGCTGCTGCGTTTTAGAATTATAACAATTTCAACGTTTCTTTGAAAACAAAATTGTTGCTAACGCATGTGGGTCCAAGGGTCGCGATGTAATTTTTGGAGAAGAGGGCTATAAACCTACTTTGAATCTTCTTTATAAAGATGGACATTATGTAGTTAACCGAGGCGTTCGCTTGCTTATATTTTTGCGTATTCCTTTTGAACACATAGAAAAAAATTCATGTGAAGAAACCTGTCCTGGATGTCAACCAGCTTGTAAAGTGATGGTCACAAAACAAAGGAATTTTGAGTACTAAATACAAAAAAAAATTGTTAATTTTTATTGCTATTCTCATAATTATATTAAAATATTGTTGAATTGATCGGTTTTTCATAGTGATATGATAATTAATTTTAATAATAAACACAACAAAACATTCATTAATGTGTGAAATGGAAAGTTAAAAGAAAAAAATATATTTCCAAATAAAATATTGTGAATAACAATGGTGAATTCAAATATTACATATAAAATGTTGGGACCCTAATTAAATATTTTTCATATTAGGGAATGCAATCCCGACTCGAGATCGTAAATTCGAGTGGGATTACAAATATCATTTCCGCAGGATCTCGAAATTCCGATGACTGAAAACTATGCAAAATGCTTGTTTTGTGTTAGGTTATTTAAAATAAAATTTATTATATATTATATAAATCATTTATTCAGCACTGCACGAACAGGTCACAGATTCACATAATCAAAACAAAAGAATATCAGAAAGTAGGTACGGTTACGGGTGATTTTGAAAATAACTTCTTGAAAAACAAAGTGTATCGAAGAGTACTATCTGCTAAACAGCATCATATGTCCTTTGCAATGTACCCAGCTGCTAAGAAAGCCCTCTCCGACTTAACACTGGCTGGCAACAGCGTGCAATTATATGCAAACTACAAAAATCTCTCCCTTTGTTCCTCCACACTCACACTTTTAGACGCTCGCAGAGTTTCTTCTAATTTCTCTTGTAGTGATGCTGATGATGTATTAGTTGATGTAGCGGTAGCTGCAATCATAGAAAGAGGCTAGTTATCTTCGTTAAATAGTACTGTCGTATTAATCTCTGTTTGGTCTGGTTCTTTACGATACAATCGTGTGATTATATTTTTAATTACCAAGATATTTGCTAGGTAATTTCGTTGTCTTTCCATTGCTCCAAGTCATCTTGATAATTTTTTGAAAAAGGAGTTTTCGAATCATGAAACGTAATGTATGTTCTGCAGTTACTAAATCAGTATCTCGACGGCATAATACCTCAACAGACAATTTCACTGAATGAAATGTATTTTCCAAATCGATAAGGACAGCGTGTTCATCCGTAAAAAAATAGTCTGAATTAGAACTGAGCAAGAGGTCAACTAGGTTCTTATCTACACACTGTTTTACTCTATTGTATGTACTTGTCTTGTTACATAGGCTTGACCAACGTGTCTTGCAGTCAAGAACCAGCTGAATTATTCTGCCAAACTTTTGCTGAATGTAATTCTGAAGCATATCATTCTTGGTAAGAGAATTCCTAAAAAATTTGACGCATTTCCGTAGTTTCGATATAATAATTTGGTATTCTGTAGATATGTCAACATTTCTTAAAGGTAACGAAAAATATAAACCATCATAATTATCCGGATTGTCGTTGTCCAGTTCTTCTTCCTCCTCCACGCCTCGATTTATGTTCTGTTCAGGGTCTTCCATTAAGTGGGCTGACTCTTAATGACGGTGTGTGACATTAACATTTAAAAAGCTCCGATTTATTCCAAATGTCCATTCGTCTAAAGTGACTGCAATCCTATAGTCTTTATATAATTCTTCAACTTTAGAAGATATTCCTTCACTTTCATTTTAAGCGTCGTTCCATAATTCATCACAATAAGCTGGCAAATGGCAAACCATTAACTCTTTGTTATGTTGGAATCGGATGGAAAATAATTACTGATTTTTTTTTCTATTTGGTGTTTGATAATTTTCACGATCATCTGGAGTAAATTGAGCCTCAACATTAACAGGTTACCGCGCAACTGACGACGACGTTCTGGTAGACGCTAACGAATTTGAAGGTAGATTCACGCATTCGATTTTGCATCAATTTTATGGATTGACATCACATAGACATGTAAACCTTTTGTAGACCCGGATGAGGTTTTAAGAACAGCTTTACATAACTTGCATTGAGCAGTCAAATTATTAACTGCTTTCTTGAAATATCTCCATACTGCTACACGAATGCTAAACTCCACGTGCACTTGATCCGAATTATTGTTCGACATTTCAAGGTTTTAACAACTTGTGGGAGTCCATTTATGTTTATTTAACTCACATAAACAATAAACAACGTGTTATTTAAGAAAAAAAATAATAACTACGACTGCACAGTCAAAACAAACAATGGCTGCCTGCCCTCACCATGTCACTCTTGCTCGTCTTAGTTCTGTATTATGTATTTCGCTGGTCACCTATCGCTAATATTCGTGAATAGTTTTCTAGCGCTTTCTGGCACTCCCCGGCGACCGGCCGCCAGTCAGCACATCGCTCGCGGCCCGAGTGGATGCGTGTAGCGTCGTTAACCACTGCCGCCCAAACCCGTCAATCTTGAACGAGATCTCGTCATATTATGCTTTGGGATTGATCCCGACAAACAACACGGAATCCCGCGAGATCGGGATTGCATTCCCTAGTTCATATCCAGTAGTCATCTTGTGAAAACTTTCAAATTCATACAATGATATGGGAATAAATGTATTGTCAAAGCGTAATAAAAAATACTTTTTATAATTACTAAAAATACTCAAAAGAAACTCATTCATACAAATCATTAACCAGTTTGCAATGAGTAACAACTGTTGTATTTGTATGGGGAACTACAGACGGGGTAAATGGTTGCCAACTATTCGGTAAAGTGTTCCTAACCGATTTAAATAAACTCGACCTGTTGATTCGTAGACAACTTGAATCACTCACCTTTCAAAGGTTATTTTGTTTTAAATCTGATCACAACGTGAGTTTGTCACTTCAACAGGTAGTGAAATTACTGTCTTCATCTTATTTACTTTTTGTTTCTTGGAATTAGATTTGTCATTTTTTATGTAAAAAGTAAGCACAAGAGGGTTATTACATTCGAGTAGTTCTATTGGGGCCGGCCATGGAAAGATGCCTGTGGATATTGGTATTGATGTGATATTCGGAAAAGACGTGTCTTGATAGCTTATTCCACAGTCTTGCACTTCTCTAAAGGAAGGAGTCACGATAAATTAATATTCTGGGCGTCCGCAGGCGAACTCGGTGTTCATGAACCACGTCTGCCTGTCAGTCAAATAGTCAGGTCTGCGATATTTCTTTTATGCTCTAAGCTATCTAAGTCAACTCTTGATACAGAGTTGATCAGAAATTTGGACAGCTTAGAGCATAGAAGAAAGGTTTCTAAGCTGACATATGTTCTTCCGAGCTATCTAACATAATTCCACCTATTTGCAAGACCTATTTGACAGGCAGACGTCTGTAGAATCAGCTACCAAGGCACTTATCATCTTCAGAAGACAGGCACCATTCGAACCACTCGAGTGTAATAGGATTTACCCTTTTGTATTTGCTTTTTACATAAAAAACATAGATTTGATTATTGTTAACCACGTAGAGGAAGAAATGATGACCTCGAACAAGGTTTGTTTCACGTAATTGAATATACTAAACTCTGGGCATAAATAGAAGATTAATAATCAAATGCTAATCATTTCCGAATGGACTGTAGCTATTTTAACTTCTATTTTAACTATTATTTTGACGCTTTTTCTCGTAGATCTTGGTGTGTTTATCTAGTTAACTATTTTTCTCCAGTTTTTGTTTTTCCCTCCAGTCTCTATAAAATGGTGATTTAGACTCGTGTCAATCCGATAAATGTTAATTATTACATTTTTTTCTTTATGGAGTATTTGAACATACTGAACGTGGGGGTATGAAAAGAAGATTAGTATCCAAATGCTGTACTTTCTTGAATGGACTGTAGCTGTTTTCAATTTAAAATTTTAATTATTTATATTCCTGCTTTTTATCGTAGATTTTGATGTGTTTTCATCTTGTTGCGTATTATTTTCCAATTGTAACTTTTCACTTTGTTCACATTGTTAATTTTTTTTTTCAAATTCTTGATAGTCGGTATTGCTTCCATGGGCACGTATACTTACTTGATACGCACTTTGTCACATCTTTATTAAACTCTCCCACTTTTCTGGTTCATTTTGAATAATAGGAGAGATCATTTCGCTTTTTTTATGTGAGTGTTAAGAATATTCTAGATATGCTCTATTATATTGATATCTAATTCGCTGGCCACCAATATTGCTATACCATCTTCTTTGCAAAAATGATACTGTTTGATGTAGCATTGCATCTGGAAATAAAAATCCTACAGATTCCAAAGCTTTGATGTAGATAGTATTTTTCACAAAAAAACTACACGTTAAACATTTTTTATAAAAATATCAGTGTTTTGCGAAACATATGATGACTGAAATAACTAATCAGTGTGTGTGAATTCAAATAATAATACAATATGATCATTGCATTTATATTTTTTTATACCTTAACTACGTTTAGTAATTTTTATTTTTTTTATGCAGTATATTATTTCATACAAAAAATAAATTTAAATACCTAAATGATGCGCCCAAACTCATTTGTTGCCACATGACTGAGTGTGACGTAGAAAGTAAGTAAACAGACTTAATATTATTACACTAGAAATGGTATGCACATTAAATAATATTTTCTGTAGACAGGCTCAACATGAATAATGATAATTTTCAATATTAATGTCCCGAGTGCATGTCAAATTGTCTCATAATTTCCTCTCGTGCGCATTCGCGCACTCGAGAAAATTATGAGACAATTTGACATGCACGAGAGGGCATTTTGGCAGACTATTTCCTGAGAAAAATTTAATTTAAAATAAACTTAATTCTGTGTTTAAAATTTGTTATTCTTTAAATTATACCGTAGTTGACGATCATCATATTGGCATTGAATTGGTATCTACGGTAACTTATTGACAACAGTTTTGTTCGTGAAAAAATATTTCAAAATGAGTTTACATCCTAGACGAAAATTTGGCACTAGTGCAAATTATCGATAATTTGCACTAGTGCAGTATTATCGCTGAAATTTGATCGTTGCTAGGTAAACATAAAATATTACAGCTTTTTGGTTGGCTTAAATTTTTTGAAGGAAATAGTCTTATTAATTCGAATAAAGGAATCTGGAACACAGAATAAACCCCGTTTCGTATTAAATAAATGCATTTGCAGATGTATTTGTGCTTTACACTTATTTGGAATTAACCCATCTTTTATATATAAATTATATGTTTTTGCACTTGAGGGACATTTTATTTCCACTACATATTGATCATTAATAGCATATGGAGATGCTCGTAAGTAAGTATACTGGGGTGATAGTAGTAATTCTACAGTAATTTAATTTTCATTTGTGCTTCTATGATCGGCAATATTTTTTCTCTTAGGTTTTTCTTTTTTGCATTGCTACAGTTTCCTTCATTTCTAAACTGCTTCACTAACGTGCCCAATGGTGTTTTACATCTTGCAACTTCATAAATGCAGGATGCCGTAATACGTCCATAAGGAGTTGATGCTACAACTTGTTATAACTTTGGTTACTTGTGGCATTACAAGCTTCTCGACAGATTTCTTCACTCATGTGGCTTTTCGCATATTCCAGGAAAGCAACTGTAGTGCTGCTTCCTTCTGATATAAAGCCCATCAGAAGCTGGTGTACACCTAATTTATTACAGGATGTATGCTTTATAAAATCCTTTAATATAATGCAACTTAAATTTTTGTTCTTGGTAGTAGAAACAAAATATTGCAGAAAGTTACCAGAGGTTGGAACTGGCAACATGCTAGGTTTTATTTTGCGAAGCTCCTCCAATGTTACATGTTTACTTTGGTTGCCTACTCCCAATAATTTTGGTTTAGTCCAATAACAGGCCACTTCAATAATTGTAGCTTCCTCAATACGTCTATGCACCCACATAATAAACAACATGCTTGTAACTACATAAAAAACTTGACATTAGTAAAATAAAGATTTATAAAAGTAATTTTCTCTTGTATACCTAAAGACGCTGCACAATCATCACATGCTGATTCAATAATGCTCTTTCTTACTAATCTCGAGGGACTTATTCTGCCTTTTACAATACAGAAAGCACTTTCGTTTTAATTGGACGTATCAAATGGCAGCAACCTCATAGGTGCTTCGACTAGGAACTGAAAGATAATACAAATGTTTCAACATCGAGACCTTTAATCAAAACATAACCTTCAAAGCTGTCATCTTTATGACTACATTTTAATAAAGTTCAAGCAAACAAATGTGATAATGACTTATGAATTACTATAAGAAAGTCTAATTAGTAGTACTTACGTATATACTTTTGCTCCACGTATTTCGTCGAAGTAAATAATTGATTATTAGCAAAGAACGTAGCAACCATGAATGCATCTACCTTAGGTAGATTACCCCATCTTGCTTCGATAAATCTTATTCCGGCAATCATTGCAATTAGAATAGTATTATAAGTAAGAATAGTAATATAATCGCACTAAACAACCAATTACCTCCACTCACAACAACAGAATGGCGTTTGAAAGGGGACACGCGGCGGCCACGTTTCAGTATTTACTTACTTTCTACGTCACAACTGAAGTAACCAATAGAAACATGTTTTCTGTTACGTGTTATTCAAATTATCACCAATTTATATTTGCAATTTACAATATTTTAAGTTATAATATACACTTCAACCTAAATTCATGCATAAGAAATGTCTAAAACACTTATGCATCTTCATAAATTTAGTAAGCTTTTGAATTAGAAGAAGACGGAGGTATTATGTAAAAATAAAACTGGAATAAATCAAAACTATATCATAATAGCTTATCAGAAACAGATAGTTTGTTGTATAGTGAGAAAAAAATATATTTTGTCTTTCAAACTGAGTGGTAAAATTACAACACTACATAGTAAATTTACTGAGTATCCTCATGATACATATTTGATTTAAAATTACAAAATTATGTAGTAAAACAACTAATCAAATTTTCTAGTATCTCTTAGTAAATTTTATAAAATGTTTTATGATGTTTTCAAACTAAATAGAATTATTTTGCTTAGTGAATTTACTAAATTATTTTGCGCTAAAAGCAGAGATGTGCAAAATTGGTTATAAAATGTATTTAAATGTAAAATGGAAATACTTTTTGTATTTTGTTATTTCAAAT
Source organism: Diorhabda carinulata (assembly GCF_026250575.1). Classification (NCBI taxonomy): domain Eukaryota; kingdom Metazoa; phylum Arthropoda; class Insecta; order Coleoptera; family Chrysomelidae; genus Diorhabda; species Diorhabda carinulata. The sequence goes on along the minus strand of NC_079468.1, from coordinate 14,958,301 downwards.
ACAAAATAGTTTTTCATTTTATATTTAAAATACTAAATGCAAAAAAAGTAATTTCATTATACATTCACACATACACAACCAGCTATTGCAGTTTGTTTATTTATATACACCTATGGTCTATGTCAAGACAAAGATTATGTAACAAAAAATATCAAATTTGATTAGGAAATACAATTAACATGTTACTCACTTTTATATAATTAAAAAAAATTGTAGTTGAAATTAGACTTCCTTTTAATGTTTTAGAACATTTCTTGCAAACAGCCGATATATTATTACTCTCACTTCCAACATAATTTTTATATCTATAAAACAATGCTTCAATATCAATGGTAAAGAATTTTATATTTTGCAGGTATATCTATCTATAAACATAGGTAATTGTTTATAAATTGGATTTGGTGGGTAGAGGGTAGCTAATGAAAAATAAAATAATCACATGAGATATAATCATTCATTTTATGTACTTATATATTTTCAAGTTTAATTTACTAAGAAGGTGGTTACCAAATAATTTAATTAGTAGGTTAGGTTAGGTCACCGGTTAACCGAATTTATGATCAACTTGCAAACAAACTAGGAACAGTTTAACAATTATTTGGTTCTTTTTTTGGTTTCGTTATCATTTTATCGGAAAACAAGATAAATTTATCAAAAGTGTAAAAACAGATCATTCGTTCGTTTGGTTCGACGCATTCGGCAACCTAAGCGGCCTGCATAGATTCTTTGATGTTTTTGATGTTTACAAAAGTTAGTTAAAAGTATTTTGCATTTTGCAAATACAAAATATGTCCTAAAAGGTACTTCAAATAAAAAATAAAATGCTTTGTTAGAAAAAAGTATTTAAACACAAAATAGCAATAGGTATTTTGCATTTTGAATACTGTTATTTTTAAAATGTTACATCTCTGGTTAAAACTTTCTACACGTTGTTGGTAAGATTACCGAAGAAATATTTAACCAATATATAACGTTGCCTCCTTGAAATGAAACACCTGGTTGAGATTCATTATATCGGATTTGTCATTCTGAAGCCCTCCAAACAAGTGTACTGCGTGATTCATAAACCAGCCCAATTTCGGTTTCATAGTAATTCCAATAAAAAAACCCGATTCACCATTTTTCTTATCCCCAACATACTTAGTACGAGAGTCTTGCACTGCTTATTGCAGTATTTACATCTTTTTCATCGATATGCTGCTTTTTAAAGTCATTGGTCTCTTGAAACTTTCTATTGATTTACGAAACAGAAGTTTTAGTCACTTTTAATTAAATGAATCCTTTATAATAACAAAATAATAATCCCAGAATAGATCTGTTGAAATATGATATTACACTCTTGGGATTTTGAAACTGCTTTAATTAATAATTGAATAAAGCATTATTCAAATTTCGGTAGCATTGATAAAACATTGTGCCAAAATCTTGTTTGTTATTATTTTAACAAAATAATATTTTTTGTATATTAAAGAAGGGTGTACAATATATTTAGTCATGTGATTTGATATCTATTTTAAATATTCCAATTTTGTGGCCAAATTTGTATATGTATCTTCAAAATCGGCTACATTTGATAGAAAAATATTTGGTTAGCGCTTTTCATTATGATAACTTTGATTATTATACACAGTGTTTTCCATTTGTAACACATTTCATAATATCTAATGCCAAAATCTAATTGCTAACATTTTACTTTACTTTATTTATGGATTAATTAATGTCTCTTTATTGAGTAGATATGTCGAAATGTGTTTTCTTTGAAATACTGTATATATTTAATAAACGCTATTAATTGTATATACGTTTTTTTATCAATTTTTATTCAACTGTATAAATATAATTAAGTTATTTATATGAAATTTCTAATAAAGTGATTGTTTTTACTTTTTCATTTATTTTCCTTTTCAATTTAAGGTCCTATCCAAGGCCCTTACCAGAAGTATAACAAAAATATCTTATAACACCTTTTCCCCAGTTTTAATCCATGAGTATTTCTGACTTATGATTGTGATTTGAAGTTCTAATCATCATGGCCGTAAATTCAGATTTTTGATTGGGGGACGGGGTAAATTTAAAATATGGCAATAATATGTTATAATAAAATAAAATATCTTAATATCATAGTTTCAAATCAATAAGCAGCATCGAAAAAAATTGTAGCATGAAAGGAAGCAAAAATAACTTGTTGATTGTGACAATATAACTCATAAATAAAAATATTTATATTCTAATGCAAAGAGGCATTAGAAGTATGACATGTTGTATCATCTTGTTGAAACCATGTCGTACGAATATAGGCTTCAAATTGTTGCAGTTGCAGAAAGAAAAAATCCCTTGACATAACTATGCATCGTTGAGAATTTACAGTGACAGATTGCCCCTGTTGGTTTTGAAAGAAATAGGATCCGATAATTCCGTGCGCTGATATGGCCGCTCAAACGGTTACTTTCGGCAAATACAAACAATTATTTCGTTCCTCCGTATTTTAAAAAAGGGTATTCATTATTTAATAATAAATAAGATATAGGAAAAAATGGTTTTATTAATATAATATACTTATTTTAAATTAAATCTAATTAGTCTATTTGTACATGTATGAATATAATCCAGTCAATTACACATATATAATTATTAACAATAAATACGAAGCAAGCGAATATTCCGGTCTTAAAATAATTGATAAAGAGGTAGAGATACGTGGTAGAACTTGATTCTGCTCAGCTTGATCAATTGATTTATGTTTGTGTACTGTCGCAGTAGTCAAATTGAACACATCGGGTATATCGATATAAGCTGGATCTTCTGCAAAAGAACAATACATGAAAATGTGAGGACAAAATATAGAATGATAGTCTGAGTTGATTGTGCTTATTGAGTACAAATATTCATTTTCAGAATAAAACTGAATAATTATAAAAATAATAAAATAATTTGATATTTGCTCCAATCGAATCCCTAGCTAACCACCGCATCATACACTATACAGTACATCAAAAAAATTGAGTGTTTCCTCGAAGTCTCAATTCTCTGTAATTGTTTTTTATTTTTTTCACTGAATATTGAATCTACGTGCATTGTATAGAATCATGTTCATACGTCTTGTCGAGTTCTATCATCAGCTCTAAATATAATCTTAATTTTGATAAAATGGAATTGCTCTGAGATATTTCTGAGGCAAACATTCAAACGTTTTCTGTTTTCTTTTGAGCGAAAAAGATTACATTTGAAAGTGGATAGATACAAGGTTGAATTAAGAATAGTAAGTATTAACTTGTGATACATTTTTGGTCTCAGCCCAATCGCAAAAAAATTCAAAATATCCCAAAGGTTGGAAGATGTTTCATTTAAAAAATTATCAATTTCTCAACTAGACGATTATCCATCTTTTATGGATAATTTTTGTAACAATACATAGTTGCTTATAATAATTTGAAGTAAAATATCCCTAGAAAAATTCGAATGTTTCCACTAATATTTACCCACATATTATATTCTCATATAACGAGGATGGTCATAGAAGTATTTGGCCTGACCTAGAAATGGCGGTAGTTGCTTGAAAAATACCACTGTATTAGAAAGTACATAATCTATACACTATAAGTTATGTTTCAAGTTTGAAGACGCCACGTTATTTAGTATTTGTTTGGTAACCATCAATAGTGAACGTTTTCAGTAAATTTGTAAACATGGAAAAATTGATCATCGTTACGTGATACAATATTTTATTTGAAAAGTCTGAGCCCAACCAATATAAAAGCTGAACTATATTCTACTCTAGGTGAAACTGCTACTTCGTTATCAAAAATAAAATATTGGATAACAGAGTTTAAACGAGGCCTTATGACCTGCGAAGGCCAGCATTTCAATGGTCGACCAATTGAAATGAAGACTCCAGAAATGTTAAGACAATCCACAAAACGGTACTGGATGATCGTCGACTGAAAGTGCGCGAGCTAGCAGGCATAGTAGGTATTTCAAAATGTGGGATACATCGCTTTAACTGAAAATTTGGACATGAGAAAGCTGTGAGCAAGATGTTTACCGAGTTTGCTCATCGTGAAGATGTTTCCATCCGAATTTTTGCGCCATGGATAAACCGTGGGTCCATCACTTTACACCCGAAATAAAAGAACAATCAAAACAATGGACTGAAAAGGGAGAACCGGCTCTAAAAAAGGCAAAGACCGTTCCATTTGTAGGTTATGGCGTCGGTTTTCTGGGATACGTGTAAGATAATTTTGCACATTGACTATCTTGAAAAGGGAAACAATATCAACGGTAAGTTGCCAATTTATTTCAACGTTTGAGAAAAGAAATCAAGCAAAAACGGTCGCATTTGGCTAAGAAGATGGTGTTGTTTCATTAAGACAAAGCACATATCCGGTATGGCAATAGCCAAAATTAATGAATTATAGTTTGAATGGTTACCTCATGCACCCTATTAACCAGATTTAACGAGAAAAAATGGCTTGTTTTTCAAAGATTTTCTAATAATGAAGAGGTGATATCGGTAGTTGATGGCTATTTTTAGGAGCTTGATGATTCTTATTGTAAAAAGAGTATCGAACTTATTGATCATCACTGAGGAAAGTGTATGGAGCTAAAAGGAGATGACGTTGAAAACTAAATATATTTTTTTTCCTAAATTGTTTTACTTCCTTTATTAACCCAGCTACTTTGTGGACTATCCTTGTATAACAATCTTTATGGATTAATAGTCATCATTTAAATTTTGCACATTGGTGAAGCAATTTCAAGGTAATGCGTGAAAATAATGTTCCATGAAATTTACGGGAATGGAGTAATTTCGAGCATATTATATATATATTATATCATGACAGAAACATGAAGAAAAAGAGGTAGTACAGAGTTCACAACTATTTACTAAGAGTCATGGACACAAAGAATAAATTATTTCTTAATTGCAACGTAATCTTCTGTTAACTTTACAGGTTTCGTTTGCTCCTCAAATAATTAAATTTTTAATGAGTGTCACGCTTAATAGTTGTAATTATTGTGCATGTAGCAGGGAAATTTTTCACTACATAAAATAGATTCTTCAATAAAACTTATACTTGTTTGAAAAATATCCGACCGCCTGAGTAAAGATGCGGATGACAATAAAGCAGATGACTTGTTAAATCGATGGCTTCAGCTTTCAGGCGTAAATTCAGCGAAAGTATTATATTAATTTTTATAATGTATGATATATATCATCGTCCATATTGTTGAAGAATCCCGACTCTACGGTTATTTTTATAACGGCTGTCGCTCGTGTTTTGTAATTGTTTCAAACGCTAAGCTCGATTTCGTCTAGATTTAAAATGGATAACGGGAAAAAAATCGAATCACTGAAAGGTGCAGAAGATTAGCTGACGTGGAAGGATCGTGTTATAAACGTGCTGGAGTTGTATGGTGCGGTCGGAATCGTTGAAAGTACCAGGAAAAAGAGTGAGTTTTTTTCTAAAATGCCAAGTAAAATAGAAAAGGCAGAGCTCGAAGAGTATAACAATTCTGCACAAGCATAAATAATTTCTCAGTGCGTCAGCGACGATCTTCACCAGCGAATTTCAGGTAGGCTGTCAGCTAAGGAAGCATGGGAAATTCAGTATAGAATGAGATGATACCGAAGATGTCCCATTCTTTTTATTTTGTTTGAAAAATCAACATCTACGTCATCTTATTAACACTCGATAACACCATAAATCGTATCTGTCTGGTTTTGTTTGGATTTGAACATGAAAATCACATCATATATATCAATGTTAACTATGGATTTCAGTAAAAGTTTGGTTTCTGTTTTTCATTTCTATAATTACAATACCCAGCGAAATTTGTATTTTCTCTTTTTCCACTTTTTCCGGCGTGGTTAGCAGACAAAGTAACATTCCACTAAATCATGTCGACCACTTATTTTTCTTTATAATTCAATTAACGAGACAGACAGTTAGTCTTATTTAGATTTTAGCTTAATTTTCTGATAATAAACACTATCACTACACCAACATCACAATTACACTGTCTGTCGCGCGTTTCGACGATCAAATTATCGTCTTCAGAGAATGAAGGTGAACTGCTAATAATATATATATACAAAATTTTTCATTCATACTCAAAATACAAGCTGAAACAACAAAGAATATATAGGACTCTTAGAAGGAAGTTTCATTCCGGGTGTTCAGGTTTGTAACAATGTAAATTTTGGAAAATATGTTAAAGAATAAGTTTATCTACAGCTGGTCATTTTTTGTTGGCCAATGCATCTTATGAAAACAGACTTATTGAAAAAATAACTACATCCAGGACCAAAAAGACCGAACCTTTTATGTAACTCGATAAAATTGTAATTCGAGTTATATCTTCAACTATCACATAATCTTTAAATTACTAAGAGAGTATTGACAAATAATGACAGTTCTTACTTCTGTTAATTGAATATGATTAACAATTTGACGAAATTCTATTAGTCATGTCAAAAGTTACGTCAAAATTAAATCATTGCATCGCTTTATTTGGGCGCAAGTAGGAGACGGCAAGCTGTTAAAACGACATTTGTTTGTACTAACATTAATTTTGTCATTTTATGAATTTATATCTTGAGTTCTGTATGTTTCATGTACAAGATGATTACTACAACTATTACAAGTGCTTCTGATAAAGTAGATGTGCGTAGCAGTGTTCCTCATAACTTATAAATTGAAGAGGAATCTAAATGCCGCATACAAGAATTTTATGAATTGTCAGTCAACAAAAAAATCACTTATTTATTGTTATTAGTACTATTCGATACTCACATAAACTACAGAGTAATTTATTTGAAAAAAACTGATAAAATATTGTATAAGCATTTTTATTCACTCTGTATCATATTCAATGAATATTAACAAAACTAATTTTCGCTACTAATCGAATGCTTTGGATGCAGCTGATCTCCATTCTTGAATTTCTCTTAAATTGTACATTCTAACTTTTTGAATACCACGTAGAACACATCACAATCGTATATTATTGTAATGGGGATATCTGATTCAAAATATGCAATAAAATATAGAGTGTTTCATTTAAAAAATGTAACTATGATTTGGCACAGCATTCTAGAACACGAGAAACTGAACGGCTGCCATATACAATAGCTTGTAGCGTGAAAAGAAGAAAGAGGAAGAAGAACATAAAAATAGGAATCGTGCTCAAAAGGAAGAAGCAGATGAAAAGAGAGGAAATCACCAAAGGATCGTCAACAACCAAATTTCCACCTGTCATCAAAATGGTATGTCATATTTGTGTTAAAATTATAAAAAACAATGGGGTCACTTGCGATTCTCTTAGGAAGTTACTTCACCAATCGTGCATCTCACCAATTCACAGATAACATATTCCAGACTCTGATGATAACGATTCCTCTCTGTGTCACATATGTTATAAAGAAGAATCCGAGAGTGACAATGAAAGTATAGAAGAAGAAGAATAAGAGAAGGAAAAATGCAATTAATGGAAATGGAAAGAGTTAACTAATCGAAGGATTATGTTGATAGAATAATAGAAATTGAGTAGTCAAATCGAAGGAGAGTGTAAATATCATAGAAGAAGTGGAATAAGGGGCCAAACAATCGAATAGTGATGTAGGTAGAAGAGGGGACATACAATCTCGAAGGACAAAGGAGGCACTGAACTTAATCACACTAATTAATCACCCTGTAGAAGATTACAACGGAGTGCTTATAGTCAATATAGCTGTCACCAAAACTGATTGTTATTGTGAACGATTAAAATGCGCTGGTGTCAGAAAAGGTGAGAACTAGGTTGAAAAAACTAAATAATTAAGAGGTATGTGCAAGTTGGTCAAGAATGGGAAAAAATTTGAAATATTTGATATCTAGCTAAATTCAGCATCTGGGTAGTGTTAGGGGAGTGGTAAGGGATGGGCAATGAATAAGTGACTTACTGAAATTCCAGACGATGGCCCAGTGTGTAAGTGATATGGATTAACAGATTAACATACAAATTTAAATTTAAAGTTCGATTGTTAAAGTCAAAATAATAAATGAATAATTCATTCACTTTTATGTGTCGATCGAAATGATTGCTAGATATAATAGAAATAAAAGACCGGTCAGATAGCGACTAATACTATATGAGGTACACAGAGTAAAGTCAATAATATTGGAAAGCATAAGCACGAAGAAGTCCAGTACTTATACTATTATGAATTTGGAAGGAACCATCAAAATAATCAAAATTTGAATGAATCTTACCCATGCATCTTCTGATCTTATATGGTTTGTGACCTGGTTTACAGGTGCAACTTTTGTGAATACAAGCAATTTTTGCTTGGCATTCTGCACCACAATAACATTGATGATCATGTTCGCATTGGTCGTGTAAATCTCGATTTTTTACACACTGTCCTTGGTGCAAGTGGTGGAATGGTTTACAAGCACATTGATTCTTTTTTGTACACATACTGCGTGGACCTAATAGCTCATGGCACTCCTGTTTTTTGGAACAGCGTATTGCTGGAGACGGTACTGAAAAAAATGTAAAAGTTAGAATACAAAGGAGAGGAAGAAGTATTTTTAAAAAATATTGTAATCACTTCCAAAATCGATTAAGTTTATTTTATTACACTATCATAGTGAGTGACCCTGAGCTACCTGATAGTATTAAAAAACTAATTGTACAGGGTTTTCAAAGTATAACGGATTCACAAGCGATATACATTATAAATAAATAATTAATTCTTTTGAAGACCCTGTTATTATTTAGTGTAAGCTATAGATACGTATTATAACGGGTTCTTTGTGGAAATATTACAGGGATTGTGTTATAAGCTACTGTTTCCTTGTTAGAATATTTTGCATGTGGAAGAATCTCATCATTAATGGAATCTTACATTACTATAACGAGATCGCACATTACATACACAATATATTCTCGATAAATTTATTCATAAGCAACATCAAACACATAGTATATTCTGCCTTTCACACTATAAGTAAAATCTAAAATTCTGTTATTGCAATGTCTTTAAAAAAATCTATTAATGATATGATTGTTTGGAACGATGTCTTCATAGACGTGACAAATCACCGTAGGGGACGCTCAATATTCTACTCTGGGGCCAGATCTATGGAATGGTCTATATGATAGTCTGCTTTTGGCGCGCTACTCGTTGCTTACGCCGATCATGTGATAGTTGTGATCACCGTACAATCTGCAAAACTACCGCAGTTAAAATTGAACCAGAAAATGAGACGTGTATGGGGATGGTTAGGTTAGGTTAGGTTAGGATGACAAACCACAGACTTCTACTCGTTAATGAAAAAACTTAACTGATAATTCTCACAAGGAAACTGCCAACTGAGATCGGGACAGAAGAAATCGAGTCCAGATGAGAAGTAGAAGTAGATACTTAGATCCGAAGATTTCTTCCTAGAAAAACGCTCCTAGACAGGGAACGTAGCGACGATATAAGGCAAAAATGCAGAGTGGAAAATATTGACGAATAGGTACTGAGCAGAAAGCGCGAATGGGACGAGCACATAAGTAGAATGAGCGAGGAAAGAATAGTAAGAATAGCACGAGATGTATGGGAAGGCCACGAAAAAGATGGAGTGATAATCTTACCATCAATTGAGGTAATAGGCATGCTGCGAAGAATGAACAGGCAATCTGCCTAAAATGGAGTAGGAAGAAGAAGAAGATCATAGATTTAAAAAGGCGTTTATCCAAAAGTAGTTCAACTATAGAAAACAGTTGCGATTTCTTTTTGTACAAAACTTATCACGGTGAAGGTTTTAGAATGTAATCTTACTGGTTTTTTCGAATGTTGTTCGACAAATAACAAAAGCGTATTCATGTGGAAATGGCTTCTCTCTAAAAATGTTAATGTTTAGCAAAATAGATATAGGAGATACCTTGAGTTGAATGGTCTGTTTGCTTTTGATAAAGTGAAGGTAGGCGCTGTAAAACAAGTAATAATAGTTGAAATTATTCCAAAATCATATTAATAGTGTTAACAAGGATTATTGAGCAAAATCAGCGTGTTAATGATAACCAATTAAAAATATATTGGCATGATGATACATAAAAAATTGGAATTTTGAAGAGCAGCTTCTAACAGAGTGGCTGGGTTTCGAAATCCATTATTTGCGTATCATCAGAAGTAGGTTAGAAGTATTCCTGAATTACTGCCTTACTTGTTAAGTTTCCAGTTTAGGTTTGAGAACCATATTAGTTAGTTGGAACTTTATGGTACTAAGAATGCTCATAAGTACTTTAATGAATTACAAAATAACTTAAAAACTCAAGTTGAAGACATGAGTTCAGATAATATTGAATGTAGAATAGAAGCAGTAATCAGGCGAAAAGATTACTTAGAAGATAATCTTACTTCCCCGGCAAAAGATTCTTCCTTAGGAAGTGATATTCGGCCTCAGTTAAAGTATATAAATAACTGGTACTCAGATGGGGTGAACAATAATAATATATAATATTAAATTGGACGCCACCAGCTTTGAACGAACGACGTTAAAAATGTATAAGTAAAAGCTGGAAAAGCTGGAAACACCTTTTCAAATAAATTAATGATAAGAATCAAACAAACTAAAATTAACCCCGTACACGATTATCCAAAGAAACGGGAACTCAGATGGAAATTATTGGGGAACAGGTAGAAAGAACAGATTTGATTAAAAAGCAGCTTATGCTTTTGTTCTATTTGTTCTCTAATAAATAGAAAATACGAATTTACATGAAAACTATTATATTTGTTTAAAACAAAAGAAAATAAATAAAAATAATTTGAATTTTTGTGAGCAATATGATAAAAAAAGATTTGAGTGAATAAAAAAGATTATCACCACAAATTTATTGATTTACTTGGTATTAAATAAATTTATTGATACTTTGATATGAATACTGGAGTGTAGATAGGTAGAGGACGATTTAGAATACATTCCGAGGTTTTATTGAATCTCTTGATTGAAGTGGTAGATCGATAACAAATTAATTTCTTGAAAAGCTCCAATGTTAGAAGTAATAAATCCGAAGTGACTTTTGTGCCACAATACGTGAAAAAAGGAATATCAAAAATGATTGAAGAAAAACGTTACAAGCCGATTGGCGTGTCACAACATGAAAACACTCGACGAAACAAATAGCGGAGAGTATAACAGATTTTTTTATTCAAGGAAACGGTTACTCATGCAGTTTGGAAGTCAAGTTATATTTGCAGCGAAGTACTTTTGAATATAAGTTTCTCCAGTCACTGTTCATTGAATATAAGGTATAATGCGACTATTTGAAAACGAATTTCAGGAGATGATTTCGCATTATTTTTTTATTATTGTTCTTTAGTGGCATCAACCTCAATATTTTAATTAAAAGTTATTATCTGATAGTTGACTTTGTAATGTTTATGTATTTAAGTCGAGTGATTACAGAATTACATAGTTACAGTGTCTATCAAGAGTGAAGTCGTATTTATTATTAATTCAATTTGTAATTTTGTCATCTTGGTAATTTAACAGTCAACCACGCAATTTTTGTTTGTTATTAAATGTTGGAGATGCTGATATAATCTGTGTTTGTTTATCCAAGAGTTCATTGTCGGTTTATTTTGTGTGATTGGTGTAGAGAAATGCATTTTGTTTTGAAACAGGCCTTCTTTTTTCTTAGTTGCTATATAATATATTTTGCCCATTTTTTTTTCGCATTTTCTTGTTGGACAAAATTTAAAAAAAACCCAAGTGGAAAATATAGAATTGGAACATCGCAATGCGACGTTGAATCTTCATACTGAACTGTTTACAATAACACTCGAAATTACAGTAACCCGCATTACCTGTCCCTATCTTTGTTAAATTATTTTTTCTGTATATTAAAAATTAATATCAATGGCTCCTTCTCTACTTTATCTATATTCTATAATGTGTTTAGCACTTTAATAAACAAAAAAACAGATGTTCGGGTAAAATTATGATTTACCAATTCTGAGGATAAATGAAACATGTAATAAACAAGACTTTGATTCAACATATATGAAGAGCACCCTCCTGCCAATAAAACGATTAGGAGGACTGTTTACGTTTCGCCCCTGATCAAATTACTGCGGCAGTGGAAAGCCTTTTAATAATTCAATTGGTGAGTAGATTAAAGAGAGATCATAACATAGTTTATCGTCACATCAATTACGTTAATTACGGTTCGCTGTTCTAAACAAGTGTCTTGCAGATTAATAATAGTGAGTTCTCTCGATAGTCTAGTTAATCTATTATGTCTAGCATTCCGTAAGGGTTTGTTTAGTTATAATGCATTGATTGGAAGGATATTTGTTAAAAACTATTGAAACATTTACGACTTGTAGAATATTCAGAAGAACTCAACCTGAACATGGAAATTTTCAAATATGAATCGATAAAATACTAGTTGGACTATTTTATTATGAATCAATTGAGAAGAAATTATCTATTCATCTTTTAGTTTCCACAGTTTATTCATTGAGGGCAATTATGTATATTTTGAGAAACCACGAAACTGGAGTTAGAGCTGAAAACTTGTCAATGCTACTATCCTTAAGTAGCAAGCTTTGACTGTATTTAAGTCGCTGCTATCACAGAGAAAATAGTGATACATATGATTTACCATCGACATATGAATTTATCGATAGAACATGTGTGCTCTATTCACTATGATGTCAAGTTCAGTTCAAATGAACAACGTCTTGAACGGTTACAAAGCGTATTTGGTGATGAAAATTATAACGTTTCGTTAGTATAGGAAACTTATGATGAGGCAGATATAGTTTGGTGATGAGGCACGTGATTCAGTTACTGTTGGAAGCGCTGAGAGAGTGAGACGAATTATCAAAAAAGATCTAAGCGATTGAGGCAACTTGGTATTGAAGCCGCAGCAGTCTTCTGTGACAATTTTCACTTGTTGCGTGCAATGTTTAATTCTAGCGAACGTTACGTTATTTTCAAAATAGTAACAGGTATCCAAGCATACTAGTAGATTCACCAACTACAACAATAACGAAAATGTTAAGTTTTATCAACAGCTTTCTTTTCAGTGTATAGAATTAGTTGTAGTAAATAGAGCTCTAAGATCAACATGTACAACACAAAATTTTCTTAAGACAGTCAATATTCACGGGTTGTATTACGATAAAATATTGTAACACATTGCACAACAGACATTTGAATTTTTTCATGAAAATAATAGTATTTGCAAATCCACTCTATTTGTCTGATTCGGCCCTTTGCTTTCTGTCTTTTTAAACTTAAACAAACATTTACGTTGTTGACGTTCTAAGACAGAAACTTTTTGAGAGTATTTGAAAAGATGTTTAGCTTCAATCTTTTAAGATGAGGAGGTTTCGGTTACAAAGTGCATTGATGTAGGTGATGATTACTTTAAAGATAAATAATATAATTTGTATCTCAATCTCTTTATATAGCGCCACCCTGGTATATATACAAATCATATGGAAGCTTATACAAGAATAACATACGAGATGTGTTCATTTTTAAACTTTTCTTGCATAACATGTAGTTTGAAATAGCATGGCCCTAATTTAAAAAAACAATTAAAATTACTGAGTTTAATATAGGTGGTTATACTACCATATATAAGTAATTATTGTAATATAAAAAAAGTTTTTGGCTCTGATGGTCAATTCCGAAGTGAACGGCGGCAGTCAAAGTGTTATTTTGTAATATCAAACATTACAAGTTATATTTCGTTCATTGTTACTAAACATAAGTGAAATTTGTTCTTTCAATATCTTTGAAAAAAAGTGTCGCTTGCCATAGGACTCAACTTCAACTTTTGGTCATTATCTTGTGACAATGTCTTTGACGAATACGTCATCGATGATAAGTAATTGTGGGCAGTCAGCAACTTATGCCGACTTCCCATGATGCAACTGTGTTGAGACAAAGGCTGCAAACTTGATCTTGATAGTTGATCTTGCAACGGGCTGGCAACCTCGGAAACGTGTAACAGCGGGGAACCACACACGAGGTGACGTGAATGAAACTAGTTTGCAATCGGTTGTACGTGACCATGATTCCGCAGTCGCAGTTGCGTTGCAGGTGTTGTTTCATTTGATTATTACATGTTTATTTTATTATTTTCAATATGAATATTCAAGATTTAATCCCAAATTTTTGGGAGAAGTGAGAAATAGTTTTTTATTGACATGCGATAAAAAGTTATAAACGTTCTATCTGTCTGAGACAGTTCTTGTGCTGCTACGAATATTTTGACTCTGTATGGATGGATCCAATATTCTCTTTGTAGCCTGCGTTTCTGCGGTATTGATAATAATTAATGATGTCTTCCTTATCTGACTCTAAATACTTTGAAAAATTACGTTTCACGTTTGCGTTCAAAAGTTTTATTTTGATTGCAAAACTGTTGCAAGATCAACTGGTTTGCAACATTTCTTTCAAAACAGTTGCAACGTGGGCGGTCGACCTAAAAGTTCACGTTTATACATAATGATTTCAAAAATAAGAAATCAGATGGAAACTTTTGAATTGCATCGTATAAATCCTCATATTAAAAATGTTAGAAAGGCGCGTTAATACTTTTGTTTCTTGTATATAAATATGTTTCGGAGATGTTAAAACTGGATAAAAATGTGAAATGAATATGCTTAATTTTATAGAGATCTGTTAACTAGTGCCATATTGAATGCTTCACAAAGACATGGTATTTACGTTGGATTGCATACGGAAGTAAGCTTTACATACTTATAAATAGACATACACATCTAATATTATTTGTTCTATTCTACCTTGCTACGAGAGTTTATTTGGAAATTCCTGGCATATTATATGAACATTTCCAAAAGTTATTTTCAAATGTGTAAAATTTTTGGAAGTAGATATCTTGAAAAATTTATTCTATTTAAAGTGACTGAAAAAATACGAACCGGTGAATCCGTTTATCAAAAATGGTTTTTGTTCAATTTGAGATAGTACATTTTAAAACTTTACATATCGTACAGTGAAAAAATCTGTCTTCAAAGGTGCAAGATCAAAACAAATTCAATATTCACTAAGAATTGATACAAGCATATAAATAATCTTCACTACGAACAGTATCAAGATGGGGGTTGCTACAGAAGTGGTCAGACAAGTCTCTTATACGCTGCGTGTTAAGTATATGCATCAACGCCATAACATATATAACACAAATATTTCTCCAGCATGCCCGATTAAGCAACAGAGATTTAATAGATTTTTATGCATCTTAATATAAAGGGAGTTGATGCAAAAAATTCAGGAGTGAGTAGATGACGTGAGAATAATGTTGTCATAGGCAAAAAAAACTCTTATGCGAGTTATCAACGTTCAAAGTTGCAAAATTAGAACTTATAATTCTACACTACTATCTGAAGGCCAGAGGTGGCTCATTCCCAATGGTTAAGAATACGGCCAGGGACAAACTGTACAATCCAAAGATAGCAGAAATGATTTTCAATCCAAATCAGTGGAATTGTCAACTGAACTTTGACGAACAAGGTATACTATAGAAAGTCATTAAATCTGATTTTTAATGAAAGAAATAAGTGGTTAGTGGAAATTTAGCATTGTTGAATCCATAATCTAATTAGTAACTATTTGTCAATAAAAATGTAAAATAAACAAATTTTTCTAGATCCTAGCATTGCCCAATCTTAACGAATAAATCATTTACTATACAGAAAATGGAGGGAAGAAATATTTTCAAATTAGCAACTTCGTTGCTTGTGTTCATATTATACAAAGAGGACTGTATATATGGAGTAAATTCAATTTTAGCGTTATTAAAATATGTGAAAGAAACCTGAAACAGGTCGATTATTATTGTTAAATAAAGAAAAATACCACCCTTACAAAGTTCACTTATTTCAGGAGATAAATGAAGATGATCCTGATATAATTCAAAAATTCTGTGAATTGATTATGGATAGACTGAACGCAGATTTAGAGTTCATAAACAAAATAGTTTTTTCTGATAATGCGACTCCTAAAAAGTGAACGTTTGGGCTGGTATCATTAACAATAAAATCATTGGCCCTTATTTTTTGAGGGCACAGTTTATGTGTACGTACATTACAAAGACACACATTTAAGATTATCAGTGATACCTGAAGAAACGCTCGTAATTATCATAAGGTATATTTTTAACATTAAATACTTAAGTACACAGTATAAAATGGCGTCCACGCTGCTATCCGCAGGAATCTCGTTGCGAGCCCGCAACGATTTCGCTACGCGTGCGCGGCGTGATCGTTGCGCGCTCGCCCTGTTTTGAAGAAGCTCGCAATCGCTAGTATGATAAGGCCCTAACAGCAACCTCATGTAAGTGCTAGCTCAGCGGCTGCAGAGAAAAGGAATATCATCTCAGATGAATTTTATGCTGTGTGCTGCTTTTTAGAGCATATTTAAGAGAAATTAAAAGAAACTTTGTTATGAACAAAATAAAAAGAAGCGAACAGCTATAATTGTACAATGGACTATTATATAATAGGAATGGAAATATTACAGTAATCTTTCAATTTCATTTCCTTCAGAAAACTTTCTATTAACAAATTTTAAGTAATTCTATGAAACTAATCGGGATATTTGATTGATTTTACAAGATTGTTGAGGTCACTATAAATTCCGTTATGTTGTAAACTTTTTACTTGATCATTGGGTATTACATGAATATATATTAATATATTCAATAGCTAACAGGTGATACATGTACTACCATTGCATTTTTTCTTTATCACAGCTCTTGAATAAAATAAATGACTTTTGAAGAAAATAACACGATAGTGAACTTACCTGAAGTCCAAGAGGTGGATGTACCTGGTTTATGGATAAACGAAATTACGGTTTTGTTAAATATTTTTATCTACTTATTACAACTGATAAGAAATACATTTAGTACCAAGGCCAATAGTATATAAAATTTGTATATTTAGTTTTCTTATGGTACGTGGACTGTATTAACTTGAAACTTAGAGGGTTAGAAACTTTTGTGTGCAAGTTAAATCTTATGTCGACCACATTGAATTAGTTTATCATATCAATTTCGAACATAAATAAATTAAAAAAATACTTACGTTCAATACAACTGTCGTACCACACCGAAAAATTCTCTCTGCACACACATGTTTGGTTTCTACAATAAGTGTCTATAGTTCCACAATCTTCAGTTGATAAACAAGCTCCATGGAGTGGAGAACCTTAAAAAATGGTGAAGTATATGAATTTATTTTATGTATTCCAGAACTAATTTATATCGCTACAATTTATCATAGTGACAGGTGATCACCAAAATACGCAATGGGAATAGAAATTAAAAATAAACTGTATGAGAGAATCGATAGAGAATACAATCCCTCTAGCTCTATGAAATCTCTGCAGTAATCATAGTTGAACATGTCAGATTCTAATGGGAAATAAGACAAGCACTCATAGCAGGAGTCATTAAATTTTAGCTCAACCACTTTCTGATAATATTAACATAAATTTATAAGCACGGAATTGCAAAAAAAGACTTTTAACATCATTAAATCACAAAATTAAGAAACTTAAACAACGGCGGTTTGAGTGATTTTTCAATAAAACGGTGAGTTCACCATAAAAAATATGTTTTCTTTCAACATTATGTCTGCACACTTCAGCAAGTCTTCATGTTCTTCAAATCAGTCGTAAAATTATCTTTTGGTAGTTTCGCAAAATAGGAAATTATTTCTGCTAACATCTTATCATTCGTCTGAATTCGCATTCCACAATGTCATTTTTTCAAGTATTCGAACAAAAAGTAAACGTTAATGAAGATGGCGGGAGAGGCAATAAATTGTCATATAGTTCAGCTATTTATTCTGTAACAATGCCGGACAAACAGGCAAGTGCAGTGTCGTGGTGGAGCAAACTCCTAATTAACTGTGGTAGTTGTTTTTAAGTTCGTCATCAAAATGTATCACAATTACCTTTCTCATAAATAATCCATATATCCTGGAAATAATATAAATAATATAGACATTACCTTATTTTTCGACCCTATTTTCATTTTTGGGGTATAAATGTGTAGCGAAGTCTTATCTACCGTGATACTTAGTCGATAAAATAGATTCAGATTAGGTTTGAAATTATTCCATCATTTGAACTTTTAATGTGATTGAGCTTTTGATCAGCATTAAGCAATCGCAGCAACAACCTCACAGAAAATTTTTTCATATATACTTTTAATGTGATCTATTGCATAAACCTGTTCAAATGAAATATTTCCGAAACTTTTCCTCGGTTTCTAATTGATTTGTTATGTAATAAAAAATTAAATTAATTTTTGAAATAAATTTCTTAAGGAAGAGACTCCTAGAAAACGGAAGATTACTTGAAATTGATTCAACGTTGGCATGAGATAAAACTCTTGGATAGTTTTATTTTGAGTCCTCAACTCTCAACATCATTTGAAATTACATATATCTTAATATTTTACAAACAGAGGACCTAGTGGAGAGATGGAGAGATTTTGTATCGATAAATTTATAAATTAATAGTGCTTTTATTTGGAGGTACAGGAAAACCAGCAATAGAGCTTAGAAAAACGTAGTTTTTGCATTATCACACAATTATGAAGAAAATGAGAAAATAATAATAGGCATGGATTATGAGGGTTGCTACTTAAGTTTTGAGATATTGTGACACGATGAAACATCGCTTAATTTGACATTCACTCAAAAAAAGTTCGTGTCAGTTCGAAAAAAGAAATGCTGAGAAAATTCAATCGCGGTGCTTCAAAAGACGCCTATAAGATCATGACAGGCGACGAGTGATGGATCTAAGCATATGAATCCGAAACTAAACAACAATCGACTGTATGGGTCTTTCAAGACGAGCCAAATCCAAAAAAAGTTGTTCGCGCACGAAGCACTTCGAATTAAATGGCCACTTGTTTTACGGAATAATACGATTACCGTTCCATTAGAGCAGGGTAGGAAAGTTAATTGTGAATGGTAAACAAGCATTTGTTTTCCAGAATAGTTTGAAGAAATCAAAGGAAACAATCACAGAAGACGAATCATTTTCCAGCGATCTCTCACACACCAGTTCAAACAAAAACGTTTTTGAACAGTCAAAACAACTAATTTATGAGTCATGTGCCGCACAGTTCTTGTTTGGCACCCAATGATTTCTTCTTATTTTTCGACACCTGAAGAAGCAGTTGATGCGTTCAAATGACATGTTATGGAGGTGTCTCAATCAGAATGGAAAAAATACTTCGACAATAAGTTAAAACGCATGCAAAAGTGTATTGATTTCAATCGAGAGTATCTTGAGCCACATCCAATTATAAATATTTGTTTCCATTTGCCTATCTCAAACCTCAAGTAGCATCCCTCGTATGGTATAATATAAATATTTAAAAATAAATAAATACAGTGCGATCGAATTGATAGGTATATAATGAAATAAATACAATAGTTCAGTAAGCAAAATCAGCTACTTACTTGTATTGACATCAATCAATCATCTCTACAACTTTTTTGATTAATTTTTCTTATGTCCAGATCATTGATTAAATATTCAATATTTTTGATACACCTTATCTTTTCCCATTTCTTTTCAATACCTTATTTTTCATTCCAATTCCACTATATTCACAAGAAATAGTGAAAGATTGGAAACTCATATAGGTATGCTAGTTCTCGATCATGCCTCAGCTTTGAGTGTTTTTTGAGTGGTATAGGTCTGGTTAGTTAACACTGATATTCACTTACTACGTTTATTTACTAAACTGTCTAAGACAGAATTTAAAGAATTTACTTGAAGCACTGAGAGTTATAAAATATTTAGATAAGAAATTCGATGTTAAAGTCTATTGGCAAAAGAGTGGAGAATAGAAAACCCTTCACGTCTGTAAAACAAAAGCAATGGAAGCACATATTTTTGAAAAGTAATTGTTTTAAGAGGGTTTGCTAAATGTCATCACCACACTCATATTGAGTACTTTTTGCTTTTCTTTTCCATACATACTTATATTTATCAAAAACGTCTAATTTAAGGACATTCACCACTTTATTGTTGTTCCTCTGATAACCATGCTTACAGTTTACAGGGCGTATTATCTATCTGGTATCAAATAATTTTTTCCTACAGAAAAAGATCAGGAAGAATCAACGGCAACTTTAGTTAACTGATTTAAAAATGACAGCAACGTAGTACAAAATACACAACAATCAGAACTATTCCTAGAGTAAAATTTTGATTGATTTATTTACAAAATAGTAAAAGTATTAAATCTATACAGTTGCAAAAACACAGGATAAAAATAAACAATTAAATTCGATCACATCATTCAAAAAAAAATTATTAGAGCAGAAAGAAATATATACTTTTAATGAACTTGAAGTGGCATCTGATTCTTGAAATAGATCACGAGTTTATTGATCGTTTTGTATTGAAGGTTATTGACATCTCTATCAATTCGATCGTAAAATTATCACACAATTATCAGTTACCTGCATTTTTCTGAACCAATATACAAGTAAAAAAAATCGATAGCCGTAGAAACATTCTCTCTTTTGCAAGAAGTTGATAAATCGCCTTAATGAACGATCATATCCTGTAGAGTTTTTGTGCTGCAGTAACTGAAAAGAAAATAAATTGTATACTAAAAATTGTGAATGATAATAGTTAAAAAAATGATACTTGTACAGATTTCATTATTCCAAAATTCTATTATGGTGGAAGGCTGTCGAGGTTTTTCTATATTTAAAATCCACAAACCAATTTTTTCATTAGTAATCCAAGAAATGATTTATTGTGAAAAAATGAAGAAATAAATCCAAAATAACAATATTTTGCATTTTTATATTTTCCAATGTTCTTTATCGTTTCTGTGAAGCAATGTTAATAGTATAATTCTAAATATAATTTCAAAGAATTATTGTCGAACAAACGCTATGCATTGTTATCAACGCAATTCTACAAAACTTTTGGTCATTTTTGACACATTTACTTGGTAACTATAACAGCCTGGTGGATGGAAATCTACAATTTTCAGTATTCTATTCCTAATAAAATAAACTCATGAAAATAGAAGTTGTGGAAATAGTACTGCTGGATCAAAATCAAAACATTTCGCTGACACCTTCGACAGCAGGAATTAATACCAATAAATGTACAACTGTGCGGTTAATATTCATAATCTTAGATAAATAGTTCGTGCTAGGTTGTATAAATATTAATCCCATCGCTTTCATTCACAGTCTACGCTCTTAAGTTCAACTACATGGTTTTATAGTCATTCCGTGATCGATATCATTCTTCCAAGAGTAATGAATTTGATTTTTTTTTCTACCACTATTTCTTTGACTTGTTTTTGAGTTTTCACATACCATTAATAAATTGAACGCTGTATTGTGAACAGCATAAGACTCTAAATGCACAAAGTTGTGAAAAAATACATAATATATTATAATTTATGTTTATGGAAATACAACGTGATGCAACATTGATTCCTTTGACCAAAATACAGGAAAAGATTGCATAATCAGATGGTATCAGCCAGAGTACAGTAAAATATATTATCAACTTAACGTAGTAAGAAAACTTTATTGCTTCTCGTATATTGAAGCTTTCTTATTTACAATTGTTAACTGATATTTGAACGTTCTTCACTTTTTAATATCGAAAAATAAATATATTTATCTATACTCTTTCCAGAATAATGGAAATTTCTCTATGAAGTGTACATGAAATTCTACTATCATATATGCCTCAATCAAAGTGGTATTAGATAAGGCATAAGTACCATGGACAATCCTCAATTTATGAAAATTGAAAATTCTGTCAGCCGGAAATGAATTATGTTCTCAAGATTCCTGAGATTGGGATCAGATCCATATTTTTCCTTTTTTCCTTCCTCGGTGAATATTTCAATTTTAGAAACCCATACCCATAATTTGGAACAAATACTCAGTTGCCAATTATACTCTAAAATTCAACTCGGCTTTAGAGTTTAGATAGTTAAAAGTATCAGTACCTTCTCTATATAATCATACTCCTCGCATTACATCCTCTATAGCTAACTGCACAAGCTCTTCATCTGCTGGTTGAAAACGAAATTTTTAATTTTTATTAAGCGGGTCAAATAAATTCAATATTAACTTGTGTGAAATGTAAAAGATATGAAAAGAAATAGGTCTTCAACAAATTGGCAATTGACTTTACTACCAGTTGGAGTATACGCGTACGAAAGTTGATTTACATTTATTTGTATTGTATTTATTTATATAATATTTACATTTACAAATCATCAAATCAGAATTATAATTTTTTTCTAGATAAGAAGTGAGAAATTTTGAGAAAATTTAATAAATAATTATTGCCTCAAATCTATACAATCTCCTCTAAAGACTATATAAATATTTGGTAATTATCTAGAAATCATCCCCCACCCCCTATCGGCTTGGGGTTGTGGGAGGTGTTAGAGGGAGGTAATTACAATATATGGAAGGTTGAATTAGCTGTCGGTCATTGTCTTTAGGTTAGGTTAGGTTACGGTAGGGTAGGTTAGGTTAGGTTAGGTTACGGTAGGGTAGGTTAGATTAGGTGAGGTTCTTCTCAAGAATACTGTATATAACATCTTTCCATGCTCTTTTAACACCCCCGCCACTTCCTTTGATCCTTTTTAACCCTATTTTACCATAGAACAATAGTTATTGAATTTTCATTTTTTCCGTATGTATTTTTCTATGGTAAAATAATAATTACTTATGGTTACGTCAATTAACAATTATAATTGTTCATAATTACACTGAATTAATCTCATATATTTTTCACATATTATTTTCACTATTTAGCTGTATTTCTTGTTCATATATTTTCAAATAAAATTTATAATATGTAAACACACGTAATTCCGAAAATGTCAAATTTTAATTGTTTAACCCTCTCAATTTTTTTAACAAGAGATGACCGACGGCTGCAATAATTTTTTTGTGTTCAGTACACTTTTCTTCATTACCCCTCACAACCACATGTCGCTAGGGAGTAGGGGATGATTTTTAGATAATTACGAAATATTTTATTCACTTATACACACAATCTTCATGTCACTATAACTCTGGAAACGCATAAAGACATTTTTCCATGTATACGAACTGCTTTTACATATTTTTTCTCATATCTCCATAATTTAATTTGACCTCGGCGTTTATTTATCTCTAGTTGTCCAAGCAGGTGTTACAAATCTCGGTAATAAACATGTCTAATTCTACCAGTTTTTCCAATACTTTCAACTGATATTCGTATATATTATACACTAGACAATACACCGTATACAGATACGAGTATCGTCTTATTACATGGAATTCGCTTAACAATACGTCTCATTGCATTTTAATTTAAAACGTCTTTACCTAGGGTACATTGAATAAAATATTGTTACTTGTACATAATGAAGACTCCACCCAGTCCCTACGGACACAAATGACCATACGTATTCTGAATGATACTGGTTGTTGTGTCGTAATGGACGAGTAAAATAATGAACTGATAATAAATCAACTTGTGATGAACTGGAACAAAAACAATTTATTGTTTTGAATATGTTTCTTGTTCGAGATAATATGGCATTTTGTATTTTCGGAATATTTCACTTACTTTTAAAGCATTTATGCACTTCATAGATTGAGTAAATATAAAGAAAATGGGTTATTGGAAATTTATTTATACAGGGTGTCTACTTAAGTTGGAACCATACGGAAAAAATTTGAATTTTGTGCAAGAGTAAAGTATCTTTATTTTTCACAATTCAGAAAAAAGTTATGAAGTAAAGTTGTTTTGAATTAAAAGTTATATCCAAATAAGCAATTGAAGCCATTTATTATGAAAATTGAGGTTTTGGGATTATTAACTAATATTGTTGATGTGTATAATATTACAATAAAAATAGCTGAAATACTAAATCAAGAAGAAAAAATAGAACTTGTGTTAATTGTTTGTGAGACAATTACAAAACACATAGAGGGGCCGCAAATATTTTTAATAATAGATATCCGTATAGAAACATTAGGCATTCAACAGTTACAAAAATTTCAAATAAATTTAAGGCTAGTGGAAGTATATAAAATAAATTTAAGAATAAACGCCGAAAACAGGTTGCGAATGAAGACACTGAATCTGAAGTGATGCTTTCTGTCTTAGAAGACCCAAAAATGTCATTAAGATAAAGGGCGTCTGCAATCCAAGCTACTTCAGTAAGTAAAGATACAGTGGCAAATATTTTGAAAGGTAATAAATATCATGCATACAAACCGCAATTTATACACACGTTACTACCAAGGGATTACAATATTCGTTTTGAATTCTGCGCTCTGATCCAAGGAAAGTTGGATGAGGACCCGTTTATTACAAGAACAATAATATTTTCCGATGAGGCAACATTTTCTTCAAACGGAACTTTGTAATAAAAACTCGGAACTAATATTCTTTTAAAACGTATGGTGTGGTGTGTACAAAAATAAATTAGTGGACATTTTTTTTTCGACCTTCCTTAAATGCCGCACCATACTTACAATTATTAGAAAATCAAGCAATTGATTCCGTTACAAGAACGTATCACAATTTGGTTCCAACAAGACAGTGCTTTTATCTATAGTACATTAAACGTAAGAGTACTCCTTGAAAATATGTTTAATGAGACGGTGATTCACACGTATTCAGATATTTTTTGGCCTCCTAGGTCTGCTAATTTGACTCCCCTCGACTTTTTTATGGGGTTACTTAAAACAGCAGGTTTATCAGCCATTTGATGATATAGATCATTTGGAGAGCATTATTTCTGAAGCATGTCAAAAAACTACTCCAAATATGATACGGAAAGTAATACAAGAGTTTGACAAAAGAACAATTAAATGTTTACTAAGAGAAGCTGGATATGTCGAAGCTGTAGGACATTGAATTAAAATTTAATAATGTTTATTACTGTTTGAGAAATATACTATGTAAGTATTTTTCAATTTCTACAATAAATAATCATTATACATTAATTTCGTATGTAAATTGCAACGTTGTTCAAAAACAGTGATAAATAGAAAGGTTATCATATTTTTAACAGGTAAGAGAGATAAATTGTATCCAGCCAGAATAATTAATACGGAATGATTAGTAAATAATCCTCAATTTTCATAATAAATGGCTGTAATTGAATATTTTAATATAACTTTCAATTCAAAACAACTTTACATTATAACATTCTTCTGAATTGTGAAAAATAAAGATACTTTACTCTTGCACAAAATTCAAATTTTTTGACAAACCTCGTATACTGCTTTAAAAAATTGATATCTGATGGCTGTATTTTAACTTTTGGACTATGCATAACTTTTTATCAAGAATAACTTTTTTTCATAAAACCACTAATAAAAAAGTTTTCCATATGGTTCCAATTTAAGTAGACACACTGTATACATATACATTGTATTAAAAACAAATCTCGTTTATAAGGTTTGAGATTGCATTCCTCCGAAATGGGTCGACCCATTTTTCTGAATATTTTTGTAAGCATGGGGAATAGGTCAGTCATCGACGATGTGGAGAAAGAAAGGGAAATCGGAAATAATAACAAGCAACATGAACCCAATTTGAATAGTACCAAACAATAACACAGAAATTTAAGAGGTGGAAAAAAGCATTGGAAATGCAAGCAAGGCGACAGGAACCATAAAAGCGATGTTAAATTTCAAAATATAAAGATCAGTGGAAACTAGAATTTTTAGTCAACCCAACTGGACTCTACTACTCCGATTCACTGATATGGAAAGAAGTTTGGAAAAGAAGAATGAAAGGGTAGGCAGGAGATAGTATTAAATGACTACATCTAGTAAAAAATATTGAGCAAATAATATAAAGAAACTTTGAAGCCATGGGCAGAAGCGGCTTTTTACGCTATTATATTATTTTGGGTCTTGCTTCCACATCTATATATACCATAGCCCGAGATAGCTGGCGTCTTTCTGGAAACCTAATAAGATCTTTTTTATTTTTTGAATTTTGTAACAAAATGAAATAAGCCGATTCTTTACCTGTTTAAATATAATTGCAGCGCTGTTTCGACATTTTCGTTAGAAAAGTTTAAATATTTTATTACATCCTACTTTTGAAAACTTTGAATTTCCCTATTTCCACCGTCAGCGCCACCATTATTGATTTGTATTGACTCTGTTTGTGATTTAGTTTCCATGTGTGCAATAAAAAAACATTTTTATGATAGACTAATATTAAATAAACAAACACGAATATGGATTTTTCTAATTTTTGAGGTTGAAATTTAATATAAATTATATTTTAAAAAATACCAAGTTTTCTCCCCAATTTTAAAAACAGTGCTCTAAAAAAATTTTTAAACACTACGTAAAAATATCAATTGTGAGTATTCATTTTTTTCAATATCTTATGGAAAACCTGAGAAATAATAACATCTCCAAAAGTGAACATTTTTGATTTTGCCTTGTATATCTATATATCATCTACAAATGTAGTTGATGTACCTATTTCTGTTTGTGGCTTTAAAAAGTTTACAAAACAGTAATACAGAACATTCAAGTCTATGCTTTTTCAGAGCTGTAATAATAAGATTTGCCAGACCGGATACTGAAACATCGACCGTTGGAATGTACTCAAGGAACATCTCTTTGAGTCTATGGTGTTTATTATTTGTAAAATCAACATATCGAATACATAACGAGACATTCTACACGTCCAATGTCGGTAGTTTCGTTAGCCAGAAGCGCAAATAGTTTGGCTTTTTTTACTTCTTCAATTATTTTATATTAAATTAATTCACCTCAAAAGTCAATTATTTGGTTTTCGATCTGACGGCATTCTTCTGTGATGTATTCAAATGCTCAGCCTCATCTCTATCTCCAGACTCATCCTCAAACCGCAACAGGGCTCTAAAATTACCATCAATCTTCAGTGGTTGTTCAGGTTCTGGTGTAATTTGTATGCGCCCCGAATTGTTTTTACCTCTCAAGGAGATGCCTTTATTGCTTTTACGATGGGGATTAGTTTCTTTCTATTCTCCTTTTGTTGTCTCTTTCTAACAGAAGACAGCTGTTGAGTGACCCAAAAAGCCTGCGAAGACATTACTTTCAGAAAGTTATCTGCCTGTTCTTAATTTTGCTTGTAGTATCCCGATTTTGCAAGTTATTCAAATATTTTTAGGGCATTTTTCCATTTACAAAAAGTTTCGGTTACCAGCTGTCCGATCCTTTGATGGCCGCCTTTACCTTCATCAAGGGTACGTCCCATTAGCACGCAAACTTTGTAGTATGTTCCACTTTTATATTCCGAATATGAGAACTAGGGTAATGTCTCCATCCATTTCAATTGAAAGCACAAGTTTCGTTTTGTGGAAATAGGAAACTTATAATCTCTCGATGGGTTCCATGGCGTTTTTAAAATTTGGACTTTAAAATATTCAATAAATTTTTTTTATTCCCGTAAAAACCAACATTCAACTAAGCTACTTTTGTAAAAGATGAGGTAACAGGCAAGTAAGCCTATTGCAGACTAGATGTAGATTCGGCAGTTGAAGATATCGAACAGGACAGGACACCAGCGACATGGCACCGATTTCAATATTCAGTATTGTGATTGAGGTCGAGGGTCCGCTTGTCATCGCATCGCATCTTATTAGCATGCAAGGTAGCTGAAGCTTCTATAGCTAAATCCAAATTTGTTTCTTTATTAGAAACCCCTTGACTACATTCCTTTTTCCAGTAGTCTATGCCTTCAAGCTTATAAATAACCCTTCCTTTTTTTCTCTTTCATTTTTCGACGGTAATGATCTATCCTTAACACTGTCACCGAATAACACTGCACTAAAATTCCTCACTTACACGACACACTCAATTCTCTTCACTATTCGTTCATCACTTTTCACTTTTATTTGCTTTGAGTTCGCATGAAACAATACTGCCGTTAGCGCGGTCACGCGCCGCTTATATAGGAGCCTAGTAACCGACCAGAAACTTCCACAAAACTCCACTCATTCCGACTGAGGAGCGTGGCGAATAATTGAGAAACAACGCAAAGTTTCCATAAAATACAAAATAGTTCAGCTACTCGATTAAAGATGGCGTTACTGTGCGCAATGTCCACTAGTTCGGCTGCAACTGCGTCTGCCTCTCGTCAAAAGATAGCGCTAGGAGCTACTATATATATTCAGATGTAATAATTTAACTCTCTAGACTCCTCATATTTTTTCGGTATAATATTAGGTAATATTTTGCTTATTTCGGAGGAGGGGGGGGTGGTTTGAACCCCAAAAACCCTCCCCTTGGCTACGCCCGTGCACCCTATATATCCACACATTTCCTTCTAGTTGTTGTTATGAATTCATTATTTTCCTATAAACTGAAGTAGGTATTTCAATTATTCTAACGAGGTTTTGAGTACGAGATAAAATATATTCTTTAATCAACAGCAATATAATTAAAAATAATATAATGAATAAGTTTATCAGTTTTAGAAGTTACTATTCGTTCTATAAACATTTTGATTCATTGAACTAATTTCAATATAAATTTTATTCTATGATAACATTCGTATGAAGTGTAAAAAATTTTGATAAATATAATTACTTACTTCATAATAATAACAATATAACGATATCTTTTAAATTAAAAGTCGCCCAACAATTACGCTTCATATATTTTTTTTTCCTTTGTTGAACACATAATATTTCATAAATTGAGAATTCTGCTTAGGGTACTTTTGAATATTTCATATTATTCAACCGCATTTTTTGTTAAATAATATATGGAAGGCTCAGAAGACTTCTACATCCATTTTGGATTTTGTGGTATTATACTTTTAAATTTCTGAAATTGATTTATATCTACATTTGTATAAGCGTTTTTATAATTTATGAACATATGGGAAATATTGTAGAGTGCAATAATAGAGACTGTGAAACAATAAATTTTGGAGAAATATAGTCGAGCTGTACAACCCCAAAATATTCACTGATTAACGTGTTTGATTAATAGTTGATGGAAGAAAAATACCGTGTATTACAAAAAATGTGATTCCCAATATTATCGACACAAAAGGGTAAGATATTTTTCGCTCATTTCTTCAGAGGAACCAAGTTCTCATTGTGATTAAATAGATTAATAAATTGTTTGAATTCATCTTCAATAGATACTGTTGATACTATATTTTACTTATATTCAATTTAAAACTATTAGATGCATTTAGAGAAAAATTCATGCAAGACTTCAAGACATTGTATACCACTCTTCCGTCGTGCCATTTTGAGAAATAGTGGCAGAACTCCAGCTTGTTTCTTATACAGTTGCCTAATTTTCCATTTTCACACGGTCTTAAACCATCAGCGTCGTATAATATAACAGTCAACTTCTTTTCATTTTTTTTTCAGGTATAATACAAAATAAGTTCTTGAACAACTAATGTAGTATTATTCCTCCACTATGCAAACTTAACAAATGCGACAACATTGTAAATTTGCTACGACTAAGAACAATATCTTTGAAAATAGGAACACATACAAAAAATTATAGGTTTTATTTTCATGTATATTTTCATCCCAATCAGATAGACACCATTCTTGGTTACGACTCCAAAGCACGCATTATATAACATCCATCCATTGCAGATAGTTTTTGTTTATAATGTTTACTTGTGGTTTTATGACTTTCTCTTCTGCTTTGGCATCATTAGAAGCAATTAACTACTCCTCGACGTTTGCAAAATGAGCTTATCAATAAGTATATTGAAATTTTATTGTATTTGTATCTTTATTAAGTTGTTTTTGTGTTTGTTTTTTAGTTTTTTCAAGGTTTTGTCTACAAATTGTAACAATTTTTTGACAATAAAGAATTTCTCTCTTTCTATTTCATACTTTCTGTCACATAACCATCTTTATTGGCATCTAGTTTGAGCAGGCCACGTATATTATGAGGGTAATCTGTACCTACCCTATCCAGACAAGAGAAAGAATTCCAGTGAACAATTATCCTTTTTAGTAGAATTACTTAATAGGATCCTTTTAAAAACTGTCAAAACATGCTTTCTGTAGATGTACACAAATGAAAGCTTTATTTATGTGAAGGGTAACTCATCTTAAATTACGACGAGCTGAAAGGAACTATCCAATAAATTAATTTAGTTATTTACTCTTAGTTAATACCTCTTCATCTACAAACCGAACATTGCGTGTAAAACTCTCGACAGGTTTAAGGTAGTTAGAAAGAAAGCGATGAGGGACTTATGTATTGATAAGTATGTTTGGATTAGTATATCGTGAAGTTTTGGGTAAAATATGACAGCGGAGGAAACGATGCTGTTATAAGAAATTTTATTTTTGGACCGTTAAGATAGGAAATGTTACCATAAATCTGTTAGTTTCGAGTGAGATGTGAAATTTTATATCAGTAGTTTGAATATGTGTGGATATTAGGTATCACGAAACCGATTATAAAATATAAAATTTGTGAATAGAACAATTTAAAACAATTGTGAAAACACGAACGAAATTTCGCAATAAAGTTGTACTATATGAGAAACCAGATAAGTAATTTAAATAATAAATTTTCAATGTTGAAGCTCAATTTTGGCTGAAGCTAGAGGTATTTTGTTAAACTCATTTGTATATGAAACAACTGTACAAAGTTTATAAAAATGATAAATATCGGAATCAGTCGACTCTTACCATTTGCCAAACACTCATACATTTCAGTGATTGATGCTGTCATCTGTGCATACAACTTAACAAACAAGGTTTCATACGACAAGCCTACTCTTAGTGAAAAAATATAAATGAGTGATAAGAGAATATTGAAAATCATATAGATTAGAAAAATAAACCAGATAATTGGTCCTGCTTCATATTGCTTCTCAAATAGTTTTTGATAATTTTTAACTTAGAAAATCTTCTTTCTGTGGAAGAACATAACTCTAATATCAATATAAACATTAGAGTAAATATCTTACTTGCGTTTTTAATGGGATTTGGATGATTACGCACTAAAAGTTGCAGTTCTTCGTGAAGATCGTAAGATTCTATGTCTTTGCTTTATACATCTTGAAATGCTTCAAAAGCTCGATATTTAGCGAAGATTTTAAATTATTTATGTCGTAAACAAATACAAAATTGTTGTAATATTCAGTGAGTGCAGTTAATCTTGTGTTAATGTGTTGTATGTATTCAATCAAATAAGAGTGGTAGATAGAAGTTATGTATGTAGAATTGAGATTATTGCTGTACTCCACCCTACAGCTACGCAAAGAACACTAGTTTTCTTTAGCAGCCTAAGCCGACAATAACAAGCGAGTCAGTCGGGAGTAAGACGTAGATGGTAAAGGTTATGCAACTAAGACGACTGCGTGATGAAGACGATCTCTCGCTCATGCTCATTTAACGTATAAACCACATACACGAATATTTTTACTATCAACCTCAGTTCTCTTATTCACATTGTGCATAAGTAAAGTATTTCCATTGTTTAAATTCTATAATAAAAGTGTTTTCCTTCTAACCGGCGTTTTAAGAAGAAAAAAACTCTAGACAACCAAGAAATCCTTACATGTATATAGTTCATAGTTGTATTGTATAATTATCTACGGGGATCTAGAAGATATCGTTCATTTTCCACCCTGTATTCCTGATTAAGGCAAATCTTTATTTACATTAATCTTCGGAGTCGGCATAAGGGGTAAGCGTTATCCTTCAACGTAATCATATACTACAATGGATCTGGTGACTTTCTACCAATCTGGCTAAATCTGATTAATTTTTTTTTATTTTTCATTTATTTGATTATGAAACGGCTTCTTTGCTCTGTCCTCTCTGAACTCTCTGGGGCATTTTTATTAGGTACGATGATGATAAACGAAAGCGATGATGTATTTTTTCGCAATGTTTCACGTTGCAGGATACTGTAATTCAATGTTACGTTGCAACTAGAAATTTTATAACCTGGGATGGACTTCTGCATAAGTTTCGTGTTTGTGTTGATTGTGATCAACTCTCTATCATCCATCGAAGATCTTTAATTTGCTTTTCAAGTCGGTTTTGACACTTCATTAACTACCAAACTCAGTTTTTGTTTATGTTGCGAAATTTTATTTCTATCATTTCAATAATATTTTGATATAGAATTTCCAATGATATATTCACTGGGAATTTGACAGACATAATATAAATTTTCAGTACTAAAACATTTACATACCATTTTCATATTAGAGGCCGTACTTTGAAATGAAAGTTAGTAATTGAATTTTCGCTATAACTCTCTTGAATATCGACTTGATTTAAACCAGAAATAAAAAGTATTACAGTGAAAATAGTGGCTATTGTTATATTACGATTGGTCTAACAACTTTGGACAGATGGACAAACTAATAATTATAAGTTGCAGGTGGCTACATAAGTCGAAAAGACATTAATCAAATTAGACACAATCTGCTATGGAATATGTGGAACGCAACTAAAAGATGTAGAATAATAGTAACAAAGAATTAGTATAAATTATACAAGATTGCGTATTGAGAAACCGGTGGAAATTAAGAGCAGAGTGTGAAAACTGCTGCAAAATTAGTGCAAGACAAATATTTTGGTGAGTACCAGTAAAATATTAATCTTTCAAAGATATAATATTCAAAAACTGATTTCATATGGGCGTATTCGAACTAGTTTGGTAACTAAGCTTTTTGCATGTTACATTTTTTCAAAGAAGAATTACTTATCAAAAGCTGTTTCAGAGATACAATTGGATATTTCCTAAAACCGAGTAAAAACTTTGGAGGCACCAGTTGATAATTTCGTGTGAGATTATTGCAATAACCGATATTGAAAAGGGGAGTTATTACCAACAACTTATAAATATGATAATAGTAACTGGTACATGAATTATATGAGTGCCATTAATAGAGTATCATTATGGACAATACAACCTGCAAAATAGGTCTCTTACAGATCTTTTGTGATTTGGAATGATGTATCACACGAAAAGCTGTTTGATTTGAATAATGCTAAAGCTTATTTTTCGGATGAGATGGATATTATTTCTGGACGCGAAAGGTCAGAACCTGTACTAACAGGACGCATCACTGGATTTAGCTTCACATCAAGAGTATCCACCGATGGTGGAAGTGGGGCTTCTCAGGACAAAGAAGATTCAACAGACCATTTAAATGAAACTCTAGATGACCACATATCACCGATAAACAAATAGCTAGCAGAAGCTTTTGTTCGAAAACATATTTTAAATTATGTTGTTTTTGGTTCATTGTCTCCATAGAATATGGGAAAGGAATGAATGAACTCTGTAAAACCCAACTTTTCTTCAACATGAAGTACTATATGATTTGTAGTGCAGCCGCATGGAGATTGACTATTACATAAAGCCACTACATAATTACTGCTAGGGAACACGGCGTACGAAACCTCTGGAAAACTGGATATATCAATTTGATGATGGAATATAGGTGGCTCGTTTCTTCTAGTTTCTGTCATTAATTTGGGTTTTCATCTCTTTCACTGGACTGGATATATGACTTAAATTATTTTTCAAATTTCGCAAATCTTATTTTATCTCCTCGGATGAAGATTTGTGGATAGGATTTTTTTTGTTTCTACGCAATCGTCGAAAAACATTGAAGATAAATTGAAAAGATTGTGTTTCATATCCCGTACCAATTTAAGCAACAAATCTAGCTTAAAGACAGTAAACTTGTTGGTTATTTTGTTGATATCACCTATCTTCCTTGCAATAAAATTCCATTTAAATTCGTTTTCTAATAACATATCGTATATCTCAGTAATAGTTGGTGCGCTATTGGTGAACTGATTTATACGACTTGCTAGCGAATAGAAGATTTCTTGAGAATCTGATTCCTGATTAAATTAGAAAATTTATCATCGATGTACCTCAAATTAGGAGACTCGCAGAGTATACAAAAAACCCAAGTTGTTAAATTTCTGGGAAAGTAGAGTTTTTGTAGTAGCTTTGTTAGGTCCTGTACATTCATCGCTGCATCGAAGTTTATTAAATTTATCGTTTTTTAAAAATTTCTTAAAGCAATTGCCACATTTGTACCCAGTCATATCCAGATCAAGGTCACTGCCAATATTTAATAAGAACGCGCTGCTAGTTAACAATAACGAAAATGAAAAATATCAAAACAAACCACAAACACACGTATTAAGTAGTTGAATGGTCGGATCGCGAAAAGGAAACAAAACAGACATAACCGAACAGTACGACAGTCAAACGAAACAACATAATCGTAAGATTGTAGTGAGTCAGTGTTAGTGGACACACCATCAAGCTATAATGACAACAATCTTTATTACCTGGCGTACTGTTAACATTTTTTACAATTTCACAATTTATATTGATTATGATTAAGCATTAATCATGTTCAACAAGCTGAGTATAATGAATTAAATATAGCAAACAATTAAATTATGGGGTAAATTCAATATTATTAAATCTTTGCACTTACTCAGTCGAATATAAAGTTTTTCACCTCATAAAATGTAACTAAATTTATCTGTCTCAAGTTTTTATTTTGTGAATTGCTGATAAAACAAACTTGGTTTCGTCATGAACAATAAAACAATTACTATTGATGATAATCGGAGTTCACAAAAACAAATTAAAGTAATAAGCATTCATACTTATAACTCTCAAATAATTTATAAGTCCTGGCATATTGTACTCTAACTATCTCACGACAAATACTTGGAATTTTAGTGTAGAAATAATGAATATTGAAATATGAGTAGAAAATTTCACAGCTTTCTTTTACTAGCCACTGGGAATTAAAAAGTACTTGACATAGCTCAGCTAGTTATTTATTCAGTCGCTTTTTTACGACCTAATAAAAATATTACAAAATGTGGATTCCAACTTTTAAAAAGTGAGAAACTTTGTTGAAAAAATAAAGCCCTTGTTTATTATTTTAAGAATACAAAGGGTCGCTTATAAGCAGATGGCATAAATTAATTTGAAAATGACTATAAAATAAAAAAGAACTTGAAACTAGTTTGTTTTTACTATAAAAATTACGTTGCTACATACAAAGAGCCTTTTGTCAATTATGATACTGTTAAATGTTACACATATATACTAAAATAAAAATATCCAGTTTCCTCCTTTCTATCTTTTAAGATTTTATGTGAAAAAATATTTCAAGCAATAAGAAACTTAGTTTTTACGAAAATTTAGTTCTTAAGGCCGGTTGACATGATGCAAGACAACGTGCAAGAAATTGCATCAATTTATTACCAATATATTGCGGTTTAAAAATGAAAATAACAAAACTATAGGTAAAGTAAACAAGAAGAATGTGGTCATTGCATCGATAGCATTAATTATAACTTCTCTTCTCCAATTAGGCATAATTTTCTACGAATATCTCCCATTATGTATTGGACAACTTGAAAATCAATTTTTCTTGTCGCCAAGTCCAAACTATTATGTAGTCTCCAACATGATGTTAGCGTATAAAATCAACTAAATTACTGAAGCAGTTGTTTGTATCAGAATCTACAGCTCACTCCCTTACTGGACCTATATAAGGCCTGGATATATCTCTTGTCGAAATCGCACTCCGGACCAAAACTCTATCAGCAAAGTAAGCTTTATCGTTATAATTTACATTGTTAGGGTACTCTTCTATAAAAACCATTGTTTCCTTAGATTTCCGGATTGGCAAGTGTGAAGTATTTTTCATATTCCATAACACTAATTTGCAAAATGTAGCCGTCTCAGTTGTCGACAGCGTCTGTGCTAATTGGTTTGAGGTATATTTAGGACACTTGAATTTTTCTGTAGTTTGATCATCTCTTGCCAATGGACGCGATACGAGTCTCTTTGAAGTACGGTATTCACACGCTAATTTTCTCACAGAAACTCCGACTCTGTTTTTTTACCAGTCTTTCTGCTTTTTGTCTTTTTGGCGAGTCGGGAGGTTCAGAAATCGTCACATCCAGCTTTAGCATGATGAATGCTTCTACTTGAAATATTTTGGTAATGAAACTAGTTAACTATGCCAGCTTAAGGATTAGTGCACCACATTATAAATGTTTTTTCTTATTTTCAACTTATAAGACATTTTTATGCAAATGATATAAAAGAAAAGTAACTAATGTACATAGACAAAAGTAACAGCTGTGCAGGCAGTCTTAGAAGAATATTAACATCGAAAGAGATATCCAGATCTACGACAGTTCGAATTTATAATACAATGTTGAGACCCACCCTGACATACGTTTGTGAAACTTGGATAATGATAAATAAAACCAAACAGAGATTGGATATCTGCGAGAGAAAAATATTAAGAAAAATTTATGAAGGAAAGAGACAGAGTTAGGATTGGAGACAAGATCAAACCATGAAATTTATACAGTTTTCAATGAGGCACCAATCAGGGCGTTTATAAAGACAAAAATATTACAATGACTAGGTCACTTAGAAAGAATGGACGAAGACAGGCTTTTGAAACGAGTTGCATGGAAGATACCGGACAGTAAGAGGAAAAGAGCTAGACCAAAAAAATGGCGGAGGGAAGACCTTAGAGAGAGAATTATCTAGAGCCGAAGGGAAAAAGCAAGAAACCGAAAGAAGAGAGAAATCACAAGGCTATGGACCTAGGGACCTAAATGGTCTGCATATAAGCCTATATATAAACACTAATGTTAAGAAAATAAACAATTTTTTGTGTACAAAGCCATATTGATATTGTATTATCACAACCTATTTTTAAACTCCTAAACTTTGTGCAAAAATTATTGGGACATACATTATTTTTTTTTGTTCAAGTATATATTCATACTAGTTTCTAATTTTTAATTGAATGTATGTGTTCCAAATGTTCTAAAAACTAATACATTCAAAGATATATTTAACTCTAAGAAAACTAACGGAAACATTTCAGTTATTAATCATATATACAAATGATATATCTTCAAAAAACAAATCATCCTACACATGGTTACATGCTTGTAATTCAAGTGATACCAATTTCTTGTGATGTGATGTCATATAAATCGTTTTTCATTCAGAAACAATAAACAATAAGCAATCATGAACTTAGATAGTTTGGAACAATTGTATAATAAATTGCCGGGAGTTTTGATTTTTTCCTCATAATAACTGACATACGAGACAGCGTTTGTTGATAGAAAACAATAGTTTTTATCTGCATCGCCCAAGAAGTTTGACACTTAATCAAAACATTAAATTAAATAGTGCTTTTTAAAGGTGCACGGATATCATTGGTAGGGTTTTATTATTGTCACGTAAAAAGTTTGAACGTAAACTACACAAAATAAAAAAGAATTTACTAAAAAACATGGTAAATGACATTTACAGCTTATTTGAAAATGATAGCACAGTTTTTATGGGCAAGCCTCATATGCAGGATCGTGAATCAGAAAAAAAAAGTAAGTGTATATATATAATATACCCAATTATCTGAATTTTTACTAGATTTCAGTACAACCACTTCGGGGAAGCTCAAATACTAACCTAGTGTTTTAGACCTAACAAAGAAACAAGACATTTTTTTCATAATCATTTTTATTTTTGAACAGTCTACTTTAAGTCTACACTTTTTCCAGCAATGCAAACTTTTTAAACCTTCCAAATCCAAATAATAAATCTTGATCTCGAGAATTAAACTTGTAAGTTGAGATACAGGAAAATGATTTCGGGGGCCAGTTCTGGTGATTACAGTCGGGGTAAACTAGTTCGAAATGCATATCGTGACGATCACCGAAATTTGGAAAGGTGAGTTGTCTTGATAAAAAAGCACTTTCTTTTTCTTCAAATGCGGTCGCTTAGTTGCAATTTCTTCCTGCACCACTTTTTGTTTAAGCTGTTAATAATCGATGAACACAATCCCATGATGATATTGATGATAATTTATTTTGTTATGGTTTTATTCTAGTCTACAAATAAATAAGTTCAGTTTTTTGTTTATTTTCAGCACCTAACTACCACCTACCCACCAAAATGGCTTAAAGGATGCCAAAATCATTATTTGCACCAATAGCCTTTATGGGGGACCTGGGTAAAGGAACATAGTTGTGCTGGTTATTCCTGGAACGTGCTACCATATATCGGGGAGGATTAGATTAATCGCATGCCACAAGGAGATTAAGAAGGTTATAAAAGAAAAGTAATTTGGAATTTTCAAAAATGGTAACTTGGAATTCCTTGGTTCAGGCAAATAGCGAAGAAATATTGTTTTATTGAGGAAGGAAGGATGACAATGTCTTGAATGAAAGTGTAGTTAAATTATGTGTTTTTAAATGCAACGGAAGGGATGCACATGGAGTGGTTGCTGTTGAATACTCTGTAATATTAAATTTTGATTAAGTACATCCAAGTGCTTAGTTTGTCGAAGTAAATGAATATTCATCATATAAAAACAATAAAATTAATTCCAACAAAATTTTTCAAAATATTAGCTTAAGACAACGTCATTATGTTTGTAGTTGAAAACATGAATGGTTCAGAATATATTTTTTTTATTCGTGTTTGTAGATGAGCGCCTCCATCATTCTGTAGAAAACTGCCGTAGAATTTTTCAATATAGAAGCCTGCTTGTTACCATTCACTTCATCTTTTGACTTTCAAATGAAAACACAATAACAGTCTGAGTCTAAGTAGGAAATTATTGTGTACTTTGAAAAGTATTCCCAGATTTTGTTCCATAACGTCGCAAATGAATTTTTTTGTCTTCTACTACATTTTCTGTTTACACCGAAACGTAAGCTTTTAAGATTCGGGTAGACGAACTAGCCGTGAACTTGGATCTTCCGATCTAATTCATTTTAGACAATCTTATAGACAAAATAAAAACTCATTAATGTACTAGTAAAATCATAGGATAGTTGCACTGTCTAGGATTGGAAGGCGTTTATTATAGGCTGGTTCCAACCTGTTAAAGAACCGTCCTTGGTATGGTGACGATTTTGCGCAGTAGTATTCCAACAGGACAGCTACCTTTATAAGAACGATTCTGTTTTGTGTTCCAACCGACTTTGACATCGTTCGTGAACCGTTTCCGAACGGTCTTTTGGATACTTGGTGGATAGCACATGCTACCGAAAATGTGTATGGCCGGAGATTGCGCAGAAATGACATTTAAACTTTTCCAAAAATTGTTCCGAGAACGGTTCATATTAGAAGGTTGGAAAAAAATTTATGTATGCTCAGATGTTTTACGCCGATGCGTTAGACGAGGCAATGTTATCTGATTGAAACTCAATATATAGAATTCACTTTAATAGTACTGAAGAGTAAAGAACAAAATACAAGCAGTAGTTTGTGGAGTGAATTGAAACCATAATTTCTGAAAGTTTGACCATTTTGAGGAAACTATATGAACTCCCTATTTCAATTAATTTTCTAAATTTTCTCTGATTCGTTCTCCTTATTTAATACCACAATTACCATATTTAAATGTTTTTTCAGTGATATTCATTTTAAGGATGTTACTGATTGATAATAACATTATTAATTAAATATTCATACATAAAAGTGTAATTTATGGATGTATGAAATTTGCCCTTGTAAAATATCAATTGATTTCTTCAGTATCCGTGAGACTGCGATTGCTTACGAAAAAAATTACGGTAAACACTGTCTAAATTATACCTTCAAGGGGTGAATTCTCTGAATAATTCATTCCACCGCTAGTTTATATGGAAATTTAATAAGACACAGATATGATACACATTTATCCAGTGATTTTTTCTCATGAAAAATGTATTATTATGCGTATCAATCATTTAGTGCATCAAAATGGCTCTGAAAGTGTGATAAAAGTCAGATTAACTATTTATCCGACCACATTTATCATTTCTTTCTCGTGGGCTATAAGCATACATATCATTTTTTATGATGGCAGACGTACATGTAATGCATCAGAATGTACCTTATAGTCCAGTAGTAAACAGCACAATTTGAGGAGAATAATTTTGAGAAGAGTTAAATTAATTACTCATAATTTAGTGAGGAAGGGTTTTTAATCACTGCTTGAAAAAAAGCATCTTATAGTCTAAAATACATTCAATTCCAACAGTTCGTGATGGAGGGATCTGAATTATCTAAATTAAAATAAGATATAATTTGAAATATTGGTTGTTGTTTTATAATTGACGAATGAAAAATTTTTATACTTAACAATTTTTCAAATGATTGAAACGAGTTCATCAATAGAGTTGTTAAATAGAATTTCTCCTCATTAACTAAAGATTCAGAAATATAATGTAAAAACATATCCAGAAGCAGTCATTTCGGGACACTGTGGAGTAGATGGAAATGAAACAGCTGACAGAGTTGCTAAGATAGAAGCTGGTAAACCTGAACCCTTTTGTAGTAACAGCTACAGAATAATAGAGAAATCACTGATAAAGAAAGTGGATAAGGGTAAAATCAGTTACTGTAACAATCTACAGGAGATGGGCAAGATACTCCTGAAAAACAATTAACCAGAAAAGATTTGTTGCATGTATTAACTAATCAAGAGAAATCTACAAATACTTGTAGTATTTCCACCTCAATTGATAGCCGAAGATGCTAAGTATATCAGAGAGTGGAACGTGATTGTCCACAATATCTCGAGGTGTGAGAGACTGAGGAGCTCCAGAGCATTGCACCTGGGGGCTTATGAAATAGACGTCGATCTATAGCACTTGGAATCAACCTACATCCTCAACTTTCTAAGAGTGAAATTAATAGATGCGCTGTAAACACTAAGGATCATTACTGCCATTGCAAGTAAAAAGGGACACATTAGATCCTGTGGATCGCAGTGTACATAATACCCTATTCACATACATAAAATGAATTTCAAACTGAAAAGCTGAATCATGCTATGATACCTTCCTACCCCACAATAACCTTCCTATGATATAAAACAATTAGAGGGAGAGGATAGAAAAAATGAGGAAAATAACGAGGACTATTGGATAGGCCCTTGGAGAAAGACGGTGATATGGAAATGGACGGAAAGCGAAAGAACTAGAGAAAAATATTATGAATCCAACTTTAACAAGAAAATCGAAGAGATTATACAACCACAAACATAGGAGACGACTAACGGAAGCACTAGACACAGAAAACAAAAAAGAATTATGTACAAGTATATGGAAAATACCCTCAAAGATGCAGGGTGTATGACAAGATTGAATTGAAAATGCAACGACGGATTTCCTATCACACCTGATGAAGTCAATTATGTTGTTATGGTTGGTATGGAATGGATTACATCAATAAGCAAAATTTACAACCGTGGATAAATTCGTATGGACTGGGAGATATCGACCATTACACACACATTCAAATAATGTGATTCAAAGAAATGTGACCTAACCACAAATTATCAGCCTTTTGAAAACTTTTATATAAGTGATACATAATATGATTTTAGGTCTTTTATAACTAAAGCTTCGTTTCAAAATAGATACAAATATTGACTTTTCAACCTATTGCGGTCTTTATCAAAATAATGGGCACAGAAAAAAAAGCAGACATGTCACTTCATTTTCAAACTGAGTGAATACCAATTTAAAGTTGAAAAGGAAATATTTTTATTCTAAAATTAGAAATAATTCGAATGTTTCCAGAAAACTAAAGTTACATTATAGCAAAATCTTATGATTATAATAATAAAGCTTTGAGAAATCTTTTAAGAATTTGTTGCCAAAAAACAAAGGAAATTCATGTTTTCCAGGGAAGCTACGTCATCTAAAACAACAAGAACCATCCATGTCACAATTATATTTATAACAAAAAATATCTGAGTAAGTGATTTTTTTAACAATTATTTGCTTATGCTTAAAATTTATACTTGTAAGTATTTCAAACTTACTTGTTAGTTATGTGCCTGGTATTTGAAAAATGTCACCGTTCTTGGACTACAATACCGCCTGATGCTCATCAGGTCTACAAAATTAGGCTTCGCTAGCGGTAAAAGACCTATGAAGTAACAAAAGATTTGAACATTTTTACAATTCGTTTTCTTATTATTCCAGATAGGGCTTGTCCGTTGTAGGTGGAACTAGTAAATAAGACGGTCATGTCCAGGTTTTGCCACTATTTTCTTTAAGACGCGAATTTTAAATGGACATATTTTATGTACCTATATTAAGTTTAAAAAAGACAATTCATAATAATGTTTTGTGACACACTCATTACGATGAGAGGCAATGGTTTGCAGTGAAAGTTTCTCATAACTTCTTCTGGGATCTCAAAGGAACTTCTCAAATTTCAAATTCGTATATTGTCACATCCTTTTTTAGCGATTCCCTCGTGATAAGTATAAAATATCGACTGAACAAAATAAAGAGATGAATGTTAAAAGCATATATGGATAACCGCCGTTTAAAATAAACGTCATTTGTGGCAATTTTCAGGATGGAAATACTTTTTACAAAATAAATGCAGATGGTTTCTTTTTTGTTAGTTTTTTGCAGCTCTTCTTGCTCCCCTCTTTCGACAATAAAACACCTCAGCCTTATTCTTAGGCAGATCATTCATTAAAGTTAATTTTCCAATCTCATCCGTATCCTTTTCAGCAGACATGCTTTTAATTTTAATCTGAAACTCGTCACATGTTGCGCAAGTATCAGTTCGGGAATATCCAAATGATATATTAAACTTATTAAAAATGGTTCTGTATGTTTCATAAAAGACTCTAACAATATTTGGATGCTTTTGGTCAAAGTGTTTGAACATTTTTTTAATTGAAAGCTCTTCGGGCAAATAGGTCTTTTTTGTAATTTTCAAACTATAATCGCTTCGACGACACTCAAAACTTTTAATGTGTTTACATACCAAACGCCTCGTTAAGTTGTCTATGAATTGCACTATGCTTTCCCCGTTTATCTTTATGAGCGGCACCAGTGCATTATAGACTTTCTTTTATGTAAATCAGCTTAGTTTTTGTTATTCCATCAATCGAACAAAATAAAGGAATGCACGATCTAGGACGCCCATTCCGTACGAATAACATCATGGAGGGTAGCCGTGGATTCATTTTGACGGGGCCTTCTTTGTTTGACAGGTACCACCGTAATTAGTTGAGCTAGATATGAATTTTGTTCATTGTGAGAAAGCAGTCCTCGTCAATTCCTACAAAACACTTTAATATTACTGACAAGCGTCCGGTTCTCTTTCTTTTTTTTGTCTATAATTTAGTGTTTAATGGACTCATTTGACTCACTGCAAGCACACACGCATAAAAACAACAACAACAACAACAACACGTTAAAAATAAGGCGTTATTTTATTTGATATCGCTGGTTCTTTACCTGAATACTTGGACAAAGCTGTTCCTTTTCCTGTACGCTCTAGATTGAATATCAATTATCTCAGGACTAAGCTGATTTATTTACTTGTTGACTGATCTAAACTAAGCATCATTAATCGGAGAATTAGTGCGTCTATTCCTAAATATTAGCTTTCATTTAAAAATGTCTTTAACTCGAAAGCGACAGTCTCTGTGAAAAACATATTTATTTTATTTGCTAAAAGTATGAGTACCCATTTGCTTTATAATAACCTCGGTAACTTATATTCAAAACCATACTTATATACGTATATTTTGCTTTAGAGATATAAATTTTCTATGCCATTAATTCACTTCCAATTTATTATCGCGTAAACGATATAACAGAGATGCATAAAAAATTCAATCCACACATTGATATCTCTCCTTGACCACAAAGCTATCTGCATAACCCCTTTTGTTTTTGTTGTATAAATTTAAAATGTGTAAATACAACATGATATGAATAAAGATCCACAAATTCACTAAAAACAAAAAGTGAAACGGGGGATGTATTATTAAACCTCATAATCAATTCAGGTACAAACAACAAATCAGGACAGGAATTTGAAGGTTATTTTAATACTCAGATCATGCTTCTGTAACCGTTTGTAATATGTCGAAGAAAGAAGATTGAGTTAACAGAATAAATTTTAGCAGGACACTGATAAGATATAAAGGAATATGAATAAGACAAATATATAAGGTGAATAAGTATAATTATAAAATAAATAAACAATATGAGAGTGTAAAAAGTATTAGTCAATCGATCAATGTGATTGGATATTGTATCTAAATACCTTAGTCGGTAAATACTATCTGAAAATAAGGAATAAAAAGGGTACAAGATGTAAGGATGGAAGGGTAACAGATGTATAGTAAAAATGTGTTTCATCATTCCTTTGAAATCTAATAAAGTCTACAAAATATCATTGTAGACTGTTGTTTGTGATCCACTATATATGGCAGAAAATTTATTGTTGAACAAGCAGGTTATAAAGTGAAATTTTGGTTAAATATATTTTGAACAACCGAACAA
Organism: Diorhabda carinulata; assembly: GCF_026250575.1. Taxonomy (NCBI): domain Eukaryota; kingdom Metazoa; phylum Arthropoda; class Insecta; order Coleoptera; family Chrysomelidae; genus Diorhabda; species Diorhabda carinulata. Next base: position 14,913,889 of record NC_079468.1, on the reverse strand, counting down.
ATATTCTGTTCACTACCTACACCAACCCTCACAATTATCGTCTTCAGAGACTGAATGTTTCCTTACATTCTCTGAAGACTATAACCTGGTTATCGAAACGCCCATCAGGCAGTGTAATTGTAAGTGTTGGTGTGGTGGTAGTGTGTTTGGTATGAATATCATTAACAGTTCCAGAAATTCCAACTAAAAAAAAATTGTTATTTGATATACGATGGTCATATACATAATTTTTTTTCCGAAACAAAACCGATTTGCATGCTATGCAATTGCAACTATGGTTCAAACCTGTGATGTATTCCAAACGGATCATTTTGGAATACTTACTTATGATAGAATCACCTATGGGTACAGAATTACTTATTTTGAACTATTTACCCTGATATTCTAAAGTGAACGAAAATAATTGACCATAGCAAATTAGAAACAAAGCAATAACAGCTAATACACCAAATACATAAAATTGGAAGAGATACACTCGTAGAGCAAGGCGCAAATTGGGACACGTATAGCACGTGTGCTGTAGCATGACACGAGAGATACGATTCGTACATGCTACACCTGCTGTGTTGTTATCCGCGTATTGAGACACGCGTTTTAAAATAGGAAACGGTGGGGTTTGGATTTAATTGGCATTTCGCGACTAGCCAGTATTAAAAAATGTCTGACATTTTTGACAATCGAACAAAACAATTGTTGTTATTGAACTTAGGTTCTGAATCAGAGCCCGATGATGCTGAAGAGGAAATGTTGTGTTATTACTTGTTAAGGAAGAAATTTGAATCACCCAATAAATTTCTTCCATGGCAGTAGAAAATTTACAATTCACAGTTTCGTCTTCATATAATCACCATTTTTTGTATCGTAAAGCTCTCTGTGCCCCCTTACCGCCCTATTAAATTTTCTTGAGTCATTTTTTCGTAAAAAAATATAAAAAGACTTGCTAGTCACCCACACGTGTGACACAACAAACTGTAACTGAACTACAGCGGGACACGTCTGTGAGCTCACGCGTGTCGCATCAGGTCGCGATGCGTGGTCAATTTGCCAGTGTATTCAATCTTGAAGATTACAAAACTATATGCTGTGCAGCGTCACCTCACACGTGCTATACGTGTCCCAATTTGGGCCTTGCCTTAAATCATGCTGAATGGTTGTAGAAGAGGACGGTTTGACGGAACACATTCACTATAGTGATTATATTATTAGTTTCCGTCATGTTCCTAATGTCATCTGTTGAAATTTCATATAAATCTGACTGATAAATAAATGTTGACGATAAATGTAATATATGTAATGTAATAATAAATGAAAACGATAAAAGGAAACCAAAAACATTATCCTGTACATCATTCATCCCATCAAATAATTTTTAAGTAGACCTCTGCTTTAAAAAGTAGCTATATGAATACGGATGATGTTGAAGTCTGAACACGGGACCGTCATTTTCTGTAACTGCTCCAGAAACTTCGGCGTACCCTCGTACAATAATTGAATGAAAATACAGCTAATGAAGAATTGAACAGAGCGAGTTTGTGAAAAAATAATATGCAAAATTAGTGCAATTCCTTCAAGCTCCTTCTTAAAATGTAATTCGAGTAAATTTTCCCGTAAAATTAAAATTGAGTGCCAGAAAGAAAAATACAATTGGAGTTATGGACTCAAATAATTTGAGGACATATTTACTGGACAGTGCCTTCTACTCTGTAAATGACTTCTATTCTAATAATAATATTTAATTCCGGGTATGCTGCATACTGGTTTATAATTTGATATGGACTTACATACTTTTACAAGCTTTCTTTCAAGAAATTGTAACAATTTTTGACAATAATGACAATAAAGTATTTTCTCTCTCTCTCTCTCTTTCTGTCTCAAGGAACGTATTTCTAAAAAAGCAGAAGCCGTTCTTTGAACCATTGAAGTCACCGCTTTTAGACATGTAATGCCGACTAAAGAAAAATAACTGCTCTTGTTGAAGTTAGGAGTTTCCATCAAAACAACGTCCATTGTTGCAAAAAAATAGGCTAACGACGTTACGATTTGTTTATATATTCCTTTAATTTGAAAACCTCCTAATAACTTACGCAAGCTGAGAAAAATGGCTTGGTGAAAAGTTATTTCAGACGAATGAAGAGATGATGACAGACATGAACGCGTATTTATATAAAAATAAAATATTTTCCCATAGTAAAATATTTGTTTTATTAAAAATTCACTCCGGAATATCGCTCTCATATAACGTTATATGGTTATGACTGTATTTTGTATATTTGAATCTAAAGTGAAAATTCCAGAAAAAACAAAAACGAAATAGTTGTTTTCAAGGGACAAAACCCTCTATATTTTTAATGTATGAATTGGTCTCTTTCTCGTCATAAATGTACATTCTTTCTGCATGGTAGAGAATTTCGAATGCAACTTTAGATATCATTTTTTTACTGTGTGCATCCATTTAAAACGAAAATTTAGGGGTGGTGGTTATTTATTGATAATTTTCTCAATTATTATGGCTGGGTACAATTAAACATAATCTAAGATACATTGATATTTTGTCAAAGAATGTCGGTGAGTTTGGTATTTATGAAATTACAATATTAATTGCAAATTGATTGAAACTTTAAAGAAATAGGAAATGTACAATGGTAATTCTGTATATTTTGAGATGACTTGAAACTAGAGCAGAATTGACAGTATGGCATTTTTAGATACTACCATCCTTAAGTAGTTAGCTCTGCCTGCTATTGCACAATCTACAATGATTTCAAAGTAAATAGTCTTAAAAGGCTGCAAGGCATTTGTTGTTGAAGGTGCTTCAGGATCAATAGTCCTCAGTTGGTATATTAAAGTTAAAATAGAACGGATATCGCTTGATGATAATGAACATGCTGCTACGCCTTTTTCTTCAGTTACTGTCGGAAACATTAAGAGAGTGAGACGTATGTATTTTTAAAAATAAGTAATAGATGATGCAAAATTCATACTATTTTCTGATATTCCTACACACTAGGAGAGATATGTTCAGAAAGTTATGTTCGCAGATTTCTTTCGTAATACAGTAATAGTTGAAGCAATTAAGCTTGGAGATTAACGTTCAGTTACAGCAAACTGGTGATAATGCGTTCACAAACCCTGTAGAGTAGATGATTTAGTTTTAACTTGAAAATAAAGTAACTGTAGTTGAACATTCACTCGATTCGTATGGCTTGGCGCAACTCTTTAACCTGAAGAAATATTTACGTCGACGTTTCACGATGGAGGATAGATGAAGAAATTTATCTATTTTTTGAGAGCAATCCAAAAAATGAATGGCTTCAAACTTTCAAGCTTCGATTATAAAAGTGCTTTAATATAGGCTTTAAGTATAAATAAACATATTTCCTTAAAAAGATTTATAGTTTTCTGTTGTATCTCAAAATATATAGCATCATCTTTGTTATTGAAAGTATATGTAGACATATTTGCTAAATATTATTCAATTTTTCATGCCACACTTCATTTGATACAGATTTAGAATGCATTGCAGAAGTGAGTTTAGTCCATATCCATACTTCACGAACTTAGTATACACTTCATAAAATTTGACATTTCAAGCTTTGAATTACGAATCTTTCAATATTTTTATCAATATGTTTATTAATTGATATTTTTTTTTGATAAAAGAATAACAATGAAGAAGAACAAGACAAAATGAATATTCATAATAGCTTCATTTAAATGATAACATATTTTTCATCTAAAACTAATCCTTGATTATTGATTTTAAGTTATATTTTGTATATTTATACTTTTATACAATATTATTCTTTTTATCCCAGTATCGTAGTAACGTCTTGTTTATCGAAATGTTTACTATCGTGACAGTTTGGAATTGAAATTAAAAAACTGAATTTAGACGATTCTTGTGATAGTAATATTTAGAATACGTCAAGGACGAACTCTTCATTCTGGCGAGAGAAAAATAGTATACTAACGTTACGCAAACGTTACAGGAGAGCAGTTTTAATGTTAAATTTTCCTTTTTATTGTTGTTCACGGTTTTCAATGATAATTAGAGGTCATCAACCTGTAATGTTCCTTGCTATTATTATTCTAACTAAATAGTATGGATATCACCATATGAGTTCTCCCGCCCAATTTGACGGGTAGCACTTACGACTTTTTACCTCTAACAATTTTATTATGGCGCAAATCAAATTTTAAATGTCGTAACGTATTAAATATTAGAAGAAAGTTATAAAAACTCATTTTATTATAAGAAAATTGTTGTTTATTAAACTGTACATACAAAAATATGAAAAATCCTTAGTGTTAGAAAAGAATAATAGTGCATTAATAATAATCTTCATTAATTTCGGTAAACTAGGGCAGCTGCAGAAGAATGTATGAATGTAAGTGGTGAAAACAAGAACCCATGTTAGTAGTTTTTGTAAATCCTCAAATTTAGTTTTCATGATATGCCTAGTATTCATAACTGGTAGTTCTGTAGGCCACCCTTGATGGGACTCCCTCCTCCGGCGATTAGTTTTTAGGTCCACAATTTTATATTCTTCTTGAAAGTTGGTTTTATACAAAAGCTTATATGGTTCATATGATCTACTGCTTTACTTCTTAAAAACTTTTCTCTGTTGGTGTTAGATTTCTTGTTTTCATGAGGTGCTTTGTTTTGTTCATAAAGTGACTTGAATTTTTTAAAGTCTTTGGGGATAATGTCATACACCTTTATCAAATCTTTGAATCGCCACTGGTGAACGAATTCCTGCCAGTCCAATGGCACCATCATTTGTGTCTGACCAACCAGTTTTTTAGCCCTCTTAATCACGGAATGAACCCCACCGACACTGCATATGGGTATGCCCTTTTAATAAATATTTGTGAATAATCACTTTTAACGTAGGCATTGTTCTCAAAATCCACACGTAAGCTGACACTATCATAAAATTTCGATTTTGACATGCGCAATTATCTGACCAAACTCTCAGCTCCACTATTTCAACACCTATATTTTCTTGTGCCCATTAAAAATGTACGATGTTATTTCACAACCACCACGAGCACACAGTCTTTCATCCCACATTGCGCAATGGCTTTTTCATTCATTTTAGAAACAATAACTTAGCTGTTTTGTTACATATATCAATCAAATCATAAATAAAAGATTAAATAATGGAGAATAACTACTAATATTTAAAGTTATTTGTAAAACAAAACGGAAATATCATAAAACATATGAACAAGAAAAGAAGTAGCAATTCCACCTATAACTGTTACCCTCTGGACACATGTCAGCTTTTGACACTGTCGTCTATTTTTTTAGGGGGTAAACTGTCTTAAAACACTTGCATCTCCTTTTTTAAAATCAGTATTTAATAGGGGTATACAGTTACTTGAGTTTCCCTGTATCATATCATAACAGATACATTAAATTCACATTGGCTATAACGCCATTCATTAGCTGTGTAGATACAACAACTATCAATTCAAAAATATACACCTCGATAATGCAGTTACATCAATAATCCCAAAATCGAGAATTTTTCAGTCACGACAGTTTACCCCTCAGGTATAGAATTATTACATGAAGAATCAAACTTGAGGTACGAAATTATTTATAATTTATCCATGAAATGGATCGATCTAAAGAAATGCGAAGAATTATTACGGAGGACATTTTGGCTTATTTGGCACAAAAATGATGTAATCATAGCCACATTTGCGAAAAGTATCAAATTTCTTAAATGGAAGAACATTGGATATAAAGCAAAGACAAAGATTGCAGAAATTTTAAGCTACCATATCCTAAAAATTATACTGATCATTGTTTGTCGAACTTCAGCGACATCATTTGCTGATAATGGTAAAAATATCACAAATATAAAGAGACCCCGTTTATTATTATTGTTCAAATTTTATTATAAATATTAATATAAAAAACAATTAGAATATAAGGATTAGAATGTTACTAATTTTGTTCTATAAATAAATATATGTTTCTAAGTGTTCTTGATTTTTGGTCTCTTCTGTTTAAAATTAGTTTTTTTCAATAAGTTTTGAAAGATTGATTAAAAATTGAAGTTTCGACTTAGAGCTAACTAACTAACTAATACTTTAATTTTTCATGGTTCGTTAATGCAGTTCTATTTTTTTATCGTTTTGATGACCTCTTAGTCTATTTTCTAAATATTGAGATGTCTGCCCTATGTAGACAGCATCACAATTAGTACAAGGCACTTGATATATAATATTACTTCTTTTGTTTTTTGATGTTTTAGATTTCAATTTAATGAAATATTTGTATTATGTCTTATGTCCTTTATGACTTATACTAATATCATATTTATTGTGATAATTCGATAATTATTGGGAAAGTCCTTGTACGTATGATTACTATTGAATTGCTATTTCGGCAATACGACTGAACATTGACAAGTGGATGAATTCATAATCATTTCCTCGATTAACCAAAGGTAAAGGTAATTATCCGGAAAATTAAATGATAACGTAATGGGAAAAATATAATTAATTCGAATAGTAGAAAAATAAGCTAATTCATGAAAAGGCAATAAAAATGGTTGAGATATTATTGACATAAAACTAAATAAATTTACTGAATGCCATCGAAACAACACAATTGTGATTCCAATCTCAAATTACATTTCAATCAGAAGGAGATATTATATTTATGTATACGAGTATATTTATGTTTAATACAATAATATGCTCTGTCATCGTCCGATTGAATTCTTTGAAATCTATAATAATATATTTCTCTATAATTTTCTGAGAGATCAAGATAAGTACTAAATGATGGAACGAGCATTTCTTCTGAATACACTCACTATAAGTCTTCTTGTATAATTCAAATCAGTGTTTGTATCTATTTTTCATATTTATGCCTTCACTATTAACGAGGTAAATAGCAATTATAATGTCGATTCCGTATTTTTCCTTGAGATCTTTTTCCAATTCTTCTCTGTCGCAAATATTCCAAACATCTCCAAAATGATTGCCAAAATAGGCAAGATAAGCATGTTTCAAAAGTGAGAAATAATTTTTTTTTCTGATTTATAAGCCACATATGTCTGCTTGCACTTGAGAATACTTACTAGACCGAGTAGCACAAGAAGGGATCGCAAAATAGTTGAAAAAATGGATGAAAGAAGGACGAGAACTGAAATTCCAATACTCTGATACTCTGACGCTTGACAAGGCATGAAGATTTCTATAGACGAAGAAGAGAATACTTTATGATAACCTAACTAGAGTACCTAATTACGATTTTTTTTATTTTAAAAGTTAATTGTTTTTGAGTAGTTTTAGGGGGAAAGGTCATAAATAGTTCCAAAAATATGGGTTTGAAAAGGATTTGTCTTGTACGGGGTTCTGGATTTTAAGCACCGTTTACTTCAAATAGAAAGAACCATTGAAATTTCTGTGACAACCAGTTCCTATCGTTTTAAGTAATTAATTAATTAAATAATTAATCTAACCACTACAACGCATAATCAGAAAAGAATATCGTTCCGAATGAATTTATATATTTCCAAACTTCTTTTTCATTTTAAAGTACAAGTTTCTAGATGATAGGAAGAAACAGAGTATATTCTTGATAACTTGTTCGATATCAAATAATTTTTTATTTTATCATACAATTCCAGTACATTTACGAATATTTTAAATGATTCACAACATAATATTGACTAATTAACTAATATTTTGCCATTGTGATTTTACAAATGAAATATAGTTTGTCACATTTTATTTCACTCCCAACTACGATAAATGACTTCTAAATAGCAGTTAATTAAATACAACAACAAAACGTCCAAGTTGTAATGCGATATTTCAAAGTTAACATTTTAACGAAGTGTGAAAATGTCATAAAGTCATCGTTAACTGCATATTAGCGCCCAAAACGTGTTAAAACTAATCTGAAACACCCTATATTTATTGCCACAACTGCCGTTTTGAAATGTTTTGAGATAGAAAAAAGTTAAAACAACAAATATAATTGATATGCATTAACACGTCTGACCCATTTTAAAATTCTGAGTTGACGTATTACTTAAGATTTATATCAGAACTTAGGACAGGTATCTAATAAAATTTCTTATTCTTTGAAATCTTTATTGTATATTAATTTTTCATTCTAGTTTAGTTGGATAAAACTAAAATAAATTGAATCAAATACAGTTAAACCTTTCAAGGTGTACAACTCCCTATGTTCTACGCATTTTGATAGAACCAAATGAAATACTTTCTCTTATGGGAGAATTTTTCTCTATTCGTTTGACCTCTCAAGTTGTACAAACCACCATAAAAAATGACAAAATCCGTAATTACGCTCAGAGTAGCCAAATTATATATCACTATTTTGTTGTCAGTATGTCAGTATTTCACTGTCTATAATCGACCGTCGCTGATCCACGTAAGAATTGAATTTTTTTTCGACATGGTTCATATAATAATAGGAAAGTGTGGGCGATTATGAGGCTTAAAAAATCTGTATATCTTTTACCGGTAGTTACCTGTCGTGAAGTATATCGAACCAGTAGTCACGAAGGTTTGTTTACACTTCACGGTCTGTGATCGTGGATAATCATTTGCCATACACTATTACGAAGATTTATCAAAGTGCTTATTGATTATGTTATTTCGCGTCAACTATACAGCAACTGCAATATGAGTGCAGAGCGTAAAGCCGAGGCAGATTTGAGCAGCAAGCACATTAAAGACTCCGAATGAATTTACCGTCGACAAGAAAAAACAGGTTATCGACTTTGTTGACCGGGGTATGAGTTATAGAAAAATTTCTGAGAATTTTAGCATTGCACCTGCTACTGTAACCAATATTGTAAAAAATCGAGCTCGTTATAAAGTTATTACAAGATATTTGCTCGGATGATCGTAAAAGAAAGATGTGTCAAAATGAGAACGACGAGATAAATAAAAAGAATTTTCCACGAAATAACGGGCAGCTGATTTTATTGTAACAGGACCTATGTTATAAGGCAAATCGAAAGAAATAGTTTCTAGATTGAATAACACAAAATTTTAAGTAAGTAATGGATGGTGGCATCGTTTTCTAGATAGAAATAATATTACATTTCGAATTCTTAGTGGAGAGGCTGCTGTTATTGACTATTTCAATGCTGGTAAGACAACTTTAATATATCGGCAGTATCTGCGGAAGACTTACGTAAAGAAGAAAGACTGATGCAAAGGAAGCAAGTTATAGAAAGAACGATTGAGCGTCCTATTTTGCTGCATTTTTCTCGACAGGCGAGAAGTTGAAACTACTTGTGATTGGAAACCAAACGTATTTAAAAAATAAGGTATCACAAACTTTAAGAGCCTTCCTTTTTATTGGAAATCCAATAAGAAGACTTAGATGACTTCTCAGAACTTTGATGAATGGTTTACCTCGGTCAATAACGATATAATAAAAGCTAACCGCAAAATAATACTCATTGTTGACAATGCTTTATCTTATAAAACTGTATACAGCTATCTAACAGGATTGTTTTACCTCCTAATTTCACATCGGAGCTTCAGCCTTAAGATCAAGGCCTCATTAGGAGTGTAAAAGTATATTACCTCCGGAAAATGCTATAGCATATGATTTTTCACGCAGAAATTGAGTCAACCCCGCGAGTTTTTGTCAAATCAATAACAGTTCTCCATGCATTTCGATGGGTTTACGCTGTTTGGGAACAAGTGCCCACAACAACGATTGTAAAATGTTTCCTATATGTAGTATTTGTCAAACTTGATGATAATTTAATCAAACCACATAGTCTACACCTCGGTCTTCACGAAAACTCCAATGACATTGAACAATATTTACCGGTTGAAGTCCGACAAGATTTATTTTCCCTCGATTATGTTGTGAGAGCTGAAATGAACTTTGCTGTGCATGAAAGTCAATAGGCGTCTATTGACCATAATATGTCGTCAATTATACAAAACAATGAGGATGATCTTACTGACGACGAAAGCGAAGGTGAGATTGAACAGAAAGATGACGATAAGATAACAGAATTGCCTGCCTGTGTAAAATTCGAAAAGGCACTTTCTCTCATTAGAGAACTTAAAAAACTTGTTTCTGATATACAACCTTCTTGGATGCCGTATATTTATAAAAGGAACAGTGAATATGAGGATGGTATATTTAGAAAGAATATGATACAAGTAAAAGTTAATGCTTTAAAACTGTTAATTAATTATTTATCTGTTGGAGAATTATTTTTCTGTGACTATAAATTTGATTTTGTAGCGTTGACATTTTAATTATTTTTATAAATATGAGCAAGTAATTATTCAATAAATAACTATTGAAGATAAAAACATGTTGAAATAACTTTAATGATTGTATACCTCCCACCCTTATCCCTCTAAATTGTACACAAATGTTTGGTGCACAAGATAGAGAGGTTTCACTGTATGTGACTGCTATTGATTAAAATGATAGACAAATTATATTACCTACTTTGTAGACATATCGCGTAAGTTTCTAGGAATACTAACCAGCTGTTTTTGAGATCAGTATGGTTTATCAAATTTTTTCGGTTTGCCAATTATTTCTGACAAATATTCATATTATCAAATTATTGAATAACTATTGTAAATCATTTCAGTATCCAATTAATTCCAGTTATATTATTACTTCAAGTTTAATGAAGTGAAAATAAATGATATTAGTCAACTACATTATCATTGCATTAAAACGTTCATTCAACCGCTTGATGACCATAGAGAAAAGTATTTCTTTATTTACGATTCATAGATATTGATATATATTTTGCAGTCAAACAGTTGAAGTTTGATTACTGGAGGATGATAATAAGAAATTCATTTTGTCATAGGGAAAAAGGAGAAGGTGAATACTTAGAATAACAACGTGATTGGAATACTTAATACAAATTTTTGGCAGTGCGTATCAAATGAAGATGGAGTTAAGAGTTATCGCAAACCATCAAAACTTCAATCAATCAATCAATAAGAACTATTAGTGATATTTTATAATGAGAGAGAGATTCTGACAGTCAACAAGGCATAGCCCCCACAAGGGTGGGGCTGATGCAACTCTGGTCAAATATATAATAATGACAATGTTAAAGCTTCCTAAATTAATGTAAATTCTAGATTCTAAGTTAGTTACTATTTAATAAGTTGCGCGTATGCTAGTTACTGTTTGCAATGTGCGAATACAACGCCTGGTCAGGCTCCACGCGCTCCCTTTACCTTCTCTCCTTCCACCAGTCGCCTACCCATCCCTACTTCTCCCGTCAGGTCTCTTAAAGGCCTCTTGATATCATCGTATTGGCACAAGCTCTTGGCCTCCATTGATCAAAGAAATGGGATCATACAAAGAAAAAGAATTTCATTAAACACAGAAACTCAACTGATTGAAGATTTGTTAACTGAGTTGTAGACCCTAAGAGATTTATGGGAAACCATCCTTAACGAAGCAAAGCAGTTTGCATTATACCAGAATTCTCACTTAAAAAAAAATCTAATGCCGGAAATATGCCTCAGCAACTTCAGCAACAAGCTTCACAGGATTTCAAACTTTTTGTTGTCTTTCCTGTTGTGGATTTCATCATAGCTGATTTGAAAACGAGACTTGTAAGCTGTTAAGGAATTTGTAACCTGTTTGCTCCAGTTCTATTGCTCATGGATCTAGATAACGAGGAACTGAAGCTTAAAACTGCCAATCTCGTTGCATATTACCCCTCAGATTTTGCTGATCCAGACGCGCTAGTTGAAGAACTCTTCATATGAAGAATATATTGAAACAGCTTTCTCGTCAGTCCATTATCTTGAACCTATGCACAGCTATAAGACTTTTCTGTACTATCCCAGTTACAGTTTCAACGGCTGACAAGTCTTAGTAGATTGTCGAATTCATTGAAAACTTAACGAAGCACAACTGGCTGAAAATTTTGGCAATTGAAAGTGAATTGGTCAAAACTGTTGATTTTTCTAACGTCATGAATGATTTTAGTGTAATGAAAGCTTCTAACTTTGTCATAATTTTATTATTTTGTCAACTTGAAATTTAATCTTCGTCAGTAATGGAAATCTATCTCAAAATGGAAATTTACTTTCAGTAGACTAAAAATGAATGATTTATTTTATGTTTGCAACAATTTTCTCAATGAAGTTTGATTTTTAGATTGAACTGATAGCCTTAATTGTTCCTTACTAGCAATTATTATCAGTTTGAAAAAAAATTGTGATGGGTTTAAAAATTACCATCTGATTATTGAAACATAGCATACCGGTAGCATGCTAACATAAAGGAGCTTGATCTCCTAATCTTAGCCGTGAATTCTTGCGCGAACAACTGCACAAACTTTAAATTTGCTTTTTCTGCTAAGTGTGGCTACCAAGCCACACACACACTGGAAAATACATTACATAGATTATATCTCCATACATACATTCACATTTCTAATATTTCAACTGTTTTCCTGAACAACTACCTCAATAAAATATTGATGCCACAACATCTTGAATCGACACTTATTCGTGTTTAGCCGCGCTATACTGCTGATAGAAGTTAGGCACGCGTGGGGATATCGACTAAACTTAATTTGTATTGACTTAAGTTTTATGGCGGCCTTCGCCTTATTCTGAGATCGAAGTATTTCTTGAATATATAAATTTGATGGATTTGATCGAACTTTGCTTATTGTAGAGTTGGCATAAATGGCCAGATGACAATGAAAGTTATTCTGATAGACTAACTACTGTAGGTATACGCGAAAGTGTGTTAGTATCTGAAGAACCACTCTCTATCAGAAGCATCAAACTGTGGTTTCAGTTCGTTTCGCAAAGTGTTGAAAATCAGTCTGTTTTTCTACTTATAATGATCGAAAATCTGAAATGCAATAATCGCTGTGTGATAATATATAATGATACTGCAACTGAAAGGAGGAGAAGGGTACTACTATGAAGACTGTAGTATCAGAATTCATCTGGTGATTGTGATTTTGAAAAAAAATGTTTTTTTTTCTAATAATCACATAACTACAAACCCTACGCTGAATAGCGCTCACGGCTATTGCAGATGAATAAAAAAATTTCAAATTAAGTGCTGGAGCTCATCAAGCAAAATTTGATAAAGGAATTATAAATGCGAATTCTGACAACATACCTTATATTGACGTATTTATAATGAATACTTTCTCAAAAAACAACTCTAGTCATTCAATTTGTACATATTGTCAAATGCTGGATGACGAGACAATAGTTTACAAAAAAAATATAGAAATAGAAAAAGTAAAAAACTTTTTTCCCGGACTGGAAATGCTTAAAAATGAGCTCTAAAAGGAAAAAAGATGGGAGTTGACTAAGTTTCCAAATCGTAGAAAATGACGGGAACCACGATGGGCCTCAGGTCTCCGAGGTTGCCGGTACAGGCCTAACTCAATCTAGCCTACATATTAATTACAATATTATTAAATACATTAGTTTGATCCTTTGAAAGGTGAGAATTCGATTTTTTTTTAAAGTTTCTGTATTATGCATTTATGTTGACTCGAAATAAGAGTTATAACTTTTTCTATAACATATTTTTTAACATTCTACGATAACACCAATAATAAACAGACCAAAAGGAAATGAATAACAACTAAAATTGAAGGACTTTTTGGAAACTATAACCCGGGTTCAAGTAGATCACTTATCAGCTGATTGCAAATCGTAACCCATAACAAGATTAGGGTCACATTTTTCGAACATCGCGTTTAATTGTAGGTGAAAATTTAAAATAGAGACTTTTTATCCTCAATACTTTTTTGAGCATTAATTAAGTTCTATAATAGATTCTAGATATTTTATGATAGAGTTTAGATGTCTAATAGTAATTATCAAGCATTTATCAACGATTTACTCACTCATCCGGATTTTGTACTAAAGTTTAATATTCAAAAAACCATAGACAAATGAATCAATGTGATCGCATTTATCCATTGGTCTGCTAAAGTAGAAAGAGTCCTATCATATGATCTTACTAACTCGATAAGTATCCGAACAACAATTAACGTATTCTGGGTTAGTTTCCGATGATGATCAGGTTAACCCGATCATATTTTTAGAAAAGTCCTTATGATGTCACAGGCTCACAGGAATCAGTTGTCGACGTATTTTCGGTATTGAATTGAAAGGTTAATTTTTAATAATAGTTTTTAATTGTTGAGCTAAAATAGTTTTTCTTTAAATTCACAGATGATCTTCACAATTGATGTTTTGAAATCAAAAGATAACTATTTGATCATAAATTTTTTCTCAGTATTATCCGTCAACGCTATTATTCATGTGCCATTAAGTATTAATTTATTCTGTGACACTCTTGCGTCTCTCCACAGATTTTAGATTCCCAATTCTTGTTGCAATATTTTTAAGCCCCCGTAATTTATCTTTTCTTCGATTCATATGTACAGAGTGAGTTTTATGTACATTATCTATTTACTTCAAAACAACAAACCATGCGATTTTTAAAACTTTGCAATACATTCTGCAAAATCCCGGACTGATCAATTCTTCGTATCTCTGTGGTAATCCTATCTTTTGATTCCTGAATATTGGCAGGTTTTGTTTTATAAATGATGTTTTTAAGTACCCCCACAGTAAATAGTATAAAGGATTTATGTCGGGATAAAACCACGCCTTCCAATCTTCTGGGGAACATTATTTAGGTATAGCTTCACCACACACGCATAGTGAGGTGGGGCACAATCTTGTTGCAGACATTGTTATTGTCTGAAAATTTCTAATAATGAAGTTTTTTTTTAATGCAATTGAAAATACATACTTGGATTTGGAAATATCCGAGTCAACCCAGGTATAATACTATTTTCCAATAAATCTAAATACGCCGGGCGATTTAAAAAAAGGGACCAATTATTTTGTTGCCTATTATTCCAGCCCATACATTCAGCTTTTCGGGATATTTGGTGTGGGATTCACGCATCCAACGAGGTTTGTTACGTGACCAGTATCTACAATTATGCCGAGTTACGTTTCCATTAATACAAAATGTGGCCACATCGCAAAACATAACATTACTTGAAAACTTTGGAGCGTCTAAAGATTTGTTTTCAGTTGATGCAGTTTTTCTGCGCCCTGGCTTAGATGAATCATTTACTGAGCCAGTTATGTTCACTGATAGTAGATCTTGTTATGAGATTTCGGTTAGGATATAAATTATTAAATATATTACACATTTCTTGTTGAGTTCTACGCCTATCACCTAATATCATTCAAATATTATTTCGTTCTTTTTCAGATAAACGATCCATTGTGACTTTCAATAAACTTTAGAAATAATAATTTATTGAAAGGTCAAATTTGTTATTGCAGCAGTCATAGCTACCTAAAGGTATTTTTTTAAATTCGGGGGAGATAACGCAAATGTAGCTATAACTCCGAAATTATGGCATTTAGGTTTCAGGGAACGTTAGATAAAAAATAATAAGTATTTCTTAAAAATTTTCAAAAGCGAAAAATATACAGAGTGATCCATTAGAAATAACAAAATTCATTATTTTTCTAGAAAAAGGTAAGGCAACAATGTAGATAACACCATAATACCGGCCGTATTACAAGACCCTCACGCAGAAAAAATTATGAAAATTTTATATGTATATTTAGTTATATGTACAATTTGTTCCGTATCCTTTACCTTTATCATTTTTGTCCTTATTTTTCAATCCGTAATTGTTCTCTCTACCCACTTTGCCTTGAATTCTTCCACGCTAATCTGTGTTTCACCTCACATCAAACCGTTCTATCATATTTTCTGATAATTTTAGTACGTACTGTCCCTTCTAACTTTATTTGCTAAAAATACTTAAATTAATCCCGCCATGACATAATCCAATTGTCGGTATTCCCCATATTTTTCCAGCGTAAGAAAAAGAACAAAGAAGTAAGATTTATGAAAAAAACGGAAAAAAAATTAGCATCGGTAAAAATGAAAGCCTAGTGCATATCCAACTCTGAGTAGACAGACTGAGTGCTCTCAACATTACACTAGTTTTTTGGACACGTAGATATACAAGAGAAACGAGGAAAATATATTCAAGATATGCTATAAAAAGAGTTGTGAATGTATAGGAAGCATATATCGTGACAGTAATATCGTATTTTTTAATGAACATCATGAAAGCGAGAAACAACTTACATAAGTAAATACATTGATCTGTTTTTTATCAAATATATGTAAGGTGGTATTTATTTTCTAATGTAGCTATAAATTTTAGGCGGCAAGTCAGATGTGAAGCTTGTAAATATTTGGACAGTGTAGTGATTGGCATTTTTATTTCCACATGCTTTTAGTTTTTTTAATTTATTCATAAAACACGATGTATATATCACACGATGTTATAAGTAATAAAAAACGGTACAATTTGTATTGGATAAAAAAATGTTTATGCACATCAACATATTTTAGTAACGTATTCGAGAAATTAAAATCATAGTTAGATAGAGTTAACGACTAGTTATTGGGCAACATACTGCCCGTGAAGAGAATGTTTTGTCAGCGGTAATTTTTAATTGGTTTCAATCAAAAGCTGATAGCTGATTGAATTTTGTCGATTCATCAATAACCGTAAATGTATAGAATTTCATTAATCTTTGGGCACCTGATTAAAATTTTTTTTAATATATTCTATGGTGAAACTGATGAAGCTTATGTATTAACAGGTTGACTGTATTTCTGAAATATATAAGTATAAGTTAGCCATTGATTATTGTAGTTTCGAAAAGACAATTTGTAGAAATTTTATTAAAATTTAAAGAATAGAATAATGAGATAATAAGAAAGCTACTAGTATTTTCTTGTATTCTCGCTTTTAAGGTAATAGAACTTGGGAAATAAGAATTTATGCAAAAATTCAGTTCTGAAACATTTTTTCAATATTCAATGATAATTTTTTCAATTGTTCAAACTATTTGTCAATTACATCCATATGGCAAAGTTAAGAAGTTAAGTTCTAAAAAACTATAAAAATTCTCATTTGAAACACATAAATAGTGATCATATAATTGCTTCTTGTACTTTTTTAATATTGTTTTTATGTACTTCTAATAATTTCAAAAGTGCCGTGCATCTTTAGTACCACTATAATTTGATGACCACTATTAAACTGTCAATTTATTTTGTTTATGTTGAGTAATTGGGGCATCCGATGTTATTTATTATGTAGTTAAAATTTCAAAATACTTTGAGTTTATCTACAGTTATAGTTATTCGGAAGAAAGAACATATTATAAAAAAGGTCTCATTAGATAGTATATTTTCGATAGTTATGTTTCAACCATTAAGATAAAGTTCATTTACAGCGTTTTCAGTTGATATGGAAATCTGAATTTAATGAGTAAAAGGATCACCTAAAGATATTTCATTCACAATTTCAGGACTTTTCAGAAGTAACACTTGATAAAGGTTTGAAAGTGCACTAAAAATTACAAAATATGGTCAGGATAGAGGTTCGTATGACGTCGGAAGTTGGTAATAATAGAGATTTTTCTATAACAATACCAAAAGTATGGGCGCTAAAATTTTATATATATATATATATATATATAGCTTTTACCCGCGGCTTCGCTCGCATTGAACGCATTTAATAAGTATCAGAGATCATTACAATAGAAATGAATACATATGATGACTATATTTTATCGTTTTGCTAAGATTATTATTAATTTTTAAAAATTACTACATACAATGAAGTTTCAAAACTTAAAATATACTTTATTGAAATACAAAAAAACGTTAAAATATATTCATCTGTGAAAAAATTAATGATTTTGAATTGTAACAATTTAAAAAGATATAAATGCAGAGTATTAATCTAGGATATTTTTGTAGGCTATATTATAGTTTTTCTATCAGGTGCAAATATGTGTAAATTCCGGGCATTCTACACTAGGACTGGGCAATTATTAAAAAATATAATCGATTATCGATTATATAAAATAATCGATAAATCAAATATAATCGATCAATCAAAAATAATTGATCAACCGAAAATAATTGATCAATTCAAAATAATCGATAAATCGAAAATCGGAAATAATGCTTCAAAAGAACGATTGTGGTTTGATTCCTACAAAAAACAAGATAAAGTGCGAGTATACCACTAGGAACATACAGAAGACATTATGGTTTGATTCCCAATAAAAACAAACCAAATAATGAACCTACAGAAAATATAAGATTCTGATATTGAATTATGTTGAAATAATTATTCAGAAAATAAATTTTTTAATCGTTAAATTGATTATTATATTATTTACGAAAAATAGTGTGTATGCCATAGCTGCGAAACTTTTTAACGACCTTGCTTCGGCCGCAAACGGACTCGGCGATAACTGGTCTTTCGGTACGTTAAAAAGGTATTTCTGCAGCCTAAGCATACAAATAACTATTTCAGTCTTTTATTTTGTAATAAAGCCACTTAAAAACTCTCTTTTAAATTCAATTAAACTGTACCAAAACCATTATGCAATATTTTGAGAATGAAAATAGGCAAGAAACATTGTATTTTATAAAACCAAATTCTCACAACATGTTGTCCACATCCATTAATCGATATTTTCCGATTAATCTACAATTTTTCGATTAATCGATTATTTTGCTCACCCCTATTAGATACACGCGAACAGGCTACGTATAATTGATCATGAGAGAAGCATGGCTTGTCTAAATGTACTCCCGTTACCAGTAATGTCTGCCCTTGTGCTCTTTTTGTAGTAACAACAAAGCGAAGCTTGACGGGAAACTGAATCCTTTGGATTGGATTTGAAAATTGAAATCATAATGAATAGCATCTAACCACAAAAATAACTTCAAAAATTCAGATGATACCTACCCTCAAAAATTCATATAGTTATATATAATAACAGAGGGAAATAACAATAAATATTACAATTCCTGCTGACACTGTAGTCAATTGGATTGGATATTGAGACGACCGTCGGTAATATAGTGTAACGCGGTATTGCAAAACTCTGGGTTGGAGCTTCATCACTGGAATGCGTTGAAGAACGTAGATTTTTAGAATTTTTGACAATTTATTGTGAAAATTTTTTTTTTCATAAAAAGTACCCTACGACATTTCAACCTTGTCCGCCATGACTACTACCCTGTCTTTTTTCTTTAATTTCCAGTACAGTTTTAAAAATTTATAAATTTAAAGAGTTTTTTTATAATGAATTATTTGCATAAATTTTTATTTGGCAGAATTCTCATTTCAATAATAATAATTAGTCTCACAGGGGCTTAATAGTTAATTCCAAGATTTTTTTTAAATAGTTATGTCCAATAATCAATTATGATTACTTATATCAAAAGTAATTGTTAAAAATATTGTAATAGAAATTTGTTTATTAATAGTGCCTACTATTTCCGGAAGGTGTATTTGTTACTATCTATAGTGAAATCATCAACAAATTTATGGAATATTAATTAATTGCCACTAATTAGTCAATTAATTCGTAAATTTCTCAATTGATTCATATATTATCATTGGGAGTGAGTAAGCAAGCAAAATTTTAAGTTGATTGTTTAACAGAAAGTTAGTTAGGATTACAAAATTTATACCAGACAAAAAATGTGATTTGAAAAAAGTGTGGTAAAAACGACATAAATTAAGCTTGGACGTAGACGTATTAGTTTTTGAATATTTCATTCAAAACTGAGAAAAATATGTCGTAAGAGAAGTAGATTGCAGTGTTTTTTTTGGACCATTCGTGATGCTTACAGTGTGGAGCTGAAGGTTTTTTCATCTATCTCCACAAAGTTGTTTTGCAAGCAAACCACTGAGATATAGTTAAGTAATCCAAAACAACCCTTTTCACATCAATTAATTATTTATTATTATGAACTCTAGCTTCATTAAGTTATCGTTGCTATAAATTTATCTGTGTTTAGTCTCTCTGCCAGTTTTATAAATTCCACTTCAACGCCATTGCGGTATCGTCTTCAATTATGTATCATTTAATTATTATTAACGTGACTATAATGAACCATAAATATATTTATATAATTTCATAATTATTATTGTAGAAGATAAGAACTAAAATATAAAGAAGCCTGTAAAACTAATACTTCGTTCATTCAATTTGATATTCGTCTAGTAGATATGCCAGTTAGATTGGTGTACCTCTTGTAACTTTAAATTATTAAATCCTCAGTTTGCTAAATAAATTGTGTTTGAAAAGCAAGTTGGTGAATTTAGTTATTTAATTATATGTTATCGTTCCGTTTCACTTGTTCCAAATCTGGTGAGCACATCAGCCTCGTCGTTGCCTAACTGTATGGACACCCGAATGAACTGGAAATACTAGTAATCATTCGCCAAATCTTGTAGGACCTTCTTACACTTCATCACAACGTTTCAGTTGATTTAGCTCAAGTTTCTTAGCAGAGAAAGTCATTTTTGCATTTGTCATTTTAGAAATTTTCACAATTTTCTGTTATTACGGTATTTCGAAAATAGATGGCTCCAGAAGGTTGTTCAGCGCATTTAATCCCTTCCTTTAATATTGAGCAAACCGCTTTATCGTCGTTAATCAAAAGTTATAAGACTACTTAAAAATCAATTAATTTATGAGCAAAAATTAACTGAACCAAGTTATTAATGGAAACAAAATGGGAATTAATGAGGCTATTAGAAATTTTGGGGTACCGCTCACTATCCCTCGAAGAAGAAAATCAATAAAAAGTAAGAAGCTAGGTACTCTTGAACCCTACTCTATATTAGGTAAAACTGCTTAAGGAAAGTTGGTCAAATACATCTTAAAAAATAAAATCGGATTTACTCCTACTCGATTGGATGTACAGAAACAGGACGAACGGGATCGTTTCAGTGAGGATTCAAGATTGGCTTGTTTTATGTGACCCCAGTTATTTTTGTAGAGAAATCCAAAGAGAAGCAGGAGGAGCTTCCACGAATGGATTAAAGGAGACGTTAATTAAATAAAACAGTTTGGAAAATATTAAAAGTAAACTAAAAAAAATCTAATAACATTTCAGATCATCTTCAGATGAGGATTTGGAAAGACCAATATTGGATGATCTTTAGATGATATGGATGATGGGTTTATGTTTTATTATGAATGGGGTTTTTTCACGAACAAAACAAAGTGACTTGTTGGAGACGATACCTTTTTTCTAGTTGTGTCATTTCACCTCAGCAGTGTAGGGTAGAGGCGATGGCGAACTATTTTTTTTCTATAAATTGTAAGTTTTATTTACTTTGGGCTCTGAATAAATGTATTCATCACTAAGTTTAGTCTCAAAAATTATAATTCGATACATAAAAATATTCCTCTTCGATACCTGAAAAGTAGAAAGGAAGGTTTTTATAACTTTGTCATTTCATATATTTTACTAAAGAATGAAATTTTGATATAAGGTAGCTATCCAACCTTGACACCTTTAGAAATAGCCATCACAATTACAGTTTTCGCTTTCAATAAAATCAATGATGATGTATATGAAGGAAAAAAAATATTTTTTGAATTATTGAAGTTATCTTATTGCAGACTTTCTCTGTATATTCAAATTGAGACGGTGGAGTATAATGTTAGGATATTATATCATTAGTATACTGTAGCGTATAACTGGATTCAATAATTCCTTGTTACCTCCACGCCTGTATTATTATGAAACGAATGCATTTATTTCAAATGGTAATTGATACAAAAATCTTGATTGCAATAATATACATTATAAAATCAATTAATTATACATGTGGTTTTCTAGAAAACCGATAATTACTCCTTATTTCTTGGTAAGATATACATATTTATACATATTTTTGTAATTTTATACCAATTAAGAATATTTCGTTCAAACTATTCCATTTATTTTAACATAAAAATTGAATTTAGTTGCACAATATAAACTTTGATGAATGCTTTTTTCTAGTTTCCTGTATTTAGAATTTGTTTTCCCATATTACTTTGACTCTTTATTATCACTTCCTGATTATAGTTTTAAAAATCCATCATGTTATATATATGATGGATATACTCCTTTTAATTGATCAAAGAAAGATCAACCTTAGAATGAAAGATAAACTTATATCTACCACAATTTCGTTGTTCTGCAGTTGTCTCAAAATATATCGTTTCTGTATTTTAATATAATAATTAATAATTATCCGGAAAAAATGATAAATAAGATATTCAAGAAAAGGATAAACAGATCCTACAGTCAATTTAAAAACAAAACATCAAAACATAAAAATTTTTCCTTACCATATGTACAAGGACTTATTTCAATAAATATGATATTAGTATTAGTCATAAAAGACATAATACATTATCAAAATATTTTACTAAATTAACATCTAAAACACCAAAAAACAAAAGAAGTAATATTATATTTCAAGTGCCTTGTACTAATTGTAACGCTACCTACATAGGGCAAACAGCTCAGTATTTAGAAAATAGACTAAGAGGTCATCAATACGATAAAAAAATAGAATTGCATTAACAAACCATGAAATATCGAAACAACATAAATTCAATTATAAAAATTCAAAAATTCTTGAAACGGAATCTAATACGCGAAAAAGAGAATTTTTAGAAATGGTCCGCATTCATAAGAACGAAAAGCTATAAATGATAAAAAAGATTTAAATAATTTAAGTAAAATTTATAGCTCTATATATCTAATAAATTTAATATATTTGAGATGTGGAAACCAAGGAAAAATTAATTTTTCCTATTGGAACAAGTTGATTTTATTCTTATTTTGATATTCATGATGAAGGTGATCTTTAGATCAATATAAATAAACAAACAGTGTCAATATCAAATTTTGATAAAGACTTAAAGAAAAGTCGAAACGTCAAAATTTATCATTCTTTTAAAAATTATAAAAAAAACTTGAAATAGAAGAGATCTAAAATCAAGAACATTCAGATGCATTAATTTTCTGCAAATATCACGTTTTCTATAGATTTAACATAATAAGCATCATCATAAAAATTACCACCAACATGTTATATAAAAAGATGAATATTAATTTTTTATTCAAATTTTGGGACACAAAATTTGGCAGAAATATTGTTAAAAGACAAAATACGAGATGTGACTATAAGGAAAGAAACTAGCATTGCTACAGAAAAAGTACGCATGCACCAAAAATTTGGCGACTGTCATTTTTTGGCCCAAGGCCTACTCTTTAGAATGCGATTTCTACTGTGTCTGTAGACAAAACAAAAATAGATTTACGGATTTTTGAGAAATTTCATATGAAACTTAAAAAATCTGAAACTTATAAATTATTCAAAAAAGTATATGGCAATGAATGTTAGTCACGTCCAAGTATTTTGGATTGGTTTAGGCGTTTTCAAGATAGCCAAGAAGATAATTTACGTTCAGATAGTCCTTCCACTCCAAAAACGGAAGAAATTAACGAAAAAGTCGATAATCTAGTTCGATCTGTATTCAACCGATTTCTAAATTTATAATAATTCATTGTTAAACCACCCCTTCCGCCGGATCTTACACCTCCCTCTTCTGCTCCGACTTTTCTTCTTAAAATTTGGATTAATAGGGAAAATATGTGAGTTTGTTGAAGCTGTGAAAGATAAAGTAGCGCGACTCTTGGAGGAACTATCAGAAGAAAATGTCCTGCACTGTTCAAATAGTGTATGATTCGTATGGAGCGACATAGAAATAGATATGAAGTATATAGTAAATTAATATAAATAATATCAAAATAAATTATTTTATAACACCAATGTCTTTATTCAATAGCTACACTACAAAAGTTATGATAAACATAGTCTCTATTTTTAGTCAATATTGATAAAAAACTAACTTTGTTCGTGGGTCACAACTATAACCTATTCTGTATCAATTTGAAATCCACTCAGTATCGAACTAAGACGTATACTTTGTTATGAATCGGTTCCGAAATTTATGAGAAAACTTCTTTGTACATTTATCACATGAAAATTGGAAGGGTTTCTTTTGTATACATATAACGGTCCATAATTATGGATAATCCCCGTCAAATTGACAAACAAACAAATAAATGTATGAATTTTTTGCCTAATTCTCGCAAAGTGACTCCCAGTTTTCCGTAAGCCTCTTCAACCAACGTTTCTCTAGTCTTCTTTTTTGGCATTTCTTTTCTGCCCGAGCCTGACTTTCTCCCAATCGAAATATTTGTCTTAACATGCCCACAGAATTTGTTGTCCCTTTACCTTTACAAGATACATTCATTAATATGTCCCAAAAATCATTAGAGATTATCTTAGTTTCAAAACATATTCAATAACATTGGGATATATTTTATGATTCTTTCATCAACTCTTATCCTTTTGTTACTAATTATTTTAGCATGCGTTTCCATTCTTACCAAATGATTAGACCATTTTCAATTATTTTCATCAAAAAATGCAAGGTGCTCTTGTAATATTAATTATTTACAAAATCTGCCAGATTCTATGTGTGAATAAGACCAGGGTGTGAATATTAATGTTCATAATATTCAATAATATATAGTGATAACGACATGGATATAAGAACTAAAGGCAACTAAGGCCACGTAGGAGCAAGTCCCCAGGCATCATTAATTTTAAATAAAAAACAATACAACACCGACATATTTCTAACAAAGCTCGAAATAATTGTAAGAAATAACGTACAGTTGTATTAAATTGATTTGCTTTGTGTTATTTCAGATGAAAATCTTGGTGATATGTGGAATATATTTTTATTGGAAATTGGAATTTAGGAAAGTTTACAGGGCATAAATAGGTGCATAAATTTGCGAAGATACAAACTGATTGCAAAATAATGAAATGAGTGAACCAATACAATAAACGTATCAAAAAGCAACAAGTGAATCAATTCAATCAAAACTTGTTTTTAACATCATCTTCGACAGTGATATCAATAATTGTACAAGCTGTACGTTCGATCTTTGTCTTCTAGATTGATACGATAGCACTATTAGGAAGAGAGTTGTACTATTTAAATCGAAAGTTATTTGTTTTTTCAAAATTATGATTGAGTCTGCACTTGGAAGAGTAAGATGTAGCCGAGGACAACAAACAGTTGAATATATACAAATAAAATTATTAAGAGATCGACAAAAGATGTAATATCCATTTCGTAGACAAACCTGGTTGTATACCTCGGCTGCACCTCCACCTATCAATTTTCAGGCTCGACTGTACCTAATTAATTGTTTTTCGTCCAGGTTATATAAATAACTATTATTTTATGTCAAAGTATGAGCTTAACTGAATCCATATAAAAACGACAAAAAATATCAATTAAGTGATACAATTCATACAGGACAATTATTCAACCTGATATATGATTTTGAAGAGGATTTATTTCATTATCACTGCACT
Organism: Diorhabda carinulata; assembly: GCF_026250575.1. Taxonomy (NCBI): domain Eukaryota; kingdom Metazoa; phylum Arthropoda; class Insecta; order Coleoptera; family Chrysomelidae; genus Diorhabda; species Diorhabda carinulata. Next base: position 14,888,492 of record NC_079468.1, on the reverse strand, counting down.
TGCATTTATCTCCTTTTATATCATCTAATCTAAAATAAACTTTGTAATAATCAGTATTCTAGATCAAGCGGAAGAGGAATATATATTATAAAAATCAAAGAATTTGATCAAGAGTTAATTTGCATATGATTAGATATATATAGTCCTTTAGGCTCATAGATTCGATCAGAAACAATTTACATATTAAATCAAGATTTAACAGAATATCCTCGATGTGTTTTTATTCAAGTTCCATGATAATTATATAATATATAATATTAGTGAATATATAGGAAGACTAAAAAGTATTCTCGTTACTGCACATGTCAATATTTGATTGTCATTTGTTAACTCATTGTGTACTTGACTGCCAAGAGCTTTGGAAAAACTGAGTTGAATATGAAGAAGAAGATGAGTATGTGGTATCACCCTCTTTCTTTTCTTTTGTTCTATTTGCAAATAATTCATTTTTCTATATGGTTTTTGCTTTGAAATTTCTTTTTCCATAAAAAAATCTAATGGGGTACAAAAGGGCTCAGTTCACGTCTGGTATCCTGTTTAAACCAAACGCCCTTACAGGCAGGTACATTTTACTCGTCTATTTACGTTTTATAATTTACTTTTCAGTTGTAGCAAGTTAACGACGCATAATAATGATTCCAAGTTAGTACTAAAGTTAAGTGCATCTGTTCAAATAATGGATATTGGAAGAACTGTACAAAAGATTTGACTTCACATTTTTTCGGCTTTGTAGCAGGTTTTAGAAGACAAGAAGATACAAATATAAAAATAAATTCAATATTTCTTTTCGGATGCATTTTAAATGCTATAACTGCTATTTTGCGATTATTGAAAAATTATAATGACATTTTGCAAATTTTTTATTGTAAGGCGGTTAGGATCGTGCGTGGGACTTCATGTTATCTCTGAGGTTAGGCATTGTTGAAATGTTATCAATATAATGAATCAACTATTCATATAATTTCGAATTATCGCTAGATCCTTTACAAGAAACTCATTTTCCCAAATCCCAATAACTTAATATTATCTATATGTAACTTAATAAATAGCTTCAAATTTTGTGATATCCACCATCATGAATGATTATACAATTTATATTATTATAAACTCATATTATTCATAAATTGTGACATGGGAATTAATATTTGTTCACAAAATGGCATCCTAGTTTTCTCATTAGATTTAATTAAATATTTGACTATTAACGTATTTGAAGAACTCAAACTTTAACATTGAAGAAAAACATGGTTAATATTCCGTTTCATAAAAACATGCAAATTTAAAAAGACATCACTTAACCAGTCGTTGACAAAATATAAAAGTGGAATGAGATAAGTAGTAATCTTCACTCTTCTTACTTTTTATTAAAGTACCTAGCAAAATTAACGGAAACTTTTTTTTCAGCTAAAATTTTTAATGCATTTTCATTAGCTATCTTTTTTCAGCTTCTTAGAACATGTCAGTTTACTTAAATAATGGGTGTCACAAAATTATTTCAAGATTCCAATTAAATAGAAACATTTTTTTTTATTCAATAATAAGGTACATAGGATAGTGTTATTCATGGAATACCACATCCGACAAATGCTTTTCATGACTTTTTTGCATACACATACACACTCGTTTATCCACGACCATTCTGCATAAAAGTGGCTGAATTTCGTTGATGTAACGTTGAATCTCCTCCTTCAATGAATACGTGGTTGTCAGCTTGTTGACCTAGACCTGTGATTTTAAATAATCCCATAAAAAAAATCTAATGGTTTTAAATCACACAATCCTGAACGCCAATTCTGATCACCGAAACGAGAGAGCACACGACCTGAAAATGTCGTAATATGCAGTAATTGATGTATTTCATGTGGCACCGTCTTGATACCACATATTGGCTACATAAATATCATCGAATTTCGGCAAAAAGAACTGTGTTATCATGTTGTGGTTAGGGGTGGGCAAAATAATCGATTAATCATATATATTTTTAAAAATAATCCGTAAGCGATTAATCGAAAATAATCAAATAATTGAAAAATATCGATTAATCGGAAAATATCGATTAATGGATGTGGACAACATCCTGTGAGAATTTAGTTTTATAAAATACAATGTTTCTTGCCTATTTTCATTCTCAAAAGTGCATAATGGTTTTGGTATAGTTTAATTGAATTTAAAAGAGAGTTTTTAATGACTTTATTACAAAGTAAAAGACTGAAATAGTTATTTGTATGCTTAGGCCCCGAAATATCTTTTTGACGTACCGAAAGAACAGTTATCTCCGAGACTGCTTGCAGCCGAGTCAAAATAATCTTGAGGTCGTTAAAAAGTTTCGCGGCTATCGCTTACACACTATTTTTCGTACAATCATTAAAATAATCAAATAATATAATAATCAATTTAACGATTAAAAAATTTATTTTCTGAATAATTATTTCAACATAATTCAATATCAGAATCTTACTTCCAAATATTTTCTGTAGGTTCATTATTTGGTTTGTTTTTATTGGGAATCAAACCATAATGTCATCTGTGTTCCTAGTGGTATACTCGCTCTTTATCTTGTTTTTTGTAGGAATCAAACCACAATCGGTATTTTCGAATAATCGAAAAGTGATTATTTTCGATTACTCAATCATTTCCGATTTATCGATTATTTTGGATTGATCGATTATTTTCGATTGATCGATTATTTTCAATAATTAGATTATTTTTGATTGATCGATTATTTTTGATAAAACGATTATTTTTGATTATTTTCGATTAGTCGATTAATCGAAAATAATCGATTATTTTATATAGTTGTGGTACCTAACATTAGTAACAGTTACTGTTTGACCAGCCTCATTTTCAAAAAAGTATTGAATCAATCAAGCATCGAATTATCGTCGAATTGCACTCCTTCCCACGTTATCTGAGATTATTGAAAAATTAGTTAAAAAGAGGCTTCTATAATTTCTGTTTAAATATTAAACACAAGCCATCAATTTGGGTTTTTAAGTAACGTATACACAAATGACGCTTTATTCTCCCTCCTACATAATGTCTACTCTAGCCCAAACAGCCAACACTCCACTGAAACACTCTTTTTGATTTTTTTAAGGCTTTCTATTGTGTTAATCATAATATTTTAATCAACAAATAGTAGTACTATGGCTTCAGGGGAACACCTCTCGCAAGGTTTAAGTCATAACTTAACAACAGAAGTCAGCTTGTAAGGGTTGATACAACGAAGTCTTCTTGCAAGCCAATACAATGTGTGTCTCAACGTTTCTAAAACTAAAATTTTATCATACAAAAATAAATTGCTGCACTTTTTATTAAATAACACAACCATTAACGACGTTGAATCTGTAAAATTCTTTGGACTTGTGGAGATGGGAGTTACATATTGCCGTCTCATCTAAAAAATCAAGTTCCCCCTGTTTTGCGTTGAAATCAGCTTTCTTTGACATTCGACGTAGATTAAACCAACAGCAGTTGAACGAACAACTTGCTTCGACATTTCGAGGCACCGTGTTTTGCTGGTTTTTCGAATTCAATAATGGTGGCACGTCGCTACAGGATTTTTGTCTACCTTAAAAAAAGCAAGCCTCTTAGATTCTCTGATGAGAAATTGTTGGAGTGTCTTGACATCATTATCAAGCTGAATTATAATTTCTGAAGGGTTGTTGGAAGCTTCTTTGGCGTTCCTCTTTGCATATTTCTTTCCAGTGTACTATAGAAGCCAGATATTATAGACTATTATATCATGAGAGATATGCTTTGGAATTTGGGTGATCGAAAATGATTCTAACTGACTGTGTGGGCGGAAGAGAATCAATAAATATAGCGAATTTTTTGCAGGAACAGGCGATAAATTAGCTTCAACATAGACGCTGGCGGTAGTTTTCAGTATGTCTGTATAATGAGTAGTCCAAGGAACCAATCAAGAATCAGTCAAATCCAGGATAAGCCACAGAGACAATTACTTACTCCATTAGTCAAATGGCAGATAATAGGGAATAATATAGCCGAAGCCAGCCGCTTATTTCCATTCTGGGAAGAACCGTTTGTTTGTCGGCTGTTCCTTTATTTTTCACTCTTCTTTTGTCTTTCGTTCTATTGCAGTACAGACCACTGTAATATACTACCCACCACAACTTCAGTTCTGCAGAGAAGTATTTTCTATATTAGGGCAGCACAGTTGTGCAACTCACTTAAAGCTAATTAATTTTGCTCGATTGATATCAATAGTGAAAAGTTCTAAATGTCTTATGTTCAATATTTAACGATCTATTTGAAAATACTAATGGTTTTTTCTTCAATTAGATAAGAAAGATATTTAGAACTACTCTTTCCTCTTTCATTCATTCACTAATAACAAAGTAAATAAATTTTATTACATTTTTTGAAAGACAATAACAATAAATAGCTTTGCAAATAAATTGATAATCATCTGGTATGATTATGTATAATACGAGGGCTGCTACTTAAGTTTTGTCATAAAAAGATGAAAATAAATATTTATGATTGGATATGGCTCTATTGTTTTTCAAAATGTTCTCCATTAATATCAATACAGTTTTCCATGCGTATGAACTAAGTGTCCATTTTTTCTCTTCCGATTGAGATACCGCCAAAGCATATGATTTGAATGTATCAACCGCTTCTACAGGTATAGAGAAACGTTGACTTCGCAATTTATTTTTGATCAGGCAAAAATAATATAAAATCATTGGGTCCCAAACAAGGCCTGTACAATCGATGTTTTTTCTGTTCAAAAACGTTTTTATTTGATGTGTGAGAACTCGCATTTTGTAGTGGAAAATGATATGACTTCTGCAATTGCATTTTTTCGAACACTTTGATGGAATGGTAATGACATGTCCAGTTACTCTCGTAAAACAGGTGACCATTTGCTTGAAAATTCTTCGTGTTCGAACAACTTTTGTTGGATTTGACTCATACTTAAAGATCCATACAGTCGATTGTTGTTTAATTTCAGTTTCATATGCGTAGATCCATGATTCGTCGCCTGTGATGATCTTACTCGTAAAGACGACTTTTGAAGCACCGCGATTAAATTTTTTCTGTATTTCTTTGCACCAATCGACACGAGCTTTCATCGAGTAAATGATCGGCACACTGCTAATCGTTTAATAGAGGTGCATGTTTTAAGTATCTGTAAATAACTCAAGTAGCACTCATATTTCAACACGTTCTGAGTACATTCATCATTAAAAATATCAAACTTTATGATAGCAATGCTAGATTTGACATATTCACATTAGTGTTGTCAAATCTCAGAACTTAAGTAGCAACCCTCGTCAATTCAAATTGAGAGATCAATAGATATGTAAAATTTCAATTGTACTGTTAAAGTTCAGAGTTTATATAATTCAGTACTATCAATGTAAATTAATTCCAAAATATGGATTACTAACCACATTCCTCGAATGATATACATAAAGAACACAATACATTTTCGTGCCTGCACGATTCTTTTGAAGGAAATACTTTAGATATAGATATCAAATAATCCATCAAATCCATTCAAAAACTTCATTTGTTTCTTAGATGATTGTCTAAACAGCTCTTAAACATTTAGTCTACCCTTTAAAAATGCGTCTAATTTTAGATTAAGATAGATACAAATGAAGAAAGGGTACTTCAAAAAGTAATATTGGGTGTAGGTAGATATTATGTCGATTCTCATTCTGAAATCTTTTATTAAAATGATATCTGAAAGTATAGAATTGATACGAAACATGTACCTTAAGCTATGGTTATAATGGATGCAAATGCTGACAAAAATGGGTTCGGTTCGCGAAATCCTCGTCAGTATAAGGCATTAATAATGAAAATAATTGAGTTATTTTTTTAATGGCGGGTAAATAGTTATCTCTGTTAATTTCTTCACACGAGGAAAAATGTCTCTATTGAGATAATTTTTGCTACTGTTCATGCCTCACAAATATAACATAAGATTGAGACACTGATGAGTTTTCTAGGTGATAGTTAAAATTGTATGAAAAAATAGACAAAACACAGATACATGTACGGAACAGTAAAAGAGTTTGAATGCGCGTCTTGGACTTTCAACGAAAATACAATGAATGAAAATGCCAGCCGGTTTTCCCGAACGAAAAAATTGCCTAAAAACCTCATAACGTGCGCGCGTGAAACTTTTTCATTAGGTTTTTGGAGTCTCCACTAAAAGCGGTGTGATATCAAAAAGTATAACTATTCCCAGAATTTTTAAGAAGAATTTGATCAAAATCAATTGATAATCGGCGCAGCAAATGAAGTATAGTATTTTGCGTTATTAGCGGCTGCTCGAGTAGGTAGAAAATGAGTAAGCGCTATAAAATTACGCGCGCGATAAAAAATGATTATATTTCAGACAGTTTTCATCGTATCCTAATGATTTATTTAAATTTCGATTAGCTTAAACAGATATTTTGAATAGAGGCATCAAAAGTCATTGTTCATTAAGCCGAATAGGAAAAGTTTTCATTTCAATTATACCCCGATTTTCTTTAGGTGTTTTTCGGCCTGCAAAACTTCTAGCGCTAGTATACCGCTCTTATTTGAGGTTTAAACCCCATATTACAGAAGGTTCCATGCGCGCACGTTACGAGGTTTTCTAGCCAATTTTTCCGTTAGAGAAAACGTGGTACAGGTGTCAAACTTTTTTACTTAACTTTTGGGGTCGTAACTAAGAGTGGTAACAGGTCAGAAAACCTCAGAAATAAAGGAAAATCGGCGCACTTGTGAAAATGGAAACCATTGTTGTTGGCTTCATTGAAACTATCAGTTAGCGCTAAACAAAATTAAAAAAAATTATTAGGAAACGATGAAAACTCCCTGAAATACAATCCTTAATTCATGCCGCTTACTCATTTTTGGCCGTTTCGTGCCGCCACCGCCAATTTCGTCGAAGCGAAAATGGGCTTCTAACTTTTTTTTGAAAACTCATTTACATCGCTAATTATTAACCGATTTTCATGAACTTTTTTTCGAAATATCTGGGAACAGTTGTATCTTTGCCAAAGTCCTTCAGTAATGCTTATCGGCTCATGGCGCCCCAAGAAACTTTGAAGAACGTTGGGGTAAGATGATGCTCGTTTCTCAGAACTGCATTGGTTTAACGCGCCCATTTTATTTTTAATTCATTACAATTCCTTTTTTGCACGCAATATAATGATAAAATTTGAGCGGAAAGCTTAAAGTTTTCATTTTCATAAGTACGTCGATTTTCCTAATTTTTTTCGGAGGTTTTCCGACCTGTAAAACTTCTGGAGTTATTACATCACTCTTTGGTAAGACCCTAAAAGTCAAGTAAAAAAGTTTGACGCGTGTACCACGTGAGGTTTTTCGGATGAATTTTCCGGAACTTTCGGTCGCTTTGGCGAGGGTTTCTCGACCTGCATAGCTTCTGACGCTGTTAGACCGCTACTAGTTAAGAGTCCAGCCTCATGTTCAGCAAGGTTTCACTCGTGTACCATATCGGGTTTTTCGGATGAGTTTCCCGGCACTTTCGGTCACTTCTGGCGTTATTACAGCATTCTTATTTGAGGTTCGGATCCCTCAATCCAAAAGTTTTCCCTCGTGTACAATATGAGGTCTTCCAGCCCATTTTTTCGCCCGGGAAAACCGGCTGGCATTTTCATATCCGACCTGTACAGAATGCCAGAAATGCGTTTGGTGATGTACTAATTACGGGCCCCCCGTTTCCAAGCTCAAATGTCGTGTACTTTATCGATGCTTTTTTATGTAGGCAGCTCCCCGTCTAGTAGTCTTATATTTGAAGCATATTAAAAATCCAGATAATCAGATATTTTGAAATTATCTCTAGGTAGACATAATGATTTTGCGTTGTTACATACAATTCCTTGAATAATGGCAAATTCGGATTGTCACATTTTTGTGGAGCTTTTGATATGAACTCTTGTTAATTTTCTTTTCATGTATACAAGGTGAAGGGAATATTTAACATTTCATTTTCATTCTTTCTCTAGCATAGCACAATTAGAATCTTGGTAATGCAAATACAGAACGTTAATTTGCCCACGATTATCGCAAGAACGTGTTTATATCTCTCAAAGGGCTATGAATAACATAAAAAACGTTGTTATAAAAAACTTCAAAAATGTTACCACCCCGAATGTGATGTAATACGAGGGCTCTCATTTAAAAAAATCATGTTTATGCTTTATAACGCAGTTATAAATATTCCGTATAATTCCAGATAATTTTTAAATATGGACTTCAAAAGCATACATCATATTTTCATTACAAATTTTTTGTTGTGGGATTCATTGTCGCAAATATTGAGATTAATATTCCATTTTGGAAATAGTTTTTATTAGTTGAATCGAATCATCACATTTTATTGGTACATCAGAGGAATAGTCTGAAAGATAAGTATTAGTTATTCTCATTATTCGGTTCACTGAAAATGTTTTATTAAATCAATCGAAGCATTATGTGCGGGGGAGATCTGAAAAATAAGAGGATAATTTGGAAACAAAAATTCAATTTCACAAGAAAATGTTAGTCACAAAAAATACCCTCTCTATGATTAATAAATTTGTCCCATCGTGGATCTCACTATTCGAAACTTTTTCATGTACTCACCTGTATAAATGGTTAATAGATCCTTTCTTGTTTTTCATTTGACCTCTTCATTAATTGTTGTGGATTCGGTATCTCGGTGTGGAAATAATAAAAGATCACACGGGGCCAGGTCAGACGAGTAAGGTGCGTAGCGCAGTATAATCATGCCATTTTTAGACAAAAACTGTTAGACGGAGATGACTTTTTTGCAGGTGTATTGTCATGCTGAAAGAACAAATCTCTTGTTCGCCACGAATCGGATCTTTTTTGACGAACATTGTTTAAAACTTCCTGCGATAATAAGGTCTTGAATTTTTTCAATATTTTTGTCGATTCCAATCAGTTCAATCAATTACATATTTTGACATATTTCCAAATTGCAACCCTTTGTATATATTATACATTCTTTATAAAAAGTTGAAAAGTTGCGATTGGAAATACTAATCGATAGATTTGAGTATTTGCAAACATTATTTGGTCTATAGGATTTATTTTAAATTATATACTCGTATTTGAGAATTTGTAGATTTCACCTCGGTGGCAAGAAGACTTGACAAATTGTTTCACAGGGACTTCCTTAAGCCCCATTAATTTTTTTCAGGAAGCATAATTCAGCGACAAAACTATCAGTTCATTTATCAATTTGACAATCACATTTGTCAATCCCTATTTTCGTACAGAAGTTTCAACTTTTGATTTGAACAAAACTTTGAAATTCCATCTGTCTCCATAATGGAAAAATGTTTATCATTTGTCAGACTTATTTTCTTTTTCTCTCATAACAAACACAATAAGTATGTCTCAAATATAAGATGTATTTCTTGTGACAACGACGAATCAGAAGGTTTTAAATGAAAACAATCTCGTCGCTTTTAAAATAATATTGATTCACTTGAGACGAGAGATTGATATTAGATCCAATTTTCATCCTCACTTTATTTGTTGTGTTTGTTTTTCTTTTACAGATCCATTTTACTATTTTAAAGGCGTTAATCAATAGGTAACGAGATCCATTGAGTTGGAAACTGATTAGGAAAGAATATTTCCTAACGATTCCAGCATAATTCATTATGAAAAGTTTAACGATTCAATTAATGAGGATTTTGTTTTTCAGATATATTGGATTCATGTTTGGGTGGAAAGTTTTAATAGCTACGTCAAGGGATGAAATTTAATAAACCGTTGAGAGGTGAATGATAAATTTGATTTTATTATAGTTATGTTAGTATTTTTGTAAGTAGTATAATTATATTTCACAATGATTGTTCATTAATTATGCAGGTGACAATAATAACTTAGGATAATCTAATATACAATTTTAACTTTGTTTATTTCTACATTATTTTTTTCATACCTCGGTCGAAAGTACGTACTTTCGTCCCTAATAGTAGAGATCATGACGCGTAGGGCCGAAAATTCAACTATCGGTCCTTTTAGTGTAATGTACTTCTCACAGAAGTACACAAAGAAGAACTTTCGTCCCTGCACGTACTTTCCACCGAGGTATGAAGAAAAATGGGCCAAAAGCTGAATTCTCGGTCCTGTGCGTCATGATGCCGTCGGCTAGGGCCGAAAATTCAACTTTAGACTCTTGTTGTGAAATGTACTATTTTAAATAGTTTATTATTCCTAAATTTTCTAACTTTCTAACTTACTAGAACAGGTCAGCTCAAGTCTATCACTGAAGATCTTTTATTTTAGACAGGAAAATACTAAAAAGCCTAATTCTCAGATCAAACACATGACTCGCCTTTATTATTTCCATTCTTAACCATATAATGAAATAAAGTTTGAAATAAATTTGGTGACTTATGCACAAACCATGGAAACTTTTTTCATATTATATCTAACTGGTAGCTCAGAACAATGCATGACATAATCGCTTAATGCGGGATGCGGACAGTTTACAAAGCGGGACGTACACAAAATATCCAGGAATTTGCCGTTTAATCTGGAACTTACCTATGCCATATCGTACTCAACAATATAAAATTTTTAGACTGGAACTTTTGAAACTTTACGAATTTTGCCAAATATCAATTTAAATTTATCACTCAACCTAGCTTTTGCTTTTTTGCTTCTGGTAAAATTAGTAAACTTTGTTTTAAAAAATTTGCACGCTGAAAAATCAGACGGAATAGAACAATTTAAATTCCACAATAGATTAGGCAAAAATTATTCTTTAGCACACTCTTATATTCATCAAGACCATGTTTTCTAAAAACTGTTCTTTAGGTTGGAGATAAATGAAAAACGTGACAAACATTTTCAACTAAACAGGTCTTGAATATTTTGGTATTATGATTTCAGAGGATGTCGAGGATAAAATCATATATTTTTCACAATACTTTTGTCAAAACATAACGTGGAATGAATAATAATATTAATCGATGTTTTTCAATTTCCATAAAAGTAAATTAAAATATTTCTAAACGTGCATGTGATAATTTTTGAGATTAAATATTCCAATTTCTATGTGAATTAACAATTTCTATTAAAAAATTCAGTTCCAGCTTGTTAGCGTTCAATATTTCTTTGAAAAATAGTTTTTCGATGTTTTTTTTATCTGAATTTTCCATATTTCATTTCCCATAAATTTATTCAGTAACGTAATAAGATGGATTGTTGCATCTTTCTAAATCAAATTTCAATTTCTTCTGCGAATATATGTTATAAGTATAGTTTATTTATAAATCTATCGAACCAATAAATCAATCACTTGACCAAATTCCATGGGTATACTTGGTACGAAATGAAAAATCTAAATCGTAAATTTTTCTGTTACGAATTTTCAATACTACTTGCTTCTCAATAATTATTATTATATCGATCCTGGTTGGAGGCCATAGATTTCGCATATCTATTGTATTTATAAAATAAATGGCTTGAATAATTAAGAGTTTTTTATCATATTAGAGAGAGCCTCCATCATAGTCGTTATCGATATCCAGCATGCCTTTGACTCCATATGGATTGAGGGTTTGATTTATCAATTGATAAATTTAAAATTCACAAATTATTTGATTAAAATTTTGCATTCCTATTTAACGAACAAAAAAATTTTACGTTAAAAATAATGAAAGCATGGCGGTACCATACCCCATAAATGCTGGAGTTCCGCAAGGGTCAGTTTTATCACCTATGTTGTATTCCCTTTTTACATATAACCTACCCACTTCCCAACAAATCTTAACAGCCATGTATGCTGACGACACTTGTTTTGTAGCATCGGCGAAACATCAGGCAATCAAAATTATCCAAACACATTTAAACAACAAAATTTCACCATATTTTCAAATAATAAACAAGCTATAAATGCCCCAAAAACAGAGTACTTGTTACTCAGACGTATAGCTAGGAAAAACAGCTCATTGCAATCGTAGCTAAACATTTACGGACAAACTATCCTGCAAATACCTAGGGTACATTGTACAAGGAAACAAAAATGCTAACGCCCACATCACTAAGGAAGTACAAAAAGCTAAGATTGCAATGAGCAGACTTTACTTTTTCATTTGTAAAAACAGCAGACTCATCACATAAAACAAATTTTTTTAATTAAACAAATCATAAGACTCATTTTAACATATGCAGCCCCAGTCTACTGCACAGGTACCAAACAAAACTTCCGCACCTTGTAGGTGGTACAAAACAATTGCCCCCGTATGGTTATTAAATATTCATGCTACCCAAAACTTTCTAGAACCTCGTGATTACATAACATTGATGACATATTAAAGACTTCGTCACAAAAATTTCAACAAACTTTTACAATTTTTGTCTGCCAAAAGATCTTCAAGAAAGACTCCAAACTGCAAATCGCGCAGGAGATATCCATGACAGTGGGTGTAAGCTTCTGCATGGTTTACTAATCACATAGTTTGGTTGAACAATCCTTCCAAATTCAATTAATATCAAAATCATCGTAAGCTAAAACCACATATCAATACGAATGATAATCAACGTCAGCAATCATCATAATCATGTTGCCTTCTCGAAAACTAAAACCCCGATCCATATTTGAAACCTTGTTTTTTAGCTGCTTTTCAGGGATACTTCATCCGAAAGATGCTGGGAGTCGTAACTATATACCAGGGACAAAGTAATTGCATCTACAAAACTTGTAGATAATGCCCCGTTGCAAGGAACCACAACATTGCATCCAGACGTACACATGTCCTCTACTGATCGCCAAAACATCGGCCAACGTATATATTTGTGATTAGGGAATTAAAACAGAAAATAAAGACATGTTTTAATAATAAATAAATAAACCATATTAGAAACAATCAATAAATTTACAGAATTCAGTTTTATTCAATACGTTCAAATAATAATAAGAAGCTATGTTCTCAAAACAAAAATCTAATTTTCTTAATAATATTAATTGGATTTATCATCCTGTTAGAATTTACTAGCTGTCGCGAATTTTTATTACCTCACCGTGTATATATGGGTGGAAGGTAGATTGATTTGAGGAGACAGTACTTTATAATAATTTTTGAAAATGTCAAAACTTATGGACCATTCTGCTTTTATTTTCCAGAATAAAAGAACGTATTGGTATACTGTAAGAAAATGATATATGTCCGTAAAAACATAAATTTCAAAAAATTTGGATTGAGGCGTACCCTTTCTTGTAATTTTTGACAAATTTCACTCTAACCGGTCGATCGTCGGGCTAGAGCTCTTGGACTTGTCTATACTGATAAGGATGTAGCTGTTGTTCTTTAAGTATCCTCCAAGTATATGAAGAAAACGTATTTGTTGGTCTTGCCACATTCCTTACGCTAAATTTTGGATTTTGATCAACTAAATTTAAAATCATATTTTCTTTATTAATCTTGTCTTTTTTTCTTGGTCTACCAGAATTTATTTTTTTGGTTTGACATTCACAGCTGCCTAACGTTAATAACATGTCAGTGCATTCAAAATTTGAGTAAATTTTCATCAACAATATCTAATTTAACAAATGACAAGGTTTCAGATATGTGATTTTTATTGACCCAACGTCATAACTATCAATGAATGATAGTTTTCCATGGTTCCAAGTTGAATAATTATGGTACTCTGTTATTGATGATCATCAAATTGTTGTTAGTTTCATATTAAGGCCTTTAATAGCTCAGTCCCATACTTATTGAACTTTGAAATACAAGATTCTATACTGATTAGACTGGATTTTTGTGAAAAGTTACAAGAAACGAAAGTCCTTAAATTTTATATGTATCCGTTTTATTGATGAGGTCTCAATTACGCGAAAAAAATTTTTCAATTATATACATAATGTTTACTAATCGATAACAATAATAATTAATAACTTTTATCAATACTTTATACCAGCATCGGTTATTTCTTCATAATTTTCAAATCTAAATATTCCAAAATCAAAATATGTCTGAGATCACTTAAAATTTTGCTAAATAAATCTAATATTGGAAAAGTTATGCTCAATAATACTTGGTACGAACCGTGAAACTAGCGTCATAAAAACAAATTCATTGGCTGTATCAGCTTCTAAAATCGCAAAAATTGTAAAAAATATGTATAATTTTTTTTCTTTAACCCCCTTTATCTTGAATACGGATGGAGTTACGAAGATCTTTTATTTAGCACACCCCAAATATTTTTCAGTTTTCTACCCATCCTAGAGACGGGATCCCCTTTTTTTCAAACACCCTCTATTAAATATGAATTACTATTATTACAGAAAATTGTCCGACTTTAGCTAAATTATAAATAGAATTTTTCGAAAGGTGATCAAAATTTCCAAACATGCGGAAAGTACCTGAGAATTGTTGATAACTAAATTGTGGCAACAATTAAAAAAAAACATCAAATTAATGCTAGAAATATATATTTTTAATAGCATGTATTTGGTGTCATCTGAATGTCAACAGAAGATAAGTTCACTTTAATATCAGATTGAAATATTTCTTATGGATATTTTTCTAAAACAAAATTATTGATTTTACTGATCGAAATTATATTATTCGTAATTTTGAAAACACTCAAAAAAATATTGCATTTAGAATCTTGGTATTTAATATAATTATCTTATTATATCAGTCGACAGATATCTATAAAATGACATTTTTATACTGTTTATAGAAAAGTACGTTAACCTAACAAAGATTATTCCCAGCTAAGAAAACTGTGCAAAATTAGTACAATTATAATATATATTAATAGATGAACACTTACCGGTTGGATATATTTCACATATAAAACTTTTAAATTAGTTCCCGGCAAAAATAATTTTCGAAGTCGTGCGCTATACGTCAACAAATAGTCAGCCCCGCTCCACTGTTACAAGTTCAAGATACAAAATACGACTGATTGGCTCTAGCCGTAGTCACATTCATTCATAAATGATATAAACTATACTGGCTTTAACTGGGGATAGAATAGAGTAACTTACTATGTATCTATCTATTGAGGGTTAGTACTAATGAAATAATTCTCGATAATTCTATTCAATCTTGGGACTCAGTTTTTAGCAATAAATGATAAATAAATTCACTTTTTTATGACCGAATAATGGAACTGGTGAAAAATTTAATATCATATTTTGAGAGAATTGGAGAAAATTAAAAAGAAGTAGAAATGATTTAAATTTTGGATATAATTCGTTTCAATATTTGAAATTTACTATCTCTGAATCGACAATATATTGCAAATAGTAAGGGGCAGTACACATCGTAGTTTGACGTATTTACAATTATATTGCTCATGAAATTCGATATTCTAATTGATTGTTGTTATAGTACTACTTCTATTCAAGTTTTTATTGTGTTTACAATTATATTGTACATGAAATTCAATATTCTATTTGGTTGTTGAAAAAGTAATTATTTGGCTTGATGAACAAGAAGTTAACAGGAAAATTAATTAGAAAATTAATTCATTTAGACTATTGGAAATGGATACATTCAAAACTAGAAATAAAACTGTGGAGGCAGTACTTTCAACAAATTCAAGATAAACAAAGGTCTGGGACAAGGAAATCCCCATTATCCAAGCATTTTCAAATTAGCTTAAGAAATTATACTAAGAGAAAATAGTATAAAAACGTTTGATTCATAGAAATAACGATCATTGCCCAGCATATTCACATATTCATGGTAAAATCCAGGAAAGAGCTTGAAAGTAAAAATGCAACTATAATCGGAGCTATCATAGTTTAAAAAAAAAACAAACAAATTAGTAGTTACGAATATTTTCTAAACACAACTAGGGCATATTTTAACTTGGTGTTCGCCAAATATTAGTTTTTAACATTTTAAACAGTATGCTGTTGACATTCTCTTCTTAACAGTATTTTCTAGAACTTTTATCAATGCTTTCTTATCTTTTATCTTCAAATTGTTTTCAAATCATTAGTCATCTTTGTTATCTCTTGTAATCGACAAGTTTAATGAATCTCTGTTAGTCCTTTATGTAACTCCATCTTGTACATTAGTCTCGAGTGATAAAATTATGTAAGTCACATCATCTTTCCGTTTTTCCATTTAAACACATGTTTTGACATATCTGTTAAAAGTGTCTACTGTTCCTTTAATTTCGTTATACGTGTGAATAATTTCTGTTTTCTTTTTGTATCTTTCTTGATAGATAATGTGTGCAGTGTGGATAATAGAGTAACTATTTTTTTAGTTTTAGGTTTGTAGGAGACCACCAATGTGCTATTGGTACTGTATACAAACAACGATGTTTCCAAAGTTTCTGCAGGCATGTTTCCAATATTTTTAGATCCTCTTCCCGCAAAAAATCTGGGTCGCATAAGCTATCATTGGATTCACTATTTGTAAACATTTCTTCGCTCTCAATATTATCTTCCACTTCACTATCACTGCTTTCATAGTTCTTTATGTTCGGAATCTTAAAATTAATCACTATAAACTGGACAAATTTATGTATTAAAATGTCGTGCGGAGATTGAGAGGCCAGAGCACTACCACTTGGAAAACTGTATGCAGAACATCTGTAATAAACTGTGAGGAGAGCACTGCTAGCGACTGGAGTTTTAGAACAAATACGTAGTTTTCACGTACGGTGGTATTGAATATATGGTCTAGTGATTAAAGAGGGAAAAACAAAATGGAAATGGAAATCAAGGACAATAGGAAAACTGATATAATTATAAATTGTAACGAAAATAACAGCTGCGGAATAGTAAACAAACAACAAAAATATTCGAGAGTCACTATCACAAATAAGAGACGAATAAAGAGAAATAGTAAGAGGCAGTCAAGCAGCAGGAATGGTATCAAAAATGTTGAACTGAAAAGATGTATCATCAACATCTAAAATAATTGATACCATACAATAATGAGACCCTCACATGTGAAACCTGGACATTCAATGAAAAAGAGCGAAATAAACTAGAAATACTGGAATGCTGAAACAAATAGAAAACTATTAGAATTGTATCAGCTTTCAAGTTTAATCTACTTAATTAGAACATAGAGAAGGAGATGGTTGGGGTCTATATGTAGGATTTCAAGTAGGATAGAAGAGATTTGAGAACAGTTTTTTACATATGAGCCGAATACATACTAGTACTTTTATTTAAGATTTATTTAAAATTTGAGTATTTACCTGTTATATTTGTTTGGTCTTAACAATTACGTATTTAGGGATCATTATAGGGCAATACTCGATTTTTATTGGAGAGAGGACAAAATATCTTGGAATGAACTATAATGAACGTTAGAAAAATAAACCTTGATGGTATTAGGTACTTGGGAACAGCAACGTCGTAAAATTATATTGTCTACGGAAGACTGTTGAATCTGTATCTGCTGAATATTCTTTTTAATCAATAGCTATCCTGCTATAATGGCTAACAGTCCATAGTTTCTTGATAAAGTGAAATCTTATAAATATTTCGTGATGTGTTTGAATGTAAATTTAGATGCTGAAACAGATGAATTTTCGAATTAGAAACTACACTTTTTAAATCAAATTATATACTGCTCCTAGATCTCTTATGGATAATAATTCGATGTGAATTGGAATCAGAAGCTCATGAATAAAGCAGATGGGGAAATACGTGTATCAATCAAAAACTCATAAATTAAAAACGACTTGTAATTAAGAAGGAAACCGTTATTGTCAGGTCTCTTCCTTCGCAAATTTTTCAGTACTCCAATCGCCAAATCGCAAAAAATATTAACTATTTTCTCATTTATATCTCAAAGTAGAATATCTTCCTGATTGTTCCTCGTCCTCAACTGACTTTTTAAATTGCTCATACAATTTCGAAATCACATTATTAAAATAATTAGTTTTTGAGTTCATTTGGGACTTTTCGAAAAAAAAAAATTGTTAATGCCTTGTCTAAGATCCATGTTTCACGTCAGACAAACTATTGGCAAACTAAACTTGTCACTGGTTGTTTTAACATTTGATGATATATTGGGATAGTACGTTAGTCTTGACTTGACTCTACTCAAGATATCCTTTAAATTTTGGTCATTACTGTAAAAGGAAATTCTTGGCTGGACTATAATCGTCTTGTATTTCTTCCCTTACTAATTTAAAAAAAAGTGATCTCAGCGCAAAACAGGAGAAACTATTTTCTAAATAAGGTTGCAATACGTAACTCCCATTTGAAGGAATTGTCCACTACAAGCCCTAAGAATTTTACAGATCCAATGACGTCCTTGGTGGTGTTATTTAATAAAAATGGCAGCAATATATTTTTATATATTTTTATAGGATAAAATTTTGGTTTTAGAAACATTAAGACAAAGAAGGTTAGAATCACACTATGATTTAAGTTTGATTAGGTCACTAAATATAGTCCTATGAAGTGCTGTGATATCAGGGATGCTCCAAGAGAAACTAACAAAATAGGGCCTAGTACTAGACATTATTTAGGAGGGGGAGGGAGAATCATTTGTGGATTTGTCACTTAAAACCCCAAATTCATGGGTAGTACGTATTTTATATTTAAACAGAAATGATGAAAGCATCTTTTTTACCCATCTTCCAATGATCTTACATAATGTGGGAAAATGCAATTGGGCGATAACGTCTTAAGGCAATTGGGAAAAGTGCCATTTTGAAATGGAACGGTTAGTCCTTCAGAACCAGATGAGTATTTATTTTTGATGTTATTAATTGTACTGCGAAACACTGCGAAACTACGGGCATAAAGTGAAACTGTTTAAGTTAGTATTAGCACCAGGGAGATATGAAAGCGGATCATGAGAAGGAGTTATAGAATTTGATAATTTTTTGGCTACAATCACGAAGTTATTATTTAGGTTGTTATGTGAAGTAGAAGTTGTGCTCCATGAAGAAGCCTTATTTCCTAGATCATTCACAATGGACCATGTTTCTCTAGAGAGATTAGTAGAATTGGGGAGTCTCTAATTATAATAAATATCTTTGGCAGCTTTTATTGTCTTATGATAAATTTCACATAATTTTTGAAGAAGACACTATTCGAGAATTTCCATAGAGGAAATAAAAATCGCATGTTTTTGCAGATATACGTAAACCTTTAGAGGACCAGGGTTTATTTATCTTATTCTTAATACGCCTGAGGGGAAAATAATTTGATGCCAGACTAGTTAGTGATTTTATGAATCTACAAAATTCATTCTAGATAGTCCATATCTCCCGATAGTATGTTCCAGTCCAGTACAAAAAAATAGCAAATCGACAGAAATGTAATTTCAGTCAATTGAATTCACTTTATTTCACAATTTTTATGTCCAACTAGCTGACCAGGCAATTCGTACAGCTTAACAATCGATTCTTCAGTTTTTTAGTTTTCTTAATATTTATTCTGCTATTAGGATTGCTTGTTCTGCTAATAGGTTGAAGAAAGTCAATAATTAGATTATGCCATAAAATAAAAATTATAGAGCACCTAAAATTCTTCTAGTCAATAAAAAATTCAAATGAAAATTACAATTTCACATTTTCAATTATGATACCTACATGTTCGATTCCATGTTATTTTTACTTATTATAAATTAAATTTTATTTTCCTTGTTATACTTCATGATACACTGTATATTTTGTTTGATTACCTGGCGCGTAAATAAACAGAGCAGATGATTTTTAAACACGGGAACAGGCAACATACAATGGGTATTCTAGATTAATACCGCAAACACTTAATGACTGCCCCTGGGAAATGTTTATAGTCATAGCGAAAGCAAGCCGTGCTGAAAGCTGCAGTTCGTAAACGCAGATCAAATCAAATGAAAGTATTAAAAATTGTCCGCCGCTTTGTAGGAGGGATGTCAAATATAAATGAGTCACAAACACACAACACTTTGCTAGTTTTATAGAAATTTGTGGCTTTTAGATTTAGTAATTTTATAGATTCACTTCAAACAGACGTTCACATTTTATAAGAGACAATTCGTCTTTGACTAATGTTGACATTGACATTGATACTAACTTCACTCAATTGTTTTGTCTTCATCGGTCATTCTTCATTTGTCTTCTTGTCAATCGGTTCAGCTTTTCTCGAGATTTGCGCTTATTAACTCATCCAGTAATTCATTTCCATATATGTGCAATGGTATAATGAAATCCAGATATTTTAATACCAATAATATTTAAATACCAACCAAGTAGAGCTAATTATTGGAGTAATTCAACTGAGTTCTACATTCAATTTTTTTTTTCATTTGGCACGTCCTTGACACTTCAACCAGAACCTATTTGTTTGTTAATGGAAAAAGTAAACTGTTAATTCACTGTTTTAAGAGATTTTTTAATTAGATATCTGATGATTAGACGAATAGTTTAACTATGACGGATAACGTTTATGTTTTAAGAATATACTGAAATGTCAATAAACTCATTAATTACAAAAGTAAACTACGTAATTATAAATAGTTCTTTTTTCTAAAAGTTTTGGTCCCGTATTTTTATTATAAAAAAATCTTCATTACTTTGAATCTTTTATTACAGTTCAAGAAAAAACAAGTGTGATCTTTAGCTCTATCGTGTCTGTCATTCCTAGAATCTACTGCTCGTGGATTATTGCTACCCAAACTACCAATCTATCGAATTGGTTACTGATGAAAAACAGAAAAAACACTGGATTTCCATAATCGAACAATGAAGATAACATGTTCAACGTTGGTAAAGTTTGATTTGATTATTTCACATTTTAAGTGGGACTCAAATTCGTATCTAGGACGGAACCGAAGCAAACCCTGGTTGGAGTCAATGTAGTATCAGAATTTGAGAATATTATGTGAATATGATCCTGGCAGAGATCTACAATCGTTATTGTGGACATGTTCAGAATGATTTGAGGCATTGAATTTATTTCGAAAGTCTTTTCTGCAATCATAAAGGTTTGTCATAATTTAGATTATGAAGTTTTTGGTAGTAGCTTTTTTATGTTACTATGTTAAAGGTAATAGGAATGTTTGATTACCATAAGTTGAGATGATTCTCTTACATATGATTTTTTTTGTTCTAGATTGCTATTTTTGCTAATCTGCACATCGCAATCTCAGTTTCTTAAACTTGTTTCATGCCGTGTTCATTTGCGTTTGTATTTGCTTGTATTACCAGGGTTCTGACTGAAGATTTGTGACAAATAAAAATAAATATTTATGATCATATATGGCTTTATTGTTTTTCAAAATATTCTTCATTAAGATCAATACACTTTTGTATACGTTTAAACCAATGGTTGAACCATTTTTCCATTCCAATTAAGGTACCTGCAAAATATGTGATTCGCATCAACCATTTGATACTTCACTGTTTACACTTCAGGTGTAGACAAACGGGTGGGGTACGAAGAGCGCATGTGGATCGAGCGCACAGGCACATTTATAAAGCATTTCGGGCATCTAGCGCAAACTACCTGTGTCGAATCCGAAAGTTCGTTCAACGAGCGCACACGAAAATTTGATCTGCCGAAGTGAGTCCTAGAGATGGGTAAACATACGAACTTTTGAATAATTAATATCATCAAGACAAAATGAAAAACCATCAGTAAAATCTAAGATTTTCCAAAATGAGCAAATGTTCAATAAATATTGTATAAAATATTGAACAAAAATTGATACAACAAATTGTATTTTCTAAGAATAAGTGCATTTTTGGTATTAAGTTCATTTTTTTTAATTTTCCACTAAAAAGCCTTTCAATTTAGGGTAGGTTAGGCTTGAGTACTCTGATTTAGAGGCATGTATTGCTTGGCTATATTCTATAAAATTAAATCTGACTTTAGCGTAGTTCGGTTGTGTGAAGATATCCAGCGCATTGTCGAAATTTGTCAATGCTATAAAACAAGTGTCGTCAATAATTTGTTGGTGAAAAGGAAGTATAAAAAAAGTAAGTGATAGTACTGAACCCTGTGGTACTTCAGCGTGAATAAAATTCAATATTATCATAGTTTATAAGCTTAGAATCTTGAGTTAAAATCTCCAGCCATGCATCCGAACCCATGCATCATATTTACTTTAATATCTACTTTGAATACGTTGGTAGCAGCTTTCCCTATTTTTTTCCAAATCATAATTCCGATTTCTTGCAATGTTTAATAGGAGAATGTAAATATTTTTCTCTCTTCAACCCTCATCCTCGTAATTACATATGAGAAGTAGAAATAATTAACTTCAGATTGTCACGAAGTACATGTCATAAAGTAAACCCTAACCAGAACTAATTGGTACTTTTCATCATCTTATGTTTATTTCCAATGTGCTCTCAGCAGGTATTCAATACTTTCCTCATTTCAATACACATTTACATTTTAGAATTTTATAATTTATTCATGTGTGAAGGCTCATTCCAATTTCAATTTTTATCGGCACGGGATCCTCAAACTTTTCTATTAATCGATTACGCGGTGGTTTGGGGGGAAAGTATTAACTGGGTTGAGAACTTTTAAAGAAAGTTGGATTTTCTTATGATTAAAGATATGTTATCACATGTTACAAAGAAATATACGTTACTGATTGAATAAAATTGATTGATTTATTCATTGTCACGGAAAGGCTATCATTAATCCAAATGACGTCACTGATCGGGAAACAAGCTTACTGATCATGGTAAGTTAAAAGTACTTGCTTTCAGCTTTATCATTTGTATTTTATTTTAAATTTACTATTTCACGATTTTTATAACAATGAAGAGTGTATTTAAAGAAAAATTAGAGTAATTGAAGTTTTATAAATGCAAGAACTTACGTTTATATATTTTTTAATAAGTATGTCTTCATTTGTTGAGACAAGCGATGAAAAGTTTAATCCAGTTACGAATTGTCGATCTGCTACTTCAAACATTAGTGAGTGTCGGTTTCAAAACATGATTTGAGAATCTACATTCTCGGTAGAGAACGAGTGAGTCATCATCCTGGGCTTAAAGAGTTCGTTTCAAGTGGAACACCAGGTGGACCTTGAATTTTACAAGTAGGTACTGGAATTTCGGCGTGACGATGGGTGATGAAAGAGGAAGCTTTTTCTAAAAGGGAGAACAGATTCTGCTAAAGAAAAACCTTCCTGACATTGAAGAGGCCACAAAATGAGAACATTTCTATGAAATTTTCCAAAAAGTTTCAATTTAATTCAACCATTACAAACCAAGAGTGGTTCTTTGAAGAGCATCATTCAATAAATGTTTATGGTAACCACCAGGTCATTTTATCGATATTGTGGATACTTATAGAACCCATGCATTATATCTACTTTAATATCAACTTGAAATACGTTGATAACAGTTTTTCTTATATACCTTTTGCTATCTTCTCACTTTGATTTCACTACAATAACTCACGCCTGGTATGACATATCGAATATGAATATGAATAAAAAATCCTCTTATTTTGTGTAGCACTGCGAAAACGTACAAACACACTCAATAGGAAGAGCTTGTAAAACAATTATTTCATCAATAATGAAATCATTATTTTATTCGCATATTTGTGTTATTTGAGGTTAAACAAAAAATACATTTTTTGTAAGCGAGAAAATACGTATACTATATGTAACTGTCGCTATGGTATAAGTGTCTCAGCTGCCTTGCTTTGCCATTATTTACAATACGCAATCATGCGTGTATCTTCTTTCTTGCGCGTGCACATACCTACAACAAGAATCGTTCATTCAAATCAAGGAAACCTCTATTTGCAGCCATTTTTCAAATGGCAACCATGGATATTCGTAATTAATATAGATAAAGTTTCAATTTTATATCATTTTTCATAACAAGTAAGTGTCAATAATTAACAATGATATACCTCTTTCACCTGGGAGTTGACAACCATTTAAATTTCAATTCGTGACATCACTTTATTTCAAATGACATAAAATTAATTAAAAAAACACGTTACAAGTTACTTTGGTGAATTAATTATACTAATATTGATTACAGGTATTTGCGGGTAATTATTTGTAGGCAGCCCATCGCTAATACGTTGTTTACTTCCTCAATATCTATTTTAAAAAATCATCACAAACACAGATACCTGCAAATTCAAGCTGTGAAATCTAAGACTCCAAATGCAAGTGCTAAAAGCAATTCACAGTACAAGTGTTAAAAGCAATTCACAGTGGAGTGACACCAATGGGTTTTGAAAATCGCGTTTTGTATAATTTGAGATGACCAATTTGTTGGTTGATTGATTTTAGCCAGGTTAAATAATACTTAAAGAAACAACAATAAATCATAGTGGACAGGTTTTTTAACTCTAATTGATATGCAATGAAAAGTTTATTTCTGAAAACGTTCAAATAGAATCCGTTCAAATTTTGACAAAAATACACCTCATAATTCATTACACTCCTTAGTACCACTTTACAATAGAGAGTTTCAATGCCGAAAAGTTTTTAATTACCTATAAAAACAAAATTACTCGTGGTTGATAACAATCTCGAAATTGCAAATTTTCGTGAAATATCGCGTTAATAATAATTTTTCACACGATCCACAGCCTTCCACTCCCAGATGATCACGGAATTATATTAAATAAGACAGGTTTTACTTTTTTCTTCCTTTTTATATTATAAATTTTACGTCATCTTCCCGACTATACGCTCAATAGCGTTAACTCGCTTCATAAATCCACATAAAGGTTTTTTTCAGATTAATACCAAGTAATAAATTAGATGAATGGTTTCCTAGATATATATACGTTTATTAATAACTGTACAGCTGCTGATAGACGTGATATCTTTAACATTTTTTCAAATTTTAATCCAAAAATCTTGGAGCTGAACTTTGTTCTAATTTTTCTCATTGGAAAACATATTTTTGAATTGTATCACTCGTTACAATACATTAATAAATTTTAACTTTATAAATACAAAATGTTGTAAGCGGTTTTAATATAATTTTCTCAACTCTTATGGTAGTTCTTTAAGTAATTTCATTATGAAAACTTATTATTATTTGTTTGTGTAAATCTTCATTACAGCCTGTACATTTCATTCCATTGCAAGTCGAAAATTTCTATCATGTTAGCCATTATAATGGTTATATTCTTCTTAGACCTTCTAATTTTGCAATAGGGGAAATTCGTGCATGATGCTTTGAACATTTTCAATAAAAAATTATGGATAAATAATAAATTCTTTGGTAGCAAAATATGTAATAGAATGAAAATTAGAAATAATAGTACTGCCAAATATTTGAGCCAAACATTCAGTTTTATTTAATTTCAAGGCTCTCACAAAGTTTCTCTGTGTTTTTCATAAACTATATCGTATCCTTTAGAGATAATAAATATGTTGTGATTATTTTAAGTAAATTTTGCTTTGGTTAGTTGGTCAGTTATTTCAATTTATAGTCTGTCAATTGTCTCAAACTTCTTAGGAACAGTAGATCAGTTCTTAAAAATTAATAGAGATAATACTAAATAAGAGTGACATTGAAGAGAGATTCCATGGCACAATATCAGGGAAGAGGCACACAAATAAAAGCGTCAAACAGGGAGACCCAAACAGACAAACCACAGATAACAGCATACGCAGATGATGTAACTATCATAGCAAATGGACATAGGAAATTAATAAAGGCAATCAACAAATAAGAAGAAGAAGAAGCAAGCAATTACGGACTAAAAATAATGCAGCGAAAACAAAAATATGAAAATAGGGGGAAAAACCAGAAGAGAAAGCAAACCAACTGAAAATTTTGAAACAGGATTTGAAACAGGATAAAGGAAAGGATAATAAAGGGTATCTAGCCTATGAAGGAAATAAAAGCCTATTAAAAAACAAAACAAAATAAAAATGTACAATGCACGTAATCACGTATGCGATAGAAACAGTAATCAAGAAAAAAGAAAGAACTTAAAAGCACCGAGAGAAAGATAATGAGAGATAACAGGTCCAAAGGTCCAAACTCTTATTTGTTTTTAATTTTTTTACGTTTACATCCTATTTCTTGGCTTTAGAAGACGAATCACTAACAGAACTTTTGCTAGAACTCTGACTGTCGATGAATCTTGAATTATTATCTTCTCTGCCTCTTATTTGGTAATGAAAATCAGTTGATACCGATTTAGAATTCTTATTGCCACTGTAGGACACTTGTAAATTTTTTGATCAGTTTCACCATCAAATCCACGTTGTCTAAGTAATCTACAAGCTTTTTCTCTCAAGTTAAGTCAAAATAAGTCTCTTTGGTGTTTTTAGGCTCTTACAAAACGCGAGATAATGAATGAGAGTTATTTATACTAGTTCTAATGTAATATTATATTACATCACTCTTTTCTGTTATAGTTTGTCAGGTATTTCATAACTGCTACAATTTCTTCATCTAGAAGTGAATCATTGTTTCAAACTTCCATGATAACGTTAATTCCATCACAAGGCTAAATCCCATATTCCTCCTCCCCGAGACGATAATAACATCTAAAAAGAATTAAAAATTCATTAAGGGACATGAAGAAACCAATTTTTAAGCAATTAATACTGTTAATTATTAATAGTTCTATTTACAGTAAATCAATTTTGAAAAAATATAAGCTATTATATTTGATTTAGTGTCAAAATATTTAATATTTAATGTAATTTTAGTGATCACTGAGTTCAATAAAATCCAACACAGCAAACGGAACCTAGACAACTTATATAAGCGACATTAATAATTAAACTAGTTTTGACATACCCTGTATTGGCAGTGCAAAATAGGTTGGGTTACCTTAGTCGGGATACGAATTTTCCCGCCCATTTTCTCTTTTTC
This sequence comes from Diorhabda carinulata, assembly GCF_026250575.1. Taxonomy (NCBI): domain Eukaryota; kingdom Metazoa; phylum Arthropoda; class Insecta; order Coleoptera; family Chrysomelidae; genus Diorhabda; species Diorhabda carinulata. The sequence continues at coordinate 14,861,714 of NC_079468.1, read as the reverse complement.
TAAATCACTGACATTCCTACTTTACTACGGGAGTTTTCCAAAAACAGAGAATTGATACAAAACAGGGAAATATTTACCTATAACAACAAATGCCGCCAAATTCTTAGATAAACACCCAACTAATCTAATGAAAATGAAATAAACGCAAATAATAGAGGGATCTAAATAATTTATAATATTAGTTGTCTCTTGTTGTATAAATCACCGCTATGCTCGATACGTAACAAATAGAAAATTATATGGTATAGTAAATATTCGAAGAGCCTAATTAACATAGTTAATCTCTTCTGTTTATATCAAAATTCCACTTTCGTTTCTACCATTATCGGTTTCAATATGAAAAGCAACAGGATTCACTAGAAAATCTAATTTCCACTAGTTTCGAAGAGCCTAATTAACATAGTTAATCTCTTCTGTTTATATCAAAATTCCACTTTCGTTTCTACCATTATCGGTTTCAATATGAAAAGCAACAGGATTCACTAGAAAATCTAATTTCCACTAGTTTTCCATTTCTCGAACGTGATTTGAGTGAACAGTGGGCATATCTGGGGCGCGAGGCAAGACGGGGCCACTCACATATTTTTTTTGTAAAAACCAAGCATATAGTAATTCAAGCATCTCCACCTGCCGTGTGGAGATGCCTGTGGATATTCATCTTGAACGTCTGTAGGTTGTAGTGTTCAGGAATGACTTACCTTGGTAGCTGATTCCACAGGATTGAACTTCTTCAAAGAAATGAATTAAATTGAAGTTCTGGGAGTCTGCAGGTGAGCTCGACGCTCATGAGCCACGTCTGCTTGATGAGTAGGTCTTGCAAAAACTGCTCTAGGCTGGATTGTGCTAGACATCTCGGAAAAGCCGTGGTAGTATCGGTAAAACAGTCAGGTCGGTGACCTTTCTTCTAAGCTCTGAGAAGTCCTAGTTTCTGGTCAGCTCTGGAACGCTTATAAGTTCAATAGTTCCATTTTGTATTGCGTTGAGTGTGTTCAGGGTAATATTGGGAACCGAGTTCCAAATGTGAGAATAATTTTCCAAAGATGGATAAATCTGGACCTTGTAGAGGATTAGAAGCTGTTATGAAGTATATATATTTTTGTGTATGAAGCTGCCTTGGCTAAATCGGCCACGTGACTATGCCAGGACATAATGTCTTCAAGATCGGTATTGATCTGCCTACGAATTTGGTTAGTAGCCGAGTTTATTGGAGCGGTTGATTTGAGCAACGACACCAGTGTTCATGGAAGTCGTATTAAGGGTCGCTGATGATGTTAGCAGACTCAGGATATCTCAAGATTTGCTAGTTAACAACCTTTTCTGACCTTGGCAATGGCTGGGACTAAAGCAATCTGACGGTATTGAGAACCGTGTTTTTTCCATTTTTTGGTATCGGCTATATAAAAAAGAGTTGGCACAGCGGACTTGTTAGTTCGGCTGCGACTTTCTTGAATACGATTGGTGATATTCCATCTGGGCCGGTCGCTTTTTTGCATCTCGGTATCGAAATTCTATTTTAGGTATAGATATACCTACTCCAAGCAAGCTGGGTGATAGTTTCCCCACGAATCAAGAGTTGAGTTAGAAGTTAACATGCAACCCAACAAGTCCGCCTTCACTTTTGTGATCCCTGCGACTGTCCCATCTTCTCCACGGTGATTTACAAAAGCCTTGTCTGACTTCTTTTTTTACAGGACAAAATGGCCTTCATCCATTTGAGCAATTGAGAAGTTTGTTTTTCACATTATTCCTTGCAAGCATCTATCTGCTTACAGATATTTCTCAAAACAACAAAGCTTATAAGATTTTCGGCTCTAGGAATTGAGTGCCATTTGCGATAAGCAGCATTTTTGTTATTGACCTCTCTAGTGCAGTTTTTATCAAACCATGAATTGTTGTCGGCAAAACCCTCGAAGGAGTAAGGAATATAGGCTTCCATACCTGCCAATATTATTTCTGAAATCTCCTTTGCACACACTGTTGGGTTATTGGAATTGGAGCAAACATCACTCCAAGAAAACATAAAAAGGAAAACTTTACGTGGCCTACTAGATCCTTAGTTTGGATTTCCAGTTCGCATGCTGCTGTAATTAGACTGTGATCTGATGTTCCGAGTAGTGCATGCTAGAAACAAGTCTAAGAGGCTAGCGAAGTCATCATCTCGATCGGGGACTCTGATTGGTTCATTGATAAGTAGGGTTAGTCCGTGATTGCTGGCGAAATCTTCAGCTTCTCGTCCCTCATCGTCCATAATACATCGAATTTTGAAGGCTTAAGATTGTCTTCCTTCTAAAAAATATCAAGACGAACCCGGATGTTGTTAGTTCACCTTTGTTTCTGTTAAAGCCAGAATATGAGGTCTACACATATAAGAAACTACACATATTAGCTATGTTTACGCTATTAGGCAGCCATTTTGAATCGATATTTCACATTAATATCATTTTTACCTTAGTCATTGAAGAAATCGATTCGCTCTATACGTCATATTATTCGTCTTTCTGAATACATATTGACAATAGTCATTATTATCAAATTATGAAATTTCCAATTTTTTGATAAGCTTTGTCTTAATCCAATAATCTTTTTGGGACTTACATCATATATGACGTTTGTTTGATTTCATCTGTATGTAAAGAGATAAGTGTTATAGTGTGAATGTTTTTATTGTAAATAATTAGAGAGAGAGGTTCTACCTAGTGTTACAAATATAGAAATTATATACTGATCAAAGAATCCGACAAAGTGATGCACATCTTCATTGGAATGCTGCAATAATTATATGTTAAATATATTTCAATTACATGTTTAGATAGTTTTCATATTTAAGTAATCATAGAAGTGTATATTATTCTTCTACTTGTGAGAAAAGATATTATTATATTATTCAATCTGTTGAAAATCACATTTTCATAGACAAACCTGAAATGTGTATATATCTCAAAAAAACAGATATGTTTTGAAAAAATTTTGGTTAATACGAGAATATACCTTCTGAAAGAGAAACAAAACAGGAATTATATAAATTATAGGTATTTCAGGACTAAGTTTTTACAATCGTACTTAATGTGCTCAACAAGATTATGAAGTAACATACTGCGTAGAGTTAATTCGGTAATAATTTAATATGGTAAAATAGTTCAAGATATGAAGACGTAAACAATCAATATACTACGAACTGAAAATATTTTTTCGTGTGTCCCGATTTATATGTGGATCATAGGAAATACAATACTCGCAATAACTATTTCCTTTTCCTCACAATAAGAATCATAGATGTCTTGTTCACAATATTCCACGAAATATTGATATTCAGGTTTAATTTCTTCTAAAACAAATGCCGATGATGTACCAGAATATGACAAATGAAAGTAGTAGATCTAAAAAAAGAAGTTTTTACAGTTCTCCCAACTAAAGTATCAGCAAAAGTTCCTTCCTCACTAGGAATAATTACTATTCTATTATCACTATTTATACCTTTCCCTTCTCATGACTAAGTCTCAACTATTAACTAAATTTTTAAAGAAACAATTATATAATATAACAAACACATTCACACATATTTCTATATGTCGCGTATCAATACACATCCCTAGCCGCCGATGAGCGATACCAGGTGTGAAAAAGTAACAAAAATATCCAAACTTATTTATTACACCTGGGTTTGTGATACTTTCTCTGGAGCCGCTTATTGACAACGACAGTAGTTAAAGAAGACGTTGATAGTATTATTAATAATTTAATGATACTCCAGAAAACAATTCTGAATAAATAAATCAAAACTTGTGGAGTTGTATATGAACTGACAAATTAGAAAATCGATTTTATTAAATTTTGAGTGAGTTCAATCACTGAGAATAGGTGTTCCAACGAAAATTATAAGATTAAAGTATTTCAATATACAGAACAAAATGAAGATTGATTTTTACATAAAAACTTATGTCACTTCTACATAGGAATTCATTAAAAATGAATAGTCGTAGAAAAAACCTCCATTTATTATATTAGAGCTAATTATATTGTGCAGCTAATTCTTAAAGAACTACTATATTGGATTTTTATAATACATTTTATAAAGTGATTAATAGTTTAATAATTGCGACAATCCCGTTGAGATATGTAAAGTGAATAGAAAACATTTAAAAATTTTGTTATGTAATTTATTTAGTAAGTTATATTGAATTTGCCGGTCAATAGAGATTCTTGCGTATATAACCAGCATAAAATACTCTGTAGTGAATCCTACCCTACTGAAGTACTTGATAATACGTCTTGGAAATCATGTTTTAATGTTTCCAGCCAAGGAAAAAATTATAAAACTTCTATTCTCATAAATATGGTCCATTTCAAAGTATAGGAACAGATAAGGCTTACGTAATATTATCACCCTATTTGAAAACAAAATTAATATTCTGGAATAGTCGCTTGCAAATAACTACCAATAACGTATTACCCTACTGGAATCGGATTCCAAACACGGCAGTCTATTAAATTCTAACACAGGAAATTGGAAATCTCCTAGCATGTTATATCAAATATAAAAATGTTCAAATGACTCATCAACAATAAATATCACTTAAGAGGATGTAATTTTAAAACGACGGACTGTCAAGTATTGTTAGAAGCTCGTTGACATTTTTTACTTGCGATTATAATATTAAGACCTAAAGTGCGGATGTTCGCCTCAATTTTGAATTCAAGTCGTGTGCCAGTTAACTTTGTACTCTTGTGTAATAACATTCTATTCACATAAAAACGACTGAGAAAGTGTTTAAAATATTATTGTTGATTATAATATCGCAAATGACAGTTTATTTGATTTATCGTTGGCTACAAGTTGTGCGTTCATTCCAATTTTTTGGCATGGTAATAATATATTCCCTCGGACAAGCATAAGCTATGAATCAATATCATTCTTAGATACTATTGTGTAAAATATGCCAAAAATAGATTCATGGAGAGAAAAAATTTGCATGATTCATTTCAATACTTAGTTTGAATTATTGGATGAATTTTATTAAGTTCTTGACAATAGGCTTGTACATACTAACTGCTAACAGCCTTCTTAGAAACAAAGTTTGTATTTCCAAGGCTACTGATAATCCCTTCAATAAGATATTTATTAAAATAGGAGACTCGCCAAGAAACATAATCCACTGTGAATGATCTAAGAAATAAGGCTTCTTCATCGAGCATAATCTCTACTTCACCAAAAATTTAAAAAATTCTATAAATCCTTCTCATGATCCGCTTTCATATATCCCGGATCCTAATGCTAAACAGTTTCTTCTTTATGTCCGTAGTTTTAGCAGAGCTTCGTGGTGCAATTGAACTGATGGACTTGCCTCAAGACGGCTATAATTATACCTCTGCATAAAGAAGGAGATAAAAATCAAGCATCGAATTATCTCCCAATTGCACTCCTTCTCACGTTATCTAAGATCATAGGGAGGTTGGTCAAAAAGACTTTTATCATTTCTATTTAAATATGAAATACTTACTACCCATCAATTTGGGTTTTTAAGTAACAAATGCACAAATTGCAGTACTACGGTTTTGAGGGGAACACCTCTCGCATGGTTTATGTCATATATTGTTTTTTATATGTTTATAAAGGACATCGCCTATCTAGACATCAATGGTGAAATATATCAATTTGCAGACGACACTACTTTCTCTTGGAGCAACCCTTATCTCACGGCACTTCATAGGACTATATCTAGTGACCTAATCACACTTAAATCATGGTGCGATTATAATCTTCTCTGTCTCAAAGTTCACGTATGCGTAACCGTAATAATAACTGTATCTTCATTTATTTTACTAATTCAGTTATATATACAAATAATGACAAAACTTAATCGAATGTTCAGTTACAAGGTTTTGTTATTCACATTAGTATTGCGTTTCTAGTTAAACGTGTTGTTTAATTGACTAAAATTACACGTTTTTGATTAATCATGACTTACAAGTAACCATATTAATTGTCTAACAACAGTAACAGCATTTTTGCTAAAGAGGAAGAGGAGGAGGATAAGGAGGAGGAGCAGAGAGTCCTACTCAAATTATTTCGTCCAGAAACGATATTAAAAAGTGAATCCACTTGCTCAAACTGTCCCAACTCGAGATACTTTCGATCCTTGTATTGACAGGGCTTCATTTTTATTTGTTATTTTTCTTCTCTGGTGTAGTCTGTAAACTACCCCAGTTTAATGTTGGAGCAGTTCCATTAATACCATTTTCTATTTTCTATGGGTCCAATTCTCGGTAGATCTGGGTTCTGAAGTACCAAGGGGCCTTCACTGCTAGCCTCGTTTTTTTACGCTGCCTTATTGCAGTATATCTCCTCACTGTTGATGCTCAAAGCATCAGGATGGTAAAGATGTCCCTGATGTGGTGTAGTTGGATCGTTGAGTTCTGGTAATTGTCCTTTTGCCTTTCTGGTCTTGTCCACTTCGTCGATGCGATACTCCAATGTCATTCCTTACAAAATACCACAAACTATTTATAATAATATTTGGTGTGGACAGTAATCAAAATCTGCGTAATAATGGGTTTGTGAGGTACTTATATGACATCTCAGGCCCTTTCTCATGAAATGTTTGATTTTAAACTATTTTATGTAAAAATTTTTGGTTCAAATACGGATATCGTTGATAAGCATGAGGAATGTAACATGAAGGTGTCAGTAATATAGCTTTTATAATTCGTATTAATATAATTTTTTTCAAGTAGTTATACACTGTCATGTATAGTTACGAAGAAGGACAACGCTTACGTCTTATGCCGACTCCGGTGCTTAATGTAAATGTAATGCTTCTAGATCACTTGTTTTAAATTACACTAAATACAATTTGTATCTATATCACTTCTATAAACAAATATACACAATATGTACAATTCTATATAATACTATTTACTACCATATACCACTGACATTAATATTAAACAATTCACGCTTAGTTTAATTAAACAGATTGTATGTTTACTTAAATTCCTATTCTATTCTAATTCTAAATTCTATTCTATTTCCAAATTTGCTAAGAAGAATGTGATCTGACATTTTAGATAAAATTTTGATTTTATCTCTTGAATTTGCTGCTACGCGTATGTGTTGAGTTCCAAATTCAAAAATACAAAATGTATCAACCACAATATTATTTTCAGTCCAAGTATGATATGTTTACATCTCATGCAAGTTAAATTGCACAGTCTATTACAACATAATTTTATTTCCGGCATAAAATATAAACACTGAGTACGAAAATCGAGATTACAACACTTTTTGTATATTTCAATGTTTGTTTTCTATAGTTTCGCAGCATAATTGCCAGTCTAATAATGCCACATTCGTCAGCTATGTAAGAACATATGCTATCCAGTGGCATAGAAGAAAGTTTATTGTAGGAAATATATATTTGAATATTATGTAAATGAATTTGTGAATTTAGATTCAAGTTTATCAATTATTTATGGAATTATGTTTCCCCTTTTGGATTAATGCAACAAAAATAGATTCTATCCAATTAGAGCTGGTTTAATAAGATAACAAATATTTCGTAATATTTCTTTCATAATCTAATTTAGTTATATATAGAGTTCTAGAAATGGAAATTGGAAGGAAAAATAATAATCCAAAATTGAATTTGGAATTCAGTGAAACATAAAAAAATAAATATTCGAGGTAACTCTCGCAACTATTAGTCTTTAAGAATAACTTAAATAACAGAAGCTGAGGATGATAAGGTTGAAAAAAAAGATAGATACAGAAATGTAAAAAAAATTCAAATAGGAACTATTACTTTCTAGTAATTAGAAATTAGCGCAAAAATCCGCTATTAAGTGAAGAAAAAATTCATTATCATGAATACCAACGTAGAATATGATTTTTAGTTGAAACTATTTAAAAATGATGGAACATGGTTTTGAAATTTGTAAAAAAAGGTAAATTAATTTAAATTATACTATTATAGAAATGGAACTTATGCAAAATAGCACATTAAACAGTTAGACTGGAACCCGCGACTATTTAACTACGAGGTGGTGACCCAACCATGCTACCATCAACTCATTTTTGTTATGAATCGTATATGATATTGGTGAATCCGTGAAAATGAGTGGAACTACTTTATCTAGTGATGTGTTACATAGACCTTATCAATTAACAATTAATCAAGTCGGAGTAAATTCCAGGCTGTTTTATTATAGTTCTAACGGAAACAAATATTTATTACCCTCCAACTACTTCTGATCTGTATTCATTTGGTCTTGATATTTTACTTACACTTATTAGTAGATTTTCCGTAAAGAGTATCATTGCTCCAATGACCCAAATTTGAATTATAAATAGTCTTTTTTTTCAGTCGGTGATTTTGACGGATATTGTTAACTCGCCTATAGGCGACTATGTAATTTTCTAATTATCTTTGAATACATTGTGTGAATTGAAGAAATTGTTTTTAATAGGTTCATGAATTGACTTATTTGAACGTGGGAAATTGTTGCGCTACTGCTGGTAGATTTGACCGTATGCATAGCTTAAATGCAAACTTGGTTGTTGAACCTGAATTTGTTAATTGTAAAAATAGACTTTTCTATTTTTATATCCTTAGGTGTTTTGTGTATCTCCTGTTTGTGTATAAAGATAGAAAATTCTGAAACATAAAAATAGTACGTGACATTGACAAAAAATTTATTGAGCTCTCAATTATTGGTGTTAGTTCTTTGTAAACGTGAAGAACTTAATATTAGCCATTTATGTACTTTTCAGTAATTCACAGTTATAATGAATCTATTGAGACATAAGACAAATTGTGTTTTATGAAATCAAACCAATATTTGGTTTGCTGGAATAATTTTGGACTTAGCATAGAACGTTTTTTCTCCAACATATACGAAACACATCAAAGCAGTAGTCAGTGAGGTACATCAGCTATTTTAGAGACATTATTAAATTATATAGTTTGTCCGATTATTACTAATTTCAAAAATTTTTCCATTTTTCTAAGCCAGATTCAGTGCCTGCTTTAAGGACAAGATATACAGGATCCGTTCTAAAAGTAATAGGACTCATTTTGTTTAATATTCATTCATGATAATAGTAACATCGATTAGGACTTTTCAAAATAGCACTGCTGCCAACGAGTTTCTCAGTTTTCCTACGCCTCCAGGAACGCCTGGACCAAAATGCTGTTCAGCTCTTGCGTGACGGCCTATTGGACCGGCTCTACCCTTGTGGATTTTATTCTTGGAAATAGAAAAAAGTCTAGTAGGACCCTGGCAGATACCTTTTCGGTTGGCCTATTGCTTCTCTAATAACACTCAATACACCAACTTCGTACACATTTTAATCTTAGCTAAGTTTTTCGTGATGATCTCAAAAACTTGCGTTTGAAGAATGCTCATTTTATCAGCAATTATTCTGATACTCATCCTACGATCACTATATAATAAATACATTTTCGTTTGGTTTAATTGGTCGAGGACGTCAAGAGCGATCGTTGTCATCCACTATTTCCACACTTTTGAATAGCCTGTGTCACTCAAAATCTAGCGATAGCGTTCGCCTTCTTAATAATTTTGGAGGTCTCTTCGCCCGTTTCCCCAAACTTTACACAAAATTTCTTCGCATTTCGCTGTTCCGGTAAACGCTCCTGGTTTCTCCGTGACGAGGCGTTCACAGTACAAAATATCTGCTCTCTTCAGTTCAGTGGCCGGGAGCTGACTGCCCATTTTTTCCACTTTTCCAGAGCAGACCCTATACATTTCGACTAGAAATATACAAAAAACTGAGAAGGATAAAAAAATCCAATCACTAATAATTGTTGAAGCTGATTCCAGTGAATACTGATGAGTTGATTAGTAGTTTTATTTTGCATTTAACAGTACTTACCGATACAATGATATATAAAAATATTAGTTTGAACGTTCACTCTACTTACATAATTTCTTGTAATACTAGAATGTCACTGAAGTATCTGAGCCTTCGACAAACTTACCATTTCGTTCAACTGAACCTCAGTAAATTATAAATAATTTTATAGGTGAGAAGTTTGAAAAAGAGAATATAGAGATCATAATAATAAATTAACAGTCAAATATAGTCATAACAACAGATTTTTATAGGATGATACTAATCTTCAGCAAGTGTACAAGAGATAAATATTGATAATAAAATTATACATTAGGTTTAAAATCAAATTTTACCAAAACCTTCCAGCGTTCTCAAAAAACCACTAAACGAATATCAAAAACTCAGCATTCAGCTGAAAAAACTAGAAAAACGACATAAATAATCACTAGTAGCCTTCAAAAAATTATGCAAGAAACTGACCGAAAATAAAGTTGACAAAAAAAGGGAAGCAGGGCAAGAACAAAATTAAAAACAAAATAATAACATTGAGTCGACTTATAATAGCAGTGATTCTGGAAATATAACAGACAATAATCCTAATTGCGTTTACTGAGCAGAAACATTCTTCTAATATAAATTTAACGAAGTGTAGAGTATTGTTTGCATAAATTGTGAATAATTCAACTTTTCTTAAATTACTTTTCTTTAATCAAGAAAAAAATTTACTTTAATTACAAAATTACTTAAAAATTTACTTTTTAATAAATATTTTGTTTTCAAATTAAATTTTTTTAGATTGTATGAAATTCCATCAAAGCATATGGAACTAGTCCCCTGAGCCCCAAACACGAGTCGGAAAGGAATATATTTCGATAAATTTTATTTAAAAAATACAAATTTGTAGAGTTATGGAACTAAATATTTGTCTGTGTATAAAATAACTTTTAAGATAAATTTGTTTGCCAAATTTGTTCATTTTTTCTTTAAATATACTTTGTTATTTAATTTAAAACATTAAATAGTTCTATGTGCCCCCTTCCCCTATATGAAAAAAATTTTTTAATGGCTAAATTTTAATCCTAAAATTTCTAGACTGCGTTTTGCATTTCGGAGGTTATTGGAGAAATGAATGAAAAAATATAATCAGAGCTCAATTTTCTATAATTATCACTAATATTTGCTTCAATTAAGTTCATGATTGAAAATCAATCACATATTCTATTTATAATGTTCTAGTGACAAACTTAAACAAAGTTCAAAAGTATTTTAGGAAAATGCATTAGAGGTAATTAAAAAGACAATTTTATTTTGAGCATACATCCATTATCTCTGGACCACATAAAGAGTTTTGGTTGAAAAAACAACACCTAAAGTATAAAAATGTTCCACGTCATTAGTTAGTTTACGTTACAGAGAAACAAGCATCTGTAGAATCGATTACGAGAACTGATTTATTGATATTGGTTTCAGTTAATTTATATTAATAATATGACAGTTCTTTTACTAGCAGTTATACAAAATACAAAAATTGTTCCTTTAATTATAGTATAGATTTAAATTATCCAAAAATATTCAATTTCAATTGTAGAAAATGTGATATGGTTTACGTTCCTTTGAATTTCTATGATGTTCTCCAATTTAATACAACTATTTCAAATATGAATTGACATCTAAATTTTTTATGGCCTCGATTAATTCAACTTAAAAAAATATTGTTGATTATGTGAACATGGTAAAGTCATATTTGTGGAGTCTTAGGGGAAACTGGGGAGGGTTTATACTCTGGAAGACGTGATAAACTTTCAAATTTACCGTCTAAATGTTGTGATATAATAGAGTTGGCAACATAGTATCTGTTTTGTGCGACTTACATTTGAATAGATGTGTTAATTACAATATTATTAGTGGTTTTGATAAAAAATAGTGATACGAGGTTTTCAAATAAAAATGTGCTTTTTAATGAGATGTGTGTGAGGATAATGAGTCAAAAGTATTGAGACACATAATTTTGTTTCAAGTAAGGTTAGGTATTCTATATTTCCGATAAAGATCGAGCACTTGCCATAAGGGAGAAATGATACAGGTATCATGCCTTTCTCCCATGCTTAACATACAGATTCAGGAGATGATTGCTCGTATGAAATTAAGATGGGTCCTTTCCATAACAAAACTTCCTCAGTCCACAAGTTTCTTAGATATCACCCTTAAAAGGTGGTAAGTAAATTAAAATTTATCTATTTTTTCTAAAATTTCAGAAACTTGAAATTCTGTAATTTAATATAAACACAATAGATGCAGAGAAGAAAATGAACGCCATAATTCTTAATATTTTTCCATAAATTGTACGGGAAATAGTAAAGATGTAGAATGTGATAAAATTCATGATAAATACTGGAAATAACCACCTCTAGCCAAAATACATCAACGAAGCCTACGTGTCATGGATTGCCGAACACCTTCAAAGATTTGAGTTGTGTTTCCAGCATTTATTAAGAATCGTATTAAATATCACATCTTCATTGTTACTCCATTATTTGAAACAATTATAAATATGGTGTTTATTTTTTTACTCTGCAGATATTGTGTAACCTAAAAGGTCACATTTTGCTGTGTTTAATATGTACAGAAATTGTATGCTTTCAAGTTCCAAATGGGGATCCACTCAGTTTTTTAACTTATCTGAGAAAAGTATAGAATTAGGTTGAGGTATCTTTAGGAATAAAGCTACTTGTTGAGAATAAAATACAATGATTTATATTTGAAATTATAAAAAAAACAGGTTAAAAAAGTTACCTGCAAAACTAGAGCTTTGATTTACAGAAAATAATGAAATAGATTTTACAAAAAAAACTAATAAGAGTTGAGTTGACCTTTAACAACACATGAGACTCCCTACTTGTCAGGAGAATACAAACAGGACCACATCCGTGGAATGCGGTCAGGAACCAAAGAAGTTCATTCAGTCAATCGTACCGGACTAGGTAGTTCCACGAGTAAAAGCTTGGCGTTAAATCCAAATTAAGGTCGTCTAAGTTTTAAACCCCAATAAAGGTCCTATGTATAAAAAATAGGTCCCTTCCTTTTTAACGAAGGGAACTTACATTTACTTCTTCTTGGATGGCAACTAACAAATTAACAAAACACGATGAAAAATCCAAGGATTTGACCTATCGAACCAAACCAGCGATGTCCGAGGGATTCTCCAATTAAAAAGAGTCATATGAGCTATTCTCGACTCCTCTTTTTCTATTTTCGTCATGTTTTGCGCCATGCATCAGGATCATATGATTGTTTTGAAAATATTCATTTTGGTTTTCTTAGTTGATACTTTGATTTTCCTCATTTTCTCGTTTGCATGATATTATTGATAACCAATATTTTCTCTTGTATTTCCGTTACAACTAATTTACTTAAAATCTTTCCATCTATAATAAAGCTCATTTTTTCAAAGAGTACACTTTATTTGTATCTAAATTATTTCTGTGTGAATATGTTTTATTTGAATACACTAGCATGCGTATTTCATTCAAGGTCTTTTTAGAAAGCATCTTTTCAAGTAATTAACTTAAAAAATATGGAAACAGATATAATAACAAAAATTTGTTTCAGTTCATATAATATATTACCTAATATCTGAGATATCAGGATCCATCAATTATTTCCTATCTAATTTAAAACAGCACTTGAGTCCTTATAATGACGTTAATTATGTGAAATATATCAGTTTAAGGTCGTAGTGAAGGGCAAATGAAATATTTAGAAGCTAAGTTTCAGATAAAAATGTGATTTAGAAGTTTATCCCGATAACTTCAATTATTATATATTACATCATATACATTATTTATTATAGTGGTTTCATGATGAACTGAAAATATACATATCATAAGCCCCACACAAAATAGTTGATAGCATAGGAAGTTTGAAATGAAAATACTTGTCCTGAACCTTTTTAGAACATCCAGTTCTAGAGCTGCTAGGTTTCTTGTCAGGATTTTTACAAAGGCGGCTACTTAAGTTTTAAGATACACAAATAAAAACAAATATTTATAATTGGATATTGTTATATTATTTTTCAAAATATTCTCCATTAATATCAATACACTTTTGCAGGCTATTAAATAAATTGTCAAAGCATTTTGTGATTTGAACGTGTAGAAAAACTTTGACAATTTATTTTTTATATGCGGGAAAAATAAGAAGATTCCATTGGGTGCCAAACAAGGATTGCACAGCGGATAACTCATCAATTTGGTAATTTGACTGTTCAAAAACTTTTTCGTTGGAATTAATGTGTGGAGGCTCGCATTTTCTTGATAAAAAATGATTCGTCTACTGCGATTGGTTTCCCTGATTGTTTTCGAACACTACTGGCAATGGAATGCTGGTGAATCATTCAGAACTGACCGTTCAACGTTGCGCTAATGGAATGATGGCAATATGTCCAATTATTCCAAAAACACAGGCGGCCATTTGCCTCGAAGTACTTCATGCGCGAATAAGTTTGGTTGGATTTGGTTCGTCTTGAAAGACCCATACAGCTGAACAAATATTTTTGACAGCAATTTTGAATGTAATACTAATGTCAATTAATCCTGCAGCAAAGTGCGACCACTATTGAATTCGGAAAACTATTTTGGGTTTAAACCACGCTGGAAGTGATAGAAAATCATCACACAAAAATTTAATTTCATTTTTTTACTAAGATGAATGTATCTCAACAACAACTCAAATAGCACTCGTATGATAACACTTTCTGAGTACGTTCACCTTTATGATGACAATGTCAGATTTGAGATATTGTTGACATATCTCAAAACTTATCATCATCATCATATAGTCAGATTGTTAAAGCGTACATCAGAGATTTATTTAGTCAAATTTTGTTCGAATACAAATGAAAAATTAACAATAAATTATTAAACACATAATCTTTCTTTTAATTCATTTCTAATGAATAAAGTATTTTTTATAGAGAGAAGTTATGACTTTCCTTCGGTCTATATTACTCACATTGTCAACTCAAGTCAAAATACAATCGGTTTCAAAAGGTTTTTCTACATTTTTTATGATACAAAATAAGTTGTTTGGAAAAGTACTCCACTTTTATTCAAAATAACTCATGCTTCCAAAGCTCAGAAGCTTGAAGCCAGCCAACTTTTGAAATTCTCTCAAATTGATGAATCGCTCCATTATCATATTTTCCGGTCGTCGACCGTGTTAATGTTTCATTAGGATAAGAAATAACATGAAAACACACATGGCCAAATCAGACGAATAGAGTGGATGTTAATGACTGTTATTTTCTCTTTAGAGTCCGACTGTTTACTATGAAATGTGTGACGAAGCATTATTGTAAAGCAGAATTAAATCGCCAATACTGACCGATTCAAGAACTGCAGGTTAATATTTTATGTACTATTTTGCTATAACTGTACTTTGATCTTCACTCTGAATTGCTTCCAATAATCCTGTACTACGAAAAAAATGTTCGTAAATAGCTTTCTGGACGAACCTTAGCTTTTTCGTCATTGACGTGTGGGAGTATGGCATAAAAGTATGTATGCTTCATCACCATCTACTATTTCAAAAAGAATACGATGTCCTCCATCATTTAACATTTCTATCCTTGTTTGTACGATCCTCATATTTGCATTTGCTTTTGCAAATCTCTAGGGTTTATTGTAACTACATATTTCTATCGAACTGATTAATTGACTGACTAATTGATTCATCATCACACAGCCTGTAAATCGTTTTTTGCGCATTTAAACATCTTTAATGTATCAACCATAATAATGGTTCTTTTAATTGATGACATAGCCCGAGCCTTGGCCAGAGAAGGCATCCGGCGTCTCCGGGAGACTATGGAGGGCAAGCAGTGGGCATCAACGGCAGGATACGATCGATTTATTACGCTGTCGGTAACTTTTTTTTTCACATGAATACGATCATTCAAAATTGAATTTACTGTTGTGGATCCAACACCAAGCGATATCCATCCTCGTTGAAATTCGCTACACAGTTCTTCATGCACGGATTTTGTCACGAAATGCGAGTTGCAGCCGTTTAAGACGTGTTTGTTAACAATTAAACTGACCCGACTTTTGAATTATAGTTGTTCATATCAAATCAAAAATTTGTTTCAGGCTTTCCATGCATTGATTGCATCTTGATGGCTGTACATGATGTACTACGATATCAGCAATGTGATTATTACTTTTGTGACACAAAGTTTGACTGCTAATGAAATTCACGGAATTAGCTGACTTAGAATTACTTATAAATTTGTGTATTACTTATTTAATATATATGATAACTAATCCTATAACTAAGACTATAATTTATAGTGATTTAACTTAAAGCATAAACTATTTCCTCTAAAGTAAAATTAGGATACTTACTAATTTGTTGAGATTTTCAAATATAAATTGTTCAAGATCAACATTGTTAGCAGTGATCTATTACTCCCTGAATCAAAATTTACCAACAGCTGGAATCGAAAGTAAGTATCTGCATTTTATTTGAAAATAAAACTAAAGCCAGTCTAGTCGGGTATGTAACTCATAAATTTAAATGTTTTATATACATTTTCGCTTTCAATAAACATACCAATTAAATTTTATTGGGGAGTTCATTACGAAGCTGTAGTTAGTTCAAGAATATAAGCTTGAGAAATTGCTTCTTTCCTTTCATTTAATTATAGAAAAATATGTTTGTAAAATGACAGAATGTACCAGACATAGTAAATAGTTTTTTAATATTTCTTGGATATGCTTTTAACGTAGAATGTTATGTATCAGATGAATGATTAATAACTTACAAACAGTCACATACATTTCTACCATGTGACAAAACCTGATTAAGAATACAATTATATCAATTTAGCATATTTATTGCTGTTTTTTTACTTTGATTGCCAAACGCCTTTGTTAACAGATATTAAATTAGGAAATTCGAATTTGATTTTGTCAAGCTTAGTACTACTTGAAAAAACTAATTTGTAGCATAATTTAAGTTTTGAAAAATCAAATATGACTCGAAAATTTTCTTGAAAACCTATTTTTCTGTAAAGTATCTTTTATGTAAAAAATAGGAAAAAAAGTTATTGGGGAAACTTGTTTAGAATAAATGCCTAGGCCCATATACCAAATCCGTTGGCAACTATAAAATTTTTATTATTATAAAAAATTGACTATATTCGCACTAATTAGTGATAATCAAACGAAAATAAGTTGAAAATATCAAATTAAATGATAGGCTGCACTAATGCTCCTATATTTCACTGTCATTCAGTTCTTGATAAACTATTTGTTTTATCTTGTTTCATAAAAAAATTCAGTATTGTAAATCTAGTGATCTAGCCCTCACACTAAATCTCTCTAACCAACTACCACCAATTTGATAATGCAGCCAATCTTTTGTTTAGAATCAGCAGCGCAGCTGTCATGCTTAAAGAAATGTCTCTGTAGAATAATCAAAGAAACTGCGTTATTATATCTTCGCGGAATTTGTGAGTAATTATGCCTCTCTTCCTCACCTTATTCTAAAGTGTGACAAAGTTTAACTTATGGACGATAAATTCTGTTCAATTTATGAATTCTCTGTAAAAATGTATTTATCTGCATCTATTAAAATCCACGCAATTAAAGCATCAGTTTCATCGTAGTCTTTTGTATTTTTTCAGGTACGACAAGCAGTATTACTGATCACTGCAGTATTTAATACCTACCAGTAATCAAAGTAATAACCGTAAATATCGATCTTCTGCGGGTTACTCATAATTCCTCTAATGTTCACATTGTATTTAACATAAATTATGTCTAATGATTCGTATGACAATTCATTTCAACAAATTAATATTATTGAGGCGGCGTAAGGTGTGGACGGTGTTGGCCACCACCCACGGCCTCGCGGTGCTAAGGGCGACAAGCCTCACAGCCAAAAGTAAATTTAAAAAAGTATGGAACATCCAAAAGTACACGCTAAAAGGTTTTTCTCATTTTAGAATATCTGGTAGATACTCGGCGCCAAGCAAACATTCGCCCCACCACCGCACGAGCACTACCTCATGTGTCCACCAGACTGTTATATACGCGAATAATCTTGTGGGACGTCATTAGAAAATCTTTGGATCTCAATATATCCGTAATTGCTGTATATTGTGCATTCATATTCTACAGGTAATCAATATCGAAAATAACCTTTCGATTGACCGTAAAAAAATTCAAGTTCCAGTTAACGCTGGAAAATAATCAAATATAAATTGAACCTTACTGTGAAGCCTTTATCAGACACAAGATGGGAAAGCAGAACCCAGGCGGTGAAGGCTGTATTATTGCAATTTGATAATGTTTTTGAATGCTTAGAAATGCCAAACGCAACAGTCGGACACACTCAGTGATTGCGATTCCGTTTTAAACGAAATGTATAGTTTGGAATTTATCATATCATTACATATATGGTATGAGTTATTGATTCGTGTCAATACCATAAGCAAATTATGGCAATCTTTACGAGTCCATTTAAGCCTTGAATATTTGCATACATTTTGTGACTGGATCAAAGAATATCGACAAACTGGATTCATAAAATGCTTGTCTAACGCTCGTCAATTTCTTGAGAAAAGCATTTATAATTTGCCAAAAGATGTTAAAAATAAAAGAGTAGCTAAAAAGAAAAAGATGTTTGATTATGCAGGCAGCGATCAACCTATAGAGACTGTTAAAAGCCGGTATGAAACAGAGTTTTTTAACACCATGATTGATTCTGTAATAAGTAACATGGAATCGAGATTTATGTCTTTTAATCAACATTTTGAAAATTATGGTTTTCTCTATGACTTGAACAAGTTGAAAAAATTTCAAAATAGGAAAACCTAAAAAACTGTCACGATTTATTATACAGTCCTACAAGTGAGAGTGACTTCCAACCTTATGAGTTGTATGAGGAGTTACAAAATATGATCCCAAATTTACCCAACTCCATTGAAGACGTGAAACATCTGCTCCAATATATCATAGAGTACGATTTGAAAGAAATTTACCCAAATATTACCATTGTCATTAGAATTTTGTTAACAACCTGTAAGTACTGCTTCCGCTGAAAGGAGCTTTTCAAAATTAGAGAAAGACTTCCAGCTTTGGTAGTTTTATCTATTGAAGCAGATATAGCACTGAGATAATTACGAACCAATCATTAAGGAATCCAGTAAAATCAAAAGTAGAAAATTTCTTTAATAATTTTTTTTTCATTTTCGTTTAATGTTCCAAAGAAGTATAAGTGGAAATTAGTTTCTTTTTTTCTTAATAAATAAAAAACTGTTTAATCTCAAGTGATATTTTATTTTATATTCCCTCCTTTTTGCACCATCAGAGGGCCCCGCGAAATGTGCCTTACCCACATTAAGTTTAGGTCTTGCGCCGACACTGATTGTTGTGGATAAAACTTTTTTTTTCATGGCAGTCTTTGTTACAAATACTGGTCATCGAATTTTGAAAAGAACATGGAAATATAAATCTATCTATTCTTCACTGTAGAAAGAATTAGGTTTTTTGAAAAATTTCCCAATACTCAATTTCTCAATACTAAAATTATGTTATAGATTAACCTTCAACCAAGCAGGGCTGGACTCTGGAGAGTGGAAATTTATATAAGAGTTATATTATTTCTGTGACTCAACTTCTGAAATAAAATGTTTAATCCACATCTCCTACTTAGTTGAGATAGAAACTTTCTGATCTTTATTTCTAATTATGCATTGTCTCAATCAGTTAAATAACTGTTAAGTTAAAAAAAAATAATGACCTCTTCTATTCTATATTCTAAACTTATTGAGCTTCAATAGGATTTCGCAAAGAAGTAGCACTTTTGGTCCTATTACGGACTTTATCTGCATCTCTTGATGAAAAACTATCTATCATTACAGTATTTGTAGAGCTGCGAGATGCCTTTGATCTTGTCTGCATTGGAGTTGTGAATGAATAAATGAAGTCTACTAAGAAAAAAGGAATATATTGTAAATTTTCACAATTTGAATTACCTGAAGGTTCTGTATTAGCACTTCTTCTATATTTACTTTATATATTAGACCTCCGTGGTCGATATTATGCTTTTCTTGACGACATAGTTTTAGTATATACAGAAGAAAATGTGGCATTTTTGGATTGATCAATATTCCGACTAGAATTTCTCCCTCACTTCCTTGAAACATCATAATGACCTTATTAGGGTAAAACAAGGTTAACCTTATTAGAGTAAACCCTATTTATGATAAATTAATTATCCATCAAGTTTCCCCGATCATGACATAATAAGAACCTCTCAGGTTCAACTTATTTAAAAGAAAAGTATTTCTTATCAGGTTTCTTCAAGGTTTCCTAATTGTGTCAATGCAAGAAATCTCTCAGGATCACCTTAGTAACATAAAGATTATTACTTATTAGGTTTTTCTGACGAGACCCATTGGGTTGAAATTGTTTAAAATAGAATATTTTTTATCAGATCTTCCTGATTAGCCATAAAAGGAATCTCTCAGGTTTACCTAGTAAGAAAAATAATATTTTTTCAAGGAATTTGTATACCTAAATTCTTTTCGAATATTTCAATTATCAAATCACTCATTTTAATTGGAGCCTTCTATGAATTTTAATGAAACAATACTCTAATTTTACTTTAAGATATTGCTTATTCATTTAGCTGTTGAATTGGATATCAAACTAAAGTGTAAACCTCTAAACGCTTCTACTATTTCATCAATGTTTATATTGGAAGCGTTCGAATCTAAGGAACGTTCACTTTCAGTGGTTTATATCCAGTTGTATTACATTACATTACTACTGTCATGTTATGCAAATATATCGGAGATGTAGAAAGTAATCTAGAGAAACATTGGAAAAAAGAAACGTGTAGTGAATGAAAAATAATACTTTTCCTATTATCTCAAAAATGCAGCAGGAGCTGGTATTCATCTTTCTTATTTCCTAATGGAGACCCTTTTTAATATTTTGTCATGTTCAATTCGGAAACTCATTCTTCTCTTGTGTTCTTCAGGCGCCGAGTTTCTGTTTTCATACCATCTTTTTTGTAGCTTATCTAGTGGTCTCCGTGTGGTTGGTGTCTGATTTTTTGCCCATTTTGCACAGCAGCTTTGTGGCATTCTTTGTTCTTCACTGCATCCTGATGTCTCATTCTCTCAGGCCCACGCCCTCAATTTTCCAATTTAATTTCAGTTGTCTCCATAATTCTTTTTGATGTTGATGTTTCCGTTGCTTAAGTCAGAATCTACAAAACATGCGCAAAATCTAACGCATTTTTTGGAAACACTTATCTTGCTTTGTGTACTCATCACATCGATTGTTCAAATTATTTCTCTCAAATATCCGATGACTCTTGATACTTCTATCACTTGAATTTTCTTTATTAAATGCCTCTCACTTGGTAGTGTCACTTCAAGGTAGTTCAATTACATTGTTAATAGCTAATTTATATATAATGGGATCTTTGACTATTACCATTGATTGAGTCATCTTATGCTGATAATAGATTTATCTACCGTTATATTCATACCATATAGTAGGCGCTGTAGATCATCTCCATTATCTTCTACTAGTACACTAGTATTGGCGAGCGGATGCAACTATATTCATGTTCTGATTCGCGCCCGGAAAACCAACACGGTGCAGATCGGTAGTGAAGACTAGCGTACCGACCACAATTTTGAGCTTGCGTTCCCTAGTGTAACCTCGTGGATAGTCTTGATGAGGCTTAACCTACGTAGACCTAATACATATTCTATGATTCTGTCCATGATAATATTAAATAGTATAGAGCTAATGCTGTCTTCCTATTTAATCCCAGTCATAATATGTAAATCTTTGGACAATCCCATTCTGGATTCAATTCTTGTTATATTTCAGGCTTTCAATTCTTGAATAATATTTTGATATTTATGATCTCTAATGTTTTCTTTGTGAACCAAACAAACGAACATAAAAAAAATATGTTGAATATTTTGTCGATAATTTTCTTTCTCACACGCCACTGAGCAATGTTTATGGTATTTGCTTTTTCATATAAAATTAAAAACTTGAACTATTGAATCGATTTCTCAAACTGGGCATTATTTTGCTTAGTATACCATCTAAAAATCAAAAAATGTTTCACGCAGTTTTGATCAAAGTTTTCATAATAATCTTGATGGTAGTTAATCTTGTGACACCATCCATTTCATCAAAATTTGAATTCATGGGTGAGTGTTTTTTTATTATCTTGTAGATTATAAAAACACTGGATTGAAATTATAAATTTTAGATAGGGTTAGATTTTCCAATTTTTTGTATATTTTCGATCGTTCTTTTTTATGAAGGAAGATACAATTTCAAGTGAAATCCAACAAATGTGTTTTTAATTATGATGTGTATCGAAAATCGCTGATGTATGTATTATTCATTTTTGATATACAATACCAATGAATATAACTTTTACATTCAAACAGAGTTTTCTGATGAATTTTTGTATACAAATGGACGTGTACCATTTAGAATCAGACGTAGGTAAATATCCAAGCAACTGGTAATGCAGAAGAAACAGCAAAAGTAGCGTGCTCATTCCACGAACCAGTTTCACAGAGCATTTGGCTTGGAATATTGTTTTCTTGTATATATTTTATACACAGATCTTTCGAGTTTTCAAGACGAGTATTCTTTTGAACGTTAGTCACTACTATACTCTATAGGCTATTATAGAGCCATCTGTTATTTTGCATACATACTATCCTTGTAGAACTTTCACATTATACATTTATGTTTTATAGGTTCATATAGCCAGAAAAATATAGTTGCCATAACTTATATCCACATTCTTGTTTATAAAAATATGAAAACAAGGTCTAATCTTAGTAAAAACAGTTCAGTATAGGATTTATTCAATTCAAGTCATCTAGAGACAATGCTGTGTGCAAATTGGGAGCTTATAGATCACGCTCTAAAGATGCTCACAATGTTATCTGATTACTTCAGTACAGAAAACATATTCACAACATTCCAAAACATTTTGTTCAATTCCTGACTGCTGAATTTTTCTCTTCTTCCAATTCCTGAATATTGGCAAGTTCTTCATTCTTCTTCATTCATATCACCAACTGGTTCAGAAATTTCAATTCACTATAGGGATGACAGTAGAGCCATGCAAGAAAACTAGGAAACGCATAAGTGGAGTAATGCTTTACCACACGCGCTGCCGGACTTTGTTCTTTGGATTACTCATCATTTCTTTTATAAGCAAAATAAATCAGAATGGTCTATTTTAAAAAACAAAGTTTATTATATGTCCAGAAACTATCATAATATTTGCTACACCACAATTTATGAAAACCGAATCAGAATAAGAAAATTATGACGTTAAGAGTTCTTTTTAAAAATATGTTTGTTGTCCAAATGTTACCTTTAACTGTTTCAGGAATCATGCCGTGTGCCACTGATGATGATTGTTCAATTTTTCAAAATTCTACATGTGAAAAACCCACATGCGTTTGTAATGGAAGGAAACTGTGCCAAATACAAATCAATAAAATTGTTACAAAAATTGGCGAGACTTGTGAAACTTCGAACGATTGTAATATAGATGCAGCTGAATGTCGCCAATACAGATGCGAATGCAAAGACGGATATGTTCAGTCTACCGATAACAAAAAGTGTTTAATAGGTAATTTTTCATCTATTGTCTCTTACATTCTTAAATTATTTGAATACTTTACACTACACTTAACTAATTTATATAATTCACTTATCACCAACACTTAACTAACTTATATAATTTATTTAAATTCTTCGATACTTTTTATTTCGGTCTGTTCACTATTTACTATTACTTAACTAAACTGCGCTACACAAACTCTTTATATATCCCAAAAGAGATTTTCAAAATTTCTAGAAACTAAAGAAACGAAACAAATAAATAAATAGACCTTCCTAGAAATTAGTTCGAAAGAAAGATAAAGATTGGTATGAACAAGAATGTGAGGAGGAAAGAGAACAAAAAACAGAGCGAGAACAAAATGGCTTAACAAAAACGATGAACAAAGTAGGGACGAATATGAACGGAAAAGGAATAAAGCAAATGCAATTTATAAAAGAAAAAAGAATGAGTGGCTCAATAGGATGAAAGAAGATATAAATAAGGATGGAAATACACATAATTTAAAGTAATTAGATGAAATACCAAAACTATAATAAACCAGTAATAAAAACAAGAGTGATTAAAGCGAAAGACGGCAAAATAGAACATTACCCACAAGAGATGTAAAATATATGGAAATAATACTATAGAGAACGAATAAACGAGAAAAAATAAAGCAAATAATGAAATAATGTTAACAAGGGAAGAAGAGGACGAGGTAAAATGCCCCACAGAAAATGAGGTGCAAGACGAAATAACAAAACTCTGGAATGATAGAGCACCAGGAGAAGATGGAATAGAACAGGAATTTCTTAAATATGGTGGAGAGAAACTAAATGAACATATACATCAACTAATAGAGCAGATATGCAAACAATACTAGATCCCAGACAAGTAGAGCAAAGAGTTAGGTGTGAATTATAGAGCCATAATCCTGCTAAATTTTGATCAAAAAATATTGACAAATTTGACAAAAAAGAGATTGAAAGAGGTCACAGAGAAAGAACTGGGAGGTTATCAAAACGGCTTTTGACCAGGAAGATCAACTATCGACGTAATCCACACTCAAAACCAAATACTAGAAAAGACAGTTGGGATATGAAAGACAAGTATTTATAGTTTTTATTTACTTCAGAAGGGCTATCGACTCAATAAAAAGAGAGAAATCAACAGAAGAACGAGAAAGACAAGGACACCAAAAAAATCAAGAAAATTAATAGTAAATGTGACATTAACGTGAGATTTCAAGGCATGAAAGACACATACAAATGAAAATGTCAAACATGGAGACCCAATATCACCAACGCTATTCAATATAATATTGGAAGTCATTGTGAGAAACACAGAATTAGAGAACAAGAACATTATAACAAAAGACAGGGGGGAGAAATTAGAGCAAATAAAAAGGAAGAAAAAGAGAAAGAGCTGGGGAAGGAAAATATAGTGAGATACATAAAGGCCCAAAGCAACTGGTCTGGCTATATAATGAGAAGAAAACCAACTGAAATGATCAAAACAATAACGCGATGGGCCAAGGAGAAGCAGCCGAGAAATGAAATAGAGGAGGACTTAATATAGAGAGCTGGAGGGCAAAATTCCAGAACCGAAAGGAATGGAAAATAATAAAAAAAGCAGCCAAGGCAAAAGATAAGCTAAAAAGAAAACAAAAATTGAAAACGAGGAGTAATCTACCTCAAAAAAGGATTTTAAAGTGCTATAAGCGATTGCCATAATCCAAAGGATTGAAAGGCTTGATGATGATGATGAAGTCAGCGTTGATCACTGAAAAATAGTTTTGAGAGAACTAGCGAAAAAATACCAGCCATAATAACAAACCAACAATATCTCCTATTATCCTCCCCTTGGGTAGCGAAAAACGTGAACGTTTTGTTTTTATGGATAGTAATCTACGACTGGAGCACTTGCTAAAAGGATCTGGAATTATGTTCACAGCAGCTTGTAGGGGACATAATCCTTTAGCCAATGCGAAAAAAATTGTAATTGCAATTATTTAGATCTAATATTGATTATAGGGATGCATTGACAAGTATATGCATGAATGAGTTATTCCCATCAAAAGCTTTTTCCGTGATGATGCCAAAATTGGATTTGCTCCTAGCAATCTACTATTTTTATTTCTTTTGACAAATACACTTTTCCCTTAATTTTCATTGTAGACTATAATTCATAATGACAGCTAATTTTTCTAATTTAATAATCCATTGAAATTTGTTATCCTACTTAATTATGTTATGATGCTACTAACAGATTCAATTTCACATATTTTTCAACCAACTCTTCATATGGAATATAGAAATTTCTCATAATGTACATAATTAATATACAAACAAATTTTGAGACACATGGTACTTATTAATTTCTGGACTTTTCTCTACAATGCTACCTCTAGCCATCAATCATTTGATATTAATGTATTGATGGAAACACATATGTTGATGTAATATGAGAATATAAAGAGCGCGTAATAGTCACATGCGTTTGTTTATTTTTCACAGTGTTAAACATGTCATAAACTAGGATTAAGTTGGAGACGTTGATATATGTCGAAAGATTAATCAGGTAACGATATTAGACAAATTAGAGATATAAAAGTCTACTTCAGTTATTTTTTATGGTAATTAACAGTTTCTATACAATTAGATAATAAGATTATAATTTTGATAAAGTAGTTCAATGAAAACTTTGAAAATAAGTTATATAAGGAAGTTCATTTGATATATACAGGGTACCAATTTCTCGAATTCGATTCAAAAATATGCAGATACGTCTCAGTCATTTTCGAAGGATACAAAGAACAAACAGGACCCCTAGTATCTCAAATGGAAATGATTGTTGACTGGTACGTTATTTCAAAGGTTGTTTCACAACTTTTGAAAAAAAGAAAATACTTCTTCTTACTTTACCATTGTACATTAGAAACATAAATGAAGCCTGCCCTCAAAATCTTCTATAAAACTGTCTACAATGATGAAGGTCTAACATGTTTTCTCTTCTGAACATTTTATTATTGTGGGATATAAAATCAAGCACGTCTCCATTTGTTGAAATCTCTCTATTGAATTCCTCTCTATATGTGTGTCAAGCAAAATAGATATTGTTATCATTACCTTGTACACGTTCCAGTTATTAATTAACAACAATTCTGTATAATTCTATATAAAATAGAGCTGACACAACATTACTACATAAATAGAATATGTATGGGGGCTTCCATTTCAATTGGCAAGGGAAGATCTTGAGGAAACTGTCCTAAACAAACTTAGTATACTAAACCAACTTGGTTCTCAAGATGTTTAAACTTCAATTTGTGTCATCCTATGTAACAAACAAGATCAGTGATAATAAGTTTGACTGATAGATCTGTCCAACTATCAGATCCTGAATTTAGATGTTTAGTTATTGAAAAAGCAAAAACTGCATTGAAAGAAAATAATTATCAGGAAAAAATGATAAATAACATATTCAAGAAAAGGATAAACAGATACTACAATCAATTTAAAAACAAAACTGAAACGAAACATCAAAACATAAAACATTTTTCCTTACCATATGTACAAGGACATTCCCAACAATAATCGAATTATTTCAATAAATATGATATTAGTATAAGTCATAGAATACATAAAACATTATCCAAATATTCCCCTAAATCAAAATCTAAAATACCAAAAAACAAAAGAAGTAATATTATATATCAAGTGCCTTGTACTAATTTTGAAGCTGTCTACATAGGGCAAATATCTCAGTATTCAGAAAATAGAGACTAAGAGGTCATCAATACGATAAAAAAATAGAACTGCATCAA
The DNA here is from genome assembly GCF_026250575.1 of Diorhabda carinulata. Taxonomy (NCBI): domain Eukaryota; kingdom Metazoa; phylum Arthropoda; class Insecta; order Coleoptera; family Chrysomelidae; genus Diorhabda; species Diorhabda carinulata. The sequence goes on along the minus strand of NC_079468.1, from coordinate 14,834,364 downwards.
CGAACCATGAAATATTAAAAAACATGAATTCAATTATAAAGATTCGAAAATTCTTGAAATGGAAACCAATACATTAAATAGAGAATGTGTACCATTTTTAGAAATGGTACACATTCATAAGAACGAAAAACTATAAATGATAAAAAAGATCTATATAATATAAATTGAAATGTATAGATCTATTTTGTAAAATCTAAAAAAAATACAAATAATTTAATTGAGTACTGTTACATATTTGAGATATAGGGATCAAGGAAAAAATAATTTTTCTTATTAGAACAAAGTTCTAAGTTGATTCAATCCTTATTTTGATATTCTTGATGATGGTGATCTATAAATCACTATAAGTAAGCAAATTGTCAGTGTCAATATCATATTCTGAAAAAGACTTAAAGAAAAGTCGAAACGTCAAAATTTATCTTTGTTTTAAAAATTATCAGAAAAAAAATTAATTTTAAAACAGAAGAGACCTAAAATCCAGAACATTTAGATGCATTAATATATCAAAAGGTCTGAGAAATTGAAGAAATATATATATATATATATATATATATATATATATATATATATATATATATATATACTTAATAAGATCCTGCGATCCAGCTTCAGGAACAAAATAAAGCTGGTCATAACGAATTGTTGAGCTAATAGGACATAACATAAAAGCCGTGCGGAGCCCTATATTCAACGTCAAATTAAAATTATGAACAATGGAAATAGAGTTTCGGAAGTTGGAATTTCTTCATCAGAGGTTTCCTCCTCTTTGACGAGCTATTCTCCAAATTGCTTAGTTATCAATATTTTTCGAGTTAGTAAAGAAAAACTAATTAACTACCATTTTTTTGTTAATAACAATTGCAGTTTTATACCTGAAACAAAATACTTCAATAACATTTTTGTAGTTGTGATTCCGTATTCAATGAACTATCCCTCATATGTTTAGTATCTTTATCTCTATTTTTTAAATATCTGAACTTGTTGATTAAACTACATAATGAATAATTAAAAAAAAGAGCATAATTTTCAGATTAAATAGATCATTTTTTGCAAAAATACATACTCTTGATGCTTGGTATTGAGACTTTTATATATGACCCACGATTTTTTTACATACACACCTTTCTTTCTCGATTTTCCGAAGAATCTTATTGATTTTATTTTGACTACGAAAATTTACATTAAACAATAATAGTATAGTATGCAATGAAATTTTCTCATGCCTCACTTTGAGAATCAGTTTTTGATTTTAAATAAAATATTATCGGATTGTTATCAAATTTAAATTCATTTCAACTTTTTCTATACAACCAATATTGAAAATATTGTTCGAGGTTTCTCTAGAAGCTTAAGCAGACGTCAATAACGAAGCAGGCCGTTATTTTTTATATAAAATGCGCAATAAACTTTTATGTGATTGCATACTTATTACCTGATATTTTAGTTTGTATAGGATATCAATTCCCTGAACAGAAATTATATCTGTGATTGGAATTTTTTTTTGTTATAATAATACAAAACAAACAATTATTTCAATTAACTGAAATAATATCTTCAAGTATTTTTGATACCTAGAACTACCCATCAGCACCAAGGTATTCTAATGGTTGTTTTCAATCCCCGTTGAAATGTAAAAACAAACACTTGCTAGTTTTATTTATCTACGTTCTACATTTGTGTGACAAATGTTATCAAAATTTCGTATCGCGACTGTGTTAATATGTAATAATCTACCCTTAACTTGGAACTATAAATTTCTACTATGCCATTAAAATAATGTACTTCAAAATGGAGTGTTTATACTTGAAGCAATGAAATTCAGGACTGTAAAACTCGGAATAAACTTTTGCCTTTAAAAACAACTTGTGAAAACATAAAATGTTATATATAGGATATAAACATATACTTACTTTGAAAATTTAACTCCTAGGTGTTCTATAAATACTTCCTGTAGAGCCTTTCACTTTACGAGTAGTTTAAGGACTACCGGTACTAACAGAGTAGTTTATATAAAGGCATATACAGTTATATTTGTTAATTTTGGCAACTCTTTGATTGTATTTTAATGGTCGTGATGAAATAGATAACAATTTAAAAGATAAAACATTAAATTAATTCAATATCGATTTGAAAATAAATTTGTATCTCCAAATGTCTCATTATTTAGAAAAAAAATTTTAAAATTTAGAAGCACGTAGTGTTGCATTTCTTGTTGAAACTATTGTACCTATGTTGAACTTCAAACTATCTGTGAATATTCTTCAAACAAGTGATTAATATTGGGTCAGTCCCTACTATGACATCCTAAATGATCGGATTGCATATTATTTGCATCTTTAAATTCCGATTCACCCTCTCCACGAAGATTCACGAGGGAAAGTGAGTGCGAGAGTCTCGCCTTCCTGTTATTTCTCGGGTTCGAGCCAAACGACATTAGGAGGCTAGGCAAGACAATCAACCACACCCTCGATCTCACTTACTTTTCTGTTAAATGCATATAACGAAGCGTCCGTTCGTCTTGGTAGAGTAAAATAACGAAATAAAGTGAATAAGGCGTGGCCTGAAATGAGTAAATCATTATGGATAAATACTTTGTCCTGGTGTGGTATTTTGATGTCATCCACCAACTTCTTCGTTTTTAGTTTCTTTTTTTTAGTGAGATGATATAAAAGCAAGACACTTCCGCCTTCTTTACTTGCCAACGCTCGTGTCAAGAACATCGGCATCTCGCGAGAGTGGACTGGCAATAAAATCCATAAATGTACCTTCTTTACAAAAATATTTCCCCACACATGTTGTTTTATTAATATAATTTAAAATAGGTCAATCGATAAAAGTACACCCTGCTCTGCACATCAAATGTTTGGAACCAAGTTTATCTATTCGAATAAACCTTAGCTTGATTAACCTTATATACATCTGGTGGACAGTCGATGCTCAACTCATCAACGTCATCCGACACTGAAATTTATCAAGTTACTGAATTATTTACGTCATAGGTATAGTTGCGTCTGATTAGAAGGCCGTGCGTGCAAAATATTGGAATTTTCTGATCTTTAAAAGTGTGTATAAGGAATAGATTTAAAAGATTTCGCTGCGTGCTATTCTAGTGATTCTGGCAAGCATAATGTTACCAGAAATTATTACATTTTCATTGGCCCTCGATATCTGTACAAAATTTTCGTTTCAATTTTGCCAGATTCACTTAGATACATAGATACACCCATACCAAGCTAATAGACGTGTACTGAACACTACCTGGAGGATGTGCGTTTCGATAACCAAGTTATAGTCTTCAGAGGCTGGAGGTAAACTGGGTGGTAAAGTGGATGGTGTAATATAGATATGACGTTGAACGTTACCACATATGTAAAAAATAGTGAGGCAGCTTATTCTGTAAAATCCGATATTTACTCTAAACTCTCGTAACTCGTAATTATACAATAATAATCTTTTTCAGTATCGGAAGGCATTAATAGCGGCTGTGAAGATAGCTCACAATGTTATCACAAAGTACCTGATAGCGTGTGTAGAAACAATAAATGTATTTGTGAAGGAAAGCATGAGTTTCAAGGACTGTGTTACAAATCTGTAGGTAAGTTTTGAATATTCTCTCAAAGGGGTTGTTGAGATATTGGATTAGGTAACGGTGTATTTATGAAACAAAAAGCTAAAAAACGTTATCAATTGGAAATTACTTTATCTATATTAGTTTCGGAAGTATATCCTTACAATGTTAAGGATCGGAGAGAGCTAACTACCTACTACCTAAACTTAATATAGTTTGGGTTTGTATTATCAATTTTATATTTAAACTTATACCTAATTTTATGGCCTGTAACTCAAAAATCTTTTTTTCCCTTCATTTTAGGATATTCCAAAATATATTCTTTAACAAGAGTAAAAATGTGTTTAACAGTTGTTTTAAGAAAGAAAAATTTTATTCAAGTTAATATTATAAAAGTATAATATCTTAAAAGAAAAAGATTTGTGCATTCAATATTCCCACAGGGATTGTTGGAAAAATCCAACCAAATTTCACTTTCTAGTAATACAAATTTCCGAGATACAAGTGTGTTTTTAAGTGAGAGATAGAAAGAGAAATGCTTTATTGTCAAAAACATTGTTACAATTTGTAGACAAAAGTTTGTAAAAACTGACAAAACAAATAAACAAAAATATAACTAAATAAAGTTACAAATAAACTAGTATTTCAATATACAGAAGAAAACCACAATGAGTAACAAACTTATAGGTGATAATTAGTATATAAGTCCATAGCAAAAATTAAACCAGTATGCAGCATGCCTAGAATTATATATTATTAGAAAAGAAGTTGTTTACAGAGTAGAAGGCACTTTCCAGTAAATATGCCCTCAAATTATTGCGTAGTGTGGTAAAAGATGATATCGATTTGATTTCAACTGGCAATTCTAATTTCTCTTAAAAGAAATATTGCTCAATCTCTACAATCTCTAATATCTCCCAAATATGGATTCATTATCCGAAGAAATCGTTACCATGTAAGAGATATCTTAGTTTACAAAAAAGTTGATAACCACTGGAAGCCAAATCTGCAGTATATGGCAGATGTTCAAGTGATAAAACCCTTGTCAGATTGTGGATGTTGTAATAGTGCTTTTCTTACTGTTTGCGAGAACACCTTAGCTTAATATTCCCCGGTATTTTTCTTTTATCGCCTTATGTAATATTGGAGCTAAATTGGTGTAATAAGAACCTGTGATTGTGGCTCCTTTCTGACTCATAAATTGGCCTAAAAAAACTAAATTGGGGCTCCTATTTGCAGGTAGTCTACTAAAATCACACCTTCAGTATAGTTAACTTCCCTTCTGAAGGCTGCATTTTTAGCTGTGGTAACATAGTGATAGATCCATCGCTCTTCAATTGTTATTATCTTGCACATAAATTCTCAGTGTTTTCAATATCAAACTTATAATAGTTAGCCCTAACCTTCGATAGATTGTGTATATATCAGAGAGCTGACGTACTATAGGAGCCAAGGCTTAGATGGATTAGAAAATATTATTAGGATTGTGCCCCATGAAAAAGAACCGTTGAGAAGTCGTTTGCTGGAGGCGAAATGAGCACTAAGGTCGATGCAAGTGAACGCCTCAAGCAAGCTCTTATCAACAAAAACATTGAAAAGTGCTCGAAATAATTTCAACAATGAATGAATCATATCATATTTCACATCGAACTCCAATCGATATCGACAGTCAGATGAGTGGACTTCACGTGATGAACCAACTCCAAAGCGTGGAAAGACGCAAAAGTTAGCTGGCAAAGTTATGGCATCAGTATTTTGGAATTTCTAGCATTCATCGACTGTCTTAATAAGACAATGCACCGGGTCAAAAATCAATAGTAAAATTTCATGCATTGGGATTCGAATTGCTCCCATTTCCATTGTATTTTCCAAATCTGACACAAGCGACTTTAAGTTAATGACGAATCGTACTATTAAAATGCTATCTAAAAATGTGTGACTGTCATAATCGTTATATCGCTCTCGAAGGCAACTATGAAAAAGATTTGTTTCTATGCTATACAACGAATATTCTGTTATATACATTGTTGAAGGACTGCTGAAAATGTCTTTTCGGGTTTTCTTATGTGTATCTGTACAATCGAATTATCGAGTTAGAAGTTTGACAGTACATAAATAAACCTTCGGTTTCTGACGACGATGACTTATATACTTATTCATCAGAACGCGTGTCGGACAGTGTCATTGTGAATGTTTTTTGTAATGGTAACAATAAACAGTGTATTCAGTAGTAAATAAATGAACAACAATGGAAACCTCCGTAACAAATCAATACATATAAATGAAGAATTCGTGTTTCAACTTTCAACACATTGACTTGTTTCGATTTCAAGACAAAATCCAATAAAAATTAAAACTCATTTCTGTACTTCAAAAGAAAACAAGAATAGTATTTTTGATTAAAAATTCTTGTTAAAATTATCCAAAGAAACATCTGTGTTTTTTCAAAATTTGTTATCCTCACAGTAAATTATGTAGAGGAAAGTGACTAAAAATGGAATATAATTTTGTTTTTGTGTAAATATGTAAATCAAATTCTTTTATTCTTATTTATCATCAATCAAGTTACGCTTAAATTATGGACAGTTTTGTTTTACATCTAAAATTTAAAATATAAAATTTTCACAAAAATAAATTCAGCATAAAGATATCCAACATGAAATAGGTACCCAAATATAGACTACTATGAAACTATAAATAAATAAACGTATACTTTTATGAGCAACTACAATAACTTTGGTCAATTTTAGAACTCAGCACCTGCGCAATCACCATGGGCCCAGAACCCGCACATGAGACATTTGATCCATGTCTCTTCTCGAATATCTTGAGAAAACAGGTTGTTACAGAACATACATTCTGCATCCTCTGACTCAGGAGCTTGATGTCCTATGGCAACATCAGGCTCACTGCCTGTGTCAAAGTGTATTTCTTCTTTATCATTTGAATCAATGGGACTATTATTAGACTTGATTTTTTCTTTCTGCTGTTTTCCTCCAGATTTTTCTTCTTTGTGTTTCTTATTCTATAGCATTGAAAACCTATTCTCTTTGTCATTCTTCTTTCTATTACTGTCAATGAGTTGATTGTTGTATGGATATTTTATTATTTTAGCAGTAGTTGCTCTTCTTTCTCTATAAGAAATATTTCTTTTTTATCTCGCACTGGGCTGATTTCATGGGGTGACACTAGATTTAGAGTACTGCGAGCAAGCCTGGAAGTTGAGGGGTATGGATAAAATTTTGTGTCTTGTCTTGATGTGAAAGAAGTTTTAGTTTAAAAAAAACTATTAGACGAAATAAATTATCAAGATTTCTTGACTTCGTAAAACATTGAGAAGTACATTGAAGGCTTATTCCTTTATTTAAGACGTTTAGCCCCAACCATAATTTATGAACTTTTCTTTGGGCCCAAAAATTTTTTTTGTATTTTTACACTCCATATGTGGTGTAGATCCAAGGAAAAGTAAAAAAAAAAACTTTGAAATGAAAAGTACGAAAACTTCTCCAAATTCTAGTGAAAAATGTCAAAGTCAAAAGGTGAGAAAAGAGGGTGTAGGGTACAGTGAAAAAAAAATTATTGTAAAAGTGAAAAAAGTGAAAAATTATTGCACTGTTTGTTTTGGAAAACTACATTATTGTAATCAGTTTTTTGCGAAAAACATAAATAATTCAGATTGCAACAACAATTTTTCAATGTTATATTCATATTGTAATATATTTTTTATACCCTGAAAAACAAAATTAACAAAAATAGGTACAGGTAATGTGAAGCCTAGCACAAGTTAAAAAATGTTATCAAATATTATTTAAATTATGTCGAAGAAAACAAAAAAATATGAAAACTAAAACAAAATCAAATGAACCAAGTGTAGGGTAATGTTTCAAGGTCCTAGGACGGTCCAACCTAACTGTAAAATATATTAAATGCGGTCCCTTGGGCCATGAAGGAGGTTTGAAATAAAATATGTGGTGCGGTTCAAAGGACCTGTGGATAGCACCAGGGCTCAACGTGTTAAATTTCCCGAGTTCAATTTCACTCCGCAGTGTTGGAAGGGTGCCAATACTTATGACATGAGTTATGTCCTTAATCGCTTTATATGAAAAATATATGATGCAGAATTTGTTCATTCAAAGACAATTACAAAGAATAGAATGGTAAGTCACGAGACCCTCATATTTTGCAATTAGACGAGATTAAGCAGTCACTCGTGTCATATGATTTAAGAAAACACGCTTGAAGAGATCATTTGTAATTTGTTTCGAATTTGGGGAGAATCACTTGAAAAATCATGTATAACTTAGAATTAATCCTAAATTGAAAATATATCTATTACGTCTTAGAATCTAACAACCGGTGAAGTTTTTCATCTAATACGATTGTGATTGGAAATGATCCCAACGAAATATATTTGATAATTTTTATTATGTTGTTCCTATCAACAATTTTGAGTCCCTTACCTTGATGAATACCTTTGTACATAATTCTATCACTTCCTTCTACAAATTCTACAATTATTGGCTCAAAATGTCCCTAAAACCCAAAGACGAACAAATATGACGTCGACCCATGAATTAGTTCTCTTTGGTTTGTGTATAATAACAATTTTGTAAAACTGATTGTAAATAAGGAAGTAATCGCTGTTTTTTGAATGAAGCAGCATATATAAAAGTTTTATGCACCTTTACTAAACAACTCTTCACATCCCATCTGAATCTCGCTGGGTGTTGAAAGGCAAAAGGCCAAAATTAAGAAGATAGAAGAAGTAGACAATGTGATTTTTTGAAGTTATATTAGTGTTTGAAATGTTTGTTGTGATTTGTGTTCAAATACATACTAGTCATAATTTGAACGTTAAAATAAGTGTTATTACTATTACTGGCTAATATATGAAGTAGTTGAATGAAAATCTGAGGTGCCACACTCGAGTAGTATTTTGTGGGATTTTTTACTTTTCAGCATACGTGTTTATATACTTTTCAGCACATGTGTTCAAATACTTAACACATGTGTTGAAATACTTTTTAGCACATGTCTGACATTGTTCAATTGACTTTCTTATTTAAAGAATACGTTTTTTTGAAGAATGTTTACGTGGTCATAGGAAAAATAGTGTACAAACTTCGTTGGTAAGTGTATTCCACACTCGTTACGTTTCAGCACTCGTGCAAAACAGTAACCATTGTGAAATGTGTCACTTTTCAAACTCGTTATGTAATATATTATTTCAATTAATATTCTACAATCAAAATTTTCACTGCTAGAGCAAGGAAAATCTATGACCTTTAAGAAGATTAAACTAAAATCTCTTGTACAAGATTTGCTTCACTGATAGCATAGGTTGCTAACACACCAAAATTATCATTACTAGAACGTAGAAAATCCGTGACCTTTAATAGGATCACATACAGTATCGAGAAAAAGTGAATATAAATTTCTTACAAAGCACTCAGTATTTGAACAGATTAATAACTTTTACGTTTAGTGAGCTGCAAACAGCAGTTTTTCGAAATGTAGGTGAGGAGTTTGAGCACAGATTTTTTCACTGTTTTCAAAATTTCGAAAATTAGTTTTTTTCCATCAATTTTTATATTTTCTTACATGCTAAATATGGAAAAAATTGAGTCAATTTCTCCAAAAGTACTGAAAAGAAAGATCAACTATTTCTTTTTTTTTGAAAGGCTGTTAAACTACCTTTAAAATGAGGTGACCCACAACCCTTACTTCCATTTGAAATTTTAGTCTGTCCCAGCTAGAGGGTTGATGTTTGAAATTCACTCTTCAAGTTGCCCCCTAAAAAATATGTGAAACGTAGTATTAAAATTTTTTATAGAGGCCGCTATATATTTATGGTGATAAGTTTAAAAATTGTCAATCTGTATGATTTTCTACCCAGAGTGGAACAGAGGAAAGGAAGCAACAAATTGAATCCATGGAAACTGGAATGTAAATTTTCATGACAAAATAATGCAATTGTCTATTTTAAAGTAGATACTATTGAAAAATAGTAAATTTTGTAAATATCTAGAACTTAATTCAAACTAAATCACTCTATAATGCAAAAACTTCATACAATACTCGAAAAGTCATTTACTTATGATAACATGTCCCACAATTCTTAAATTCAAAGACCAGCGTTACCAATTTTCTTTCTATTTTCTTAAAATCCTTCTATTTTTAGTTTCAATATAATATTTATATATAATATATATTCCTTCAACTCTTTCAACGGAAGATCTCAATTATACTATTAGAAGTTCGTAGTTATCTAAATTTTAATCTCGATATAAGAATCTGATGAAGATGTCCCACAGTAAATTAAACATAAATAATATACTAGAGACAGCAGCAGCCACTGTCGGAGAATAGTGACAGAGTTTAGATTAGCGGCTACTAATACTTCTAAATATCATTGAAGATACCGACGATAGGGACGAGCCTCAGTGGCGTGTATCTAGGAATGATTCGGCTATAACTTAACAAATATAAAAGTAAAACTTACTGCTACAATTTTTTTGTTGAAATTAATAATAGAGGTTGCATTTCAACTAAATATGAAAATGTATCTGTGAGAGTTAAAATTTCTTATACAATCTGTCTTTGACGTTAATGCTAACAAACTAATATAATGTGTTCATAAAGTAACGTAATAATTTAGTAAGAAGGTTGAAAGAAAGTTTTTCAAATAATTCAGTTCACCTGCTTAACCCCGCTGGAAATATGCAGTTACTTGAATATATTTTCAAATAGGACACTATATTGTCTCCATTCTTCCAATTCCTTTGTCTTGGAAAACATATAGGTAATTTAGAACAGCAATATTAAAATGTGATTACGCACTAATCTACTAAAATCAAATGCCTTTTTCACTTTCACTAAATTTCAAACCGCAATTCAATTTCCACTTCTTTATCCACAATCTCTTCTGCTTTCTGTTTCTTCCGTTTCCAGTTGCTTGATCTTTTTTCAGGTTATGTGTTATTTCCGTATACCATTCCCTTCTTGTCTTATTTTTGTTAGTTTCCGTTTCCCATATAACCTTAACTGTTTTGTCCCCCGTCATTCTCACTGTGTCCAAATCATCTCATCCGCTATTTGATTTTTTGCATCAGACTCACTACGATTAATTTACATCTAATTGTGTCTTCCGTATTTTATGTTGTGTGTTCACCGGTGCTATTTTTCGTAGTATCTTGATTTCTCACGTTATTTTCTGCTTAATTTTCTTGGTAAGTATCCAGGATTCGCCGCCATAGATCAGTAGTAGTAGCAGTACTGATTCATAGATTCTCATTTCTATTTAGTTACTTTTTTTGTCTAAAAATACTCTGTAGATAATATCTACTTGAACAAGGGACATTTACCGTACAGTTTATAAACCTGGCTTCATCGGTATCAGATGGGAATATCGTATTTATACAATGATGCATTATGGTTTCAAATAATTCTGCTGTCCCGATCATCTGTTGCTAGATATAATTACATTTTGATCTAATTACAATAAACACCTTTCATTAATGATTATGAGAAATAAATTATAACATTCAAACCAAATTAATTATAGAAAAATCTACTATCTATCTATCTATCTATCTATTACTACTACACAAAAATTCGTTAATAATTCAAACGACTGTAGTCTGTATTCTAGTTCAACTATTATGAAATATTGGAACAAGGAATCAACAATGTATAACTTGCTTTTCCCGCAACACTGATAACCATCTCGATATTTTCTAGAATGTGTATCAATTTTATACATTAAAATTAAATACCGTGATTCGAATTATGAAATTATATGACGTGAATTGAGAAATTATTGCTGCATAAAACTGAAAAGAGTCCTTTACTTTCAAATTAGAACTTAAAGGTAAAATAATACAACAAAGAATTAAATTCAAGTAGGTTGGAATTGACATAACCAGTGATGGAGACGTGGAAGACGAGATGAGAGGACAAGTAGCTAGAGCAAAATAAGGTCGTGGGATGCCTTCAGACCGTAGTATGACGAAACAACCGAAACAGCTCTTGGAGACCACAGAGATAAAAATTCTCAGACGAATCTTGGGAAAAACACTACCAGACCGAGAAATAAGTGAAAACAAGAGAAGTGAATGACATTAATGAATAGATATCACAGTGTAAAAACAATGGAACTCAAATATGTCGAATGACAGACGAAAGACTGGTAAAAATAGAAAGGGATAAATCTTCAATAAATCTTCAATAATACGGAGTAGAGGTTAACCACAAAAGAGGCGATTAGACAACTTAGATATAGATATAGATATAGAAGGATGAACATGCGATATCATAGAAAAAAGAAATAGTTATTTTCCTAACAAGTGCGGAAAGTGATACTTTCCCGCACGCGACTGCAGTTGTCCCGAACGACGCGGAGCGGAGTTCGGGCAAGCGGTCAAGTGCGGGAAAGACACATTTTCATTTGGTTTCAACTGGAAGGTAGATGACGTCGATGAGGATGGCATCGGTTGCAGGTCGCATAAAGATGACGGTGACGGCAATGGTTTTAAGTTATTTGTAGAACAGAGAAACTTTTTACCATCGAATAGCGGGACCATAATGTATTAGATTTCAAAACCTTACTTAGGTCTGAAAAATACGACAGAAATACCTCTTCCTTATAAGTTCTCATACTTTAGTCTGGATTTGGCGGGCAACAGCTCGGAATTAGCTTCATTTGCAGCCTTCAAAATGGCTTCGGGAAGTTCTTCGTCGGATGAAACCATTAATATTATTGTATCGGATTCGGTTTAATGTGGTTTAATTTAGAAGAAGATTGTTCTTATTCGGTCACTCCCAAGACGTTTTGAACAAGTTTAACGTTTTAGTAATAATTACATGCTTGGGTTGTCACAACAACTGATATCACACCCGGGTGGTTTGATAGTTGTTTCTCCTTTGAAGAATGTCACTTTCAAAACTAAAATGCGTGCGGGAAAGTGGGTTAAAACGCACAGTCGTAGAAAAAAGAATTTTGCTAGAACTTTATGTAAATGTTTGGTATTGACACTTTTTTCCAAATTATAGACCCGCTTAAATCTTGTACAATTTTTTAAAGCTTTTATCTAAAAATCTCCATCAATAATATAATTTATGGATATGTAAGTTATGATATTCGAAGATACTCATATACAACGATAATTGTTGTGGAAAAATCATGCTTGCCAATGTTGCTTGCTTATAGTGGTGTGCACAGTTACTCCAAATTAGCAGTTTTCCTTGTATATAATATAAATACAGTTTGAAATAGAAATTATTATCAAATTGTTTATTTCAGTGTTAGGTTGTTATATCGATAGTTGTTTTTAAATGTAATAATTCCTTTCTCACACTGACTAATGTAGGACATTTAGTGTAATTTGTTTATGTTTGCCGAACAAATAATCGTTACCATAGAATGGCATTACGTGAAAAGTAGATGCTGGCCGTAATTTTATATATATAACCAGTTCTTTAAAACCATTCTTTGTAGAAGAAAATTTGGAAGTATTCCTTTACAGTGGAAATCAAATTGGAATAAGAACTCCCGTTGTTAATTGTGTTAGAATGACATTTGGATTAAGCAGGATCACTCAAATGTAGTTTTCCAAGACAAATATCCAATTAATTTCCCTAGAACAATTTTTTTTTGGAGATATCTTCAATGAGTACAAGATAACATCTAATAATCGGCGTGAAATTATAATACTGATAACATCTTTTTAAGTATCAAATATACATTTTTCATAATAGACTGGAATATTCACAAATATAAAATGGCAGACAATTTGAACATCTAATTGAAGATGAAGATGAATACATTATTAGTTTCCGTTTATTATTTTTGTTTGTGGTTATGGTCCAACTAATATGAATTATGATACTGAAAATTCCTCACAAATGATCGATGTAAACCTGATTGATGTGACATATTATGGTTGTGATTGTGACAACAAAATCTGATTCAAAAAACAGTAACAAAATATTTCACCCAAAACTGTTAGTTAAGGTTCAGGAATGGGTTTTGGAAAAGATCAGAGACTCGCATATTCCATGATCAGTGAAGTAATAGTATAATCATACCTATTGACGGAAAACTATTAACGGTGATTCTAATCTATTGTTAATAAAATTATATTGTCTTTTATATACTACGTTAGAAAACTGATTGAACGATATCTTCTGGTATTTTCCTGCGTGCATGAGTTAACATCCATTTGAAATTTATTCATTATTTTCGAGTGGGATACTACCCCCGTTGCACGCAATCCCCCCCACATGTTTGTACACGACTACGTCTACCACAATTGAAGCACGATTTAATAAAACATAAGATACTTCAGATTGTCCCAATTTTTCCTTTTAAACGCAAGTATTCAATCACCGCACGTTTGTTATAGATATTATTATGAGATTCAAACTTCCACTGTAGGGAAGTATGTCTCTTCATAATAGGCTACAATGTGAAGTAATGATAAAACGTTGTTATAAAATAGATATAAAAGTAGATGGGAGAGAGAGTCAATAGACATAGAACTCTCTAGAGTAAATAAATTTATACACTTTAGATAGTCAAAAAATAGCTTTAGCATAGAAAATGCGTTTGTAGTAATTTAGAAATAACTATAATACAACCATAATGTTACTTTACTATAAATGAATCAATAGAATGAAATAATAGTTAAAAGTATGTACTGGATAAAACGTTCTCTTCTGAATTAGAGTTTTGTAAGGGAACCGGAAGATATAACAAATTCCAAATGCCAAAATTAGTTTATATTTTATAAATTATTATAAATTTGTGTACCGCTACTGTTAAACATATAAGAGTCCGATATTAATCACCTCACGAATAGTTGGATATTATGTAGATATACATTATATAGTCTATTATACGCCTTGTACGTTTGATTCCCGAAAAGGGTCTATTTGATACAAAAAAAAATATTCTATTTTATCAGATGAAACCTTTTGAATAGGGTTATGAATTTATTTTTTTTCACACTATTTAATAGAATGGTAATCAAATTTACATCTTCAATATTATACTATATGTGGAACTTTTACCGTGGTGATCAAAATTTTTGAAAATTAATTGATTATCTTCATCTTCAGATGCCATCTTCATTCTGTAGTTTGTGAATTTTAAAGGCAATCCATATGTCGCTGCTCGATATAGTTGCTTATTGAAGCAATCACACCAATCCCTGAAATTTTCAAAATACTCACTTTAAATTGTTTGTTGGAAATGCTTTGTTTTTGTTCCTAGTATTCAGTCTTCACTTTCACATTCACATTTTTAATAAACAACAATCAAAACATTTTGATATATTGAAAGCTTCGACAGAAGTCAATAATAAAGCCGACTGATAATTTTTATAAAGAAAGCGCGATTGAATTTTAGGTGTTTGCATTGCATGCTTATAACCGGATATTATATTTTATATAAGAAATCAATTTGTTGAAGAGTAATTTTATTTATCCTTTGACTGCCCAATAATACGGTATCAACAAAAATCTTCTAACAAATTGAAATGAAAATTTAATTTTTATAACTGACGTATCGAAAAAAAAATCAAAACATTCATTTTTATGTTGTTATTATGTTAGTAATATTTCCATCTGTTTTATAATTATTGTTAATACTATATTTACATGTTTATTTCTTTAAGCATTCTCAGATTTCGGCGATACATTCACATTTCAAAACTGTATAAGCACCGAGTATCATTTTTTTTATTGACCAAGTTTCAATACTATATAATATCTCATGAGCGGCTATTTGATCAGACTTGAGTTTCTGTTAACAGTCCATTTCTCATAATTTTAATTGTAGAACACGATAAATTGGTTATTTTTGGTAGAATGTCAAGATATAGATTGGAAGTCACCACGACGAATGCTTCTGCTTAGTTGGAAATAGTAGTAAACAAGTTGTAAATCATATAAAAGTGCATTGTTTTGCCACGATCACCATTTAATGTTTGGTATTCGTAAATAGCACCTTCCAATGTTAGTAAAATACGATAAGTGAGAGTTTTTATAGTGGGATTGTGGCAAAATTAAACACTATAGTGTACTAACTCTAATAATAAACAGGGTGTTTCATAGGGCGCTAGTTACAAGGTTCGTACCAAGTAGTATTGAACATAACTTTGTCAATATTACATTTATTAAGCAAAATTCCTAGTGAACTTGACATCATTTAATTTTACACCAAAAAGGTACTCTTTATAAAACTCGATGGTGTCAACCGTTTCCGGAATATTTTTATTTGAAAATTATGAACCGATGGTGGTAAAAACTATTTATAAAGTTATTAATTATTATTATTTATTAGTAAGAATTATGTGAAATAAAAATTTTTTGTCGCGTAAATGAGACCCCATCGATAAAACGAGTAGGCTTTCGTTTTTGTACCGTTTCACAAAAATCCAGCCTAGTCAGTATAGGATCTTGTTTTTCAAAGTTAAATGAGTATGGGCACTAAGCTATTGGAGGCCTTAGTATGAAACAAACAGCAATTTGATGATTGATGATGTATTGCGGTTCTGGGACTCAAACTGTTATTTGTTTCATACTAAGGCCCCCAATAGCCATAATTATTAAACTTTGGATTTTATTCGGAAATAGCATTTTCTCTGAGTTTATCTTGGAAATCTACCATTCATTGATAGTTATGATGTTGAGTTAATAATAATTATATTCACATTACATTTATAACACGTTGTTATTTGTTAAATTAGATATTGTTAATCAAAATGTACTCAAATTTTGAACACACTTATTAACCTTAGGCGAGTTTTTAGGAAACTGTAGTGCAGCTGTTACGAGTTTGCAGAAAAGTTTCCTCGAAGAAAGTTACCAAGTAAAAATACATTTACAGCAATTGAACGACGTTATCAAGAAACTGGGAATGTGAGACCTAAAACAATAAGTTCTGGTAGGCCAAGAACAACAACAACCATTAATAAAGAAAATATGATTTTAAATTTAGTTGATGAAAATCCAACAGTTTGCGAAAGGAATGTGGCAAGAAAAAAACAAATACGTCTTCTTCATGTACTTGGAGGAAACTTAAAGAGCAACAGCTACATCCTTATCATTACAGACATGTCCAAGAGCTCTTTCCATACGATCTACAGGTTAAAGTGAATTTTTGTCAAACATTAAAAGAAAGGTCAGCCTTCAATCCAAATTTTTTTAAATGTATACGAGGACGAGGCCACTTTTACGCGACATGCTTAACACTCATAATGCACACTACTGGTGTGATGAGAATCCACCTGTCAAAAGGGTCTAACATTACCAAAACTCGTTTAAAGTTAACGTTTGGGAAGCAACTTAATGCACGGTAGATTTAGGAGACTGAATGTACAAAACTCAGATCTGGTCAAATACATTCAGGTAACCAGCCTTTATGGTATCTTAGACTATTAGTATCAGTACATACTTGGCACAAATATTTTCTAAGTATGGATACAGAGTAGCTGAAAAGCCAAAAACTCAAATCCCTATTTTTAATAAATGTATTTGTGCTTTCACCATGCATATTCCTGTTTCAACAGAGCTATAATTGTCTTCATTAATACATAACAATATACTCGTATATTTCGTCATCAGGTCATAAATATAGAAATATTTTATTCTAGAATTAACTCCGTTTTATTTCTGTTCCATGAAAGCTCATATTCTTCGCTTCTTTGATAAATGATTGATGTTTAATAACAGAGCTAACTATCAATAGATAATATCTCATTTTCACGAGTGAATGACACTATCTCTTGCTAATTTTCAATAGATTATTCTGTACATTCTCGGTACATATATTCAATAATCTCTTTTATAGATTAAAACAGGCGTGAATATAATTTTAGAATTCGTCTAAAACATCTAATAAATACATATAAAATATTTAGGCTTACCGGAGTGACATATGAATATCTGAATTATTGAGGATAAAACTTTATACGAGTGCTGCAGCTGCAGCTGCAGCTTTGAGATATGGCAACAGTGATGTGAATATATCAAATCTGAAATTGCAATAATAAAATTTGACATTATTAATGGTGAACGTACTCAGAACGTGTTGTCATATGAGTGCTATTCGAGTTGTTTACAAATACGAGTACTTGAAACATTAATCTTAGTTGAAAAATGGAATTAAATCGTAAATATTTTCGTGTGAAGATTTTCTACGACTTTCGATTTGGATTAAACCAACAACAGTGTATCGATCAACTCGGTGCGAATTTTGGTGGTGAAGCACCATCTAAAGCCTTCGTGTTTCGCTGGTTTTCCGAATTCAACCGTGGTCGCACTTCGTTACAGGATCAATTTCCTAAATATCGTCCAAAATCGGCTGTTGTGCCAGAAAACATCGATGTTGGGTGTAAGCTGATATTGCGCAAGATCCTCATGTAACATGACATTGAGGCATACTCGTACTAGCATACATTCAATATGGCATGAACATTTGGCTTTCAAAAAAGATTTGTCGCATTGGATACCGCGTAATTTGACAATTGCTCAAAAGAAGCCCGTGTCTATTCGTGCAAAGAAAGGCTGAAAAAGTTTAATCGCTGTGCTTCAAAAGGCGTGTATAGCATCATGACAAGCGACAAATCATGGATCTATGCATATGAACCCCAAACTACACACTGTAAGAGTCTTTGAAGACGAGCCAAATTAACTAAAGTGTTAATGGCTTCATTGCGAGCGAAGCCGCAAGTAAAAGCTATAGTATAAAATATAACATTATGTTGAAAACTTTTTTAGTACGTAGTTTAATGATCAACCACTGAATGAAAAATTCTTTTTGAGGTTTCCCACTTGATTCTCGAATATTTTTGTCGAAAATAAACAAGTGAACGAAATCTCATTCAATAGATTTATTGGAAGTTGCTTAAATATTTATTAAAAGATAGCCTCTAGAAAAAGTATATAGGAATAATTTTGTAGACATTACTCTATTTTATTTACTATAAAACATTTCATTCACTACATGTCAAGAATGCCGTTGACAGAAAAGAATAAATAATAAAAAAATTTCTCAAAGGAAGAACTTTTCGATTTTATTTCAGTCACTATATCACCCTTCGAAAAAGAAGTTGGTTACAAGTTCATAATCAAAATTCATTTCTCTACGAAAAAGGGTTTTATCATAAAAATTGTTCTACATTCGAATGCTCTCCTTCAGTATACTCCCCTCTCCTCGCCACACACCTTTCCATACGTTTTTTTCCATTGATCGAAGCAGTGCTGGAAGTCATCTTTGGTGACGGCCATTAGGAGCTCTGCCGTTTTTTACTTTACCGCTTCCATCGACTCAAATCGGGTCCCTTCCAAAGCATCTTCGGAAACAAAGAAAGTCGCACGGTGCCAAATCTGGTGAGTACGGCGAGTGTTCGAGCACTGGAGGGCGCTTACCGGCCAAATACTGCTTCACAGATAGCGCGTTATGGGCAGGTGCGTTGTCCTGGTGCAAAATCGGACCGTTATTTACGAACTCGTTCTCGCAATGTTGCCAAAATTGATAAATAGTAGTCTGGTTGACAGTCTGATTCTCAGACTGTCAACCATTCAGTCATCAGTCATCAAGATACCGTTAATGTCGATTAAAACGATCAACATTGCCTTGAATTTTGATTTGCTCTCTCGGCACTCCCCTCCCATCTAGGGCGCCCTCTAGGTGCGCAGTCTCGTTATTTAATAGCCAGACCTTGTATTCAAATAATGACCCGACCGTCTTGCGTAGTAAAGTATGGTGGTATCTCAAGAGTTGCATTCTTCTTCGGGAATTCGTAACCATGTTTCGAATTAATGGCTGTAGGCTAACACCCTAATAAGTTGATGGAACTCTGAGCTCCGCAAGTAAAATATTTATTAGAAACGTATGAGAATGAAAGCAACAAACTAGAAGATACGTCAATGATCCTAATAAATGACGAAGTTGACGTTCGATTATTCTTTTCAAGCTTTCCAATAGAAATTAATGAGTATTTTCAATAGTGAAATTTATAAACGATTGCTGGTGGCTTCATCTATCAGTAGGTGGTTATGAAGTATCTTTTTAATATTTCTGGGAGAAGTTAACTGTAGATGGAAAGACATTTCTAACATATATGAGGCATGAGCTCACAATAGAAGAGTTATTTGAATATTGAACCAATCCGGGAAGTGAAGAAATAATAGTTATAAAGTATGAAATTTGTACCATTTAATTAACTCGAGAAACATTACATAAATAAATTCTATTGTCTTGCCATACTTTTATTATGTAGTTCAAAAGCAACAGGTACCTACGATAAAGTATCTACTTTTTATTATTTTTTTTCAGGTCTTGGTGAAGCATGCGAATCCGATCCAGAGTGTTCGATTATTCAATTCTCCAAATGTCTTGATTCAGTATGTACATGCGATGCTGGTTACGTCGCATCTAAAAATGAATCTCTCTGTCTAAAAGTAGTTAAGGGAAACAACAGTAGTTGTATAGATAATGCTCAATGTACAGCTACGTTAGGAGAATATTCACACTGCATTGAAGGAGAATGCAGGTGTAAAGAATTATATCACTACAAGGATAGAATTAATAAATGTATAGAAGATCGCCGTAAGTACACATTCTAAGGATATAAAATACATATTGTTGCTGAGAAATTGAATTTAGTCGTGATCAACAAGAAGTTTGAATCTGTTCCGACTACTATGGAAGCTACTATGGAATAATATAGTTCTACTGGACTTGACAATTGCTCTTGTCCTTGTCTTTTGAGATGAGGATGAGCAAGGAGGTTGATGAATAAAGGGAGACTTTTATTAGCGAATAAATAGATTATTTCTAATTGTTTCTAATTAATTGGTCAAAATCTGATAAAAGGTGGTTTGACTCAGATTCAACTGATTATTCTCATCATCAACCGTCCATTTTGAGGCCTTCCTCTACGTCCATAGACCCTTGTCCTACTGAAACACCGGTTTCAGAAGTGTATTGCCGTATCTAAAGCTAATCTCATTACTCTCCACACCTTGTATGTCGTAAAACATTATTCTTGAATAACATTAACATTAAGGTCTTTCGAAGTTGTGAGTGAACAAAGGAGCTGACGGAATTCATCCACCATCATATTTCCTATAAACAGTGATATCTTTGGAAAACTCAAGTCAATTGGAAATAAAGAGTTTGTAAAATTGCTATTTTGTCGAAGGATTTTTCATAATGAGTAAATGTATGTCAGTATTTAAAATAATTTTGGTATTATTCGGCGAGGAGGTATAATCATAGAGGTATTACCTACTCATTATACAAATAATATTCAAACGTCTGTTACTACTACTTTAAGATGTATATCTTCCAATATCATCTCATTCAAACTCTTATCTGCTAAAGAAATCATTTTTTAAACTCGGTTACAGATTATTTCGAAATTTATTTCCGTTGGAACGTCTCGTGTCGTATATCGATAGAAGATAAATGGCTCGGCAAATCGAGATAATTTCGTATATAATTTTATTTTTTGAAAACTACATCGGCCAAATGTCTTACGTTGACACCTATGCGGTGTCGGAAATCGAGTCGGAAAGTTCTGCATAACTCGTCGCAGCATATCAATTGGTATTGCTGCAATCTTGTCACGAATTCGTCGTTTTAGGGGCAGGATGGTCCTGGGCGAATTAGTTCCAAATACTTTCATTTTTAGATAACCCCATAAAAAGAAGTCGCAAACAGTAAGGTCGGGAGACCGAGGGGGGCAAGAGATATCCCCGTTTCGAGAAACGATACGCCTTGGCAACAAAGCATTCACCGCAATCATTGAAATTCTTGTAGTTGCACCGTATTGTTGGAAAAGTGTGTTTTCATTAACTGAAAAGCGGTGAAAATCAGGTCTGAGGAAGCTCTGAATCATCGCAACGTGTCTCTCAGAATTAAAGGTAACTGAATTTTCAGCCTCATCCTCAAAAAAATATGGACCGATGATTCCATTTGCCGATATTGCACACCATATTGTCACTTTCTGAGTATGACGAGGTGTTTCATAAAGCAAGCGAGTGCTCTCATCCGCCCAGTACGTGAAATTTTGTTTGTTTACAAAACCGGAGAGGTGAAAGTGTGCCTCATAACTCAACCACCAGATGATAATTTGGTCATCATTTTCTTCCAACCTGGGAAGCATAACCTCACAAAATCTGAGACGCTGTTGATAATCACTCGGGTGAAGAGATTGAATAACCTGAATTATATCGAAGATTTGATGGAGTATCCTTCTCACCGATCTGTCACTTATTCGAAGGCGTGTGGCGTGACGGACGGTCGATCGGCGTGGACTTTTTAACACTGCTTGTCGAACACGTTCGATATTTTCAGGAGTCCAAATCGTTCTGGCACTACCACCGTCGACATGTTGACACATTGGAATTTAAATGTAATAAACCATGAAAATCTTCAGTTTCGGAGCTTGAGCGCGTCGTTTATACCAAGTAACCCAGATATACCACAGTTCTTATAAACTCACCCAAATTCTCAGTACTCAGAGTAAAAAATTGTGTTTCATTGATTGTCTTAAAATATTTTTAACTTTATGTGTTTTAAGTTCAGCTGATAATTTGGAATTTTTCAGTTCTTGGTGACGTATGCACCGTTCATTCTGATTGCCACGATCCTTATCCAGAAAAACATGATCGCCTAGAGTGTGTTGCTGGAGTTTGTGCATGTAGATCGTTTTTAAGAGAACACGGTGGAATATGTATTGGTAAGATTGTTACATTGATAATAAGTACCGACTACATAGTCTAATATTCTCCGAAAAATATGAATTTCAGTTTATTTTGATTATTCCATAACTCCAAATTGAGCTTAATTTGGTTCTCTATGTTTCTGCGAATCCGTTTCACAAAATCAAAGAATTTCTCTTTCATCTTGATTAATTGGACCCATTTCTACAAGTTTAGGAGTTGATACTTGATAAATAATAATACTAAATCGTTAATCAATACCAGTTACAAGTTTTTGATTTGAAAGAGAAATAACCAACAACATATCGCCATTTAGAATCGATTTATTTCTATTATTTAAGAATTTGAACGGAGCTACTTACTTTTCTATCCACTTCTCACTCACAAATGACTAGGTATAATTAATTCTGTCACTTTAGAACGCTATTTTTTTAGTATTATCTACACTTCTAAGAAAGCAGAAAGTACCCTTGTCAAGAGAATCACTTCCGATTCAATATTCGTCCTGAGATTTTTCAAATAGTTCGTAGTTATCCTCTCTTTGAGATCTGCAATGCTACTCGTGGGTATTACATATAATTGGTTATAAAATATTCCTATAGAAAAATCCATCAACACACAGTCTGGTTAACTAACTGGCCAATCAATATTGCCCCTACGTCGAATCCACTTGTTCAACAAGTATTATGGAGTGTTGGCCTGTTCTGCTGAAACCAGTTACTTTCATTCGAGAGGTTCGGATCTATAAAATGTATCAATTGGACAGTTCTGGAACAATTTTAAATAGATAATGTAAAAATTTTAGGCCCGTGAAACTTCAGTGGCAATTGTATATATATATTTCACGCAAGGATTGCCTGCTGATAAATATTTATAATTTTGTTGGACATGCATTACTACTGGCAACTTGATGGATTTCCTTTGACACTTAATATAATATATACTTTCGCATCATCTTCAACTGCTTTCCTTTTAATTGTGTGAACATGTTCTATAAATTCGATACAAATTTTAGAGACAGTACCTTGTGAAATAAATTGCAATTATCACCATGAACGATTACTATCAATTACCATTTCATTTGAATATTTCATTATTAGTTTGGCAAGTAAATGTCTCATTATTTATCCACTATTCAAATTTAAACTGTCAACACATCAAAAACTGACAGTTAACAATCCATAATCGTGCATGTTTTCGCAAAAGTCACTATGTTCAATTACATAATAATATATTCATATCACTCTATTTAAAATTAGCTGATCTATCGACTGGCAAAACTCACTGAATCCTACATGTACTAATTTTTCAATAGTGGTAGTACTAATAATTGACCTACAGCGCTGCCTAATTTACTCTACTAAATATTTAAACTGTTCTACTGCATAAGTGATATAGTCAGACCAAGTCCCATTCATTTTAGACATTTTCTCTTATATGTCGAGACACTAATTTTGGAAAAATAATTATTTTAAGCCAAAGTAAACAGTTGAATCGATTGAATGACATTGTACATTCATATTCATACTTAAAAACACTGTAGAATTCAAAAGTTGAGCTGACCCAATATTTTTTTTAAGATTTTTATAACATAAAAACACCAACAGTTTCATTTTTTAAGTGATTTCCATCTGAAAATACTGAATACTAGTGTATTTCACATTATGAAGTTGAAGCACTTGCACACAATATGCCGAAACAACAAACCAGATAAGATTCTTTCTGCGTCGCCCTCAATTAATGTAATTTCCAGGTAATGGCTCTGTGAGTTTATATGATAATACATTGTATAAAAAATCAAATCGAAAGTGATTAAAATAAAAAGCATGTTCTTGCTTCATACAGTTGTGTCTGTGTCATGATAACAGAGTTTTCAGAATGAACAAACGATACAACACGAACACGCTTAAAAAAAGAATTTTCACCATAAATTTTCAAAACGGGCTGACGCGTAGTGTTCTAGACGACCGGTATTTGTAACAAGGTACGTAACTATTTCGAAAGCAGATTGGAATTTTGCCAGTAAAACCTCGGATGCAGTCAGGATAATCCGTAGTTTCAGCATTCCATTTTGTGGTCGGATGAAGCAAACATTAAGCTGATTGGTACAGTTATTCGATATAACTGTGTGTACTGGAGAGACCAGAATCCTCAAGAAGAAGAATTAAACATGCCTGGGGTGTATGGATGCGAGATGTCTCGTGGATCCATACTTTTTTGAGGATCACGTATCGAGCCCAAGTTATCTTGAAATGCTCGAAGATTTACGTGGGCAAATGTACAACGATCCAACACTCTCTAATATCTGTCATCTCATGCAGGATGGAGCTTTGCCGCCCTACGCTTTATGTATACGGGAGTACCTTAATGTTAAGTGTGGGGCCGCGTTATTGCAAGAGAATCATGCATTTCCTTTTTCGAATCGTTTTTGTAATTAAATAAAACTTAAATGACAGTTTCTGCCTAGTTGGTTACAACGACCATAGTAAAACGTTGCTATCGTTTCACATTATTTTGTTACTAGTACAATAATGAGCGTTCATTATTTTACTAGTAAAAGAATAGGTTATTTCTACTATCCGTGGTGTCAAAAATAATATAGATATTATATGCTTGGAGAAAAAATTCATTTTGACGATGCAGTTTTAGTTTTTTCTCTTAATTTGTTTCCTCACTTATGCCGACCTCTGTATGCTAAGTTATTTTTGAGTTACAGTGCACCTAGTATATATGTAATTTACGTTACATTACTTTTCGAACACATTCTAGAAGTTTGTGTATCATCAAGAAATTTTCGCAGACGCTTTTACATGTTGAAACATTGTCGCATTCAATTTGTTCTCCATTTCCAACTTAATTATTTATTGTTATAGTTTCTGAAATAATTATATTTATTTTTTTTTTCAGATGATTCTGAAAATGGAAGTTCAAGAGTATCGATAGTATTTTTTTATTTAGTAATGTGCCTAGTCAATTTTTTGTAGTGGATTATTGAATAATCAATATTTTATCAAAATACTATTTTATATTGTTAAATTATTCGAGATTTCTGTTAACTGGAATAGCCTTTGTGCTTGTCCTTTGAAATTTTAAATTAAATCAAATACTCACTTATGAAAAAAAGTTTGAGATATTTATATAATTTTATGTATTGTATATAAATAACCAAATATAACTTATTATATAATCTTGTTCTCATTGTTGTTCATTCTCTTTTGGTACTACTTTGTTTATAGCAGACATGAGGTTTATTGCATTTCAACATTTATGGTCATAATCTCGTTCACAGAAATAGAAACGATTTTCATGTTCACGGTTTCAAAAATTTTATTTTGATTAATTTTATTTGTATTAAAAACCTTCTGATACCGGAACGAATTACTATTATTCTAACAATATCTATGATATTAATGTGAATATATTCTATTGAAATAATAGTGAATATTTATAAATATGTGAACTATTATTATAACCAATCAATTATTGCAATGCCCTAAAGTGAGTTTGTGGAGATAATGATTGATTCTTATGTTCAGATGATCTGATCATACTATAAGTTTCAATGCCCAGATATAGATTACACAGAAAATACTTTCAAATTGTTGTTCAATTTTTGAACTTTCAATGTGCATTGGTCATTCGCTTCAACAACAGTAGAATCGAAATTCGTGAATAGACACATTCCCTGGAAAAATTGTTTATATGGAATTGAAATCGGTTGCTAGTCAAAACATTTTAAATGAACAAAGTAGTGAAATAGTAAGATAATGTATGATGTAATGGGACATTAATTTGTCCCATTACATATGTACATTAATTGTCCAAGCAGTTAGTATTGTGATGGGTATTCACAAAACACACGGAATGAATCAAACGCGCCGCGCTCTATAAAATTCGTCTACTCAGTATGTTGCACTGAACTGAACAGAAGGCGCAAAACATTTTCGGAGGTTTGTCGGTGAACAGATCTTGCTAGAAGAGAATTTATACGTTTGCAGGTGTTCACTGAGCACGGCAGTTTCGAACATTCGTTGCGTTTGTGGAGTTTTAACTGTGTCTAGCTATGGAGTGGTGCAGGGAAAAGTGTTTAAAAATTGATTGATGAATTTGAAAGGCAGCCTATTTTATGGGATCCGACAAATAGGTCATATAACAATGCAATGAAGTATGATGCTTCGGTGTGCAATTACTAGTAATATAGGGTGCACCGCATTGGGACGTGAAAAAAAATTGAAAAGTTTTCTATAGGAACAGGCACAGGTAAATTCATATGCTAAGCCCCAAACTCATACTTCAATTCACACCAACGTAGTTCCTTTACCTAGTCCTTTATTTTGTCCTTAAGCTCTTATATAACACAAATTCGTTGTTTCGAAATTTTAAATAAATAATGTAGACCACTGTACAAGTCGATAGTGTCTCAAAAGCCTTTGGAAATCTTTCTTGATTATTCTACGACCTTTTCTATTACCTGCTTATGCTTCTATAATTAAAAAAGCACCATCGGATATGGTATTATCAGATGCATACATGTCCATAAACACACAAACGAACACCGAAACGCTTCACGCAAAATCCTCTGTTGCAGTTTGTTTAGACCGCGTGCGAAAATGATTGGCTCATCTTTACCAATTTCGACTACAATAAGTTGTTGACAGCTCCGGGCTCAGTTCTTCGGCAGTTATTAATTTTAATATTGTGTATATGGTGCGAAAAAACAGATTTCGTCTCAACATTTCAAAATGTAATATTTTATCTTTCACTAGAATATTAACTTCATCGATTTCAAATATTGCATTTCTATTTATATGCTTAAAAGACCTGCAACATTTAATGTTCTTGGTGTTACATTGCCAGAATTAAAATCATTTCTCCGCGTTCCAATGCTGTCGTTTTTGCAAAAATAAAGTATAGTTCTCTTATATGGAACCCTAGCTACCAGAGTCTTATTAGCAAAATAAATAATATCAACAAAAAATTTGTTGAATTTATGTTATTCCTGCCAGGTGATATTTTTCAAGAAACTCCTTAAAATATACAGTCACTAACAGGTTGGGATACAAATGAGTATTCCCTGATAGAATTTGGGGAACCTCTTGACAATAAGGAACACAAGGACCACACGATAAGAGACAACAGAGAACTAACGTTAAAAACAAATAAGCTCGAATACCACAGCAATAGCGAATCCTTCGAAGGATTACTAAGTCAGCATCGCCTTTCTCATAAAGCAGAGGACAAAGCTTTCCCAAACACTTACAGAATAGTTTTATTTAGGCAAGTACATTTTAGTGGTATTTTTTTTACCTCCACAATGGTTGTGAAATTAATTGCTTCCATATCCTGAATTACGACAAATCGACATTTACTTGAGATTTATAATCAAAGAATTAGTTCCTCATTGCATATCCAATAAATGCTTTTGAACATGTCCACTGTATTTGGTTTTCTAGCAATATTGAAGTGATAGAGTGGTTCATCATTTAGCGAGGAAGAGCTATCAATATAAAGGGTCTGTTATAAAAGTAGTAGGACTGCTTTTTTGTGAGCGAATGTGTGAACAAAAGGCGCACGCGCACGATGGGAAGAAAGGGATTTTGGGAACGCGGGAAAAATCAGTAGTCAACTCCTGGCCTTTGAAAAGAGAAGATCCCTTGTACTATGAAACTATCCCTACTCTACCTGCTTTTGAGTGGCACAAGCTGTTCAGAGAAAAAAGAGGAAGAGGACGACCGCTCTGGACCAGCAAGACCAACTAAGATGTGTCGAGAGTGAAAAATTTATTGAACAGTAACCGTAGGATGAGTATCAAAATGATTTCTGCCAACATGAGCATTTCTGAAAACCAAATTTCAGACTGTGACAGAAAACGCACGAATTTAGTGTTGCGAGTGTTGTCAGAGAAGTAAATGACCAGCCAGAAAACAATCTGCTGGAATTTTCTTTGCTCTATTAGACTTTTTTTTATTCTAGAGAATAAAATCGACGCTCAAAGGGATACATCACGGCTCGATAGAGGCAGTTTAACAGGCTGAAATGCAGGAGCAGAATAGTATTGCGGTTCAAGCGTTGCTAGAGGCGTATGAAAACTGGAAAGATCGTTGGTAGCAATGAGTAAATGCGAAACGGAGCTACTTTGAAAACTTCTGATTGTTTGTACTATTTTCATAAATACAGTTGAAAAAAATGAGTCCTACTACTTTCAGAATAGACTCTATAAAGTATACTATGTCAAAAGTACATCTTATTGGCCAGAAGCCAAAAAATTGGCTGAAAGATTGATCAAAGTTGTAATATCGAATAGTATCAATTCCTGGAGTCACAACAATAATCAGATTTTCCATTAAAATTGTTTTTTAGAATAAAAATAAACAACTTGTTTGGACAATCAAATCCACAAGGAGATCGCTTCCTTTGAATGTACACGGGTAGTGAAAATTATTTTTTTTTCTGTTATTTTGCAAATATGCATATTGTAACTTTTTGATTCCTCAATTACTCAACAGTTTCTTCAATTGCAGATGGCAGAACGCTAATAATAGATTATTTGCTTTGGGTCCACAAATGATCATTTGTGGAATAAAACTACAAGGCAGATCATACATTTATTGATAAACATAAAATGATAAGAAAGGTAGAACTTTTAATCTTCATATAAATTGCGAGACACTTATTTGTCAGATAAACCATATTAATTATATGGATGAATCTGATAAGTTGATCATTGACATTATATATGGAGATTGAAGGTTCGTCCTAAATGAATTTGTATCCATTATTTACTGTCCACAAATTGTTATTTGTGGAATAAAACGAAACAGCAGATCATATATTTATTATAACAATAGATCAGTTAAATTTATCAAGATTTACTTCTTTATATTCGTTGAAAATACGAGCTACTACTACTGATTCTCATGGATGAATCTCACACATAGGGTAGCTGATATTTCAACTGAATATAAAAAAGTTTAACTTGAATATAGATACACATTTTTTACAAATTTCTAATATTATCTAATTTTTGATCTTAAACTGGTCACCTTCCACATGTTGGCAAATTAACTTCCATGAAAACGTTAAGTTCGATCAAGCTTGCTACTACTACAAATATTAAATAAACAATCAAACAATACAATCCCACCCATTTGTCCAGTTTGAATTTATTCACCATTAAAGCCAAGTAAAAAGCCAATAATGTAATAATCAGTGTAATTGTTGTGAACTGAAGACCCGAAGAATTTATGTTGACCTGAAAAAAACCATATGATATTCTTACAATATGAAGAGAGTGGGTTATTTTTAGTAGTTCAAAAAAGATTTACATGGTCTTTACTAATAGAAATTGACTTTTACCAGGAAATCTATCAGTTGTTGTACACCTTGATTGAAATTAAATAAAATGTTGGATTTGATGAATGGTATAATTATGATTGTATCTAGAAGAACAGGTCAAGAAATCAATATATTCTTCATTTTCATGCTTCTCAACTTATAGAGCAGCATTGCTCCTATTGAGGAATCCAACAAATTGTCAAAATCAGGTGATGCCCATTTAAACACACCCTGTATGGTTTGTGAACTTATTTGTTCGACTTTAGGCCTTATTTTTTCTAGTTTTAGTACCAAATTGCTTCTTAAAGATCTGCAACTGAATGAAGTTGAAATTTACTCTCCGAAACGTGGCTTTCTCATCCTTTTTCCACTATACAATATTTTGCTTAGTGTAAGCAAGCGGTATATAAAGTATATTGAATACTTGTGGAGAGTGAGCAGGATTCTGGCTAAAGTTCTTTTCGTCTACTGCTTTGAGTTTGTCCTTTTACCTTTCAGCTGCCACTGGGTTATCACTTTGCCACCTTAAGATGTATTCGCTCATGTTTGATAAACTTGAACGTAATAATCAAAACTGAAGTCCAGAGAACTCCCGTAATTTAAGCACAATACAGATACAGTTGTCTTAAATTCTGTGAATTGCTTAAAAGCTTACTTGCAGACTGATTAAAAAAACTGCAAAAATACTCAGTTGCTGTATTAATTTCACTGAAATAGATCTAAAAAAGTACATCTAAATACCAGTAACAACTTAAAGAACTGACAATACGGTAGATCGGGATAGGTAGGAATGAAAGTGAAAGAGATTTTTGAAACTTGTGTATCTGACATAGATCAGTGTTTCACTTTTGGATGATCACTTGGGAATGAGATAGCTCTACGCAAGATTAGTGCTGGTTCTGCACATAAACGTAAAAGTGTTACGATATTTAGCTTTGAGAAAACCTTCACCTCTATAATAAACTGTAAAGGCAAATGGGATCAAAACACCATACAAGTAATGAACCAAAATACCAATAAATGGTATACGGATGGATCTAAAACAGCAGACGGAACGGGAATAGAAGTGTACGGGGCCCAGAACCAAACACTCCGAAAGCCTGGGCAGCTCACCAAGCATTCTTCAAGAAGAAATTTATTCAATTGAAAAATGTGTTCAATTAGGAACTATCGCAAACAAGAGATCCTTATCCTGCCCGATAGTTAAACAGACATTAGAGCTCTAAGCATCAATATCGTAAAATCCAAACTTTTAGATTGTATTTGGGATTACTTCTTCTTCTTCTTCCTGCTGTGTATAGGCATCATTGCCTGTTTTTCTTCACGTCATTGCCTCTGCTCAGTCACCTGGGAGGTTGTCACTCCATATTTTTCTAGGTCTTCCAATGCTTCTTTGTCCTGCTGGTGATTTGTCCCTTGATATTTTCACAATTCGTTCTTCCGTCATGCGGTCAATGTGCTCATTCCATTTTATCTTTCTATCCAGTACCCATTACGTAGAAACAAATTAATCGAGCTAGGCAAGAAAAATAAAATTACCCTAAAATGAATTCCGGGACACACTGGAGCGAAGTAAGAACAATCTACGAACACTAACAGGAGTTCCATCGGGGTATTTTCGGTAGACCTAGCAGACAATGCGGCGTGCAGATTTTGATGCACAGAGGACGAAACTTCTATCCACATTCTTTCGAAGTGTGACACACTAAGGAGCTCTAGAGCACTACACCTAGGTGCGCTTGAAATAAAAGACGAAGATCTCTGGCAATTAAAGCCATTCCACATTCTAGACTTTTCAAAAGGATCAGCTTTAAACATTGGGTTCTCCAGTATCACAGCAAGAAAGGGGGTCACAATATATTCTTTGGTTCGCAGTACGAGACCCCAAATCCATACATACATATAAGTACGAAATTTTGCCATATTTCGTAATCGAGTACAGAACAAATTAAAACATACCATAGATAAACCGTCAAAGAAGACCAATGTGGATTGACAGTTAATAAATTCGTGGCAAACGTTGTTCGGACTGCACTTAATATCAGTCACAATGACTACCGACAGAGGGGTGAAATAGACAATAGCGAATTTTGTGTAGATTTCAAAAAAAATGAATCATTTCACTAGGAATATTAGTGTTTCGTACCAACATAATCCAAGAGGCAAAAATGAGAATGAGGCTACGAGCGATTGAAATAATAATCAATAATATATAATAAAAGAATTTTTTGCATTTGTACAGGTTGTTTCCGAATTATCAAGCTGAGTCATTCCTATAAAAAAAATTCCTCAGCTTACCCCTTTCCGAGATATCACCCTTTATATATATATATATATATATATATATATATATATATATATATATATATATATATATATACATACATAATGCATCTAAATGTTCTTGATTTTAGGTCTCTTCTGTTTTAAAATTACTTTTTTTTGATAGTTTTTAAAAGAAAGATAAATTTCGACGCTTCGACTTTGTTTTACTTGAAAATATTCTTTTCTCAACTTTTTTCCAGAAAATGAGCGCAATAAGTAATGATTTTTTTATTGAATTGAGTGGAAAAGAGTAAAGATGTGAAATCTAATACGATTCATAATAAATGCTCTAACCAAAATACGAGTACATGAACGTAGCCAACGTGTCATGGATTGTTGTACAAGTTTAAAAACAATAAAAATCCAATTTTAGTCAAGGGTAATCTCTCAGAAAGAGGTGGGTTCAGGAAATTTTTGTTATAGAAAATTCAAAACGAGCAATCACCTCCTGAATTTTGTCGCATGAATTTAGAAACACCATGTATATTATCAACTATTATTTCACTAACAATGTATGGTGTCATCTCATTGACGCTATGAGTTAGAACAACAACTATTTAATACTTAGACTATCGCGATCATGCCCCCCCCCCCACAAGGTGGGGCTTGTACAGCTTTGGTTACCGGGTTTTAATTTAATTTTTCAATTTATTGCATAATATTTTATAGTGGATCTCAAATTAAAATTTAATCATATAATCATGACAATGTCAAAGTTTCGTAAATTATTGTGAATTCCAGATTCTAGGTTAGTTACTATTTAATTACGTGCGCACGTGCTAGCTACTATTTGCAATGTTGGCATACAACGCCTGCTCGGGCCCCACATACTGCCTCTTCCTTTCTCTCCTACCAATTAAGTTTTGAAACGTAGCATATCAGTAGCACGCGAACATGAAGGGAGGGAGGGGGCCGCAATCAAATGTGAGGGCCATGATCACGATAGTTCTGTCTAGAAATGTATAAAAAAGTGAATAAATTTACCCATTTGTTTGTAGATACTATGGTAGATTTCAATAGCCAAGGAACTCCTAAACATAGAAGAATATCTAGAGTACTGGATCCGAGACAATTACTGATGCCCATCGCACCTTTACCTGAAAAATTACTTTCTTTAAGATTCGGTGGTTAATTTCATAGTATAAAAAATTTATTAGGCATTTCTTCTACCTTCTGAATAAACTGTTTAATGCGCGTTTTGATAAAGTTGTCGTCTTCAGCGAGTGAAGGTAAACTCAGTCTCTGAAGACGATAACTACATTACGAAACGCGAAACAGTGTATATGTGAGTGTTGTTGTAGTGTAAACAGTGTGTTCACTATGAATATCACCAAAGGTTCCAGAAATTCCAACTTAATTTCTTCTCCCTATTAGTACTGGTTTTATCTTTGCCCTCTTCATTCTAATTATGGCTGAATCATTTATTGAAATAAGATAAACTTCATAATTTATGATTATCCCTCAGAAAGGGATTTTAGCTATTTATAATCATAATTTTTATTTTTTAATCTGTGGCCACCTCCTACATGATTTTTGACTATTTTTATTTGTTTTTTAATAAAAGTAGTGCTCAATGATGGTGAAGAGTTTCTAGTTCTCATTTGTATCTTTTCTATTATGTTTCAAATTGAAACAAATATATGAGGTGTCATTTTTGAATTAACAGTCTATATATTGCGGCACCTACAAAAAATTGAAGGATACGGAAATTCACGTTACGTTTATTTTAAGCCGGTTATATTTTGTATGCATAACATGAATTTTTACTAGAAATAGCATAACTATCAACATTTGGATTCATACATAATTTTTAAGGGTCCTGTAACTACCATTTACGAGGTTGTATTGATATCTAGTTAGCCTAGACCAGTTCCATACAGACACAAAATATTGCGTTACCATAGCAACGAACAATTAGAACTTATTAGAAGTGTCAGTGTCAAGTTTGACGTCAAAAAAGTAAACCAGAGCTACGCAATAAATTAAAAGAAAATAGATGTTCACCGAAATTGTTAAAATCGAAAAATTGAAGTATCGAGCCATCATCAAGTACCCGCATTTAAAAGGGTTAAAAGGTAAGCAGATTTACGAAGATATGTTTAATACCCTTAGTGATCTATGTCCTTCGTATGCGACCGTGAAAAATTGGACTGCAAGTTTCAAAAGAGGTAAATTTTCCATTAAAGATGATGACCGATTGGGAAGGCCGGTTTCTGTGTCAGTCGCCGAAAATATCGATACAGTTCATGACATGATTTTATCAGACCGTCGAATCGGGCTAAAACGGATATCTGAAGCACTGAATATTCCATACGAAAGCGTTCATCATATAGTTCACATCAATTTGGACATAAGAAAAATTGCTAAAAAATGGATCCCCATATGTTTGAATGTTAACCAAAAGCGTGTAAGGGTAGAAGCATCGCGTTTGATCTGTGCTCAATTTGAAAACGATGTAGACTTCTTAAACCTTGTTACTATGGACAAGACTTGGGTATATCTGCTGAAAAAGTTCTTGCTTCAGTTTTTTGGGATTGCCATGGAGTAATCATTATTGATTTTTTAGATAAGGGTAGAATAATAACAGGAGATTACTATTCGACATTACTGACCACTCTAAAAATTGAAGAGGAAAGATGCGGAAAGCTATCCAAAGGTGTTTTGTTTTTGCAGGACAACGCCCCTGTACACAAACTTCATGTTGCCAAGCAAAAAATTCTTGATTTAGGATTTAAATTACTGAACACCCCCCTTATTCGCAAGATTTGGCTCCGTCCGACTATCATCTATTTTCTCAACTGCAAAAAAAGTTTAAAAGGTCGTAAATTTTGTTCCAACGAGGAGGTAATAAATGCTGTGGAGGTCTGGTTTGCAGAGCAAGACGAAACATTTTTTTTTAAAGTTCTAGAGACGTTGCAGGCTCGCTGTAATAAATGTATCCAATTAAGAGGAGAATAAAATATTGTGACATTGACATTTTGTTTGGTACTATAGTAGACTAAGAATTTTTCAATATATCCTCGTACACAATACCACAGATTTGAAGTTCTCAAGGTACCGGCAGAAAACTGTATTCAAGTTTTTGGGCGACAAATATAATCAAATCAAGTTATATTCTGATTATCATTAAATTATTATTATCTGGTGTTTAATTATAGTTAAATAATTACCTTCGTATGAAATTCAAATACTTTGTGTCGATGATATGTACCAGAATATTTTGCTTTATTAAAGACTGCACATAATATCCATGGAAAGTAAACGTTTGAATCAGTATTTTTGGGAGTACTATAATTGTATTTTCATTCATAGAGGAAAATATGATTGGTGAGCTCAGCTTAAGTTTATTTGAAGGAAAAATAGTCATTTTATTGCAACTAATTCAATATTCAAATTGTTGTAACATAACTTTGCAAGACAATCTCATTCACTCCCAACTAAATAAAACTTCTCCCCATTCCCCATTCCAGTTAGATGTGATAGATTTTCTGTCAGATGAATTTATCGGAGAGGGCAATAGAATAGCCTCTACAAACTTCTCGTCTTATGAGTGTATCTACTATCGATTGTTTATAAAACCCAGATCTGAGATTTGGAATTTGCAGAGAAGAGTAACTGCTAGATAAAGAGAGCTTAAGGCAGTTTTCCGTAATCTCTCAGCGGAGTTTGAGATTAGAATCAATCACTCTTAGAAAAATGATTGAAACAGCTAGAAAAATTGCATTAATATGATGTATATTCATTTTCTATTTTCAACGTATTGATCAATTATTTGCTACAGTTGAGTTTGAACTATTTAATTTGAACTATATAATTCCGCTATAGGGTTGATGTAATTCAATTGAAAACCAGCCTTCAAACGATCCCCACTGAAAATAAGTGTGACGTGTTATATTTTGGAGCAGTTGAAAATTAGATTCTATTTATTTTATCATTATTTGCTGCATCAACTTAATATTTTTCAGTCCAGTAAAAATGTTGACAGTGGAAACAGACGTTCTCAATATTAAATTTTCAGAAACTTTTCAGCTTTGGCCTATGTATAGACAAAACTATTCAATAAGCAAATGCTGTAACAATACAACTTGATGTATAAACGCTTCGTCTATTAATAAATTATAATACAATGCATTTCTCTAATTATGGAGTTTTATTTCTACCTCCTTTATTGTAAAACACCTCAGAAGGATACAAACACGTGGAGTGTGTAAAACTTACCTTTTCTTACTACAACGAAGCTAGACGCTGCTTCAGGCACTCCAGCTCCAATAGCTAGAAATGATATACCCATTACAGAGTCCGGAATTTGAAAAGTATCACCTGAAATTTGAAAAAAAGCAAAACTGAACGAGAAGCAGGAAAGCAGGAAAGCAGCTGGAAATATATAATGAAATCGAATTCATTCATGTTTTCACTTTTTTTTTCATAAAATAGTCGTTTATGTAACAAGTACGTGATCTTCTAAGTCGAAAAAATGGCCTTTACACACAGATTGTTTACAATATTTTTTCTACAACCGAAAATTCCATCGAAACGTAGAAGTTTGATGGAAATTTTCTTTACGCGTGGGTAAAGTATGTTTCTTTAGGCACCAGTGCTTTCGCTATTTGTTCAAACCTATACATTAGCCTTTGTAAGTTATCTTTGCTTTCTGAGATGATCACTGCGTCATCAGTATAACGTACTATTTTTATTTCTTTGCTTTTCACATATATTAGAATGGAAAATAAACTGAGCTGAAGAATACATGAGATGGACGTTATCAGACAAGGAGACAGCCTCAGCCCGATCTTGTTTGCTCAAAAATTATAGGGGTAGTTAGAAGCCCAGTGGAGGTGAGGAATTGTACTCAGAAAATGTAGTTTCCCGTAAAACAATTTGTGAGTTTTCATATAAAATATAACAGAATATACCTGAGTT
This sequence comes from Diorhabda carinulata, assembly GCF_026250575.1. Lineage (NCBI taxonomy): Eukaryota > Metazoa > Arthropoda > Insecta > Coleoptera > Chrysomelidae > Diorhabda > Diorhabda carinulata. The sequence continues at coordinate 14,797,481 of NC_079468.1, read as the reverse complement.
TATTAACAATATTAGGACCTTTTCGAAAGTCTTGAAGTTAACTGCTGATGTTACTCACCTATAACAGTTATCATCCAAGATAAAACATACGACAAAACTCCAATCCACACAATACACATAAAAAATGCTAACGGGATCCATTTATTCGATTTAATCTTTTCGCAGTTGGGAACTGTATTGGCGAATAAAAAATTTATTGGCCAGATTAATAACCATTTCGTCTAGAACAGAAAATAAATTTATAAACTATGATTATGATAAATGTTAATAGGGACATGAATGAACTTGATGCAAGTGTAAATAACCTAATCCTATTTTATCTATGTACCGCAACATATCTCGTTTATCTTAACTACTACGTAATTTCTTGTAAGATCTTCATTAGATCACTTTTTGTATTAAAAATCTGATTTTCATTCGGCAGTCGATAGTTTCCATCATCTCTCGATGATTACTCCTCATCTAACTTCCTCATTTGTTGGATATAAATTGTTGTGGGTGTTGCAAATGAAAAACCAATTGCTTTTGGGGTTGTTTCTGGTTCTTTCTTTTTGAGGAGGAAGGAGAATTAGATATCTGGTAGTGTGATCTGTATTAATTACAATCAATGTTCAGAAGAGTAGATATTACACTCTTTTTATTAATATGTACAGATACACTCTATTATTGACGTATTATTGATATTAGGAATGGAGAGTTTAGAGAAAACAGGAACCCTCAAAATCACCTTCAATTTTGTATATACTCAAATAGTCTGTCATAATGACCAATTACTTTAGTGGGAAAAAAATACATTATACTCATTTTTATATGTATTTATTGGTATGAATTAAAAGATAGGAAACAAAACTTTTTAAACACGACATTGTTTAAATGTCGGCCATCACGTTGACGGCACTCCTTAAACCGTTTGCGTATATTTACAAAAACTTTTTGAAGAAGTAGTCGAGGAATACTCACGTGGATTATTCTCGTAGACCACCCTCTTAAGATAACCCCACAAGAAAAAATCTGGGAACAACTCGTGTAATGCACCTAAAGAGTTGTTAGTGGTGTGCGTTGTGGCCCCATCTTGTTGGAACAATGTCTGCCGGTTATAACGCTCACATTTTTGCAGTTGTAGCCCAACTGTGTTACATGTCATCATAGCGTGCAGAAGTTACAGTCCCTGCATGTCCTCTGTTATCTTCATAAAATTAGGGCCCAATAATGCAGTTCGCCGATATAGCGACTCACACGGTGACTTTTAGGCTAGGCAACGTGCGTTTATGTGAGGTCTGTGGATTCTTTTCTTCTCAAAAATGACAAATTTGGCAATTTACATATCCATCCAAATAAAAATGTGCGTGAAAATGTGTTGAAATTGTTAAATCTCTCTAACATTACATTCACAAAATTCATTCTTATAACTTAATCATTTTCATGTAGATCTTACACAATCTGAATTTTATAATCGAGTGTGTAGTGTATAAAAAGTTCCTTACCCAACTGACAGATCGTTTTATCATGCGGATTGTTACATACGATGAAAATGAATGTATGTAAACAACCCGAAAATGAGAAATTACTGATTAGAAAAAGGACCATCATCAGAACCTGGCGCAAAGAGAGATCACTTTAAGCGGAAAGACTTGTGTGTCTGGTGGAATTAAGAAAGTTTGGTGTACTTCGGAATCATTCCAAATGATCTAGCTATCAATGCCAAGGTATATAGTGAAAAACTTAAAAGAATTTATGAGGTTATCGGAGAAATATTTAGATTTCATTCACCGACAGCAGAATATATTCAAAGAAATTAGCGGTATTATTAAGGTTTTTTTTGTATGATGTGAACATTGGAAACTGGTATTATTCATGAGACACCCTCTATAATTGGAAAAATCAATTACCTTTGTAAATCGATTATGGTCGCCGGGCCACTTCCATAACGACAAATCTTCTGATTCTTCACTAATGACAGTTTCTTTTGAAGTATCTACAATTTTCTGTTTGCCATTTTCAATAGTTTCGAGTGAACTGGGAATTTTAATATCTGAAGATTCTTTAGAGGTTTCCACGCTTTCTGAAGAGTTTGGTGATTTTATTGACAAATTTGACTCTTTTGGTGAGCATTTTGCTGAAAAAATATCTTGTATTGTGTTTTACAATTATGTAGTCATTAAAGTAAAGCATAGATTAGTTACCTCTAATTTAACCCTGCGTTGAATTATTAGTAAATAACTAAACAAAGTATTTTGCGATGAAAATGAATGTTTATATAAGAAAGATATCAAGAGATCTTCGCAGTCCAATCTTTATAAAATAATGAAATATTGATAAAAAGACAGTATATTCTAGTTTCATCACTATATGTCCTTCTCTAACGATATTTTCAATATCTTTTTAGTTTGTATTTCCTCATTATAGTATCCGACTGAGAGATCGTACACCTCTATAAACACTCAAATTCGCAGATGACCAGGTGGTCAAAAATGATTTGGACTTCCCGACCTGTCGACTAATATTAGAATATGAAAAATGGAGGTTAAAGGTCAATATTCAAAAAACTAAGTATATCTGTGTTGGATCGGAACTTGAAGACGGAAGACGAATATGGGCCACTGAAGAATAATTTTGGAACAAAAATTGTAAGCAGCGGAAGAACGGAAGCAGAAAAAGAAGAACATATATTAAGAGAAAAAAATCATGAACGCCGTACTATAGTGTAGTAGAATATGTAAAGAAAAAAAACATCAAATATTTAACACAATTTTCAAAAGGGCTGTTTTGCATGTATGTGGAACGTGGTTGACGTCAATAATGAATTTTTGGCGGCTAGCAGCGGGAATTTTGAAGCTTCAACATATTCCAAATATCACAATATGAGAAATAATTAATGTTAAGAAAAGTATACTGGACAATATACAGGAAAAGCAACTCAGCTGGTATGGCCATTTGCAGAGGATCAGTGAGTATAGAATATCAAATAATGAATTTGATCCCACTGGAACGTCAGAAACAAGAATTACCTTAGATAATCTGAATAAAAGGAATAAGCAAGACAATTTTGAGGGGGGAGAAAAGGAGATTGGGCACCGCAAGGCGTAGAATGCTATAGAGCGAATTTCTATTCATTTTTTCCTAGGTTTCCATACTACCAGCAGTGTTTTAGTTATTTATTGTATTATTCTCATTGAATATCCTAATTCACCGTTTCTTATTTATTGAATTTTTGCTTGAAAATATATGTCTGATATTATTCGACACTCTATAGTTATTCTATAAATAAAATGTGTATGAATTTGTCATAACTGAATATTCGAGAAAAGTTTTAAATATTTTGCAATCATAGTTCCTTTCAGAATCAGTATGGATTCAATTTGTGCAAAGTCATGCAGGTTTTATTTTTGTATATTTTTTATTTTGATTATTCTTATTATATTACAAAAATTATTAGAAAATCTTACCTTTTACGAATCTATAGATATGCTGATCGAATATCAAGAACACTATGTATACAGCATAAACCAGAATCAATGTAAGAGCTTCATACCATTCTATGCGTTCATTATTCAAAAATCCTATTAGAAGACACACTGAAATTCCATATATCAGTGAATCTCGACTCAGAGCCCACCAATTTAAGTTAGATTTCATTCCAGTCTATAAAATTTTATTAGGTAATAGAAAAGCTACAACTTCGTGCCCGATTCCTCATAAAAATGAATAATTCCAAAATTATTTGAAAACGATCAAGTGAAATTGTGATGAAAATCATATTGGTCCATAGAAAATAGTCGATGCATCAGATTTCAGGCAAATGCTGCCATCTTCCATAATTTATTTAAATATTTACACCGTCTGAACAAATAATTCTTATTTAATTTAAAGAATAACATCGAAATGTCTATAGTTTGCTAATTTGTCATTTTTTATATCACATTTTATAGTAAGACAGTTTGCAGATAGAGATTAAATCATCTACCATTTCCAAAAAGAGCAGTTTCATGAATACAAACAACTCTAACATATTAGAGCTGTTGAGAAAATGTAGTCAGGGTCAGTAGCTAATCAAAAAAAGGGCTGTGAAAAACTTGTTAATGAAGTAATAGCAATTTTAGGTCATATAAATTCAGAGTACAAGATAATTGGCCGCAGAATCTGATTTATCACACACTGTTTTTAGGGTTTTAAAAAATTTTTGTGACATTATGACAGAATAAATATTCATACAAATTTTTTTTAATACATATTAATCCGATAAATTTCTGTTAAAATTCTAGTGACCACATACCCAACATACTCTCATATTAAATGGGTTAGCAGCAATTGTTGGTTATCGTATTTGTGTCATTTTGCCACAAAATTTTAACAGGAAAACCTATCTAAAGGATACTATTGACAGCGCTCTCCTATATATAACCGGAAATGATTATGCTTTGATGAGGCATCTTCAAAAAATTGCCAAAAAATGAATAGACTGAGAGATTTCCACCTCTTTTTTGTATTCCTAAAACCGAACCCTCTTCATGGAAAGAACTAAGACCATGCTTCGAAACATTCGACTTAATCTCAAACAGCGAATCTACAAAGGGATTGGAGAAATAGAAAGGGAGATTTATTAGATCCTGTCAAATATCGGGGCTGTTTTACATAGTAGGTGGCGCAAAGATGTCAATGGTAATCTTTGTCTATGATTTCTTAATAAACGAAAAACTTTAGTGCTGCTTTTTGATCGGATTGCCTCTTGCATTTTTAAAGGATATTTTTTTGAGTATGAGGCTTATTGACATATAAGCGTCCTTTTTCCCATAAAAAGAACAATTCGATTGCCAACTAGTGCAAATCACCAAAACTAGAGATGTAGTATCCGCCGATGTTCCATACTTTTAGAAAAGCATGTTCGCAAGTCTCAGTTCATTCAAATGAGAGAAAAAAATAGTCGAGCTTGGCTTTGTAGTGCTGTAGGGGTAATACGTCCAGCGTGATTTATACCATAAATTAACTGTTAGTGGATGTAATGACTTTTTATTTATTATACGCGGGTTATAATTTTACATATTCACATATTTGCAGATATAGAAGTGGGCCAGGGCGTTAATCTAAGCGAAGGTTTTGCGCTTAGCAGCAAAACGCCTGTTCAGCGACCGTCCATACCTTTCTTCATACCTTTCTTCTTGTCCCATAATTTCGTATGCGAGCAGCAAAACGCTGTAGTGTTTGCTCAGTTTTAGTAGTGATAAAATCAGTCATAAAATTTGAATCAATTATTCAGCGTTTCCGAGGAGAATAGTGATTAACGTTCTATTGACGTTTATTCATTGTCTGAAGCAGAGCCATTTTCAAAAATAATGCAAATTTTTGATAAGGTGAAAATTCTGCGTTATCTAATAATTCCGTGAGGTCTCGTTTTCCATTATATTGTTCCTAAGTTAATTCAAATATAGAAATAGAAATCTTAATTTGAAAGTAATTGATATGTTGAATAGTGGATTTTAAAATTTATCAAAAGATTTCAAAGAGCATTTAGGATATATTTAAATTGGGGACGAGACGAATACAGTTATAATAATTGTCTGTACGTACCAATCCGAGGGTGAGTCCAGAAACAGCTGTTACTCCCAATATATTGAAAACAGCTGATCCTAAAATTGTACCAAGTCCAATGTCCCCTTCAGTTACAAAAGTTCCAACTATATTAACGAAGAGTTCTGGAGAAGCGGTTGCAAAAGCCATAAAGGTTGCACCTCCAATATCCGAAGGAATTTTGAATACTACAAAGAGATTGAACTTCATGACATATATCTATAAAATACAAATCTTTTCTATGAAATTAGGTTCAAGCTAAGATAAATGCGTTGTGGGAATGTTTCATTTAAATATACAAAAGTACGAAAAAGAGGGCTTCAAAATAATGAACGCTTTTTGAAGTTTGATTTGATGTTTTAGATAAATTATTCCAGACTAGAAGCAGCTGCGGCAATTTAGTTCTAAGTTTTAGCGATTAACAATTAAAAAAGCACGTAATTGGAAAACGCAGCATCCTCTAAATATAATATGATTGACAACGTCATATTCATACTAGTTTTTGAGAGGCAATTGATTAGCTTTTGAATAAATTACATCAACTATGTTTTTTTTTATGAAAAGCAAGCACAATAGGGTAAACCCTATTACACTCAAGTAGTTCGAATGTTGCTTGCTGTGTGCAGATGCCTGTGGATATTGAGCTTCCGTATTCCAAAGAAAGGAGTCTCGATAAATTGACGTTCTTGGCGTCTGCAGGCGAAGTCGGTGCTCATGATCCACGTCTGCCTGTAGAGTAGGTCTTGCAAATACTGCTCTAGGTGGGATTATATTGAATAGCTCAAAAGAGCACCTCTCGTGGTATTATCAGTAAATCATAGTCAGATCAGCGACCTGAATATGTTTTACCGATGATCTCCTGTTTGCGATAGTTCCTTTATATTAACTGGACACATTTAATTGCATGTATTTCTGTTTAAAAAAGGCCTCGTGTGTTGCCCAATCTTCCAGAGTGTTTAGTTCTGGGCCCGTACACTCTTATTCCAATTCTGTCTGCTTTTCACTTTTCAGTTCAGTTTTCACTTCTTAGACCTTCTCATATATTCTTCGTGATAATTTATCTTGATTTTCGGTCTATTCTTATTTCTATGAATATCAGTTTAAAATAACATGTTAAAATGATTCGAACTACTTAGGTATTTATCAAAATATGATACGCCGCTGCCAGATTTGGAAGTCAGCCAACCAGATGTATTTTCATTTTTTAAGAAAAGGTGGGTGATTGACGGTAAATCGGTCATGGGTGATAGACGGTAGATAGTAGAATAATAATTTCGTCATTCCAGAGACCTCACTCGATTTTAGTCTTGACATTTTTTTCACAGACCACTTGTTCATTTCAAGTATCCTAATTATCAAATGATGCGAATAATAAATTAATTTCTATGAAACGATTTAAAAAAAGATCTGAATAGAAAGAAAATATTATTTTATACAAAACAAAATCTTAAAAAAAATGTTCAATTAAACTGAGATTTGCCGCTACTTCTTAATAGCGTATTAATTTTTCAGGACAGAAAACGGTGAAAAGTTGACAGGGTAAACAGAATAATTTTTACTATTTTTATAATCCTTAGCATTGAGGTCGACAAAAATATAATTCTGAAATCACTCTTATTTGAAATTTCAACCACGTTAGGGAATACTATATTTGATCGGAACACAACTAATTCACTAGGTATCTAAAGGATTCCTATTCCCACATATCACAACTAAAATTCTACTGTATACTTATTACTAGTTATTTCAATCATTTTTCCAAAGTAATAAACAAATAATAATTAAGATACAACGATTTTGTTTGAAATTGAATTCCTGGTATGCTAGTATAAAAAGGATGTCTTGGTTGAAATATTAGCATTTTATTTGTTAGAAAAAAATCTATTTGGACAACAATACTGATATGAATCAATCAATCGGAAAACACACTACACCTACAATTGAACTCCGGACATATAGTTATTGCTAAAAATGCATTTTCTGGGTATCAGTCAATAAAATATGAACTACCAAAGATAAAGTGTACTTTAGAAAAGTTAATCTCTCACAGTAGTCGACCGTAGACGTCGACGTAGAAACCATTCGAAAATCTGGAACTGATGTGGTTGACTGGAATAGAACCAGACAGAAACCATTCGAAAAACTGGAACTGATATAGTTGACTTGAATAGAACCAGACAGAAACCACTCGGAAGTCTGGAACTGATCCATCAAGTCACAGTAGTTGAAGTAAACTCACTTATATATATCTTCTTTTGAACTTTATCTTTTTTGTAATTAGAGAAAGAATATTTGAACCAGTTATCGGTCAATAAGGACTTGGTCCCTATGTTTATGAATTCAAAGGATGTATTATTTATTGATTATTCGTAAGAATGAAAAAGGATAACTGGTCAATATTATGTTGATTTTCTGACACGTTTAAAAACCGATAGGAAAAACCACTCAATTTTTTATGAATAGCGATTTATTTTATCACAATAATGTGCCCGGCCAGTGTTTTACTATTACAACAAAAAATAGCGTTATTGCACTACGATATATAGCCTCATGTTCAAATTCACTCTCCAATTTCTTTTTGTTCTTGAACTAACAAAATAGGTTCGGTGGAAGGTGATTTCGGACAAATGAACTGTTTTGCGGAACTTATCTAATTTTTGGTTGATTTGACAAAATTGGTCGCTGGACCATGAGTGTAGAGTTAGAGGGAATTATTTTTAAAATGAAGTATTCTATAATAAAACAAAATAATGTTCGTTACTTACTGTGGCATATTTTCTCAACGACTGGTACAAAATATCCATCACAAATAATAGCTATGGCTGTGAAAATGTACACTGTAACAAAAATATGAATTGCTATTGCCCCATGTTTCAACTGAGCTTCTGAAAACAGGTCTATGGGAAATTCATCTATGGCAGGTGGGGTGCAGTTGGCACCTAAAATAACCCTTGCAGTCATTTAATTGATTTAGATGGATATAATAAGAAAAAACTAAGTTTGTCCCATTTTTCTTATAAATTCACTGATCAATTGAAAAGGTGTTAAGCAGAAATGATGCTTTATAGTTTATCTTATCTGACGTAGGCTACTCAGCGGCGTAGTGCTTAGTATTTCTAAATATATATGTATTTGTGAACGAAAATTTTTCCTATATTTCTCTCAGTTGGATTGCTCTTACTGTATGTACAAAATTATGTTCTATAAATAAGTATATTAGCTACAATGAAAAATTATTTATATTTTGTATATAGGCTTATTACAAAATATCGAAACAATATAAATAAAATGTTGCATTTGAAAGGTAATTAAATGAAAATAATATGGAAAAACAGATGAAATGAATGGAATTAAAAGATGTCGTTCCCTTTTTTGTAAAAAATGCTCATTTACGCGCAAAAATCGTCTTTTTTATACAGTTTAATCCGAAAATAAATAATCCAAATTCATCAAAAGTCTTCTGATGAGACACAACTGACAAATATTATAGATAAACTTAACAGAGTTTAATTCTGCGTTATTTTTCTTTTCTTTTCTTTGAAAAGCCAAGTAAGTTTAGTTAGGTTGGGTTCCTCTGATTCACACAATAGGAATACTGAAATCTTCTTCAATAAAGGTGCATGTATACTGTTTCTATAATTTCATTCAAACACTGAATTCTAATTTTAAATTAACACATTTTGTTCTGCGATAACTCTCGTGGATGCTTCAGGTTACGACGTCTAGTTAGATAAAGTATTGCACATAAACTCAACAAATTGACAACAAAATAGATTTCATACTCAGCAAGTGATGATCTTGTGTACAAGAACATATTAAGTAGCAGCTGGTGAATAGTTTGTAATTATTGCAAGCAAGAAAGAGCACTAAACGTGATAGTAAGGTAAAATCCAGCGGCTGTAGTAACAAGATAACTATCATTCAAATATTTCATATTCGAATATCCATGTCCCATGAAATAATAAAGTGATTATTAGACGGTAAGCAATTTGTTCCTGCAAATCATTTTTTACATGTCCATGATTTAAACTATAAAATAAGTGTTAAAAGAGACTAAATTCTGATTAGCACTAAATATTTATTATGATCAGAACGAGGTTTCCACATTTAAAAGTCATATACCTCTATAAAACTTGGTTTTATCGTTCATTATGGACAGTTCTTCATTTTAATCACCAAAATAAGAACTAATAACAAACCATTTCACAAAATGATGTAGAATTCACTCAAATAACCTATTATATTTTAAAATCATTGACGTGATATGATTCCTGGATTCTAAGTAATAAAGTTACCGTTTTCTGTGTCTGAAGACGGTAACTTGGTTATCGAAATGCGCGTCAGAGTGTATGTGTGAGTGTTGGTGTAGTGGTAGTGTGACTAGTCAATTAGGAAACCATTTTGTAGGAAAATTTAAAATCTATTAGGATAAATAGGTTTGGAATACATTGAACTCTTCATTTTCTAAAGGGAAACAAAAGGCCCCAAAACGGTACCGGTCACACGCTACTGTGAACTTCGAAAAGTTCTCTTCAATTCTGAAGTTAAGAAAAAATAAAAAAAACGAATTTTTATTAAAGGGCACCCAACTTTTTGTTTCCTAACAGTTTTAACGTATCTTTCACATTTAAGTTATAAGTCTGAGACTGAACATCAACGCTTACGATATTTTGTTTTGATAAAATTATTACATTGTCATTTTAGAAGTATACAAACCAAAATTGAATCTGATAGCTTGATATTGTGGATATTTGGTTAAGCAACAACAAATATGTAGCAGATTGGTGAAAATCGGGTTTGTATCATTATTGTTGATCATGAATTAGTTGCAATTTCTACTTATTTCACCAGCATTTGAACAATTAAATAATTATTATAGAACGCCCCTCACAACCATACTTGCTACACTTACCTAGAATTATAGCTTCGTTACTTTAGATTTAGTAATTCTATTTTTTCAGTGGTTGGAACAACAGAGTGAGAATAGTTCGTTTCCTGAAATAAATTATGAATTAATGAATCAATTCTGTGCCTGATTCAATTATAACGTCCCATCCCTTGTCTTTTTTCATCACTGTCATTTGAAACCGTACCTCTATATGTTGGCTCTTATAGAAAATATGAAAAGTCATCTTTCGATTGCAGTTTGTACGTTTAAGATACATCACCCCTCTAATTAATTAACAAAAATTGCAAACACTTGATTTTTTCTACTTAGCGCATTTGGAGAAAGCAATAAACCGTAAAGATATTTATAAGAAAAAAATATTCTTTATAACATTTAGCAATAAAACTTAAAAATTGACGAGTAGTGAATTTTCGGAATGTTGTCTATCATTTTCTGAACAGGGATGTAGTTTGCCTAAAAAGTCCTCTCTAATATTTCGCAAAAACTGCTGTACGTACAGCTGCTATTCCCATCTATTAAATCACTCAATAAGTCGTATAACTGACACAAAAATGGCGATTGCATTGTTAAATCCATATGACGTTTATGTACCAGCTTTCAAAAGACTATGTTTGAAATTTCATGACATTTCGATCAGTCAAAAAGAAGTGACAGCCATTCAAGTGAAGCTACTTCCGTTATTTTCAAAACAATGGATTCAAAATAATTTTGTGTGTTAATTTATCATTACTTCCTGTTAAAAAATACGGTACAAGCTCAAAAATGTTCTATCGAAAAGAAGAATTTGTTATTGGTTCGCTGAATATAAACGTAGTCGTACAGACACCGATGATGGTGAACGTTCTGGTCATCCATTTGAGGTGGTTATTCATCAAACATCAAAAAAGTCCACAAATTGCTTATATCTAATCGTAAATTGGAATTGCGTGAGATAAATGAGGCCGTATTAATATCAGAAAGCAGTGTGCTTACAATTATGCATGAACATTTGATCATGAGAAAGTTTTTTTAAAGTGGGTACCGTGTTTACTCACGATCAAAAATAACCACGTGTCGATGATTCACAGCAGTGTTTGGCCATGTTTACACGTAATAAATCAGATTTTTTCATGGATATGTAACAATGTATTAAACATGGACCCATCACTTCATGCCAGTATCAAAATGATCATCATCTAAGCGGACTACAGCCGGTAAATCACGTCCGAAGCGTCCAAAAGCACAACAGTCAATTTTGAAGGTTATCGCTTCACTATTTTGGGATGCGCATAGAATATTGTTCATCGACTACCTCGAAAAGGGATATATAATCAATAGCGAATACTAAATAGAGTTGTTGGATCGTTTGAATACAAAAATCAAGTACAAACCGGTCTCATATGTCTAAGAAAAAACCACTATTTCACCAAGACAATGCACCGTTTCACAAGTCGATGCCAATGATTGTTAAATTGGACGAATTAGACTTCGAATTACTTCCTCATCCACCGTATTGTCCAGATATGGCTCTCAGTGACTACTGGCTATTTGCTGCTGTCAAAAAATGCTCGCTGGTAAGAAAATCAGCTCAAATAAAAAAGCAATTGCTGGAACTGACTATTTTGAGGCAAAATACAAATCATTCTACAGGCACACCATCGCGATTAGAGAAGCGTTGGAATGATTGTATTGCTCTAAAAAGGAATTACGTTGATTTTGGCAAAAAATGTGTTTCTCGAGGGGCTGTGTTTTCTAAACACTCGATTCCAGATATCATTCTGTTGTTCCTCATTAACCGATCCATCTCTGCTCTATATCTTGGTGGGAAAAAATAATATCATTTGGAAACATTATATTTCATATCCCTCATTCAACATTATCTAGGTTCCTCTTGTACCTTTTCCACATTCCTTATACCTCACTGTAATCTCTGAACATGAACACCATTTGAAAAAATCATATACGCACAAAGCTTTTACTTGCAGAACTGATTCTATAATGAGGTGATTTTGGCGATGAAAAATGATGTCTAGAGTGACTGTATAGTTTGGATAAGTTACATTATTTCTAATAATTTGTAACTGAATTATGCGTCTCCCATAATTTTGTTGTACACAAGAAGTCAAAATACTCTAAAGATTCACCATTATACAATACCACTTTAGTTTCATTCATTCCAATTCATTTAATAATATCACATAGTATATTTGATTTCTAGAACATGTTTACAGTTTCCGGACAGTTAAAATAATTTTAACTTATATATCGTATCATTGCATACTTTTCTGTAGAAGCCACAATATATGTAGATAGTACTAGGCGACGAAACTGGAAGTATTCTGATACATAATACTCTCCGCCCTCCAGTCAGATTGGATGTGGAAGTGGGGCTGAGTTTAGCCAGTATAACATATAGGTCTGTGGGCGCCGACGCACCTAAACAGCTACAAACTTCTTGTTGCGAGAGCCACACTTGGTGTCACGTTACACTGCAGCCCATATGTTCAACTGGCTATTATAGCTTAGCTTCCACAGCCAGACTCCCTAGTGTGCGAGGAGTCTAAGAGAAGTAAAAACACAGAGGAAGACGGACAGGCGAAGACATAGCAGCATATACATATTTAGAGTGTGTAAGCAGGAATAAATTAACTCGTAGCTAGCACGAGTCTATACAGCAACTATATGCAAAGATATCAAACCATAGAAAAAAACCAACCAACCGTTAAGGATGGAGACCCTATTTGTATCTGATAAATATCAATATCCGTTTCCTCTCCACTTTTAATTTGAACACAGTCACTATCTACCCTTAGTAAATGGATACATTCACTCGTCATTTTGATAATCTATTTAAAATTGTCTTCGTCCTCATATCGGAATAAAAATCATCTGTGAATTACAGTAAAATTTTTATATACTTACCTTGTAATATGAATCCATTTTTTTTCACAAATATTAACGCAAAATTTCTCATATAATTTGGAAATAACTAAATAATCACATATCTATGGGACAAACGTATTTTTAAAATGACGTTGACATATCAAAGATTGTAACCTACCAACCTTTGACATTATAAGGATACTATTCACATAACTTTCAGAGTTGTTCTAAATGATGTCAAGTACTATAAAAATACGTTAACCGAGGGACTGACAAAAAATACTGTGAATTTCTCAACCACAATTTCAGTCATCTATATGAACTATAGTTATAGTTCGTTTCATACCCTCATGTGTTAATAAAAACAGTAACAAGTTGGAACTCGTTTCGCTTATATGGTCAGCTGCTATAGATGTAACGAAGTTCAAGAAATTTTACGTAATAATATAAGCCTGATCACAAGTTGTATATGTGATTTGAAATTGGAATCGTTAAGGATGAAAAACACAGTCCGAACATTTTCAGACACTAAAAGTAGAAGAAAATGTGCTGAAAGTGAAAAAAGTGCTTCAATTGAGAAATTGTCTAAATGCAGATCCGAACTTCTCAACAAAAAAAAATCACTGATAAAAGTTTAATCCGGACTAGATACGATCGTCCACCAGCTTTAAACAGGCCCGCTGGAGATTAAAAAATCAAATAATGTATAAAAATATATGGAGTGAGCACATATAGTTGATTTCTATGTACTATCAACAAAATTCAAATTATACTTTTCATTTCATGAGACAAAAAATTAAATATTCGGGAAACCTGCGAGGGTTTCCTAGTTACTTAGGGGCTTAGTGCGCATTTCATCACACTTTAGTGACCAGTACAATTCGCTTAGCATATTAATGTACGTTCAACAGTTCGGCTAGAGAAATATTTAAGCAAAAATATGTCTGGTTTAAACAAGCGGAAAATGGATCCTGATTTCCGTCAATTACAAGACTGAACGACTGATGAATGATTCTTTATTTATCATAGTGCGTGTAATGCGATAATTTCTGTTCTAAAAAAACAGTAGCATTGTTACAGTATAATTCCATCGTGGGCCAGTAAAGAAATGTTAGTTGAAAAACTCATTTATCGGGACTCTTTTCTTTGGAAAAGTGCAAACATGTGGAATCAGCTACAGTAGTTGAAGATCAATATCCACAGGCATCTCCAGAAGGCAGGCACTACTCTATTCTAGGGTTCACTTTCTTGTACTTGTTTTTTACATAAAAAATCAATTTAGGGAAATGGCAACAAATTTTTCATTCCCAGTAATCAAATCTAGACAGTAATGTTAAAGCTATAATTAATTTGATCCTCTTATTTGAGTAGGAAATGAGCAGCTTCTGGTGAAACTTTTTTTGAAGAAATGGCAATATCTAAGAAGAGCAGAGATATTCAGAGTGAAAATAATAGATAGAGGAACGGCAACATTTACGGCAACATTTTTAGGAGGAGACATCAAGAGGATGGTAGATGAAGAAATTTATACCAAACGTGCAACTTTGGATAAAAACACTGTTCACGATGGAAGGTGAAATGAGAGAAATTGGAATCACACATCGGCGAATATACAATCAGAATGTTCTGTGCACCAAAAAATCTGATCTGAACCTGACAGCCATTTAAGCAAGAGAAAGGGGGCGCGACCCTGGAAGGTGAAAAAGGGAATCCAAACCTAAGTAATGTGTTAAATTGTTACAGATTGGTGTTCGGGAGAATAAGGGAAAGATTTAGTTGGTAAAAGGAGTGATGAACTTCCAAGTCCAGCACACCGTGCCTATATGCATTTCTTCCGCCAGAAAAAAAATAATAAATAATTAAAAATTTTTGAAAACGTACAGTTTATTAGAGATATTAAGAAAACTTTGATTGATAGATAAACTGATTTTCAAGTATTTTCGATTGTTTTTGATGGGAGTAAAAATTTATCTGATACAGCTCAGTTAGCTATTTACGTAAGAGCTATTGATAAATAAATTACAGTTACAGAAGAATAACTGCAGCTGCTAGTGGCCACTACTGGAAAAGATATTTTTGACAAAGTGTAAACTTCTTTTGAACAAGTTGGAGTGCGCACGCAAGGTGCGCCTTCAATGATCGGTTTTACTGGAATTTTTAAGGAAGGAGCAATGACTATAAACGTGCAAGAATGTTATTTAATATTTCTGCACTGCATTATTCAGAAACAAAACTTGAGGATTAAGTTCACTCGGTTGAATGATGAGGAGGTAAATACGATTGCTCATTAAATTTCGCGTCGGTTTGAAGCATTTTTGAAAGAAATCTCTTGAGAACACTCAATTATTGCGAAGTAAGGTGGCTAGACAAAGGTAAAATTCTGAAAAGGTTTTATGATATTAGAAAAGGAGTGTAGAGGATGTTGTAAAAATGAAAAAGAAAACATTTTCGCAAATTTATGTTCCAGCTTGGCTTTGTGACTTCCTGGTAGACAAGATACTTAAGTAACCTGAACATACGATATTTGATAAATCAGCAATACAATCATTTCATAGCTTTTCAAAACAAAATTCACTTGTGAGAATCGCGAATTTCACAAAAATATGGTCGTTATACTGAAGAATTGAAATCACTGCTCGAGCTTCGAGTTTCAATATTTTTGCAAAACCTCATAAGTGTAATGTGGCAGTTGCTCTTCTTCACCTACAAAAAGAGTTGATCGACCTTTAAAAAGACACAGAAAACATTATTTTGGTAATTGTATTGACTAATGTCTGTTCTAGGAAAGGAAAACCTTGCTGGCATTGAAAAAGCTACGACAGGGCAGATGATAGCCATTTCAGGGAAAACTTTCCACAAATGCCTAATGTCACATATATTTTAACAAAAGATATTATTTTGAAGAATATTAAATTAAATGTTATGTTACCATTCATGTTTTTTTTATTAAGCCCCGTTGTTAATGTTATGAGTATTTTTTATGATCTCTTCAGGAAAGTTAGAAATAATCATTATAGGAGGAATTGTAGCTCCCTTCTAATTGTGAAAAGAATCATTATTTTATGTATAATATAAGCGATTTTCGAGAAAGTCATTGAAAATTCATTGTGGCTATCTCTGGCTTACGTGATGTGAAAACGGATAACTTCAAACTCATCCTAGACAAGTTGTTATTAGCTGGGAAAGATTTTTAAATTTATTTGCTGATGATTGAAAAATCCTACCGTACCTCCATATAATCTCCGTTGGTTAAAGATTCCGAGAGAAACATACAAAGCTGCAGATTCAAAATCTATCATTAAAATTATAATCTAATACCATTTGCTCATTATTGATCCTGAATGCCTGCTTGATAATTCCTCCCATCAGGTAAATAAACTTACTTGCTTGTATATACTTTATTTTAAAGGAAATATATTTTTATTTCGAATAGTGACCTTATTGGAATTATGTTATAGTTCTTCCAATATCAATTGCAAATTATAAAAATTTATATAAAAACCCTTGCCGACATTTTTATTTGATCTACCATAGGCGTAGATACCTCATTTTATATAATTTTATTATTACTATAAATACTTTTTAAAATATTTTTATATATCTTATGCGAGAAAGTATTCGTTAAAAGGCAATCGACTCATTATAAATTGGACAGCATAATACGCCGCTATTGAGACAGATGCAATTAATTGTAGTCCTACTTGGAACTTAAAAAAACATTATTAAACCTTATTAACATGCGACAACTGAATATTAAATTATAAAATGTAAATATACGAGTAAAATGTACCCAAGTGTAAGAGAGTTTTGTTTAAACAGGGTACCAGACGTGAACTGAGCTTTTTTCGTACCCCGTTTTCCTTCTGAAAACGAAATCTCAAAGCAAAAACCTTAAAGTAAACCATAAATTCTTTGAAAATGAAACAAAAGAAAAAAAAACATTCCAATTCCAAAGTATAAATAAATAATCATGGTTGTCAGAACCGTCTGAGCTAGAGTCATTCTGCTAATGGAAATGCATTTATGTTTACGAATGGATGTTTTCATTGGTAAACAGTGGAGATGATGAGTCCACGTGGACTGACGGTTGTTAGATGTTTACCGAATTTTATTCAAGGAGTAAACATTATTTTTCATTTCTCAATTTGGTATGAGTACCGTGCGTATTTATGCAATTAATATTGGAAGAAATATACTCTACTGAGGCTTCAAAAAGAACTAGAATTAATGAAGTATCTAAAATATAGATAAAAGACAAAAATTAGATATGATATAGGATCATAAACGAATTGAATATTTTTTTAAATGTATAAGAAAATGATGTATTTCTCAATTTTCAACTTTAAGTATGTTAGTATGGTAATTACAATAAAAAATGTCTAAATTTGATACGAATAATAGAATCGTTGGATAGAGAAATTATGAATTTTTCCTGAATGAAAGGGATAAAATAGTCTATTCCAATTGCGGCTGTATAATAGTATTGGAGCTATTGCTTATATTTAGCTAGGTAAGTTAAATTTATTAGTAAGTATCTCTTGTTCTGTAAACCACTTGGAACAGACTGCAAAAAAATAAATAATTAATTTTCAACGGTATCAATCACAAGTTGTGAAATTTCAACGTATTGCATTTGTATTATAAGTTATTTCTTTAGCTAAAAAACTAATTAATGAGATACATGATATTTTTTATATCAAAGGTAATATCACTCAGAAAAAAAGGTAATAGCAATGACATGATTTCATCAGATCAAAACTGGAGTCTAACATGAGTACCATATAACTTAATGAGCTGGTAAAATATAATCTCAACAAATAAAGAAGAGATCTAGGCAAAAAATAGAAATGGAAATATACAATAGGTTATCAATACTAAATAGATTTGTCGAAATTTTCAGAATGATACAAGTCATATTTACAATTATAACAATATTTGCTGCAAAAGTCAAAGTTATAGCTTTTTATTTTATTTCAATTCGAGTATTTTAACATTTTTCGAAAAAGATTAGTTTGTAATAATACATTTATCTTTCTCTAAGACTATTATTTGTTACTTTGATTTACACTGTAGATTGGCATAGTGATAAGAACACACTTTTTATTCATTTATTGCACCCACCACCTAAAAATAAATTTACTTAACTACAAAACATTGTTATCTTAAAAGAGGGATTAGACATATATATTATTCCAAATAAAGGATCACCGTGTGCAAGTATTTAGAATATTCTTTATAATTTTTTTTTGTTTCGTCATATCATCTTTTGTCATTGTTACAACATTTTCCACAATGCTAAAATGGGTGAGAATTAAGTTTCT
The DNA here is from genome assembly GCF_026250575.1 of Diorhabda carinulata. Classification (NCBI taxonomy): domain Eukaryota; kingdom Metazoa; phylum Arthropoda; class Insecta; order Coleoptera; family Chrysomelidae; genus Diorhabda; species Diorhabda carinulata. The sequence continues at coordinate 14,778,824 of NC_079468.1, read as the reverse complement.
TCAGTGTGATATGCAGGGTGTGAGCCATTTATTTTTGGTCGATAAAAAGTTTGAAAATATTTTCTCCAAATAATGTATCAGACCGAAAACATCTCTGCTAAAGTTTTGCTTGTCTAAGTTATCAGAATAGGTACCTACAAGCTTTCTTCTATATCTTAGACAGTAAAGAAATATCTTGTGTCTCCTTCTTCAGAGGATTTCCTCTCTGCTTTTTTCCTCTTTTTCTTGTTGTTCCCTTCTATATAGTTTCCTTCCATGGGAAAGTCTTCCATTTGCTTTTCTTCGGTGACTATGGCTTCCGTCGATTAATTTGGGGCTCTCACTTCCATTCTTCGTTCTTTTGTCTTCTATAGTGGTAGGACGGACGTCCTTCTCTTCTTTTTCTTGCGATTTTTCCATATTTTTCCATGTTGGCGTTCATCCGTTTTATTTTTTCTAGCATGTTCTGAATTCTAACGATTAGAATTTCAATTTGCGCCTTTCATTTTCTTCTTCCATTTTTCTCTTTTCTTCTTCTCTTCTTCCCCCTTTTCGTATTTTCACTTCTAAATTTTTATTCATCTTATCGGTCGAAGTTTCTCCCTATTTTTAGAGTTTTTAGGCTCCATGTCTGCAACTTTTTGTTTTGGTTTCCCTATCTTAACCTGAAATACCTGAAAGTACCTAAAAGAAAAGATTAAGCTGTACTGAGAAGTACGGCTATTTCGAAAAACAGATCATCTCTGCACAATCAAATATCTGTTAACATACTCAATTCTTTCATGTGAAGGTATTATGGAGAAAGTTTTATCAGGATCTTACCTGACTAGATGCATTTCACTGATACACGTGTTCTCTCAATGAAATCACTGAGTGGCATCTAATGACAACTCCCGTTGTGTCAATAACGTCAGTTGAAAATAATACACCAAGAATTCATGATGATAACGCGCCAACCTCATAGAAAGCTAAAGGAAAGGTTTGTGAAATCACAATTCAATTTTTAACCAAAAAGCTTCCACAGGGATTAGAAATTTCAGAAACGCTCCGTAAGCGAGTTATAGTGAGCGATACATTTCGCCCGGATTCCTGATCTACCAATTATAGGAAGCCATATTGAATGTCTCGGGTCTGAAATTTTCATGCAAATTTGTTTGGTCTAGAAGTATTTTGACCTGAAAAATTGAATAAAATAGGTCTCAGATCTGTAACTGTAATAGTTTTTACGTTAACTGACGTAAAATATAAAAAACTTAACTCCATCATACAATTTTTTTACTTCGTCACAGGCCTAATAAATGCATTAAACTTTCCAAAAAAACTCACAGAAATTTAATTTTGAAGATGTGTACAACCTCAGTAAATAGTAAATGTAAGGTGAAAATATCTTTATTTTACTGAAATGAAAATTTAAACAAGAATGATGTTATCAAGTGTTACGTTCTGGATGATATTAAGAAAATTATTTGTTTTTGTAATTTTCTGTAAGTTTTATTTGAAAGTTTGATGCATTTATTAGGCATTTAACGAAGTTATTTTATTCCAATCGCAAAAAAGTGTATTTTAGGTAAGTTAACGTAAAAACTATTACAATTACAAGTTTGAAACCGATTTTATCCCATTTTTCAATGGAATCAGGAATCCGGGCGAAATCTATCGCTCACTGTAACTCGCTTAAGAAAACGTTTTTGGAAGTTTTGTTATACTTGTTATATAACTTTTTTCCTTATATTAACCTATTAATTCATTTCCTGAAAGATTGGAGTGCTATCCCGAAAAACCCTTTATATATTTGTGTTCCAATTCTTCTGTTTGTAAACCAATATTCATTCCTACTATATTATGGAACCTTGTCCATAAGAAGCATTAGTCCCAACATTATTTTTTCAATTTTACCGTAGACAAGGCTTTTCATTTTCAGATTTTGCACTATCTTTAAACGTATCATCATTTTTTCAATGGTAACGATTAGTTTCTCCTGCCGAATAGTCAAACCAAACAAACCATTTACAATGAAAAGTTCAACTACTTCAACCACACTTTCGGAATTATTTGGCATCAGAATCACTAGATGAAACGACTTCTAGAATGAAAGACGTCTTCATCACTTTTACATCATATGAAATTTGCGATAAATTATCTGCCTAATTTTCCCTATCACTATCAAAAGCCATTATTTATTTTTTAATAAAACAATAACACAAAAAAGGAATGTTCCAACACCCCTTGCCAGTAAAAGTTTATCTAAAAAAAGTGAAGTATTCGAGTCTGCTTTCTATTTGTATATGTTACGATAGAAGTAATAAATTCGGTGATTTTACATACTCACCACTGTATTTGGTAAATATGATAAATTATTCCATATTTATTAAATTTACCGGTTGGTTTATAAAATCCTTAGCTCATAATAATGAATATGTGAAAAGTTCCTAACTTTACGAAATTGCAAATAAGACATTGAATAATGGCATCGAATAATAATTACTCAATATTATTGATACTAAAAAACAAAAATTAGTTAGGCTAGCTTAGTTTAGGTTAAGTTAGGTTAGGTAAGATTAGATTAGTTAGTAACTACTCAAAAAAAACCTGTACCCTATTCTGCTGGCCCAATAAAATAATCCAAATTTAATAAAAAAAATCTGATTTAATTAAAAAAATTACGAACACTGCCAATAAGTCATTCCCCTTTACGAGTTGGGGATTTTATAAACTAAATGGTAAATTTGATAAATATGAAATAATTTATCATATTTACCAAATCAGTGGTGATTATGTATAATTTTATATAATCTCACAGATTTATCATTTTTTCTGTAACATATAAATTTATGATTGAGTTAGTGCATAAAAAATTATTTGAGTCGACGCTTTATGGTTTTTTATTTTTTTATGTATAAGAGTACAAACTGTAATATACCAGTTTTATTGTGTAAATGTTATGTAAATTAGGCTTAGAGTCGACTCTCCTCAAATCAAACAAATTCGTTGAATTCTAATATTTTATTACTCTCTATTAATTCCACAAAAATACCACAAATACATAGACATTGAAATTGCTTATTTTACAAATATAGTTCATTTCATCTGAACTCATTGCCTCACCTTTTATGTAATATTTTCATTCAAACATTTCCTTTAAATATTTCTGGCGATAACAATAATGTGATGGTAGCATTTTTATTTATTATTTCAGTAAAATCTATAGCATATTTGAAAATCTAAAGAAATTTTTTAATTATTTCACATTTTCGAAATTTTCGCATACATACAGCCCTCCACTAAAAAAATTATATTTCTAAGTTTAAGTGAGTCAAGTCTAATATTTTTGAGATTTTGACAAATAACACTTACAGCTTTCAAATCTGTAAAACCTTGACAAAAATTTATATAGGGTGTTCAGAAAATAATGAAGAAATTCGCTAATTGAAGCTTAATTTTTTCAAATGACAATCCCCATATTTTTACCGTTGGATTCTACGCTTTAAATTAAGGAGACTTTGTATATCTCAAATTAACGGTTTTTGAAGAAACTTAAAAAAATGAAATTTTTATGGTTTTTAATTGTCACCTGCCCATGGCGAACAACGAATAACAAAACTTAAAGTATCAAAAATTAAAATACTTTAGTCAGTTAAAGAGTATTTGAGAACTCTACACTAAGAGGAGAAGAACAAAACTAAAAATTAAACTAAAATAAATGTTTGAAATGGTTGCCTCCAGCTTCCAAACATTTATGGATACTTCTTAAAAACCCGTGATGAGTGACGTTTCGAATTGCATTCCGAACTCTTTCACCGCAAGAAATTTTATTTTATATTTATTTTTATACATGTCTCAAAATCTAGCTTCTCAAAAATATCACATACTCGACCAATTTTAAGCAAATTGCAAGAAAGCTGGTGAAAACAATAAATATATTTTAAGTAATTGTTAAAGACTAGAACTTTTGTACGTTCTTATTGGTTTTCAGCAAGAAGAAGTACCAGAAAAATTACTTCTAGTTAAACGAGTTTAACGAGAGTTAAGGATAGATTTCGTAGCAGATGGCAGATAAATTTATCTAAATTTTTCCAATGTGGGCATCTATTTTCGATTATTTAGAACGTAAAGATTCAAAATTTGGGCAATTTGTAAAGAAGCATAATAGCAGCGGTTAAAAAAAGTCTGGTAGAACTTACCCGAAATGTTAGAGAAGAGTAAGGGATCAAGCTTTATTACTGTTACACATTTTGATCCTTTACATAAGACGTTTTTCAATATAACTTGATCCAAAAGTAGTGAAAAAGTGATTGGACGACCGTTGAAATGATGACATTTAGGATTTTCAAGAATTTTATGCGCCCCCGCTAGGAGATTGGTGTAGTTAAACTGAAAACCAGCTTACAAACCGTATATATACTTATATGAAAAGGGACATGATATTTTGACATTTTCTACATGAGCTGAAATATCCAAAGTGACATGCTTTCGAATTGATAACCTGCATAAACAATATCTTATCGACTCTAAAGTTTAAAACTTTCAAACAACCTAATGAATTACATACTTTCTTATCTCATCACAATTTCTTGTGTTGAAAATAATTTTATTTTAATAAAACGACGCATACTTGAATTGCATATTCATATAAATGATGAAGATATAAATTTTTTGTTTGCACATGGTAATACTTACCCATTGTCGTAAGTATAAATATTATTCACGAGGATTAATTATTTGCGACTCCATCTATATAATATTTAATCTTTAAAGGCACTTTGAGACCTTCATGCTCTTTGGATTATGAATAATTGAAGCAAAACTATTACATCATGAAGACTAATTGTAAGTTTAACTAGTTTGTGTCTGTTTTATTAACTAATTCCAATTGAGGCACATGATAAAAGCCATTAAATCAATATTTTATATACAGCAAATAAGAAGACCATCAATCCATTTTCGTTCGGTCTATTTTATTTTAGTGAATAGCGAATAGCAATATCGATTCATATACAGTTAAAGAAATAAATGAAATTTCTATGTTATTCTATATAATAATGATTGCAATGGAAAAATTCTGAATCAATGGAATTTATATACAGTGTGGAATTATTATTTATATTCTTTTGTATGAGTATTACGAAAAATGTTGAGATATGTTAACTTGAAATAAATTACCCGAGTTCAAACATATATTTGAATATAATGTGGAATTCACAAAAGTTTAGCAAACCTGGTTCTGATTAATTTCATCGAAAGACCTTTAAAAATCTAATTTCCACGATCTATTCCAAAGAGGATATACATATTCTGGATAATATTCACCTGATTAATGTGTTCGCTCCAGTCTTTATCCACAAATCAAAACAATTATTTATTATCAAGTTGCAGAGGCTTGCAAAATGTTTGAACCTTGGAGACTATACCTATTGAAAAATACTTTTCGGTTGTCAGTTTTCCGTCTACAAATATAGTTCCGAAAATATGATTACTCAAACCTTTTGAGCATATGTCTCCATCTAATGAGGATTAATTAGCCTGTTTTAGGATTCCATATCGAGCTTTGAAAAACAACAAAAAAGCACATGCTGTCGGTTTGATGCAATTACGAAAGTGTTGTTTTTTTGAGCTGCTTCCACGTAACCAAACGATCAATTCTGATGTTCACTGTCAACAATTAATGAAACTGAATGAAGCAATGGAAGAAAAACGGCCAGAATTGTCAAATCGGAAAGGTTTAGTGTTCCAACACGATAATGCAAGGCCTCACACATCTTTGGCAATTCGCGGGAAACTATTGGTGCTTGGCTGTGAAGTAATGCCACATCTACCATACAGCTCTGATCTGGTACAATCTGATTACCATTTATTTCGAAGTTTGTAGAATTCTTTAAATGATCAAACTTTCACAAATAACGATGACTTTCAATCGCACCTGGTTAAGTTTTTTGCTGATTAGGACCATGAATCATGAATTCTTTGTTAAAAAAAGTGTTTTATTTCTTACTACAAAACTGAAATTACTTTGTCGCCAACCAATACATAAATTTCGACTTAATGTTTTGAATCTTTGATAAAGTCATAATATGGAAATCGGCATATGAACTTTTCTAGTGAAGAAAATTATTATACAAGATTTATTAGACACTATTTTGTCGCGCGCGTTTCTAAAGCAACGAGTGTCACAAATATTTTTTTATTTTTATTCCATTTTCTACTTTAAACTAAAAAGTTGTTTGAACATTATACTAGGAAAGGTATGGTTACTATAATTCGTTGGTAGCACTGATAAACAAAGCTTTAAATTCTTGTTTGTTGGCAAATCAAATATAAAATAATTCAAACCTAACCTTAAAAATACAAAAAAAAGGGTGGAGAAAGAAGTGAAGAATTTAATTACACACCTCCAGGATTACGTAAATTAGAAGCAAAGGCCATACATAATTTGCTTCCGAAAAAACCGCGCACCATTTACAAAAAAGTCTATCGGAACTTTCGATTATGGGGCGACGCTAACAATGTGCACACAATAACCGAAAATGTTATGTTTGCTTATTTTGAAATTATGAGTATAGATACAAAATTATCTACCTTGTGATCCACAAATTCGAGGTTGCTTACGTATAGATAAAAGCATTTTCGCAAGGCTATTAACCTAAAAAGTCCAAAGTTTTGAAATCTGATGACATTCCTCCTGCCTCTACTATCTACGTAGCACCTATTTCTGTGAAAACCATTATACTTTTGATAAATTTGATAGTTACTCCAAATCGTTTATGAGATCATTAAATAAGTCGTCTTCACTTTGTTTTATTCCATACTTAGCCTTGACAGGTCGTCATTTCCAGCGTAAATCGTGTGGATTACATATCCACTTATATGAGCCCCTGTAGCTTGTTGTGGAAAAACGTTGCTTTTATTTTGAACACAAACTGAAGGTTGTGTGTTAGGTTTTGACCTAAATCGTTGTTGGGTACTTGACTTAACTCAATGATCACCTTAGGAGTTCACATACAAGAACAGTGATATTTTCCACGGTTTCCTCCAAATTTTCTTCCCTTCGCTACGCTCTCTCCGCGATCCCATTTATATCTTGAATGTATTGAATTTCCGATATTCAAGAACTTTGCAGATACCCTAGGAAATGTGTCTAAGATAATTTATTTCCTGGAGATTATATACATTTTACAAGGAATTCTACACAACCACGAATTACATATATTTTCTTTATGGTACAAATACATAAAAATATTTTAAGATATAATGAAAACAAGTGAATAGGCAGCACATTTCACTGTAATGATATTTCATACTACCTGGGAAGTGAATCGTTGACAGACGAGAATGTCTAAAAACCATGATATATGGTCCCATCTGTTTTCATTTTCTAATGTATCTTCACTTTTAAAGAAATAACAGCATTTTCTATGTTTTCAGTGTAAAGTGAAATTAATATAAGAACTTTGCGACTCAAATATTAATTTATATGAATTGGTATGCTATAAAAACACTCAAGAGGTAATGAAATTTTCAATTCTTCTCAATATGATGTGTATCTTCCAAGTTCACTTATGACCGCAGCTAACCGTCTTCTGATGTTACATTACGAGTAATTTATAATTTGCTCCCGATTTTCCACTGCAAGGACATTAATTTCGGCTCGATTGGATTGAGGTTTTGGGATTATACTGACTAATCTATTACATTTATGTCAACCTCCTTCAGAAACTCATCCAAACAACGAGCCACGTGAGGTCGAGCATTATTATGTACTAGGCATGTCATGCTCTTAGTTAAATTCTGCTAGGTTTGTGCTACTGGTGCTGTGAAATTATTTTTTTTATTATTGAAAGTTCTATGAGCTGTTAAAAAATGCAAAAAAAGTTAGCTCAGCTATTTTAAAATTTCTGAAAAAGAAATAAGGTGTAATTATGCTAGCTCTTTGCTAGCTAATTGTAAACATTAATTGGAACAACTTAAGCAAAATTTGTTTTCTTTTTTTTTTGAGAGGTTAGCCAACCACTTTGTGGTTGTGATGTGTGGTGCTAGCATCCTAGGCCACTGTGCAGTCGGTACGAAAATTATTTATTAAAATTCCATAATTGTGGATTTCATAGGGGCAACAAAGTTGACACAGGATTTTTTTAACGCAAAAGTGAGGGTTGTGCTGGCATCTTAAGCCCCTGCGCAGTTGGCACGAAAAAGTGAAAATAGTGAATAAGCTTCGAAAATTGCGGATTTCATAAGATAACAAAGTTCACCACATCCGTACTTGGAACAGGAATTTTTTATCGCAAAAGTAAAAGTTGTGCTGAGTTGTGCTAGGCGACTGTGTAGTCGGCATAAAAAATTATTTCGTCAAAATTAATGATTAAATCGCTACAATCGAGTAATCGTGAATTTCATAGAGACAAAAAAGTAACAACTATCGCAACTCAAGTTATCAAGGAAAAACTTATATAATAAAGAACATATGTGCATTTGACAGTATGTGTCAAATTTTGGCGCACCGTCTGCAGAATAAGGAGGCATATAAAAAGGTGTAATAGTATAAAATCACCTATCTACGGTGTGGCGAACGAGTTGATCAAAAAAGATTTTGAGTCAAAATTTTTTCCGTTCTCTTGGCAAATGACCATATTCGAAACGACCGAAATGAGGACGAAAATAATATTAATGCAGAGATCAACATAGGAAATAACGCCAAAGCTTTATTCAATGAGTGTCCAAGCGTTATGAGGGACGATATTTGCCAAGTGTGCGAAGAAAATAAACGAAGGAACAACATCTTTTTGTCAGTTAACACCAATACACTAAGAGATAAAAGATTCAAAGAACTGAAAAAAGATGTACAGCATTATATCATGCCAAGAAAGAGTTGTGGACAGGATACAAAAATACAAATTCGATATTGTCCACATCTACTTTTGGAAATTGGCATCGGCGACAACACGAAATAGCGCAAACAATCGAAGTAGCTGAATAGAACCAAACTGAGCAATATTCTCTAGCCGGAATCATTGAATTTCACGGATTCTTCCACCAAAACAGTATCGATCATTATACCAGCTACGTAAAAATGGGACCAGCATGGATACATTTTGATGAAGGTTCTAAGAAAACCCATGTAAAAACGGCATCCAGCCAAGATAAAAAACATGACCACATGGCTGTATATACTAAAAACTAATGAAGAGAAACGAAGAGAAGGAAGAAAGGTTCTATTCGATATTTATACATAAATTTTCCAAAATATATATTTCTTTAATATAATGCTATAATGCTCACAATTATTTTCAAATTGTAAGCAAAGATTATCGATACTTATTTTTATGGGAAAAACAAAAGTTGAAAACGGACAATAGCATGAAATGCATGTTTTATTCTCATTAAATTCAAGTTTATAGCGATAATTAAAAAAATTCCGATGTCCAATGACAAAGAGGTTGATGAACCTGTCGAGAAAAGAAAAAGAAAACAAAATTTTAAGGTGTTTTCCAATTAGTCTCTAGTGGCACAAATAGCACAAAGTTATCACAATTGAACCCTATTTCTTTCGAAAATCTAAAATAAATGAACTTCTTTTTAAAATTTTTACCAGCTCATAGAACTTCCAATATTGAAAAAAATATTCGCAGCACAAGTAGCACAAACCTAGCACAACTTTATTTTTTTTTAATTTCGAACTGGACCCACATAACCTCCAACAGAAGAGACAGTGGGAATGAAGTTTAAAAATTGACAATTGTCTATACAGAATTTGCTCTTCGAAATTCGGTTCGTTTTCTTGTCTTAAAGCAGAGAATGACTATATAACTATTAAAGGGGTCAAAATTGGAAACATTGATAGATAACTAAAGAAAGATTGATTCATATACGTCGCGATTGAATTTTCCTTTTGAGAACTTTATGAAAGAAGTTAACAAGAATGAAACTATTGATGACATCGTGGATGAAACTGATAATGGATAAAAATAAATTGAAATAACGGATTAACTATATTAATAAAAGTTTTCAATAAAAATTTATCGTCCATCGTATTTGGTTAATTCAGCTGTCCATTTCTATGATATTTGTTCGTTTTTCATGCAGATTCCATACAGCGTTTAACGACAAAAAAGAGGAATTAGTTTCTATCTTAGTTCGCATATATTTCAGAATTAGAACAGATTTTGTCCTGCGAATGACGGTAAAAAAAGTGTGAACTGTGTATTTGGATTTAGATTTTACCTTCTCTTCCTTTCAAAATCTACCGTGAGCCGAGTGTGCCTTTTTTATGGGTAAAAGCCACCACTATACGAAAAAAATTTAGATTGGAGCATGTTATCAATTGAAATTATCTTTATATCAGTTAAATGAACGTCAATTGACGATTTTCAATATAAATTATGATTCATTAATCAGTTTCGGCTCTCAACAGCCATTCGTTATGACAGAAATCATTGAACCATTCGAAAAATTTGGTGAAATACTAGTTTCCAGCTTGCAATCATCTGTAAATGTTTGATGTGTTCAATAATTTTAACCGAGAGCAACACATGGTATTCCTTTGAATCGTGGAAACTGTTTTGGCTTCTCTATACAACGTATACAGGGAATATAACTAATATAGCCAACTCTCTTCTTCTTGAACAAATATTTTACATGGCCCTAAGATAAATTCCAAAAATTTTCAGAAAAAAGCTCAAAATTTTATACAAACTTGGGCTTATTACCGATAGTTTTTGAATTATTCTGAAAAAATAGATTTATCGTTAAAGTACTTCAAGCTCAATTTTTTTTTCAAAAATAAGTAAGTGGTTTGAACAAGTCAAGCACTCAAAACGTATTATTAGAACATAAATAAAGTGAAAGTTTTGTTTCTAGGAATGTTTAAAGAAAGCAGAGACAAAAGTTTCTGAAAAGACTTTGACAGAATTTATATGTATTTCCTCCGAAAAATAGCTTGGTTTTTGTACATAAAAACTTTCCATTTTGACGTCAACAATTGCGTTTGTATTGGATCTGCATACATTATAAATAGCAAATTCTGTTGTTTTTTTTTATAAGCTATAATTTTGTTCTTTGGAGGTTCTTCGATTAAATATTATTCCAGTTATTCGCGAAAAACTTTTGGAGAATGTAGATGTTTTGCCAGAAAACCGACAATTTTAAGCACAAATAAGTCGAAAAGTATGGACTTTCAGAAAAGTCCTTTGAATTAGTCAATGTATCGACTATCTACTTATTTTCAACGAAACAAAGTAATAAAGCAACTCTCAGCACAAGGCAGACTTTAAAATAGAAGAGAGTGCTGTATGGATAAATACACGGGAAATTGGTCATCGACTAGCCTAATTGCAAAGATATATTCAAGTAGCATAAGTAAACACAACAAAAAATTACTTCGATAAAAATTGTATAAAATACGATATCGCATTTCTTGATAAACTAAGAAATGATCATTCACGAAATACAAACTACTACTTACGGCCGGTTTCATAATCTCAACCTAACTGGCACTTTAACTAAAAGTTCCTTTAAATTAAAGGGCCCTTTAACTTGTTGTTAAAGTGAAGTGCTGCCATAATCGAGTAATGACTCCTTTGATTTATTTTCCACGTTGAAAGGGGATTGATACTACTTTGTTCTCTTTCAATACGTGTCGTTAGAAAAAGAAACACAATAAAACGTAGGAGTGTTATTTTGTTAGTAACATTGCTTTTGATTTGATCTTTGGTGGCGTGCTCTTATGTTTGCCAATTCAATTCTTCAATTCAATTATCTTATTCAATAATTATTTTTCTAATTATTAATCGTATAACTTAAAAGTTTTACATTATTGATGCACAAGTTTGATTTCTACGAAGTTCCTTGTTCTAACAATAGATTGATTGTATAAATAGTCAACGTTTGTAATCACGTTTTCCAATTTTGTCATCAAGTATCTCTGAATGCGATATCCGCTGTGATCCACTAAAAGATGTCATGCAAATTGATCTTCCTCAAACTACCTTCTGAAAGCACAGTTATGAATATTGTCTGGTCGTGAACGGAACCTGGCCAACGAGCTACAATGTTACGAATCCGAAGCCGAGCATCGGATAGAGTTTGTACGTTTTTATCTATGTCGATATATTTTCGTCTTTACATGAGCTTGAACTTAATGTAACATGATATCTAGTGAATTATCTCGCCACTCCTGATGAGAATCATTCAAAATCTGTTAACCATATATTACGTTATACAATATGTCTCTTATTTTATAATTATTTATTACCTAATATCTGTGAAAAATCATGAATCTACCCATTTAATTTCTACTTACTATTATATTCGTTAAGATTTATTGTAAAGTCATCGTCCTCAACGTCTTACTTAAGCGGTTCCATATGTCCATTAGACATTTGAAGTTTCATTAACTTATCAAATTACTTACCCTTATTTTTGTATTGATGTGACTCTAACAACAATAAGAAATATAATTATTTATAGCTCCCTTATACAATAGGACTAGTATTTAAGAGAGCATAAACGCGTATAGAGTGTTCTATATAGTCTTAATATCCAACGGTAACAGTAGTCAGATAATTAAAACCACCCTATTTATATTTCATGGTAATAAATAGTTTCTCGAAGCTTTGAATGAAGTTATTTAAAACATTTCTGACTCCACCTCACAGTTCAAATTAAAAAAACATTTAGAGTTGACGTCAATAATGAAACGCGCGCCTGAAATTAATGGAAACTTTAAATATTTAATTTAAATACCTGTTCTTGTCAATAATTTAATAAATAAAATGGTAATGAATCAACGATCGTCACAAAGTTTCATGACTAATATCAATTTGTGTTTACACTATTACAAAATAATTGAAAGAGGCTGACGTTATCGTAGAAAAATTATTTTTATCACCATTATCTCTTTCACCTGTATTCGACTGATAAAAACAACGAGTATTAGTGACAATGAACAACCTTTTAGTAGTATAGTTTGGTGTTAAATAATTGAATATTTATAGTTTAATTATGAATAAGTGCGTATTGTTTACAATCCTCAATTTGATGATCATAAGAAACGTGCTCTCTGAAAACCATGGTTTATATGAAGAATATTCGATAAGTATGTTTTTTATAGTCGTAGTTCAATTAACTCAAATATTACATTCAGGTACTTAAGGTATATAAAACAATAATTTAATTCTCCTTATCCAAATACGATCGTTAACTTTGAGGTACTACTGTAAATTGAATTATTACATTTTTTTGTTCTATTCGTGTTACAATGAATAACAAAATATGTTGATGCGAATTATCCAGCAAGTTGAGGCGGTTTATCAGTGAATTGTAATGTTTTCTTTAGTTGATAGAAATACGAACATAATAAAACCATATAAGAATGAATTTTCAAACATTTTTACCCTCAATAGTTTAATTAAATAGATTAAATTCGCTTTAAAGTAAAAATAATCCTAAACATGTGATATAAATTAAGTTTTAAATGTTAATCTCAACCCTCAAAAGTATGTATTTGTACAAAAAAATTCATTTACATGTGTAAATTATAGTCCTTATTTTAATTAATTATTGTAGCTTATGAAAACTTTTTTAATCAAAATATATCAATAGGAACGAAAACTACATCCATTTTGAATGTTTTAAATTTGAAAAGGATTTGAAGTGATTAACTACCTCAAAACTGAAATAAAAATTGTTTCGCAATATAGCGGTGTAACTGACAGATAAACAATCAACGAAGAAAAGTAAAGAAAATCGTGTAAATAATTTTCTTAATACTTAAATATTATTTGAGTTCGTTTATAAAACAATTCTAAATTTTCACTCATGATTTTTTATGGAAATGGATTAAAAAATATACTTACATTTGTGTTATTATTCAAAGTAGTTGCAAATTATTAGATGTAGTGTTTTGATTGCATTGGTAAAGAAGTTTCCATACATTGGGGCCAACGTTTGGAGGACTAACTTGCCTATGTTCGTGAAACGTTTAATACAGTGCCATTGGCGTCAAGGTCATTTCTTTCTACATGCAAGATGCGGTGAAGAGGACAGCTCTAGTTACTTTTTTGTTGGTAACCGATTCTATTTAAAAATATTTAGACTCTTTAGACTTTCTTTCCACTTGTCCTCATTATTATTTTTATTTAGACTCCTAAAATCTTCTTGAGATGCTGAGCTTTAGCTCTCATACCATTTTATTGGTGGTCTGTCTAGTGACCTTTGTGTGATTAGTTGCTGGTTTTTGTCTCTTAAGTTTTCCGGCATTCTTTCAACTTGATCTCTCCTACCTCTATGAAGTTTACTCCATTAAATGTTTATATCGTTTTCATTCCAGTTGTCCTCATTATTCTTTTTATTGTTGACGTTTCGGATCTTCTTTCCGTTGTTTATTGAGAATAGTTCTCACACGTTTTTTGTAGATTCTTAAGTATCCGCTGAACCTTGGTACCTTTATCGCTTAAGCTCTCGTTTTCTCTATCAAATCCCTGTCGCTCAATATTGCAACTCCAAGGTAATTTAAGCAACAAGTAAGTAAACTGTGATATCTCTGTTTTAGATAGTTACACAAGATGTAGAGTGGACAGTGATTGTATGAAAATGAGTGATAATTCATTTTGTTTTGATAACGATGCGGATAAAGTGGGTTTCTGCAAATGTAGAGAAGGATATGATATGGTTAGCAGAAATAAAACATTTTTCGCTTGTCTAGGCCGTGAGTATTTGTTATAAGTATAAGTTTGATTACCATCAAATGATTATTTTTTCATTTAATCATTTTATGAGTGATATTACCAAAGTCTTATGTCGTTTTCAATTATTAATATGACACATTAAACTGCACGGAAATAATGATGTGAAGGACAATGCTTTCCAGGAAAACATGGCAGTCGATTTTATTGTTATATAAAATCACATATTTCATATTAAAAAGATGTGCACAATGACAATAAATATTATAAAGACTTAACTATAAAACTTTATTATTTTAGAAATCCTGATAACGTAGAAGTAGGAACATTATTTCTAAGTAGTTCTAAAGAGTTAAAAAATGCTTCTCCACGCGAATATTTTATTGTCGCAGCCATTTCTAAGGTCTGGAGTCATTCATCAGCAAATCTTGAAATATCTTGAATCTGTTAACTTCATCAGCGACTATTAATACGGCTTCCGTGAACATAGATCAACCGGGAACCTACTGGCCTATGTCACTAGCATATTGACTGAAGACATAGAGAAATATGGAGAATCCAGAGCAATCGGACTTGACTCTGTCAAAGGCTTTTGAGAGAGTTTAGCATGTGAACCTTCTAAATAAATTTAGATCGTACAGTTTGTCGTTCTCACTTCTTGGCTGGCTCAGTAGCTTTCTCAAAAATCGATCCATCTAGGTCGGTATCGATAGATACACCTCAGAAAGGTTGGAGATCAACACTGATGTTCTCCAGTGTTGACGATCTACTACTAATTAAAAACCCGATCTATATCTTCGCCGACAATAGCACACTGATGTCGTTCAAATCAACCGCTCCGATAAACTCGGCTACCGCCAAAATACATAGACAGCATTAGATAACCACCATTAATGCTAATCTTGAAAATATTCTGGAACGGAATGGAAGTACATAATACGATTGATTTAATACAACAAAGACCCAGGCTGCTATTTTTAAAAAGAAACTGGAACTGCAGCTCAGGATTTGGTTCTATCTGGACATAAAGTATCACCTTCACCGCAAATTCGCTAGTTGGAGGTTGATTTAGTCAAGGCTGCTTCACAAAAACTTGGAGCCCTCTTCAAGACCAAAAATCTATATACCCCGCAACAGTTTCCAATCCTCTACAAGGCCCAGATTCGTCCATCTATAGAAGATTGCTCGCATATTTGGAGCTCAGCTCCCAAGCATACCCTGAAGATGCTCGACTCAATACAGAAGAGAGCAGTTCAGCTTATAGGCGCACCAGGTTTGACCAGAGACTTTCTGAGCACTACACCCTACAGAAGTTTAAGATCAATATCAAGAGGCATATGAATTTACAAGTAATACAAAATGTATTATGTTATAGTACATGCAATGAATGAACTTATATCCAGAGGACCATAGTCAAATATAGGAAGTCATCTAAACTATCTCAATTTAGTCTATATCAAGATCATTTGAGAATTCTTATTTTGAATTTGCAGCTAACATACAATTTCCTTTTTCATTTTATAATGATCGTAGTTTATTGTAGAATAGATATATTATCTCTATTATTTTCCTATTTCCTGGTTAAACTCTTACCACTAGCGAAAGCCAGGATTAGGATTAAGGTTATTCTTTTTTTCGCTGAAACTTGACCATTGCTATATCAATGTGAGTAATATTATATCCTGGAAGTGTTTTAAAGAGCTTACTAGAATATTTTATATCCTCCGGTTTACTATCAAAGCGCGCCGGTAGAGAACGAGATTACCGATTTCTGTCAATCCTTTATATCAAGAACAAATAATTAAATACCAGTATTTTCAATTACCAACCAACTAGTAATCAACTTCCATCAAAAACGTTTCTAGCTGCTGGATTTGGAGAACCTTGTGAGAAAAACATGCAATGCCAACTTATATTAACGGAAAATTCGGAATGCTATGAATCAACTTGTAGATGTAAAGATGGATCCCATTTATACAAAGACGGCAGATGCTATGTATCAGTACGTAAGTATTATTTAAATTGAAAATATTTTGCTGAAATTGGTCTTTTCATAAGACAATCCACCATTCCAATACACTTCGATGACCACAAACTAATTATTATTATGTTATTTAATAATTATATTCATACAGATTCTGTTAAAATAACAATCAAAAATGGACCATATTGATAATAATCTAATATTCGATTGAGTGGACAACTACTATGAAACTAAAAAATTTCGATAGTTAAATATATATTTTTTAGTTTTGGATGATTATTGCAGTAGTGACGGTAACTGCTGGATGATGGATAACAAATTTGGTAATTGCGTTTATGGAAAATGCATTTGTCCATTTGATAAACAAGTACCAAATACTGAGAAAAATGACTGCATAGAAGGTAGAAACCTTGGGGAGTCCTGTGATAATGATAATCAATGTATTTTAGTTGAAAATACGCAATGTAGAGTAACATGCAGATGTGCGACAGGATTTGTATTATCACGTGATGAAACAAGATGCTTGAGGGGTTAGTATGTGTTTTTGTTGCTCAAATATAGGGAATGAAACTTCTGGACATTAAAGAGTCCATAATTTGTATGTAATTCCAATACAATAAATACAAATTGCCCGAAAGTTTCGTAGTTACAGATTAACAAACGCGTTAAATTATAAGAAAAATTTCTGATGTTCAGAATATTGGTGTAACAATCTATTTTTCAGCACTCCTTATGAAAATATCTCTATGTCTAACATTTTGATTTTTTTATCCGTCGAAACAGCCAAGGACCATATTCTATTAACATGTGAGAAACTTATAATTAAATCCAATTTATAATAACACCATTATAAATATTGTAATAGAGTCGAATATTGCATAACAAAACATTTATTTTTAATTGTTCGGATATTTATACAAGGGTTGCAACCCAAGTTTTAAGATGTGGCAACACTGATGTGAATATGTCAAATATGACATTGTTATCATGAAAATTGTCACTTTTGGTGGTGAATGAACTTAGAACATGTTGTCATTCGATTGCTATTTGTGTTGTTCACATATATTTGAAACATTCATCGTCGTGGAATTTTTCACACATCACACCAACAGCAGTGTGCAGATAAACCAATAATGGTCGTACATTGCTATAGGATGAATTTCATAAAGTACGTTCTGCCTGCAAAAATCGATGTCATATGGCATACCATGAGATTGAGGCATACTTAGGCATTAGTGCTTCAATTGTAGTGCTTCAAAAGATGTCTATAAGATCGTGACAGGCGATGAATTATGGATCTACGTATATGAATCTGAAACTAAACAACAATCAACTTTATGGGTTTGGCTCGTCTTGAGAGACGAGCCAAATCCAACAAAAGTTGCTCGCGCACTTCGCAGCGAATGATGGCCAGATTTTTCGAATAAATTGGATATGTCGCCTCCGATACATTGGAGCAATGTAGAATGGTCAATTCTGAATGGTACACCAGCATTTGTTTGCCATAAGTGTTCGAAAAATTTAGGAAAACCAATCTTCAAACATCGAATTAATGGGTCTTCCGCCATGCAGTGCTTCTTTGGCATCCAATGACTTCTTCTCACCATTACCGCAGTTCAAAAATAAATTACGAGGTCAACGTTTTTCTACACCTGATCTCAATCGGAATGTGAAAAATGCTTCGAAAATTGTAACTTATTCAAAAGTATAAAAGAAACTATTTTGAGAAACAATAAAGCCATATTCAATTATAAATACGAGTATTTGTCTATCTCAAAACTTAAGTATCAACCCCCGTACAAAATTTGGCAATCAGGTACAAAAAATTAAAATAGCCAGATTCAACAAAGATGTTGAACTAATTATTTTAAACATCTTAAAGTAACTCTGTTGAATTTAAATCAGGTCTGCTCGGTATCTATTCTAACATTTGCAAGACAATCTTTGCAATGTTAAGCTTTTTATTACCGTGCATGAAGAGGTGTGAAGGTTACTGTCTTCTATAAATGGGGCAAACTTAATCTTTCATAATGTTTCTGTATTTGAAGGGCGTGTATAAATAGTTTTGTAGGTGCCTCAAAACATACTCCATCAAGAACATTTTTGATCAAACACCAAATGACTCTTTTGGAAAAATAGTACCATAAGAAAATCTTTCTTTAGTTCTGTGCCATACGTAATTACCTTAATCTAGAGATTTTAGGCTCACTTGTGTTTCTTCTGTAAGCAACACTGTCTACCAATCATATAATTCACATAATCTCTAGTGAATCTTATTCTGTATGATTTAAAGTAAATAGCGGTTCAGTAGAAGGCGTTCTACTGACCAATCCAAGTTATACAGACTTCTCATGGACTTGTATAGATGATTTGAATTATTTTATAATTCTTTTGGAACACACTGTATTTATTTTATATGCCTGGATAAAACAATAATAATTTGACGTTCTGAAATGGATATTTTTGGACTTTCTTTCCTAATTTTGTTGATATTGTGAATTTTCTTATAGAAATGATACATTGACTTGAAGTACATCACAATCACCCGATATCTCTTACTTTCTTTTATATGCAATCGTGCATATTGCATTTGCAACAAAGTTAAGTATGATTATTTATTCAATACTGTTTCATATTATTTCAGCTGCAACAAGATTTTTTGATTATTGCGAAGAAAATGAGCAATGTAGTGCTTACTTGCAAGGTAGTACGTGTATCTCTAATAACTGTACATGTTCCGAAGGTTTTCATAATTGGAATACCCAATGTGTTCGATCTGCTGGACTAGGTGGTTACTGTTCTAGTATTGAAGAGTGTATTCCTGATCCAAAATTCTCAAATGTAATAAATTGTATCGACGGAAACTGTCAATGTTTACCTGGCTCTTTTGATGAACAATTGGGCTGTAACAGAGCGGTATCCCAGCAGGCTGGGTATATTTTTATATTTATTTTAAGTAGTAGTGTTCTCAAATTTCTATGACCTAATATATATTTTTGTAGTTACTTCTGTTTTCACTCAATTGATAATACCTACCTACCTATGAATTACAATTATTAAACCTTTCCAATGTAATTTTAAGAATGAGAATAATCAAACAGTTTCTGCGAAGAAATAACAAAAAATTTATCTTATATGCAATAGTAGACTCAAAATTCCTTCATACCAGGGTAAAGGGATACAGAACATAGTCTAGCACAGTGAAGTCTCGATAAACCGAAATGATTGGGACCGGATTCATTTCAGATTAACGAATATTTCGGATTAATTACCAAAATTTATATAAATACAAAATCCATCGTATAAATTACATAACCTGGTACAGTATAAAGCGATAAGGACAGTTTGTTTCATTTTATAACATCTTAAACAAGAAAGCGAAAGTTTTCAAACGTAGCAGAAGTATACAGTAAAAGTAAAAGTAGTTTTCTCTTTTAGGGTATCACATTCAAAATAGAGTACAGTACATACCAGTATCGTACTGTAGCAGCCATTAAATTTATCAGATATCACTGAATAGTATTAATATATCTTTTCTTAAATTATTTTCCACAAATTTCCAAACATATTTAATTTAATAAAACACTATTCTAGTTGACGAACTCAAGATACGGTTTGTATTATGAGTACAGTGTACTAAGTTGCATTAGCGTTTGTTTGGCAATCCTGAAAAAGGTTTTTTCGCATTAAGTTGGAGAGAGAATCACCTGACGGAACAAAAAGTCTTTATTCGGCTGGCGCGCTATTTCCTGCATTCCGCAATCTGTGTCAATGTGAGTGGTTTTTTCTACCGTTTCTTTAGTTTTTGACTCTGTAAATGTAGTGAAATGGCTCCGAAACGGAAATATATTTCGGGTACATCACAAGGTAAACTTAAATTGCTAAAACGCTTAGACAATGGTGAAAGTTTCTCAAAATTGGCTGTTGAGTTTGGACTGGGGAATTCCACAATCACTGACTGGAAGAAAAACCGATCAAAAATAGAACAGTTTTGTATTTCTTCAACGAGTAAGTGTCTTGAATCTCGCCAAACAGTAAAAACTACACCATTAGAGAAACTTGACAGTGCTCTGTTTGTTTCGTTTGTTTGGGCCCATTATCAAAGAAAAAGCTCTACAATTAAATCAATTAATGAATGGTGGCGATTCTTTTTCTGTTAGTACAGTCTGACTTCATTGTTTTAAGAAGCGTCATGGTATTCGAGAATTAGCCATTACTGGAGAACGCCTATCGTCTAATGAGGCTACTGCAACTGAATATTTAAGTACATTTGCGACACCGCAGCAAATATATAATCCTGATGAGAGTGGCCTCAGCTTTAATGGATTGCCAATAAAAATTTTGGCTGGTAAAGAAGAAAAAAGTGCACCCGGTTTCAAAATACGCAAGGAAAGATTAACGATTTAGCCTGTACTAATACTGCAGGAACTCATAAACTTCCTCTTATGGTAATCGGAAAATCGGCAAAACCAAGGGCATTAAAGAACCTAAATGTAAATGCCCTACCTGTCATTTACTAAAACTCAAAAAATGCATAGATAAAAATGCTCGGATAACGAGTTAGTTTGTAGAGATATAAAGGCCATTTTCTCGCCACCCAACGTGACTCCTTTGATCCAGACCATTGATCAACATATATTGCAGAATGTTAAGCTCTCGTACAATAAAAAGTTATTGAGACGGATCCTTGAAGATGAAACACTCATTATTTCAAAAGCTCAAAGACGTAATTTATTGGGTTGCAGAATCATGGGAATCTACAAATGAAAACCTGTTGACAAAATCCTGGAACAAAACGTTGGCCAAGCCTAAATTCTGAAGAAACCCCAAATCAACAAGCAAACAGAAACAATGTTGTACAGGTGCAGAAACTATTACAACTATGAGGACGCTAATGAAAATGATGTGAAAGAGTGGCTACAAGCTGACGATAACAATCATGAAATTTTATATGATCAGCAGATTGTTGATATGTTTCTTAAAGAACCAGGCAACGTGTCACATATAAGAGCGAAGGTGAAGCTGACGTCGACATTGAGCGGAGGGTATACCACTCGGACACCACGACTGCCTTTGATACGTTGAACAAGAGTCCACCTCGGCCTCAGCGGATACGTTGTTCCTGAGAAGTTGGCGTAACTTTGTCGCAACAGAGAGGTCTTCGTTTCTTCGTCAAAAAACTGTAGCGGACTTTTTTAAACCAGTATAGTTTAGAATATTGTTCTCTTTGTTCATTACACTTTACTGTATTCGAAAGATACTGTAACTCTCATCAATACACTAATTTACTAATAAATTTCGATATATTTTTTTTGAAGGGGAAAGTCAAATGAGTGAAAATACAATTTTGAATCGCTTAGAAAACATTCTAGTTCCACAGGGTTTTGTCTCCATAAAAGCCAATTTTTAAAATTGGCACTAAAACAAGAAACAATTTGTTAAAGCGTTTGTCCAAAAAGCAAAAACATCTTCAGCCTAACATCCTTGGAAAAATTGAGTTATTCTCTGAAAATTAAGAGGTCTTTGTAAAAAATGAATATAATAGGTTGTGGCAAGAAGGTAAAATAGTTAGTTGCATGAGTTATAACTCATATTTGGTGCAAACTATATACTTGTACAACATAAAGGTCGATTCACACATATCCGTGCTGTGAAATAACGTGAAAAAAAAATATCGGCTGACGAAGTTCTTTGTAAACTAAAGAGGGATATACGGTGCGTGTCCAAATATGAACGGCATCGTGAAAACTTGGAGTCCTTCATACTGTAAAGAACTGGTCGTTCCCGAACCAACTTGTTGAGAAGCTCGTCGTTCATTTTACAAAAATGAGGTACAGTGAATGAAAATGAAAATTGTTTTGAAGTATTATCCTAATCCGAGTGTGTCTTATGGTCCAAATGTATGCTTAGATAATAAACCGACTTTATCAAATGATAATACCAAAAAAGACAATTATTAGAGTCAAAGTCACCAACAGTGTGGGAAAAGATTTTAGTGGAATAAATATCGATAATAAGAAACAAGGTACTTCTTCAGGTATGCCGAGTAGTAGTCGGAGTATGACACTGCACGTAATAAAATTGGAATTACTGTCTGAAAAACATGTGAAGTCTTTATTAAATAAAGTGTATAAAGTTCTAAACAAGTCTTATTACAATAAACGACATTACATTATATTAGGTTTAGCCAAGGATGGGACAAATAAAATTTCACCATTTTCCACCCAAAAATAAATAGCTTCATTGATGATCTAATAAAAAGTTTTTCTTTGTATTTTACAAAAATATTAGTTTTGTTACGTTACTCCTTCCTTCCTAAGTTATACATAACTTGAATAAAGCTGCATGTTACAATTTTTATATTTCCTTGTAAATTCTATAACTGGTAACTGAAAAACGCGGAAAGAGAAACATCAAAATTTGATTAATTGACTGTTTTCATAACAACAAAAAACAAGTGTTATTTTTCTAATTAAAATTGTGTCACCTCTAGGTCATATATGGTAACAAATAGACACATTGGATAATTTATTGGAGAACAATTAAAAATAAAAAAATGTTCATTTATAAAGAATTATATGTCAAAATTTGTTGTAAGGATGGATCAATAATTGAGACGGTGACAAAAGTTTCCTATTATAATTTTATTTTATCAGCCTATACATAAATATAATTTTAAGTACACTAATACTATTACAGGTAAAATTGTATATTTGGTTGCCGAACTCCTTGATGAATCTGAAACAATTGGAACTTTATTGAAATAATGAGTTTGTTCATATATTCTGCTAATTTTAACAAATTCCTCCCGTACAATAAACAGTCTTGTAGTTTTAAGTTCAATATATATATATATATATATATATATATATATATATATATTATTGTGACTCGACGTATATTTTTCATGTTTAAATTTATGATAGAATATTGTGAGGTAGAAATTTTTTAAAAAACAAATAGATTTGATAATAATGGGAGATCAATTCACTCCTACATCATAGTCAACTCCTGCGTCTTCAAATTACGGATAATCTAACCTAAGAAGGCAGAGCTCAACAAATCTAAACGAATTATGAATTTATGTCATTTAGTGTCAGCTGTTTGTGTATGTATGTGTGTGATCAAATCTAACAAGTTCATTTTGATTGGCCTCTCCTTATAGTTACTATATCTTCTCTTATTATATCTCTAAAACTATAAAACATGAATGAATTTCCTTAACATTGAAAATATTTTTCATGGAGCTATTCAGAGAATTACATGTGATAAGTGGAAAAAGAGTATTTGACATGTTCAAGAAAAGATTGAAACCAAAATGTAGAATATAGACATTGTCATTGATGTGCAGGTTGTGCCCCTTATTATAAATATTGAAGTGGAAGCTCAATGTCATCTGATGGGGAATAAGAAAATATGTTGAGGTGAAAAATGAAGATTTTATTTTAATGTTTCAATACACATATTTTTAAATTTTTAAATGGACGTGTTCCATATTTTGGCCGTTCACCTTTCACGTTTACATTGTATACTTATGCATTAATAATTGTGCATAATTATATATAATTTATATTATTAATCTGCTGTATTAAGCCGCAAATTATTTCTTCTTTCGTCATATTACATGCTCGGCGTTTTAAACTCTAATCACGTGAACTATGTGTGAATATATTTTGATTTACTATTTTTCTCCGATAGAGTATAATTAATTAACAAGACTAAAAATTAAAAAATAATATATTTAAAAGTAAATAAAACTAAAAAGTAAAAAATATCGACAAGATAGGGCTCGTGCTGAACAAGGTTGCTATGTTTATTTTCTGAAGTTGTTAATAATGGAGTTCAAAAAAAATTTGGGCGTTTTATGAGAGTACATAACACAACATATACTATTCTTGCAAAAGAAAAAAATTTAAGCGCCCTGATACTATTATAATGAACTCTATTATTAGACAAATTTCTAACTTCATACTTGCCAACCTTGATCGCCACGACCCCTAACATATCCTTACTTTTACCTTATAGTGCATATTGAACCTTTATAAAGTGTGATTGTTAAAAACCAACTTTTTTATAATATATTTTTAATGTCTTTCACATCAACTACCACAGGCATTTTCTATGTATTGATTTTCATTCAGGTTGATAATGAAACTTTTATAATTTATATAATTCCATTATATAAATGGTGGTAGAAGTTGTACTGTCTTATTTGTTATTTTTTTAATCAAAATAACACAGGACTATATTATTGTCGACATTAGTAATTTATTCATCGCCTATTTGCTTCTTTAAATAAAAAAAACTATAGATGCTGATCAATCAAATTTTACTTTCACGTCAATACTGGAAATGATCCTTTCTAGGCGTGTAATAAAGAATGATAAATTTTATTAAGGTCACATGTTAAAACTGTTGAGTAAACTTCAGTATATTTAAATGTAGTTAAATAGTGGTATGTCAGAATTAGAAATAAAAGATATGGAAGTATAATAAATCACACAAAGAATATTGCTATTGTATTGAATATCGCATATCATATAATACTTACGTGAACATTCTGTATTGTCTTCGTTAGGCACGAGATGAGTTTTACATTCGCAGATTTGTTGCTGTTTACAGTAAGCGCCATCTATACAGTGTTCATCATACTGACATTTTTGGCCAATAACTAAAAAAATTCTTGTGTCAATTTTTGTGCAGTATAAGCTGTTATAAGTTGTTAAGTGTGGACAATTAAAAACTTTACATGTACACTATGGTATGAAAAAAATTGCGTTATAATGAAATGGCCACGGCGGAACAAACCGTATACTTTGGAGAGTACATTTTTCATAATAAATGTTTGATAGTATAGCCATAGATAAAGTGGGATTATTGTATAGACAGCAAGAGATAGTGAACACTGGATCATATTTCTGATATTAGTCGAAGATGAAAGCTTGTTGTACTTATCTGATGTTCATAGTTGTATTCAATTTAATTGGGATTTATTTTCTTGATTTCAGTGTTATAATTCAAAGTTACCATTAGGTAAAGGTGCAATTATTGTCGATTAAGTTATTTGAAACGATTGAAGTGAGAAGTAGAAAAATGATGTTCGAAAATTTTCTAATACTCTAATACATAAATAACATTTCTTTCTGCTAATAGTGAAACAGAATCACAATATTAATTTCATAATAGGCTTCGAATTCTAGATAATCAGAGATTATAATTTGAAATTTCTTCAAAATTCTTAGTAGGTATAGTAAAAAACTTTTTCCCATTTTCAATATTTGGTTATTTTAATATAATGTTAATAAAAATTCTATTAGTTATGAAAATTTACTGTGTTTGTTTTGGTATAATTGAAATACGTACATCATTAGTTACCTTGAAGTGTTTCTATATGGAAGTTTTTGTACATTTTCCATTAGGTTGGAATTTCTGAAACCGTTGGCGATATTCATACTGAATACATTGTTTACATCACCACTACACCAACGATTACACTGTCTGACTCGCGTTTCAATAACCAAGTTATCATCTTCAGAGACTGAAGGTGAACTTGATTATAGAAACGCTCGTCAGACAGTGTAATTCTAAGTGTTGGTGTAGTGGTAGTGTAAGCAGTGGGTTCGGTAGAAAGGCGGTATTGAAAAAAACTGATTATTTGGTGTACTGGAATGTTTTCCGAGAAAAAGTTAAAACAGAACTTTCTATAGGTGATTTATTAGTTGTCTTCATTCAATTTCGGCACAGTTTACCTTAAGTCTCTGAAGACGATAACTTGGTTATCGAAACGCGGGTCCGACAGTGTAATAGTGAGTGTTGGTATGGTGGTGGTGTAAACAGTGTATTCAGTAAGCATTTATCATGTTTTTTATCAAAGAATCAACGGAATTCATTCATTTCGCACTTACTGAAATATATTACAAACATTGCTGAACTCTTAAGTCACTCTGACAAAAAAAAAGTCCTCAAATGATTTGATAATGAAGATGTTATACACTTTTATCTATATCTATTTTATATATTCACTAAATATTTATAAATAATTTCAAAAATTTTAGCTTGGCGTTTTTATATTTAGTTCTGTTATATTTTACTCAAATATTTTCTAGCATTTAACATTAAAATTTAATTAAAAAATATGTCATGTATATGTTTATTATCATAAGTCTTCATAATACGAAATTAGAATGTGGAGGTATCAGTTTAATTTTACTTTTTAATTTTAATTATTTTTATACGCTGCACTAACTGGATAAGTCAAATCTGAGTATAGTGGTTTTAAACGTTGCCTTAGCAGTAGTGTTTAACATGGTAGAATGAAACTGTCAGATGTTCTAAGGTATTCGAAAAAAAGGTCAAATACTTTGTACCAGTGGAACAAGACGTGAAACCAGGGCAACAGAGGGTCAAGATCGTCCCTTAAGGTTATTATCTCTGCTCTGATCTTTCTGAATAAGATAAAACTATCAGGTGCTTTAGTACAGCATTTTCTCTTCACCCTCGTAAAACTAATTATCACAAATCATGGTTTACGAAAGGAACATGTACTTATCCAAGAATATGAGATCACTGTTATGTATCAAAAATTCACATACAATCGTCACATACTCAATTATATCAATAACAATAAATTATTGTACTGGAAAACTATAAAAACTATTAAACAAAACTACTACAAAAATCGCATCTCTACAGCTAAAATTTCCTTGAAAGAAACTTTGTCTGTTATTAATAATTTGAGGAACAAAACGCTTTCATCAAACACTATTGACCTCGGCCCAGAAGAACCCAACAATTATTTCGTTAACGCCTTTTCCTTAAACCTGGAGGTAGATTTGAGCTTGTGCAAACCTTACTCAGTATTCAAAACAAGACTTCTTGAGACATTGATGGGTTATCAGCTAATTTGGTTTTAGATTTTCCAATGTCCCTAGATGTCTGAAAACAGCTATAATTGTTCTCCTGTACAAGGATGGCGAGAAAAATAATACTAGTAACTAATGACTAATGAAAACTCATATATTGCTTTTTCGTTTGAAACATAAAATCTTGGAAGCTCAACAATTTGATTTACTACCTGATTAATGCACTAATGACGCTATGTTTTCTTTTCTTAATACAAAATATACCTCATTTAATAATAAATTTTAAATAGCTTGGATTATCGTGATTTCGCTAATGCCTTCGATTGTGTTCTTGAAATTCTGATTAATAAGCTAGAGTATTAGTGCATCCAAATTGGTCCTTTTTATTGGTTTGAATCTTACCTTGAATGTAGAAAACCACTAGTACGAGCTAATGGTAAAGTTTCGAGTAATTTACCAGTTGGCAGAGGTGCAGCTCAGGATTCAGTTTTAAGTTCAATTCTTTTTTAAGGTATTCATTAATGATGCCACAGACTTAAGAATTACTGGTAAATTTATTTTATATGCGGATGACACCGATGTAACCTGAAGTGGTCCAGATATTCAAGCTTTACATTCCACCATGGGCAATGAACTCATTACTATTAAGTACTGGTCTGACGCGAACTAAATCCTTAAGATACTTCAAAAGGACGATAATGGTCAGCTACATATATTCCACTTCCGCCACACTTGAATCCATCTCCTAACTAGGTTTCTCAAGATTCTCGGGTTGATTTCAAATGGCATTTATCGGATATAATCGAGAGAAGGTAGAGAAATTTAGAGAGGCATCCTCAGACTCAGAAACTCAATTAGAGTGAAATTTCAATTTTTCGCATATTACTCAAATATTCTAATGAACTCTGATTTAGTATGATATTGTTATCTGCCTACAGTTCAATGCAAGTCTGAATACCTCACTAAATCTAAAATATTTTTGGTGGTCTGAATTAGAGTCGTAGTGATAACTGTTCTTAATCACTTGATATCAAAAGTTATATTCTTTATTTTGAATTTTCAAGAATATATACTCGTAGCTAATAATTGTAGGTACCTTTGTTGGTTACAATTCAGAATTAATACAACACAAAAAAATTAACCATGATTCAGTATATTTTCGATATTTCATTAGACAAAAAAGTTTTATTATTATTTTATGGTCACTCTTCTCATCAAGTACTATAAAATGATATACTATGTTGGTTCAGAAATTATTTCAAACGAATCAACTTTAAACTTGAAAATACTGAAGTTTTCATGTAAATGGAACTGAATTGTATTTATACCCTATACATACAAGAATTTCATAATATCCAGTGGATTTCTTACAAACGAACAACAATGGAACGAACCCACATATACTTTGTAATTTATTACCAAAGGTTCTCCAATGTGTGTTCTAAAATATCGGCCGACGGTTTTCAATGTGATTTTGATTTGTAAATCGCTCAATTGATGTTTGAAGTTGATAGTAATAGTTGGAAAATATCGTTTTTATTTTCTTATTTCTTAATCCTTTTGATATGTATATGCTTCTAAATGTTCTTGATTTTAGGTCTCTTCTGCTTTAAATTTTTCTAATGATTTTCATCTGTCTCTCAAAAATTATTAAAAAACAACTAATAAGAGACATAAAATCAAAAACATTTAGAAGCATCATTTTTAATTAGATAAGGAAGTGGAAATATTGAAAATTGAGTAGTGTGCGCAGATTGAGATTACATTTTTAAAAACATTCAAAAACACTGGGCGCGTTTGTGATTCATTATATTTTCATAATTTGTTTTAGATTGGTTCTATTTTGAAACTGAATGAATAATGCATACGTACATTATTGAGAGGAATGGAGAATTTCTAATAGTATCTATATTTCGTAATTTTGCTATCTCTAATTTTGAATTTGGTAAAAATTGCATACATACTTCCAACACATTTGTCCCAATATTTGTTTGGCCTATAATAAGGAGATATACATTGACATGTTCTATTTCTACTGCATAAGTACGCCCAGTGTCTACATTCTCCTACGACTGTACATGGATCATTAAGTTCACCTAAAACAGAAAAAATATTCAATGAATACAATATTACTTGGATTACAGCATCGAATACCCATATCTGTGTTGTATATTACATAAATTGTCATACAGTGGGGAGAATACAAATAAAATAAATTTATTATCTTGTTTACTGCATTATGAAAAATTTCTGAAACACGTCAAATTTGAATAATGAATTGACCCTTTTTAACGGGAAAATGTTCTCACCATCCTTCACTATTCTCATCTAAATCAGGATATTTAATTTTATACACAATATACAATATCCTCATTCAGAAGAAATCCAATAAGCCAAGATTAGGTAATCGTGCTGCCCATTCTATCGAGTCTCTCAATCCTATTTACTGATTTGGATATATATGGTGTCCAAGTTCTACCTTGAGTTGATTATGTGTTGGTTTTCTATTTTGCAGGAACTATACGGTAATTGTTTGGTAGATACCATCCAAAAAGAAGAATGTTATGGTTTTTTAAGAATATCATATGGTATTCTGTTGATTTAATAGATAAGGTAGAGACCTTTCAAATGATATATCACACGCGCATACTTTCCCTCAAAATTATGCATCTATTCTAGTTTCTTCACGTCGTACACTTTGGCAAATACAGCCACGCTCATCAAATGCGCGTTACTAGATGATGGTAGTAGGGATTAGTACGGTCCCTCAAGCAGGTATACTTGACTACTATTGTCAGTTACTGTGTCTGTTAGATAGTGAAGAGCACTACGTGGGTACCTAAATAAATCAAAAGTGAAAAGAAGAGTTTTGACTGAACGGAGTAGAGAAATTTTTGCAAATGTAATTTATTTTATGCGTCGGGATGCGTCAGAAAATAAACCTATAAGGAACATTCAAAAATTTCAAGAACGTGTTGGCATTGCCACAGGTGTCAGTGTCCATATTATTTCAATTATTAAAAAGGAGGTAAGGCAAATAGAAAATGGGGAATCTTCATTATTTTGTACTCCAAACAAAAAAAAATATCAAAACCCAACGTCTCATGAATAATTAAAGAATTTTACTTAAC
Organism: Diorhabda carinulata; assembly: GCF_026250575.1. Classification (NCBI taxonomy): domain Eukaryota; kingdom Metazoa; phylum Arthropoda; class Insecta; order Coleoptera; family Chrysomelidae; genus Diorhabda; species Diorhabda carinulata. The sequence continues at coordinate 14,748,196 of NC_079468.1, read as the reverse complement.
ATATATATTTTTCTGCGATACAGAATTTAGTAGTTTGATTATTTACCGTACTAATTCACCAAGCACATATTACCCTCTTTGTCATCCGAATACTTTCTCATTTTAACTTCGTGCCTCTCGTCCGTTTCTCTACATTTCCTTCTGTATTTGCCAAACCGTACATAGATATACATTTTTTACCTGCCAACATTTTGTGTTCATTTTCTAGAAATTTTATGGAGGTAGAAGAAATAATGAAAAAGTGGAAAGAGTTTTACAGAATATTAAATAAGGACAGTAAACGGTAAAACGTAAGAGCATCAGAATTTCTCATGTAGCTGAGGAAAAGAGGAACAGATTGAATGACAAAACTTGAAGAAACATGGGAGAAAAGGCAGATGTCAAGAGAACCAGATTTTAGAAATAAAACAAAGCAAAAGCGATAGAAAAAATAATTTAAGAAATAGCTGACGTGGTATGTAATAATGTAAAGTTGAATCAGGAACAAAATCATGGACTTTGATAAAATTATTGAGAAACAAAATCGAAACCAAGAAAGAAATAATGGTACTGATATCAAAAAGACGAAAATTTTTAGAGTGTTTGATAAAAGGCAAGCCTCTTGTAATTTAACCAACAATTAAAGGAGGAAAAACATTAAAAGAAAATATCCAGGTTTTTGTTGAAGGAATGATGACCGATTACTGTTGGACTCTATATTATGTGAAACAGATTCCAAGCTATATAATAATTATTTTCTTCATACCTCGGTCGAAAGTACGTTCTTTCGTCCCTAGTAGCATGGATGAAAGTTCAACATTTACTCCAAATAAAATTTTAAAGGAAACTACGAGTATATTATAAAATATTCCTAAAGAATATAAGAAAGCAATTTTTTTAGTACAACATATAAAAATCGTAGTTAAATAGATATAAGAAAAACTTACTAGTAGCTATGAAGGATAATTTCACCAAAAATTTATTAAAATTTACTGGAAGGGCTACCTCTGGTAAGCGTTGTAGATGAAGAGAAAGTTTTGAAATCGAGACAGAGATCTCATTTAACTTTTCGAATAGAGTGGCTATATCGTAGAAGCGATTACTGCGCTACAACGAAATAGTTCAATTGGCATGTTACAAATTCAAATACTTGTGGACTCCAAAATATTTAAATTTTCTAGAAAAATTGTACAGAGAATCAATCTCTTCGATAATTTCGAAATTTAGGACACCATTAGTGCCATTCATACTGAATACACTGTCTACTGCTACTGCACGACTACTTAAAATTACACGGTATAACCAGTGTTTTGATAACTAACTTATCATCTTCAGAGACCAAAGGTAAAGTTTTCATATTGATGGTTGCTTAATTTTGATTAAAATCGATTTCGTTTAAAACATTTTTGCAAGGAAATATATGCATGGAATTCCTTGATAAACAGATAGTAACCAAGGGATAAATCCTATATCTATTCATTATAAATCTGTGATAAAAAAATAGTAATGAATTGTTTTTTTATTTTAACTGATTTCTTTTCTCGGTTTTCAAACGTGTAACAAATATTCATTTGTATCAATGTCCTCATAGATATACATAATTATGTTCGAACTTCCTGTTGCGAAATTATGGTTGATGTCTATCACTGAATAGAATGTTACAGGATGCTTCTAGATAATATTTGTATTTAGTTTACACGGAACAATATTCTGTAATAATATTTTCTACAATTAAAGCAAAAATAATCTGTATACAAGCAAAATTCTCAGTTCTGAATATTATCAATTACACACAGTACCCTCTAAAATTGAATAATTACTCCTACTGTCACCGTTATAAAAAAGAAATTTATCTGTCCAGATTCAGTTTTCTTCTTTGTTTATCATGTGTTTGAACATTTAATCCACGCTTTGGGTGAACACATCAGCAATAGATAATTCTGAAGTGTCTTCTATCTCAATATTTGTAATGAATAAAAAAAAGTCGCATTCGCAGCTAATTTTATATTTTCTTCTTATCTTGTCCTTGTGCCTTTGTAGGCATCGAATATTACATATATTTTCTCAATGCTTTCCTGTCCCTGGTAAGTTTTCTATTTGCATTGTCTTCTTGGTCATAATCTTCGCTTCATCTTTTGTTTTACCATCTCCATTATTTTCTAGGTAAATCTTTGTTGGCCCTTTCCTTCTTCTTACCATATCCTTCAGGCGTCGGATTCAGACTCCATGTAATCTTCCTCTTATTCCTCCTAGGCTTTCCAGTCCATGACGGGTACTTTTGTTCCTTTTAGACATTTTCCTTCATTATGTTCGATTTACTCTACCTAGTAAATTCATATTCTTAGTCATTTTTCCTTGATTTCACTACTTTTCTTATTTTGTTGGCCCATTCTCGTTAAGTATACATACCAACTGAATTATTCCTTTTTTAAGTTAATTATGTTCCTTTTCCTTCATTTTCTTCATATGTTTGTTCCCAATTTTTTGTTACATAAGTATGGATAGATACGACATTATTTATTTTTTTGTTCAATTTACATTTGGTAGTGGTACAGGATATAGGAATGGAATGATATTTAATTCAATAAGAGTTACTATACTTTCGAACCATTTTTCGAAAACATTGGCGTTCTCCTCTTAATTCTTGCTTTCCGAAATTATTATATCATCCATCTCCTGTAGGAATTCAAATTTATGGAGACTACTTATAATATGGTTGATTTTCATTTTACGCAATTAAAATTCACTTCGCACTTTATTCTTTGTGGTAATCGAGGATATGTCTGACAATTTGGTTGTTTCTATTGTTGGTTTTTGGTATATTAGAGCGATAATTATTTTTTAAAAGCTTCCTTATATTTTTTATTTTTATTTGTTTCATTAGTGTTAGTTACTTTATACTTGGGTTAACTACTTAAAACTAAGAGTTTCGTGTACCGACTAAACCATTTCCTGTTCTCACGGGACTAAGAAATAAGTTGTTTGACACTGAGTGTTCACACATTTCATATATAGTATAAGTCTAATTCATTTCATTTTCAGTATAATTCTAATTAATCGGTGCAATACTTTTGAAAAAAGGCCCGGATTCGTTGATTAATAATTACAATCACAATTTTTTATATACAAAGTGGGTTTCTTGTATGCAACGCCTCAATTATATCGGAAACGGCTTGGACGATTTATATGAATTTTTGTGATGTCTTATAGTGGTATTTACATTGTTGTCAGATCTTTCGTTTTTCCGGAAAAACAATGAACTTTGTTATTTTAAATGGATCATTCTCGAAATCTTCAAGAAATACTCATTATTTTTCATCATATGTTCCCTATACCTAAATGCCATAGTTTCGGAGTTACAGCTACATTTGCGTTATTTCCGCCGCAGTTAAAATAATACATTTAGGTGGCTATGACTGCTACAATAATAAATTTGACGGTTCAATAAATTATCATTGTTAAAGTCACAATGGATCGTTTATCTAAAAAAGAACGATTTTATAACTTGACGATATTAGAATATGGAGAGAATATTACATGAAAAATAATCAATATTTCTTAAGGATTTCTAAAATAACAAAATATATAGGGAGATCCATTTGAAATAACAAAGTTTATTAGTTTTCCGGAAAAAGGAAAGATCCGATAACAATGTAGATACCACAATAATACTGGCCGAACCACAAGAATTTATAAAAATCGTACGTTTCCGAGATAATTGAGTCGTTCCGTACAGAACACTCGCTCTGTATAATATAATGTTTGCAGGGTGTCCCAAATCAAAGATATTCCGTCATAGACATAAGAAATGGTAAAACTGTGACTTCAATGACAGGTTGTACAAAGGTAAATATATAACTGTAATAATAATTGGACATCTTATATTTATAATATACGGACCTGACATCCATATAGCTAAATACTGTAGATAAAATAGAAAGACTATACATGAAATGGGAACATGAGAAAAAACAGTATATCAATATCCAAGAAATCTTCTACGAAGCAGATATCTAATCTTATAAATTAACAACCCCCAGAAATTACTGGAAGATGATTATGATAAAAAAGTTGCAGTTATTTAAACAAATTTAAACGGGTTTGTGAGAATTAGAGAGATGTATAGTTAATATTGTCGATTTTTTAACATATAAGAATCCATGCTGGATAACAGAATTGTAAGAAATCAAGTTATAGGACTAATATTCTTTGACAAAATTCTAAATGAATTATCGTTATTTGTAATTGTTGCAAGACAAAATTGGAATTTCTAGAGCCGTTAGTGACCTACATCCTGAATACACTGCTTACACTACCACTACACCAACACACAACAATTACCCTGTTCCAAGCGCATTTTGATGGCGTCTTCAGAGACTGGAATGGGTAATACGTTTATAATCAGTACGCAAGTATATTTAATTGCAATTTTAATTTCAAGCACATATTCTTGCTGTTAGAGACAAGAAGAATTATTTCCTAGGCTTACTACCTAGACTAGAGTTTGATGCAGGCCCACTACTGTTATGTCCCGGTTGATTTTTCACATTATATCAAACATAGAATGGCCAAACAATTTTCCACTTAATAATGAAAGAATAAGAAAAATAATTCGATTGGGGACATTGCTGTACTGTAATGAACCGTCATTAAGTTAAATACTTATGACTCGCGAACACCAAAATGAGAAACAGGAAAAATGTATTCTACTACTTTTCAACCCTCTTTACACATGAGGATTAGAAAACAAAAACAATTCGGTTTCAAATTAGTTTATGAATGCAAAAATACTTTAAAACAATTGTAAGATGTAAATTAACTGTGGTGACTATTACGTTGGACAAATTCGGAGATCTATTAATATCCGGGTTAAGGAGCACCTAGATATGACCGGGCAGAAAAGTCGCATACTGCCCAACACTTTACCAGTTATAATTATAAAAGTGTAAACTTGTTAGAAAAGAGATTAAAGAGATTGTTGGATGCTTCTGTAAGTTTGTAACAAGCCTGTTTGATGATTTTGAATGTATTGAAATTATCAGATGTAAAAATAGTTAATCCAAGCCTATTTATAGGATTATGTAGTGATTAAATTTCTCACTGATGAATATTTCCCGTTAGAATTGTTTCTCGCGTGCGTGAGGAGGTCAATTAGACTAAAAATTTAGTATATATAAGCTTGGTCAGATTGTTTTACCTTCAGTCTTTGAGGATAACACCTTGATTATCGAATCGCCCGTCAGACAGCATTATTATGTACACTATAGCGTTTAACTATTCGCTTCGAAGAATATAGGACAACACAAGATATTGTTTTTAAACTAGGATCAATGAATTGAATTTGATTTGGTAATTCTGTAGATTACTGATGGACCAAAACGCAGCCGATTTCACATAGCACTTTTGACATGTATTATGATTGAGAATGGTATAAATTCTAAACAAGTAATGTCCATTTTGTTCTTTTTTGCATTTTTGTTGTTTTATTAAAATATAAGAGAATTTCTTTTCAGAACTAATTTTAGATTTATGGTGGTATGATTCAGGTTTCCTAAGATGGTCTTTCTAGAATGAAAACAGGATATATTGAGAATATCGCAGCTGTTGCTGAACATGTTGTACAGGAAATCACATTATCCATAGTATATATAAGTATTAGGGTGAAAGACCCCCATAGGATATGGTTTGGGGTTATTTTAAATAGCGAGTCTATGTAAGACTTCTCATAGAGAATATTCTACATGAATACAGGAGATTATCGTCGGAATTTCTGATAAGTGTTAAAGAGCGCAATCCAGCGATCCGTATATTCTTCAATTCTAGTAGTGATCACTTGAGAGTTTCATATCTTCTGCTCAATGTTTTTTGTTTATTAAAAAATAAAAGCATATCGAGTGGAAACTTTTGCAATGTGAAAAATAAATTAATTGACCAATATTTGATACTTATATTTGAATAAATGATACAATGCACTGTTTTCAATTAACAAATATTAATTTATCTCCCTCGTTCTCTCAGGAGAACAATTTTCACCCTGGTGATGGCTGATGGTGAGTTAATTTTTTTCTGCCATTAGGGAATACATTTTTTCTAATTCTAATTTCCTTTATTTAATGAAAATTGTAAAACAATGGAATGAAAAATTATCTATTTTTTCAAAATTTGTAGCTTTTTATCAAAAAGTACGAAAGTGGTCTAATAATTTTTCAATTGTTTATTAAAAATTATTAAAAATAATCTAATAATTGACATTTTCTGTTGGGGGTAGCTAGAAGTGACATTCATTATTTTTTTCAATGAATCAACTGAAAATTTTCGCTGGCTCTTCCTATAATATATTTGATAAATATAATCAAAAATAATCTGTTAGTCGACAAAAGTTTATGTTAGGAGTTGTGACTTTCATTATTTATGAAATAAATCAACTGAAAATTGTCGATGACTCTTCCTATAATATATTTATCAAAATTTTCTATCGAGGGTTGCTAGAAGCGACTTTTATTGTTTTTATAATGAATGAACTGAAAATCCTTCGCTGGCTCTTCCCATAAACAGAATTAGAATCAAGAAAAGAATTACCACTAATGGCAAACTAAATATGTTTATATTTGAATGTATGTCGCACTATTCCACCTGTTGTGAACGTAAATAAATGTTAGTGTTACTTACCTTCTTTCCAGGCATACGTAAAACAAACAAATAAACCTAACAGACTAACAGAAACAGCTGCCACTACAGAATTACATTGCATCGTGAGTCAAACTATTTTTTTGTTCAGTCTATAACTATAATTCCTCCTTTTTCTTTTCGGAGACTCCAAGTTGATTGTTGTTATTCTCAACAAAAAAGTTTGATCGATAGTTAATATTGTGATTGATTTCCGGAAGTCCATACAACTTACACGTCGATACAGTACTCTGAAACAAATTCAAAATGTGTTATACAATAATGTTGAATTGGTCTAATGTATTCGTAAACCCTTTTATTAAGAGTATCTAATATAGTAATATAATGATATCCGTGTATAGTAGGATATGACAAATGTATAGAGTGAAGGAAATCGACGAGTCAAAGGTGTGTGGCAATTATAGAGAATACGTTTAATATCGAAATAAAATTCTACATATTATGTCTGCTTATTATTAATGTTTTAGAGAAATAAAATGCGTTTCAACCTCCATTAACGAGTTACTACCAACGGTCAAAACTAAATGGTACATCAGCATTTGTTTGCCAGAATTGTTGGAAAAAATCTGGGAAACCAATCGCAGAAGACGAATCATTCTGCACCACAACAATGCAAGCTCTCACACATCAGTTCAAACCAAAACGTTTTTGAACGATAAAAACATCGAATTGATGGGTCGTCCGCCGCACAATTCTTGATTGGCACCCTATGATCTGTTCTCATTCTCGTAGATCAAAAATAAATTGCGGGGTCAACGTTTTTCTATACCTGAAGAAGCGGTTGATGTGTTCAAATCACGTTTTAGAGGTAAATCAATCGGAGTGAAAAAAATTCTTCTACAATTGGTTCAAACGCATATTAACGTTAATGGGAAATATTTTAAACTGCAATAGTCATATCCAATTATGAATATTTATTTTATTTGTCATCTCAAAACTTAAGAAGCAAGTCTTGTATTCAGTTTCCACTCAAAATATGAAACGATTGAGCCCAATAACATCTAATTCCAATTCTGATTTGGATTTGTTATAGTATCCCTATTTGTAAATGTGAGATTTTATATTAAAACTATCATTTATGAACGTAGTGTCTGAAAGTTTAAATCCATATTCCTTTATAACCAGAATGATACAATATTCTCAACCTTTGAAAAAATGAAGCATTTTAGTAGAAATTGCACTTTTTAAACTGCTGTTTGGGTGGTATGAGCTGGTTAGATTAGTGAAAATATAAGTGTACACCCGATATATTCATAGTATTTATACAAATGTTATTTCCTACGAAAATACAAACGGTATAACTTGAAAATAAATTTTGCTTAATCATTTTATTACTCTCTAACTTATAAAAATAGACTCTAAAGGTTAGACGTCATAATTATTTAATTACTGGATCCCAAAAATGTTCCTACTACTTGGCACATATTCAAATGTAATTGGTGCCTATGGTGAAAAGTGAAAAAATGTTCATATTTAAGTTTTTAATACGATGTACGTTTCATTCTACTCAATCTCGGTTCTGACTTAAAAAAAGCGTCATAAGATTTCTATTTCTTTGTTTTGTTAAACGTTAATGAAAATATTACTGATCATTGATACTTTAGAGAATCACCATCTTTAATGATGAATGCTTTTGAAAGCCATTCAGCAATAAAATGAATGTTAAAAAGTTATTTGACAACGAAATTTATTAATAGTAAGAGAGAGATTGATACTTCAAAAAATGAAACAAAACAGTAATAATCATTTTTGAGTTCCTACTTACTGACATTGATTGGAAATCACATCAAAATTCACTACTTTCACTCAAAAAATGTTTAGGGTAGTAGTAGTCTAATGAAAACATAGGGTACTGTATAGGAAAAGAATCTTATTCTAACATTTTAAGCTGTTAGTCAGGTAGATGGTTCAATTGTGATAAATAATGCCTATTTTAAGAAGTATTTCGTTAGTGAAATCGACATAAATTGTCTGTTTCTACCTGTTATAAGATTCGGGGAATATTATGCACACTAATAAAAGTAAACCTAAAGATGAAGGTAGATCATCATCAGCTTTTGTTTCGTAGTTGAAAAGAAATCGCTATTTGAATGTGTTGAATTGAAGTTTAGTTATTTTATCTACAGCTATACTATATACTATGTGCAGAATGTTGCTGTATTCGGTAACCAAGATGGCGATCACAGTTCAAGCTCAGGCCTAGATCACAACGAGGATGGAAATTCGGCATGCGACTCACCATGAGACAATTGCCAACCACTGGAAGTTTTCTGCCAAGTACAGCCTTATATCAGCCGTTCTGATGCATTAGGTCAGCTAAGATAGCCCTTGATCAGTGAACACTTATTAACAATAATTTCTGGTAAAATTACCAGGAGATTTCTGTGTATCCACACTTAAAGATGCTCGTTCTTGATGGGAAAGAAGTAACAAATTCTACACACAGCACACAAGGTTGTTAGATCTTATGAATTGGATAAAATGAAAAGGTTCGCTCTCATCAAGAAAAGAAATCTAACCAAAATGTTAAATATAGAAAATTATGGAAAAGTGAATTGCAAAATTTTTCAAAAAAGTGATATTTTGAAACGTATTTGTTCAAAAATACAGCGATGATGCTTAAGTCGAATGAAAGATATACTTTGTCCTCTAAAACATACAAAGAATAATGTTTTCTGCACTTATTACCAAAGTAGATTTTTCATATGTCATCAAAAAAAAACATTTTGAGTAATACTTTAAATTTTCCAAAAAAATGTAATACAGAATTTTATTTAAACAAAAATTATATACTAATAAAGACAAAAATAAACTAACATTGCCGGGAATTACAAGATATGTTAAGGTCCTACTAACAATAAAAATCAAATATTCCATGCACGTGTAAATTATAAAAACAAGTTTTGTTTGTAAACAAGGTAACAATTGAGAAACTTTGATACAAACAAAATTTTAAGCGGGTGTGCCGGTTACGCAGAAAGCATTAATCAAAAAACTTAGTGGATACAATAAAAATGCCGATTCTATTGATCAATCAGTTTCAGTTATCACTGTTTCTCAAGCATTTTTAATAAAAGAATTATAAAAAAATTATATAAAAACAAAGAAATGGAAAAAACATGATGAACTTTAAATCAAATATTAGTTAGAAATTCTCTATCCAACGTTTTATTAACAATTCAAACTTCAAATATTATATATTATAAAGTAGTAAATGATTAAAAAAATATAAATGTTATTATAAACTACAAAACTCTATGAAGATTAAATCATTTCACATTCTAATTCAAATTTAAAAGTTAGGAAGTTTTCAGGTAAAAAATTTCGAATTACATTAACCATTGAAACGAAATTGCATATACAATATAAGTAAATCAAAAACTTACCTGATATATTTTGTAAAACATTTACATTCTATATTCTTGATCCTAGTAGCAACTTTTTTGGCAATTCATATACTGAAAAAGAAAAACACATGTGATATACTCCTCACTCGACCACATGGTGTATATACAAACGTAATAATAATGAAAAAACCCGAGACGTTTTTGATGCTAAGCCATAACTATCGTAGTATAAGAGACGAAATAGACGTCGCCCATTGTAGTCATTTAAAGGAAAGGGGCGAAGTTTTTATAAGCATGGACAAATATTGATCAGTGGTAGGGAACAGTAAATTTCAATGTGCCCTTTTATAATGAAATATAAGGATATGTTAATATCTACCGCGAAACAACACCTGGGATTAAGGTTATAGTTTCAGGGGCGGGTGTTTTCATAATTCATGAAGTATTTAGTAATTTTTAAATTATTCTAGTTCGTTTTTATGGATGTGGAGACGAGGTGTGTTTGATTTTTTTATATTCAGTATTGTAATTTTAGATGCCAGTTTCTATATATATGCAAGATTTTTCAATGATAATTAAAAATATTAAAAATTATTCGAATCGAGTACTTTCAAACTCTTCGATTTGAGAGGGAGACAAAAAGAAACAAAATTATTTTGAATAGATAATCTATCTATCTATCTTTTTTCACTATTAGTTTTATTGACATTTGTCAAGGTAGAAAAGGATGGAAAATTTAGGGCCTAATTGATTAGAAATAGATCTCAATAAATCTCACAGTATTCATATATAGCCTTTTTTATCAATGATATAGTAATAAAATTATGAAGAATTTATAATACATAGGCGTATCACATATTTTAGTAGACACTTGAAATATTTTTTCAATATATATCTCGAGTATTTCTGTATGAATAAATATAATGAATGTATCGGATGTACACATATTTTCATCTAATCAACCTGTTTATAACTTATAAACAGCTGATGGTAATAAAGTGCAATTTTTTCTGAAATGTTCCACTTTTCCTATTAGTGGATTTGAACCAGTAGATGAATAATTTGAAATAGCCTGTCTTCGACCTGTAATAGTTTCTTCTCGCCAAAATTGATACTTCAATATCGTTTCTTTCTTTTAAAACAGATTTTTTAGAAGGCTTTTCCAGCGAAAACCTAGTTTTCATCGCGAACCTAGACAACACCTTTGTCTACTGCCGGAATTTCTTTTCTTTGTATACTTTCCTTCGATGTCTTTCACTCAAATGATTTTCTATTTCAAATTTTTGTTTTCCTGGAGCACATTCTGTGAGAAACTAGCTATTTCTTTTCTTTAATAACTCTGTAAATCGTAGATTTCTCAACACCAATCGTACTACTACATCTACACATTTATAAAGCAATTGAGTATTATTTTTTAATTAACTCTTAAAGGACCGATTTTTCGACTTTTACGTAGCCTTTCCAAATTTTCCATAATCACACTAAAATTCACAATAGATTGTACACTTCACCTTGCAAGTTGCAACTAAACAAAACTGTAAAGAATACACAACTTGGACCTCCTTACTATATGGAAAAACCTAAAATCGTATTATCGGTGAAATTTGTTGGGAAGATTTTCTTGGAACTAAAATATAACAGACTTTTATTGGCAAATAGGTACTTATAGATTCTATGATAAGGCTGTGTAATCCTTAACACACAGGGCTTTTGACCATCCGTACTTTTTTGTATTGTTCTCTACTTCTGGTTATAAAAGGCCAAAACTTGTAAGGATTAGTTCAGGTACATTCAAAAAAATTTATTGTATAATATTGAAAACGGCAGTAGTAAATTTGAATTGGTAAATAGGTTTTATTACACTCTGGTACCTAAAAATAGATTATAGTGATTTGGCATAGTAAGAATATTCTCTTTTTAAAAATGCGAGAAGTTCGAAATAATTAGGATTATTAATTTTTCTTCTAGTGTTTAGTATGGATTTTATTATCGATTATTTGGATCACAACGTTGAACTCTTATTAGTTTGAACTAGTTTTTGAAAGAAAACTACCAATACGTTTTTCCTATCGGACAATTTTTCATATGCATGAAAAACGAGTGTTTTTTGGCAATAATTCCACTTCAAATTTCCACACCAGCAAAAGATCACAATGACGTTTTTGTTTTATATTTGACAGAAGCATGAATAATTTTATTTTTAAGAAGATTTTACAATTCAATTTCATCTGATTATTATTAATTTTAAAAACTAAAATTGGTAAGAATAACAAATCATTAGTGATATACTATGAGCCACGGTGGAAAAGGTCTAATGGTCCTTAACAATGATAACTCACTTTTCTACATTGCCGGATAATCACTATTTCAATTCGAATTATTCAGCTTCATGTACAAGAGAGTGATAGAACCTACTTACTAATCCAATACTTGTGGTGTCTTTTGAATATTATAATATATATTATATAATAAATATTCATTCATACGATTAAAGAAGAAGAAAAAATGTAGGGGCGTGCACCAACTCGTGATTTAAATACCCACCATAAAATTTTAATTCCTATTACAATATGCCAACTCGTGATCGTGGTTGTGATGAAGATGAAACTACTCGTGACGGAAGATTATGCAGATCGGGATTTTAATTATGAAATGAACAACAAAAATATAATATATATTTACCGTATATTTCAGTGAAAATATTTTACATTCTAAACACATAAAAAAACAAAAAACCTTACATTTTGTATTTATAAGAGACATATTTCACGAATCACATTCTGTTATTTTATTTTCTAAAAATTATTTTGCTTGTCTTGATCTCTCAATTTTCATTACTGAACAATTGTTGCGTTTTTATTTTTATATACAGCGGTTTGATACTCTAATAAAAATTTGTAAAAGTTAGAATGAAATGAATCACACGGATGGGTCGTAGTGACAAATCACTGAAATTGGGTGTTCATAAGTGTGGCTATGTAATTTTCTACCAAATAATTGGCCATTTCTTAATAGGTTAAACTATTAGGTATATCTGCCATGAAATTATTCAGTTACTTTTTCAGGAAAGAGATAAGGTAAGCCAAATATTTGTAGCAGCCATTTGCCTGACGCATCAGACTTTTTATATTCCGAAACTAATTCCAATGTTTGTATTTTCCTAAACCAACTTTGGGTTAAGTGAAATCAGAATCCAAATACGGTTGATAATGGTCAAACAATAATTATCGCTTGGTGACTAGGTAGTTTCTAGTTAATAATAACTCCCAAAGGATATAAAGAAATATTAAATGTTTCAAACGGTATCAAATGTTTATTCGGTAAAAGGCAAAAGGGAAAAGATCACGAACAATTTAAATTTATTTCAGATCCAAATTGAATTAAGTGATCAGTTAAGTCACTGCCCAATAAAAAAATATTCTCTTCGGTCAGCTTATAAAAGATCTGTATTATTTATAAAATTGTGAATTGAAGCGATTTGTATTGATGGTGGGACGAATTGAATTTATTTTTGATAGTTGTGGCTCGTTATACAGTGATTCAACAATTTCCGATTGTGTACAATCTTTGCAGGTCTTTCGCATATGTCGGTAGTTGCATGCATCACTTAGTCTACTTAGTTTTTTCACATTTGCCAAATGATTATGATCTAAATTATAATTCACGATATTGTTGCTTTCCAAAAATATAAGCTAACAACATAAATATAATTTGAAAAAACGGAAGAAGTGTAGGTATATAGCTATAATGATACATAAAACCTAGAACATGGAAGTTTATAAGCGAACTTACCTCTATCGGGATAGTACTTTACTTTAAATCCTTCTATTGATCAGCACCAAAGAATTTTGCCTATTTTTTGTAATCTCTGGTGTCTCAATTTAGAATCATCAATTACAATCCCTGCTGACTCAAAATAAAATCTACTGCTAATGCCATTTGTCACAGACACCCTTACCACTTTATCTGTTTTATGAATGAAGAACGGAGCAACGAATTTATTATTTTAAATTGACAAAGGTTGGTGGCAATATGGGGGTAGAATTTTAACCAATATTTGGAATTTCACAAATTACGGTTTCTAAGAATTTTAAAAATTTATTTCTCTATTGTATATGGTTTAGTTTCTACCTAATGTTAAAATGCAAATCGAAGAATGTATAAATTCTAGATTTCAATTTTTGGATTTTTCAACTTTACAGAGTGGATTAGGTACTAAATTCCAAATAATAGTAATTAATGGTTGCAACAATTCATCTTCTATTTTCCATTCTAATTTGAATTTGTGAGACGTAACTCACTTACATTAGTGAGTTTTTATATTAGAACTATTATTTATGGTCGAAACGTTGTTTTAAAAGTTTTAGTCCTTATGACACAATGTTCTCAGCATACTTTATTCATAAATGGAACATTTTAGAAAAAATTGCACTTTTTTACCTTCAGCTATTTATGATTTAAAAGCAGGTTAATTAAGTGAAAATAAGAATGTTTACCCGACATATTCATTATATACCTTAATGTTGAACATTTATTGTTAAACTGTCGAAAGTACAGAAATGAAAGAATACTTAACAATTTTCCAGACAATATAACCACCTTACTCAATGAAAATTGTAATAATGCAAACATAATTAAGTATTTGAAAGACACCAAATTATATCACAAACTATAATTGACATGTCGCTAATAACCTTTGTAGTTGATGCGACAATAAATTTAAAAAAAAAAAAATATTCATTATATTATACAAATGTTATTTCATACGAAAATACTCGAGGTTTAACTTGAAAAAATATTTTAACTACCTAATAAAATCCACGCTTGTGGATTACGAATGCAACATCTTCATAGTACTCTCTAATTCATAATAATAGATTATAGAATATCAATCTCTCTGTGGTACTGCTGCAAGCCAGTAGGTTCAGTTATAAAGCAACGAATTTGTACTCTAAGAATAGAAAAGTACATTGGGATTGGTAAAAATTCGATACAGCAAATCTGACAATATTAACATCCAAAAAATGTGTGTGCCTATCTAGTACAAAAATGTTTGTTGATAGTAATATTGATAGTGATATGCTATAATGTGCTATAATGCAATTAAAAATAACACATGACCCAAACTCGTTAGGATGATTTTCAATGGTACGAACAATATTTGAGTCCTACGAAGCTATGAAAGAGGATACGCGTCGTGTAGGAATTGACAGGAGAAGACTTCCATCACTATTTAAAACAATGGATGGAAGATGATGAAAAGGAAAATTGTATTAATTTGAAATGAGTTATTGTAGAGGGTCAGTGTCGTTATTTGATAGCCACACCTTGTATTATTTCTTCAAGATAATAAAAAATATTCAGTTGTTTCTCACCAAGTAATTTGAAACGTTATTTAATATAATTACGAGACAGTCTGACAAGGTAATCAACTATTAGCCGTACTACTGCGTGCACGTTATATATTTCCTTTTCAAGTGTTAGGAAAATTTATTCAAAAAGTCCCCCTACAAAGCAAAATTGGTGTGCTTTTGAAATTCCCTATTGGACGAAATATTATAAGGAACTATCATCTTATTACATTGGAAATATATTATATATATATATATATATATATATATATATATATATATATATATATATATATATATATGTATATAAATTTCTTATTTCTTAGACCTTCTGATGTATTAATGCATCTAAATGTTCTTGATTTTAGGTCTCTTCTGTTTTAAAATTAGTTTTTTTTGATAGTTTTTAAAAGAAAGATAAATTTTGACGTTTTGTCTTTTCTTTAAGTCTTTATTAAAATTTGATATTGACACTGACAATTTGCTTATTTATATTGATCTATAGATCACATTTATCATGAATAACAAAATAAGGATAGAATCAACTTAGAACTTTGTTCCAATAAGAAAAATTGATTTTTTCCTTGGTTTCCACATCTCAAATATATTAAATTTATTAGAATTTACAAAATAAGGCTATAAATTTTACTTAAATTATTTAGATCTTTTTTTATCATTCATAGCTTTTTCGTTTATATGAATGTGAACTATTTCTAGAAATTCGTGTATTAGATTCAGTTTTAAGAATTTTTGAATCTTTATAATTGAATTTATGTTTTTTTGATATCTCATGGTTCGTTAATGCAGTTCTATTGCATTGAAAGAAAATAATTATCCGGAAAAAATGATAAATAACATATTCAAGAAAAGGATAAACAGATACTACAATCAATTTAAAAACAAAACATAAACGAAACATCAAAACTTTAAACATTTTTCCTTACCATATGTAGAACGACTTTTCCAACAATTATCGAATTATTTCAATAAATATGATATTAGTATAAGTCATAGAGGACATAATACATTATCCAAATATTTCACTAAATTAACATCTAAAACACCAAAAAACAAAAGAAGTAATATTATATATCAATCAAGTGCCTTGTACTAATTGTGACGCTATCTACATAGGGCAAACATCTTAGTCATTAGAAAATAGAACTGCATCAACGAACCATGAAATATCAAAAAAACATGAATTCAATTATACAGATTCAAAAATTCTTGTAACGAAGTCTAATACACGAAAAAGGGAATTTTTAGAAATGGTTCACATTCATAAGAACGAAAAAGCTATAAATCATAAAAAAGATCTAAATAATTTAAGTAAAATTTATAGCTCTATTTTGTAATTCTAATTCTAATTTTAATAAATTTAATATAGTTGCAGCTAAAACTTCAGTTCAGAGAAACTATATTATGTTAATTATGAATAAAAACATTTACAACTGTTCTTAATTGAATTTTAATCGCCGTCAAATGAATACATGAGAATTGCATTTGTTCATTACCTGGATGTATTAGATGCATAGTTCAAAAAGCATTAATACAAGGACAGTACAATGGAAACAAAAGTATTCCGTTAAATAACAACGTAGTGTTTTTTCAGCTGATTTATTCCCAGTTTTCCCTTGCGGAAACCCAATTAGTCGATAACACCATAAAGTATTTTATTGTAAGACGGTTCTGTGCACATTTTTTTCAAGTTTGAAAACAAGTAATCATCACGAACAGTATAGAGGGAGTAATGGTATAATACCATATACGTAATCTTGCATTGTTCTATTTTAAAAATTTTTCGACCAAATGTTTCTGTCAAATTCTCATTCAATGAACCCAATAAGTTTGAGTCTTTGAATTTTTCAACTCTTAGGCATTAAACTGTCGCTATAATTTTGGTGGCTGCTCATTGGTCTCTGAAGTATTATGGCACATCCAAGTTTCGTCCACTGTTATAAAGCTTCTATGTTACTGTTAACCCATTCAACACTTCTATGAAGTTGCCGTCTAAGGTATTGAGCTAGAGGAAAATTGTTTCATACCAGAACGATCGACCAAAATTGAAACCGCCTAACCTAACCATACGATATGCGTTAGGTTTCCACAATCTCTAGTACTTTCAGACTTTGAGTGTGAATCTATTCAATTATTTCGTGGGTAGAAAGTTTAAATGGATATCCTCTATATTCGGCATCTTACGTCCTTGCAGGTGATTTTAAAGTAATCTCCTCTATAAATAATAAATAGAGCAAAAAATGATCTAGTTTACGAAGTCATATATAATCGATAAATTAAATAGTGTAAATTATCATTCAGCGAAATAAAGTGGCGCGACGTCGGTGTGCCAATCTCTTGTTTAATCTGGCATGCGCAGTAATAGGTTGTCGGGGATTCACCGATACAGTTATGGTAAAGTCAAGTACTTTACAAGTTATAGTTCTTCCAATATCAATTGCAGAAGACATTTATGCGAGGAAGAATTAATATTTCATAAATACCAAATTAAGAAATGAAAAATAACGTTTACTCCCTGTATAAAATTCGGTAAACATCCAACAAACCGTCAGTCCACGTGGACTCATCATCTCCACTGTTTACCAATAAAAAGATCGAATCGTAAACATAAATTGATTTTTATTGGCCGAAGCCGTCGGAAGGCGTACACAATTTCTTCGAAATATTCCAGACAAAAAGTCTGCGATAAGCAGTGGCATGGTTTAGTTACATTAATTTAATTCATAAATGTCTTTAAATAAGTAGAAATATGGCGTCTTTCAGACCATGGACGAATGAAGACAATGAAATTGTATAGTATGCATAGTGTGCTTAAACAGAGGTATTAATTTATTAATTTAATAATAAAGATTTAGATATACAAACACAGCAAGTTATTTTAAATATATCCGAATGTTTAAAAAAGGAAAATATTCAGCAATCTGATAATGCAGTCATAATAAGAATTGCTGAATTAACTAAAGTAAATAAATTTTCCATTTATCGAGTAGTCACGATAGGGGTTGCTGTGGATCATTTACAGAACCGAAAACTATGTAAAGAATAATTAAAATCAGCAAATGGTAGCAGATTATCCAGAATACAATTATACCAATTTAGAAACATTGCGTCAATTTTTGTCAGCATGTGTTTTTAAACACTAAAAACTGAATAAACGGATGGCAATAACCTAATCGTCAAGGACAGTTTGATGGCAGCAAAATTATTTGCGTCAGTTAAAAGACTACCGAAGTTCTAATAGACACATGGGCAACGCATCCTACCACTCGCGACAACTCCTTAAGATACCAAATAATAGTAGTAACAAAACTTAAATTTAACATTTACGCCTGAAAAAAATATTCCTATAAGGCACATAAAACAAAGAAAAGGGTCATTTTTAAGAAGACTGCTTCTTTGTAGTTTTTTTGACTGTTTCTCACATAATTATAGAACGACTTGAACGTTAAAACAATTATGTGGTAGAAATTGTTGTTTGTACAAGAAATAAAAGAGCAATTAATAAATTCATAGTTCTGAAAGTGCGTGAAATTTCAAATAAATGTACTGTAAATAACTTACAGCGAGAATGTTTTAAATTAAGATTAGACTTTTTTTGTAATATAGTTCAATTTAAAGCCTGGTTTAAACCATTTGAAGAATTTCTATGTTGTGACTTTATTCTAATAATGTTACCACGTGTGATTGGTATAGTGACGTTCTGCTCATTACTATATTTAATATCAAAAGTTCAAATGGATTAATTTTTTTGATAAATTTTGTGATTTGAAAGAAATATATAAAAAATTTTGACACCGATGACCACATTATATATACTCACTCACTCACTTATTTTTATACATGTATTTTTGGATAAATTTTGTCACTTGTACTTAAAGCAGTCGAATTTGAAGTGCTGTTTTACGATTTTTCCAGAAAATTTAACTCTTTCAAATAAAATAAGAAGCAACGACAAGTATCTCTAAAGTAATTTAGTTTTTTCTGTATTTTGTTTTTTACTTGGTATTTTATTACTCTTCTCAGTAAAATTTCATAAGCGAATGGCCTTTTTTTCGATCAAATTCTAGTATTTATCAAGCGTAGTCTTGATTCAAGTGATGTTTCTTTTCCACGAAGCAGATTGTTTGACAAGTATACGAAATTCTGTAAATAACGAGTTTTTCTCTATCCCTGACTATAATATGAGAAGACGGCGCTTTTGACTGGGGTTAATATACACTTTTTTATTGTTATATGAAAAGTCATGGATTTATTGATTCGTCTTTGTAATTTAACGGTTATCGGAATATAGGTGCGTATGCGAAGTTAGTATAAGGAATTCTCACATACATTTGCACCTGCGGATTTAGTACGAACAACAGAATTACCATTAAAATTGATTGTCTAAACCAGTTATTCATTTCAACTTTCCCCTCATAGAGCATGTTTTGGCATGAATTTTAATTAATGTGTATTTGCATTGCTAACAAGCTTCGAATTGAAATGTTTTGCGTAACAATGCGTATATTATATAATTATATATAAATTTTTTAGGCCTTTTCATACATTAATGCATCTAAATGTTCTTGATTTTAGGTCTCTTCTGTTTCGACTTTTCTTTAAATCTTTATCAAAATATTGTATTCACACTGACAATTTGCTTATTTATATTGATTTATAGATCACCTTCATCATGAATATCAAAATAAGGATGAAATCAACTTTGTTCTAATAAGATAAAGAAGAGTAGAAACTTCAAAATTGATCTTTCTTTTAAAAGTCATCAAAAAAAAACTCATTTTAAAACAGAAGAGACCTAAAATCAAGAACATTTAGATGCATTTATATATATATATATATATATATATATATATATATATATATATATATATATAATATCTCTAAATTTTCTTTATTTTAGGTCTCTTCTGTTTACTATCAATATTATTAAGAAAAAAAAGAGACTTAAAGAGAATTTATCGAATTATCGAAATAGAGAAACGTCCAAACTATCTGAACACAAGGGAAGATAGCCAGAGATTGCCGGCAACTTCATCATCTACATTTTCCCTAAAACTCCCCGAGAAACCGATCTCAACACATTTATTAGCCCACCTGCCAATGAAATACTTCCTATGCGTGCCAAAGCCCCAAAACCAGCCAATAGGTTCCCTATAATTACATGGTCCAGGCGACTAGCTCCCCAGTTAGCTCAAGAACAGCTGTGAGTGTGTTATTGTCAACAGTTCTCTTGATGGTAGCATATTATTTTGATTTTCTATTTTAGTCATTTTATTTTTTTTTTGTTTTTCAATTTTCTCTTTCCTTATTCCAAAGAGTAGGCAGATTGAGACCTTGGAATCAACTAAGAAAAAGGGGTCATACGTTGCGTGGAGTAGGCAGATTGAGACCGCGGAATCGGATCACCTCTTACACAATGAATGAATAACCACCTAATCTCCACTCTTCTCTTGATAATGGCTTCAAAGTGGGAGCCGAAACGTCGAGATTTTTTAAAATTCCAACTCGGAGAGGTTTCCGAGGTCAGGATTATAAACAAAAGAACTAGGTTCACGGGTTGGAATCTTAAAAATTCTCGATGTGTCGGCTCCTACTTTGGAGCCATTATCAAAAGAAGGAGAGAAGAACGTGGCAATGAAACACCAAAGTGAACTAACTTTAATATATTTTACGAACTTTAACCGCTTCTAGTATACGTTACCGATATTAATTAATAATTAATCATAGACTAAAAAACTCTGATGTGGCAAATGAAAAGAAAAATTTTGGAATATTTTTTTATTACTTAAGATAAGAGTAGAGTGATTATTAAAAGATATCATTTCAATGTAAAAAATCATACGTTAATACGAGGGTGGCTACTTTAGTTTTGAGGTATAGCAACACTGATATGAATATGTCAAATCTGACATTGCAGACAAAAAAATTGACATTTTTAATGTTGAACGTACTTAGAACGTATTGTCAAAAGAGTGCTATTTGAGTTGTTTCAAGATACTTGAAACATATATCTTGGTCAAAAAATGGAATTAAATCGCGAACATCTTAGTGCAACGATTTTCTATAAGACGTAGATCAAACCAACAGCAGTGCGCCGATCAACTCGCTTCGACTTTTGGTGATGAAGCACCATCTCGAGCCACGGTGTTCCGGTGATATTTCGATTTCAATCTTGGCTGCAGTTGTTCTAGAAAACATCGATGCTGTGTGTAAACTGAAATTGCAAGATCGTCATGTGACATACCGTAAAATCAAGGCATACTTGGGTATTAGTTCTAAATTTTGCTATGAAAAAGTTTTGTTCGCGTCGGATACCGCATCACTCAAAAAAGCTCGTGTAGATTGGTGTATAGAGATGCTGAAAACATTCAATCGCGGCGCTTCACAAGACGTCTTTAACCGAAACTTAACAACAATCGAATGTATGGGTCTTTAAAGACGAACCAAATCGAACACAAGATGATCGAGCACGAAGCAATTCGAGCAATGGTTGCTTGTTTTTTCGGAATAACTGAACATGTCGCCACCATTCAATTAGAGCAACGTAGAACGGTCAATTCTGAATGGTACACATGCATTTGTTTACCAGAAGTGTTCGAAAAAATCAGGGTAAACAATCGCAGGAGACGAATTATTATCAACTACAACAATGTGATCTCTTACACATCAGTTGAAACGAAAACTTTTTTGAACAGTTAAAACATCGAATTGATGATTTATCTGTTTGGCACCCAATGATTTTTTATTATTCTCGCAGATCAAAAATAAATTGCGAGGTTCATTTTTCTTTACCTGAAAAGCGGTTGATATGTTGAAATCACATGTTTAGGAGGTACCTCAATCGGAATGGAAAAAATGCTTCGTTAATTGGTCCAAACGTATGCAAAAGTGTATTGATTTTTAAATTTAGTTGTGTTATCAGAAACTACAGACCAACACTCGTAATTGGCCGTCAATAATTTCAGGTTTAAATGCATTTAACATCATTTTATTCATTTCGGCTCTACAATGTCGTTTTGTAGTCCCATGTTTAAAGGTATTATTTCAATGGATTCTTCAGCAATGTCGGTATATACTCGATTCACTTATTTAGTGCTTCTGAATGAGTTCTGAATTCTCAAACTACTGATGGGCTTATTTCTCTCTCCTCAACAATTAGAAAAAACCAACGACCTATAATATAAGATCTTAGTGATTTGCACAATAGAAGAGTACGTCAAATATGATCATGATTACTCTCTTCGTTTATGACTAGCCTCTCACATTTGGAAATATTATGTAACCTTACTCATTTAATGATAATGGTCATAACAGGGAGAACAATATACGTCAGAGGATGATATGATAGATTTGAAACGAAAAGATGGTACTATTTTTGTATTTTCTCACCAAAAGGTTTTTATTTAAGATAATCGATCTCTTCCGTATTCGATGACGTAACATATATTTAGTTGTAAACAGTGATATGACGAGAAAACTGGAACGACGAAGATATCAAAATATTGTTTGGTTATGGTGTAACATTGTTTTAGTTAATAAATTGCTATTGAAAATAAATTCTCTTTAAAAATAAATTTGTGTACTAGATATTGCGCCAGGAAGAAAATGGTAGATATATAGAATTTGAAATATATATAAATAAGTTAGTAATTATGAAGATGCATTTTCCTACCTATATAATATTTGAAATAACTAACACCAGAAATTAATGATTGTAATAGCTACTGAGAACCCTATTGTCATTTTTGATGACCTTAAAAAACTATTGACCAGCTATATTATATCAGGGGATTCAAAATGAGTGGGATTTCAACGCACCATCATAATACATTAAACTTAGAATGTTAGTTTATCAAATGAAATAGTCATTAATAGTTTTACTTAAGTTTAGGAGTATTCTACTAATCTCCAATAATCACAAGCACGCGCCAAGACGACAAGCGAGTTTGCAACATACGAGGTCTGGCTATTAAATAACGAGACTGCGCGCCTAGAGGGCGCCTTAGACGGGTAGGGTAAAAACCGAGTAGTGCGTTGGGTATCTAGATATTTTGTCTATGCACGTCCCAAAACACGTTTTCGTCTCTATTAAGGTATTTGTGCGGTTTGAAACGAACGTGAGAAGTTTATTGCATTTTCCAAAAAATGACAAAAGACATTTTATTGTAAATTATTAATGCATTACAAATAATATCTCATGATGTTGTAGCATCATGTAGAGAAATTCAGGGAACAGTATTTAGAGGAATTAATTCTTTTATGGAGTGGCGTACTAAAAAAGGGATAAACAGCTTCACAGAAAAAGTGTAACTAGCTTATTCTGAAATTAAATTCAAAATGTCTTCAACACTTTGGTCGACTTAATCAAAACTGAAAGGCACCCTAAAGGTAAATAACGACGTACTTTTAATATTACTATTACAAAATAAAAATTGATAAAGGTTTTGTCGAATTTTTTTAAGTCTACGGACGTAGAAAAAATTTTGTCAAACCGTCCTACTCGTGAAAAAAAGTATTACTCTACTCGACTCATAAATATTTATTATTGAACTAATACATAATTGATAAAAATATGACGATAGAAATTTTTTGACAGCGAATTATTGTTCAACGGTAATGCATAGTTTTCAAAATTGAAAATAAGCTGGGGTATTGGTTAGTAGAAAGAAGTAGTCGTGAAATCTGATGTCAATGGAGTACAGAGGAAATAGATAGGAATCTAATCGATAAATTTAAGCAGGTTTGATTAAGCCCTGCTCAATACTAATTAAAAGGATTATTGGATATCTAAACTATAACGGAATTCAGTATCAATCATGAATTTGGTTATTTTTCTCGATAATACATCATTGAGGAAATTAAAATAGCTGAATAATATATGAAACTAACCTAAGTACGAGGGCCGTTATTTTTTTTAACCTCCGATAGGCTATAAATACAAGACAATTTCATGTAAAACAATAATTTTATTACCAAAAGATCAGTACACTTACGATTACTTTTCGACATAATCACCGAAGAGATTGAGACATTTATCATATCCGTGGACAACTTAACCCTCTTGAAAGAAAGTTGCCACCAATGTAGCTTAACCATTCATTAACAATAGAGTACAAACAGACCTTGAAACTTCTGATAATTTCGTAGACAAAGCAGCAATGGTGAATATGCGGTTTTCTTTAACCATTCTGTCAACTCGTTGAACCAGGTCATTTGAAACCACAGATTTGCGTCCTTGGTCCCCTTCATCGTGCACATCAACACGGCCATCTTTAAACTTTCGACACCATTCACCCACAACACCATCACTCATGAAGTTTTCTCTATACACACAACTCATTCTTCGATGAATTTATGCAGCACTATGGCCTTCAGCCTGTAGAAAACGAATCATACAATTCACATTTGGCAGGAGCATCAATAGTGGCGGACATATTTACGTGGCTGTAGCACACCGCCGACTGACTCCTGAAGTGAGTGTGTGCGGTCGAAAGTTGAAAAACAACGGCCCTTGTATATGTAGCATTCATGCAATTTGTCTTAGAAATTAGTATGTTGACTTTTAGAAAAGGTCTGATTTGAAACAAAATGTTTTAGTTTAGTTTCACATACTTTCACATAAAAAATCAAAGTCAAAAATATATTTATAAAACACTGCGGAATATTTTTGAGGAAACTTACATTTTCAAACAATTTCTTCTTATATTAAATGGAACAAAGTGTCTCGTACATTTTGGCAAACCGTTTTGAACACACAGAAAAGTCAATTTTAACGAATTCACCCTTGAAAATATCCAAATTTATTAGTTGTTTACTCATTGTGTAATGTGAACACTATGAATTTTTAATGCCAGTTCGAACTATTCATATAATAATAATATTTATGTTTCCGTTAACAAATGTTTAAAAGTTGTTATCGGTACGAATATATATATATATATATATATATATATATATATATATATATATATATATATATATATATATATATATATATATAGTATGTATTAATTATCAATAATCCAAATATTTTTTGTTATCGTTGTATTTTTGTTATTAGTCATATTGCACCAAACCATTTTATATCCTACTCGTTGAAAATTGCACCTTAGGCTTTCTTAGTAATAAAACTGCCGCCATTAGTTAAAATACTGAAGAGACATGTATAGTTTATTTCGACCAACTCAAGTCTGACGCACGTTTCGATAACCAAGTTACCATCTTGAGAGATTGAAAGTAAGCTGTCGTTTGTCGAAGTCTGCATCAGATAGTGTAATTGTGAGTGTTGGAGTAGTAGTTTAGGAATTCCATTTAAAGCAAATTCCTTTTCCACCGAAACTGCATCATTTCGAGATGGAGATTAGTGATGCAGCTTATATACTGATGCAACACAACGCATGTATCCGAGACAAGTAACTAGTTACATAAAGTTGATGTTTTCATATTATTGGAAATGAAGTCTTCTGAAGTTGAGTATATTATCATTACAACTTTCTCAATTGTGTCAATCATTCTCTTCTCTAAATTCTCTTACTCCAAATCAACTACATCTCTCTTGCTAAAGTCACCAATTTAAAGTTGAATACCTCAATATAAAGAGAATAATGACAACACCCACAACCAAAACAACTGATAGCGGTATGACCGGAAATGCAGTTACTTTCAACAGATCTTATGGTTACAAATTTCAACATTACCTGAATGTTTAGATAGCCCTCCCACCACTTTCGCTCTAACTACTGAGACACTCAAATCAAAAAGAAAGAAAAAAAATATAAGTCAACTAGTGAAGATCTGCGCACCTTACTAAAGACAATCAATGATCAAATTGAAAACCGAAGCCCACCTTTCCTTTTATGAGATCTGCGATTTTCTACAAAACACTATTAATATTGCAAACCCTAAAATAATCGCATCAGATCATTAAAACGAACCCTCTGAATTACTCAAAACTCTCATTTTTATCTTTTTATCTATAAACACATACAAAATAAATAAAACCTTACAAAATTATATCACGAGATTTAAACAAAATTATTTACTACCAACATATCAACTTTATCAAAATATTTTTATAAAGACTTCACGAACAAATAAAACTAATACTAAATGAATTATTCTCCCTAATACTTTGCCTCACAGTAAAGCATATACTAATCAAATGTCATCAAAATGAAGAACACAGAAGACAGTAAAAGCTAGGAAAAAAATTTGAAATCAATTCTCTGTTTATCCGAAGACAAAGTTATCTTTAAGACACAAATTTTATATCTAAAATCTAATATCTCATTACTATAAATTATACTACTATGTTGTGAATGTTGCCCTTACTAATAACTCTTAGTAGTTGATGCGGGATTATGTATGTTTAAATAAAAAAAATTATTGATTGGAAAATTAGTGTCACTGATTTTTAAGCATGGTGTCCTCAATATTAATCGTTATGGGTTGTCACTCATTTTTTTCCAGAATTAGAAAATGAGACAAAATCATGAAATGACTATATCGTTATCAGTCTTCGACCAGTGATCTCAATGCGTTCATCTGATCACTTAACGTGAGTAAAAATCTAATTGAAAACCACGTTTCATGCTACTCTAGTGATCCTTGCAAGAATAATAAGACAATTTCTGAATTTAGTATATAGTCATTGGTAATTGAGAAGTGTGCCAAAAATGTGTATTTATCTGTTATTTTGTGAAGTCAGTAAAGCTAAACAAAAATGTGACGCTCGACCAGTACCGTTTGGTGAACTTTTTCGATGATATCGCTGATTGTTGCAGTTTTTGAACGTTCGTCGTCAGATGAACTAATACGGCGATGATTCAGCTGCTCGTATACACTGTGTCTCACCTCTGTCATTTGCGCCTTTCAACAACAAATGTTTAATAACAGCTCACTTAATCTTGATGAGCTCATATTGACATCTTCTGGTTGAGGTCGAAAACTTCTCAGATATCCCTCGTACAAACAATTTGTGCTAATAGAAGCTTGATGAAAATAGAGGAAATCTTGGCGGCAAATGAATTGAATGTATCTTGTTCATTATTCGACCATAAAATTAATGATCTTTGATAGTATAATAATGTAGAAAGAAGAGTTAACCAAATGTCAAGAATCTTCGTAAAGAGCTAAACAAGGACAAACAAAATGAAGGAAGAACATAATCTTGATTAATCCTAATATTAATACGAAATACATTCACAAGAGAAAAATCAAAAAGTCGACTTGTTTTGGCAATTAATAGAGGATATTCAAAGATGTTAAAGGTTGAAGAAAATGGTAACGTAAAAAACTGCAGAAAAGAGGAGGAGCCATTGGTGTTACTAATATCTAAATAGAGATCTCGGTTATTACGAAGATATGAAAAAGAAACAACTGTCACCTAATGGATGAATTGTAGAAAAAATCCATATGTTGATTTTAGAAATGAGTTTTGAAAAATCGCACCTAAATGGCGAAAAATTAATTCATCTCTACATATTCTCACATTTAAGTGAGATAATCAGAAAGTGAATAAGGTAGGTTTTTGTTCTTCTAAATTGTTGTGACTTGTGAATCTAGATAAAAACTTTATAAAGATATTATTTTACTGAAAAAGAGGAGAAATTATATGAGATTCTTGTTGAAATCGAATTAATACGTTTGAAGCCTAACCTAACCTAACCTAGCCTGTATCATCCAATCCAATCAAATGGTCATATCAAAAGATATAGAAAAGTGACATAAAATGGCGACATTGCTGGGATAACGCGCAATCGATTTAAGAACTGCCCACGAAATAAGCAGCTGTCAGTTTTACGTGAGTCACCATTGTTGAACTTTGCTTTCCTGAAATATTTTGTTTGTTCGAAGTTATAATATTTCTTACCGGTGTCATTTTTCAACACAATGTAAATATTCTCACTTTCCTTCTTTTTTATAAATGGTTGGAAAATACTTGAGAAAAACCAACGCCAACAGTGTGATCCAAAAAACATGGCAAAAGCTCTTACAGCTGTTTCAAATGGGAAGATGGGATGGCCGAGGGCCTCTAAAGTATTCGAGGTACCGTTTACCATACTAATAAACAAAATAATTCTTCAGGACTAGGAAGATTTTTACAGCCACTTTAGCTCCTGAACAACAGAAATCAAAAGTTGATGATCTTAAGAAAATGAAACAGCGCTTAGTTGCATTCACTTGTGATGAATTGGGTTCATTGATTTACGAGTGGGCAAAAATAAATCAATTTCCCGATCGGTTCAACAATCATGAGAAACGTGCTAGTTTATATTGGATTCTAGGATTTCGCAGTTGAAACCCACTACTTCTGTTATACAGGTCATAAACCGAACATTGCCAAATTTTTGAAGCCATACCAAGAAATCATTAACAAATATAAAATGGCTTGGAAAAAATCTAGAATGTCGATGGAACTAGTCTATCTACTTTCCAAAATCCCCCAAAAATATTCGCTCCAACTGGTAAAAAGTAGGTTGGCACGATTTCAGAAGCTTAAATTCACGTAACAGTTGATTATTGCTCTGGCTGCACGAATGAGAAAATTTTCCATCAATGGATGGAACATTTTGAAAAAACAGTAATCTAAAGATTCGCTAGTCCTACTTATTTTGGATAGGCATTTGAGCCATAAAAGTTGGTGTGTTTTAAATTATGCAAAACAGCATGGCATCATACTTCTCTGTTGACCGACTCATTGCAGCTATCGTACTCAGCCTTTGGATTCATCTTTTTTTTACCTTCGAAAACATGATCTTCGACCCACTTATGAAAAAGCTGCCACATTAGAAAATGCTGCAAGCAGTTTCATGCCACTGGTCACCAAACGCTTTCTCTGACTATTTTTATGTTCTATTAAGCGTGATCGACCCAACCCTCCTACCTACTGAAGAAAAATGGATGTACGTCCCACAGGGAATATTGTGAATGCTAATGATGTAGAACAAGAGCGTACTACCAATAATAACTCTATAGTCCACAAATTGTCCCCATAACTACCTTGAGTCCGCTTCTTCCCATGTTTACCAGCAGTACTTACCAGTAGCTCATTTATGTTGGAGTTAAAAGAAAAAGAAAATACTCAACGACAGAAAGAAAAGCAAAAACAGGGTTTGCATAAATATGAATGATGCTTATGATGAGGAGCCTGCTCATGAAAATTTAAATGTAGAAAAGGATGATGATAGTAACGCCTTTTGTATGGTAAGTGGATTCGATACTATGAATGTAGGCAGTCGGAACATGTAGATTGTGCTGCTGTTTTCCAGTGTTAAAAGAAAAGTTGTGTTTTAAGTGTGTCAAAAATTCTATTCTATTCTGAAATTCTATTCATAAAATATTTTATAAAATTCTATATCGAGTTCTATGTAGATTATCAGAGCTTTTAGAAAATTACTTTGTAGATTATAATGAATAGTTTTTTGCTTACAGCTCGCTTTGGTCATGAAGATATATAATGATTTATAGTTTTTGTAGGATAACAAACAACAAACAAATTTTGTTTCAATACAAAACCATCTTTATTGCCAGCATGAAGTATAATTACTCGTATTCTCTTTAAGCAATGATTGATTAATCAACCTTGCTATATTCAATTACGTCGTGCGTATCAAACAAGGTTTTGTCCGCTATATTTATGTTGGGGGTCTCAGAATGTATCAATACGAGTACTTCGTAAATATTTTTGACGAAATTATCCGATACACGATTCCTTCGGTTCTCAACTTTTTTATGCTTAAAACTACACTCTATCAAAACACACAAGTGTCATAAACAGGGAACGTAACGTACGCAGTTTTTTATGAATCATGTCCAGTGTTGGCACTAAATTGACTTTAGATAAAAGTAATTATATTTAAAGTAAATTGTTCAATTCTTTTAATACTAGCCTTTAATGACAGATCTCCATGTTCTCGATTTAGCCACTCAAACATATTCGATATAGCTCATTGACATCTATAACACTGTATCGTCTACTTCAAATGGTCGCCAGAAGCCATTCATAGAGTAGTAAATAATAAAAAACTAAAAGACTAAAATTAAATAGGAAAATCGCAATCGCAAAAATAAATTGACTTAATAAGTAAACTAGTACAATTAGCTTCTTTTCGAGTGCGATTGGGTATTATATGCTCTTTATAACAACTCTGCCCGGTAAATTAGTTCTGCTGGGAGCTCTTTGATCCTTTTATGTTTATGAATGCATAAAATTTACTATACGATTCAAGGTCTTTTTTGCGCCACACTGTAATTTTTTTCTATCAATTAATGTTATGTTTAATAATAATGATGATAAAATCTTTCTTTTTTTTTCTGGTTTATTTAGAGAATTGTTTTTATTTAATCCCCGTATAATGGATAAAATCAATAAAACAGGAATTATTTATTGTTTCAACTCGAACGGAATTGAAAAATTGTATAGAAATATTGGGCGAATAATTATTTTTATGGGGAAATTCTTACGTTAAATATTTTCAAGAAAAGTAAGACTCAATTTTTTCCAATAAATAAGTGAAATGATATCATAATCATAATAGTTATCAATTTCAAGAAACAATTGTATAATGCATGCTCGCAAAAAAACCTAGTAATCAGATGATTGATAATGAATTAGCATATTGTGTCTACTGTAAAATTATTGTTTTTCTACATTACATAGATAAACAAATTAGTTATTGAATATTCACTATTTATTCACAAATAAGGACTAGGTATGTAATGACTGAATTATCGCTATATTTATGGCATTATCTTAAGCACATGCGATAAATTTTAAAAATACGATAAATGATTTGATATTTCATACAAATTTTTTTCTACATTAGTAGACATAATTTTTATCAATTTTTATTTTGTAATAGTAATATTAAAAGTATAACTGTGAGCGTTATTATTTTGAAGTGAAGAAGAAGTTGGTTCTTGAATTAGCAACATTTAACAAGTTCAGAGGAATAACTTCGTTTATAGTTCTATTAGTATCTATTTGATTGTTTGTAGGATCATGAACATGAACATCAATGATGAAGTCGAACTAGTTGTTCCCGTTAAAATCCATTTTGTTTTTTATTGAGTCGTCTACGTAACCCTCCGCAACTGTGTTGGATTTTCACCCACAGGTTTCTTTAGTTGAATTATATCACCACCGGAATCCACCAATACGCCGAAGAGCGTGGAAATGTATGCCCAGTGTTAATTTTTTGGATTAGGTAAATTCAAATGTTTTGATATAAACGAGATAGTTTTTGAAAAGTTATTGAACCTACATCTTGGGTTTTGCATTTTACATTTCTATCCTGCGAAAAGAAACGATCCGTTTTGATATTTGGGTCGTTGAATTTTATATTTTTTATAAAATTTACAAAGTTTAATCTATTGTCAGATATTTCACCAATAACACTAAATCGATGTTTAACATAAGGTTTTGTATAAGGTACTGTGATAATTAAAACATTTCCGGTATTAATAATATCGTTACACTTCATTTTATATAATTCCTCCCACCGCAGGGCTCCTGCAATTCCGAATATTAAAGCAACCTGAAAGATGTTACAAATAATATCTAAGTTTACATTAAAATTTTTTGCTGTCATACCTTATGCATGAGATAACGATCGTCTGGAGCTTGCAACAGAAACTTATTAATTTCTTCACGGGAAAATGTTTTAGATTTTCTTGGGTCTATAGCCAACTGATTTAATTTTCAAATATGCAATAAGTTTAGAGTATTTACTGATGCCTTTCAGTTTTGAATAAGTCGACCAAAGTGTTGAAGACTTCCACATGGTGGATTTAGTTTCAAAGTAAGTTAGTAACACTCTTTCTGTGGAGCTGTTTATGCCTTACGCCACTCCATAAAAGAATTATATTCCTTCAAATTCCCTGGATTTCTCAGGGAGAAGATTCATAGTCGCTGCAGTTACCGATCCAACAACATCTTCTTATGAGCAATTTAAACTTTCTTCGCTATTACTCTCCATTACTAATAATAATACTATACTCTTTTTAATTAGACAAAAACGGATTTTCTTGAACGAATATCAAGACAGTTTATCGGAATTGACACGAAAAAGAAAGCGTTCACAGCCCACAAATGTTACTAATCATTATTACATATTTGATGATAAGTTGACCTAGCACCTAGCATCATAGATATCTCTCATATTCACTAATTACAATATCAATTCTTTCGTATGTCTCATTTTATTTAACGCTCATCAGTTTGAAATATTGATAATATCAGCAAATGTTAAATTAGAAAAATGATTCATTCGACCCTATTTCCTGTTTCACACTATATTATTCTGGAGTATCTTCATATTTCCGCTACAAATAGATGAAAATTATCACTGGGTACATAAAAATAGAACAATAGTAACTATTAAAATGTATCATTTAAATGGATTTATGTGTTAGTGGGTGATTTAGTTTTTTTGGTCGGCTATTCTACCTTCTAGTATTACTAAGAAATTTTCATTGATATTTTCCTGCAATGGAGTTCAATATAAATGACATATTTAAATTTGTATTATATACTCGTAGTTCCTCGTTCATATTATTCGAAATTGGTATGATTTCATATTGTAACATACCATTCGTCTTGTTACGTTTTTCTCCAAACATTTTGAATATTCCTTTGTTCACGTAGTGTGGATACTAGGCACTTGGGATCTATTTATTCTAACATTCGAGTTTTTGGAGAAAATAATTTGAAAAATTCGATTTCTTTCTCTACTCATCTTAATTTAAAATCAAAGTAAATTTTAGTAAATATGTGATAATTTTATTCTTTAAATTCGCTTTTCTACAGCTGCGAGGTTGGGAGGTTAACCAATGATTAAGCCGATACACCACAAAAAAGAAACCAAGCAATCCAACATGAACGTGTGAGAATCTGCAACCACTCCAGATTTTCATATATAAATCGTGGTTTTATCTTCAATATATATTTAAATCTGAATTATTGTCAATTTATAACTGCTTTGTTCTCTTCTGGATACGCAGTTAATGAAAATTTATTATTTTTTCAAAAAAATTAATTGATGCTGAAACTTTTTTTTAATGTCCTAAATATTAATTTGGATAATCGTGTCCTGGGATAGTTTTCATTTGTTTAATTCCTATTATTAATTTAATTCATTAGGTTTTTCCAGCTTTTCCACTTTTTCTTAACGTCGTTCGTTAAAAAACAGGTGGCGTCCAATTTAATATTTATTGTTCACCTCATAGTTAAATACTTTACCTGCGGCCGAATACCATTTCCCGAGAAAGAGTCTCCTGCCCGGGGATTTATAAATTGGCGCCCAGTTAAACGTATTGTTTGCTGATTACTTGGGTGGTGTGCTTGATCAAAATTAAACATTTTCTTTGGAATAAATTTGGATAAAGGGATTTTTTAGTATCATAAACTTTTGAACAAATAGGTATTTAAAATATTTGCACAAAGAAGCACACCCCAGGTAGCACTGGATGTGCTGCTGAATCTGAAACCACTGGATCTGCACATAAAAGGATTAGCAGCTAAAAGTGCCCTCAGACTGAGGGAAACTGGGCTGTGGAAACAATCCAACTGTGGGCAAACCAGTATACTAAGGGAGATAGAGAATATGACGGATGCAGTAGACAAAGGTGTGTTGAAACAACGCACCGACTACACTACCGCCAGACTGACTTTTGATATAGACCTGAACATCCTCATACCAACGAGAGAAGACTGGGAAGACTGAGAAGAGAACCCAGGAACAGTAAGTAACTTCGAGGACGAGTCCGTAAAGGATGAACGGATGGGAGTGGTAGTATATTCTGAAGTTCTGGGAATAAGGGAATCCTTGAGGTTTAGAAATGGCTGCAGCATACTGCAGGCCGAGCTGCGGGCAATACAACAAGCCGCGGAACTAATCCGATGCAGAGATGAAACGGTGCGTGACATCACAATCTACACGGATAGCCAAGCGGCTCTGAGATCACTATCGTCTACGGTAGTGAGATTTAGGTCAGTCATACCTGTCATGGATTCGTGACCGAAAGGTTAATCTCTGCTGGATACCTGGACACAGCAATGTAGAAGAATCATATAGCAGACAAACTAGCCAAATTGAGAACGACCAGAAGCGGAGACGAAGCAGTAGGCTTGCCACTACCACCGATCAAATTGCTGATAGATAGAGCATTAGAGGGAGAGCACGGCAAGAGATGGAGTAATAGAGATAACTGTGTCATCTCACGCTCCTTGTAGCCGGTGCTATAGAAGAGGAAGACAACAGCACTGCTAGGCTATGAGAAAGCCTCGATCCGAAGGTTTGTAGCAGTGATTAGCGGTCACTGCACAGTAGGCTCCAGACTCAGGAAAATGGATATCAGAACCGACGATCTCGGTGCAGAATGCAGTGAAGAGAAAGAGACAAGAGAACACCTAATGTGTCACTGCATAGCATTGGCGTCGAAACTACTACAATGCATGGGGAGTGAAACATTGGAATGTCTGGAAGAAGCAGAGAAACTGGATGTTAAGGACCTGAAACACTTCATTGCAAACTGGAAAAGTTGGAAAGGGGGCAAGGACCTGGCAACGGAAGAGATAGGGAAGGGGAGTGAAATGGTGCTGACACAATGGGCCTAAGGCCTCCGAGTGGATCTCGGCTGAAAAGTGGAGATTACCCTGTTAACCTAACCTAACCTAACTTGTTTACAGAAAATCGAATAGATTGTTACATTCCCTCTCCTAAGAGAAAAAAGAAATTCAAGGATTCACTTTCTTTGTAAACTTACCAGTCTATAAAGAAAGTGCAATAGTGTCCACAAATTGCAGAGACAACGAATACGAAAGAATAGGGCAAAAGAAGAGCAGTCAAAACAAAAAAAAACATAATATATATAATGTTAATAAGCTGCTTTTTCAATCAAAGCTACAACTATGAACTTTTCGATATAATAATATAAGCCGTATAATAATATTAAAAATTATTACTACCATACATTAAATATTAACGTGTGATATAGACAATATATGTTGAGAATGAGGGCATTATCTCTGAGATATAACACGAGGAGCTGATTGTGCATGTAAATCGTAAACTGCTGTGAATATTTCTCAAAATTTATAAACAACAGTCTTTTAGTATTCTTATTTATATGAAAATATTTTTCGTTCATACCAAAAGTAGTTCCCAATTCTGTTATTTTAATTTGAAGACTACTCTGAATATGTTTTAGTTTAAAATACATAACCAAAATTAGCATGAATTTGACCTACAGAAAACTAACAACTTTGTCACTGAAGCTTTATATAGAACGCATTTCATGATTTGACCTAGTAGCTGACAACATGTATAAAAATTAATCTTATCTCGTGAAATGGTTCCGGTAATTGATCATACTTTATTTACTGATATTATATTTAAAATATGATGTTATAAAGAGTGAAAAACTTGAATGGAAAAACTCTCTAGTTTAAAGAGTGTCGTCACGTCAATTTGTTTTTATATTTTTTATAAGGCAATATACGAAGCAGTTTGTTTATTTTTCAGTCATATAGGTTAGAATTTTGTAATTACCAATATATAAACAATGAGTCGAATCAAACAAAATAGAAAACGATGTGTTTACTGGAACAACTTTACTAACACGTTCAAATTGTACTTTATCAAAATAGTGGAAATAACTTAATCGATAACAAAAAGTATTCTTAACATATCGTAACTACGTTAACGCCTTTATATTTTTAGAGAAATTGCTCTATGATGGCTGCTGTTTTCTTATGTAGCTGGTTTCATAACTTTACAGACCTGGTCAACAAAGGCAGAATAAACGGCAATCACTCATGATTTAAAAAGATTCGTTGGTCGTCGAACATTTTTACTTGAACAGGTAATCGTTCGTTGAGCACAAATCCAGATTCAGTGTTAAGTTTAAAAATGGACAGCGAAGAAGAAACTAAATTTTAAGCTGCGTATTTTCAACACTCAACAAATATAAAAGAAAAGTATAACAGAAAGTGACATAGAGGTCAACCACTTTATTTACAAATCGACAATTTTATAATTGAGTTGGAAACAATTGCCGATTTAAAAGTTGGGTTGTTCTAAATTTTTGGTAGAACATTTCCAATATAAAATTTTTCCATTATTACAAAAGTTGCCTTATCCAGGTTGAACCAACTATCCTTTTTATTGGATTTGAAAGTTTGAAGCGTTGGTTATTGACCGAGACAAGAATTAGTGGAAAACCACGATTGAGTGTTATATGTATTTTTTTATATTTCAACTCTTACGCATAGTTCGTTTTTTAGATATTTGGCTCAAATTATCACTTGATCATAATATTATTTTGTTAAAAGAAACCAAATAACTAATGGAAAACCATGGATTCTCCATATTATTATGCTTCTCGTTCGGAACAAAAAGCTTGGCATTCTATCTAAGAAAGTGAAGGTCAAGAAGCGAGAAGAGTATTTCGAACTTTGTTTGTTTTATTTTGCTTTTGTTCTAGTAATGAACCTCGGAGAAATTATTTTATTTTTCAAATCAATCTTAGATGTCCATGGTGCAGCTACGAGGATGTTTCTAGAAGTATCTGGCCCAACAAAGGCCCAACAAAAATTTTATAAAAAAATATATTTATTCTTCAACGGAATCTCCTTTTAGTTCCATACACTTTTTCCAGCGATGTTAAATGAGTTCGACACCCTTTTTATATTAAGAATTGTCAAACTCCTCAAAATAGCCTTTAACTGCCAACATAATCACTTCATTGTTGAAAAATTTTTGACCACCGAGCCATTTTTTAAAGTCTGGGAACAGAAATTATTCCGAAGGGGCCGAATCTGAGGAAATATAGCCGAACATTCAACGGAAACATCTTCACGATGCTGTTTTTGTTTCATTTTGAGCAAACACGTCATCCATCGTGCGCACAACTATATCTTCTAGCTCAAGTACTTTCAGTCGATCGTCCAGTACCGCATTTTGGATTTTCTTCAACATTTAACTCATAAAGATTATGAGTAATGTCCAAAGATTTGACATCTAAACAATAGAAAGTCTGCATCAAAGATTCTTGAGAATATCAACAACGAAGTTTTGAATTGTTCTTTGGTGCTAATAAGGACTAAAGGTTTTTATTCGCTCAAAATACATACCTAAAGGTAACAAGAAACAAAATTCTCAGACATTTGGGAAAAAATGTAAACATTAACACGATTAACCACTGAATTTCCCCCAAAATGTACAGACCTATCTCAACGGTTGGTTTCCGCATGCACAGAATGGAAGAGAGCCAATTGTTTGGTAAGTAAGATCAACCAATCTCATTCCATTATTTTTTTAAGGTTGTATCTAGAGCACAAAGTTCCCTAAAGAAATTAGACACAAGTCTGAAGTGTGATAAAATGTTATGAATAGTTTTTATTATCGATCAAAGCAACATTACTTTGTAAGCTATAATCAACCGAGAAAGTTTCTAATTTCTAAAATACTATTTCTTCTATCCATTAGAAAAGTTATGGGTTGCTGCAACCTACAAATAAAAAAGGAACAAACTTTTTGTATTATATCCCATTTTAACTTAACAAAACTTGTATGAATTCTTAATATATGAAAATTTAGTGTACGTGTTTATGTTCCGAATGAACTCAAAAACGAGTCAACTGATATTCATGAAAGTTGGAATATATACGTAATTTGGGCCAACTTAAATGATATGATAGTTATTATTTAAATTAATGGTCTCAATAATTAATACTGAACTGATCATCAACGTTGATTGTTGTTATTAATCGGAGTTTCCGTAAGTCTGGGACAGATGGCGCCTTAAGCGAATTATCAAAAAAAACTAATGTTAAAACAGAAGAAACCTAATATATATAAATATGCTGTTCTCAAATTTCTATAAAGTTCTATAAAGTGTTCCAATCTTATTGTAATATTCATAGCTTCACGAGTATTTTCATAACTGATATTTAATAATAGCATTTTTTTCATAATAATTTTATAAATATTAGTGTTAAATTGTTTGTAAATGTTCTCACCAATGCAATCCATATCTTTATTCACTTGATGTACACAATAACACGTTTGTTCGAGTGAATATTAGGCATAATACATAAGCCCCTCTTTTATCAAAGAATGTAAAAAACCGCAAACATAGCGCGTTATCAGTCTTTTACGATCATTTGTTCAAACGAAAAACCAAGTAACGAAATAACGTATATTTACCAATAACGGTATTTTTAGTTCAAATTTGATAATCTTTGGATAGGTATATTTAACATGCTTGTAAATGACATTGAGATTTATTTATAAAAATAGAAACATGGTGGTCCTCCAAAGTATTCGTAACGAATAGGTACTTTGGTTAATCGTACCGCACAAGATTCTATTAACGCATTATTGTTTTATCAGGATGAAATAGCCAAAATCTGTGCCCATTTTCTTCTGCCTACGTCACGCAATCTTATATACTTCAATGTAGTTTTCCATTAGAATCGTGTAAATTTTTGGAGCTTATTTGTAGTACAGAACACCTTTATAAACATAGAAAATATTTTTCACTCCTACCTCTATCCAAAGACTATATTTCCTGGCAAAGTCGTACTTCCTCCCTAGAGAGGAAAAGTACTTTCTCACCCTAGGTAGGAGAAGTAAAAGTGACTTCATGTAATGAAGACTCTAACTATATTAACAATTATATATCTCTACGCACTAAAATAGATCAGACACGTTTATTTGTCTTCTATAGAGCAGGAAAATGTATCAACCAAATAGTTGGAAAGAATAAGAATACTATTGCTAGAATTCCTGAAAAAATTGCAGAATTTTAAAAATGCCTAATGCTATAAAATATACCTGACATAGTTTTAGAACGGAAATTGGAAGTCTACGAATATCGCTGAAGGATATATGCAGCAATTTCTTGCAGAAAAGCGAAAAATTTCAAACTAAATTATGGCAGTCTATGAATTTCCTGCAACTGATTGTAATCAGCCAAGTACTTCCGGGGAATATCAGATAATAATGTTGATAATGAAAATATCACGAAAACTGCATTGGCTCCAGCTATCACTTCTAGTGGTATGTAAATAACCACTGCTCAAAATTACACGTTTAAGAATAGTATAAATAAATAATCGCATAAACGGAATAGACAAATATTTTGTCCAGCCGTCGTTGCACGATGGAATTTTTGAGCGAATCTTTCCATTCATGTGGTTGGCAATTTCCATAGCCAAATACTACACAGAGACAGTTTTTAATATTTATGATATTCAACATAAGTTACATTACTATAATTTTTTATTGTTAAAAATATTATATGACGAAGTGTTTTATTCATCTAATATATGCAATCTCATTATGACAAATAAATACTGATGTAATCCTACAAAATTGCAACCAAACGCTCAATCTCAAGTAACTCGCATAATCCTTTTGTAATCGGCACAAAGTAAGAGTATGTTATTCATATAGAAAGTATTGGAAAATCGCGAGAGGCGTAGACTAAATGAAAATATAAATCCCCCTTTCGTCGTCATTCGTATTTCTTTGATTAGGGATACCACATCTTAACAATCTTTTGTGTTTTTTTATAGGATTGATTCTAAGTATGATTAAAAAATATCCACTAGTTTTTAGTTCTCATTTTGTAAAAGCGTGTATCATAGAATAGTTATATTTGATATGTTTCAGTTCTTCATATTTCAGGAAGACTATTTTTTGTGTAAAATAATCAAACTTATCAATGAATCATCCTTATCTCATAAGTCCTAGTAATAATTGTTATGAACTTTTTTAAAGTTGTTTTTCCACTTATTTACATGAAATCAAAGCTACAATATTTCCACAATAAATTGAGAATTTATTTTAAAAGTTTAAAAGAATATGTATCTGTCATGTTGTTGCACACTATATGAAACAGTAGTAATAATAGTATATAATAATAATAAACTAATTCTGTCTGTACCATTTCAAAAATTCTCAAAAAAATTTTAGTTTCTCAGTACCTTATAATTAATTTTGTTAATTTTATACTTCCGGGTAGTTGGCTTTAGAAAATCGAAAAATCTTCCGATTTCCATGATTTTTTTTAAATCTTCGTTTTTTAATACTGTACACTTGATTACAATAAGTGATTTTAAGAATGTTTTTGTTCATATAACTTTGATGATTACTTAATAAAAAAGGTACAAACGATTATATGGGAGAAAAGGTTTTAATTGTAAAAACATAAGTCAACATTTTTGTATAATTTTTTTTTCAATTTGCTCGTTTGTTTTGTAGATAATGAAAAAATATATATAACAATTCCATTTAATTATTTAGAAAAGATAATTTTACGTAATTGAGTGCATTTTTATGAACATTTAAAGCCCTGAAACCAATATAAGTTTCCTTTTTTTTATTTCCATAATTTTTTTCGTGAATTCGCCGTAAAAACGAAGATTTAAAAAAAAATTCATTGAAATCGGACGATTTTCTGATTTTCTAGAGCTAAAAAATGAGGGGACCGCAAAAGTATAAAGTTACCTTAAATTTTCTACAAGATTGTAAAGATCAAAATTTAAAAAAAAAATGCATGCACTTATTTCGATTCTATTAATGTTGAGTTCAAATGTTGAGATTTGGAGTTCAAATTTTGGGAAATATCTTTTATATTGTAGAAACTTTAGAGACAAATTTAATCGAAATAAAAGTATCTTGGTGTTCCATTTTGAATGAGAAAGATTATAATAATATTTGCAGAAGCAAATGAAAGATCTGACACCAATGTAAGTACCATAACAATAACAGTCATATTGCGAAAAGAATTTATTACAATTTTAGGAATCATTGAGGCATTCTGATGGGAGATTGTATGCGATTTAAAATCTATAATTTCAATTGTAGAGAAAAGACACTATTATTGGGTTAAATATTAATTTTCAAATAAAAGAGGTACAGTTGAACCATTTTCTTATTCATGTACCGGTGTTGTTGTCAAACAATGGGCGAGTTTTCTTTTGAACAATTTTCATTGATTTCATACGTCATATCCTTTATTATTTGATAATACATAATTAAACGTTGCCCCCAAGAACAAAATGTATAAAGCTAGTACACATGATGCAATTATATAAGTATCCTATTATTTGAAAAAAATAATCACGACATTTATACAATGTAAGTCACTAATATCTATAGCCTGAATAATTATCTGAGTATCTGTGAAGATATTGTTTCGAAAAATATCACGAATTTATAAAATTCATCAAAAAAATTAACCAAAATATCAATATCGTACTTACCAATACAATACAAATATAATGACATTAAGAAATATTCAAAAAATTCTAACATGGTTTAATCTTTGTAAATATTTTTTAACTATTTTATGTTTTTTTTGCCTGCTCAATATGCCGCGATAATCCTTTCCCATTCCTATCACTGTGATCTCTTAATTGTTTTTAGTAAACATTATAAATTATTCATTATCGGGTATAGGTACATGTGTGTTCTTTGTAGGTAAATTATAAATGTACCAAATAAATTGAATACTTAATTGTTCAATAAATTTGAATATTAAATCAGCATGTAATTTGTGAAATATTGGATATTTCTAATTTCAAAAACAGTTCAGTACTGTGTTCCTTGAAAAGATATGAAATTTTTAGTTTATAAATAATAGTCCTTACCTTGGAAATACACTGCTGTAATAAGTTGTTGTGTTTCTAAACAAATATATATTGACTCGAAGACAGTATTCACAATAAATAGATCACATAAAACAACACAGTATTCACACAAACAATTTTTAAATAAATTCCAAATTACACACTACCATCAACTATCGTTAAATATACTAACGATCTACGTCATAGTAAGTAGCATAAAAACTAAAAATCTTGTGCAATTTCTTCACTCGAAAAGGAAATAAAGACAAACTGGTTATTGGCATATAAGAACTGTTAGGTCTGCTTAACCTCACCTACATACAACACATGTTAAGTCGCACAGACAGTCGTTTAGAGGCCAGCACGAGTAAAAAACGAAAATGATGATGGTACGAATACTCGACAGAACGATTTCGCTTATAAATTATCATACGCTTTGCATGTTATTAAAAAAATCACTGCGTCGTATTTTAAATGACTGATGGCTACTAAAGATTACAAAAAAGTTGCACATACATTTTAGGTGTTGAGTTTCGAAATATTGAATTACTACCTACTTTGTATTGTATAAAGTAAACACTATTAAATTACAATTATATAATTCTGTGTTTACTTTGAAAACGATACTAAGCAGTATTTTCCAGTACAGTTTATAGCATAAGCAACTGAATTTTGAACCATCATCAAGTAAAAAATAAACTATTGAAAAGAGGGTGAAAATTATTGCTTCTGTCTAGATAGAAGTTTGAATAACAAATTAGATAAAAGCATATTTCGAAAGTTCTAATTTACGAAACGATCTTTAAAGTTATATGGATCCATGGAGTGGAACTATGGGCATGTGGTTCAAAACGTAATGTACAAATGATCCAGAGGTCTCAATCGTAAATACTTCGACTAATTATAGTAGAAGCCCCAGGTTTTGTACTGAACTACATCATCCAAATAATAGAAGCTATATGGTTTGTATTGGACTATATCATTCAAGTACGAGTACTAATAGAAGAGCCTTTAGTACCAAGGTACAACAAATGACTAAAGAAAGCGTGGCCAGTAGACCTAATATGAGGTGATAGAGGATACATCGCTGGATGTAAACCTCACTAAGGTATTACTAGAGAACCCAGCACGTGAGCAAGTTGAATTATAGAATGTGATTACATATTCTGATTGTTGATAAAATATACAAAAAATATTTCCCTTGCGCTTGAATCTAGTCGTACTGGCCATAACTGTAAGTACTATGTATTATGCGGCTTTCGCAAATAGTTACTTGGAAGAAAACTTTTTTGATGATATTCAAAGATGCTGTTCTCCTAGCCGGATATAAATATGGTGACAATGTTGCCAAAAATTGGTGTCAAGAAATTATCCCTTCGGGATGTAACACTTCTAAGGTCACTGAGTATAAATCTATTCAACTATATTTTATAAATAGTTGCTATGTTTGCAATACCGCATGATTCATTATAACAACAATTACGTAATATTTTACCATCATATTTCATCAAGAGTTGAAAATGAGTTATAGTAATGAACTCATGTTTTTAGTTATGGATTCAATTCATAATATAGGCCAGGTACCAGCCGATTTCCCGTGGAATTTTGATAATCAAAGTCGATTTTCATGAAAATTAGTATAAAGATAGTATTTTTAACCTTCTTCAAAACCCTGTTCCGAAGAGTGCTTTTGCCCTGGGGTGAAAGCCCCCACTTCTTGGAGATGAAAATTTATTTTATCAAAATAATCTCGGAGGTCGATAGATTGACTAATTCTCAGCAACTTTTACTCCTCAAGGTTTTTTCCTAAACTTGGTATTTTAAGAGTTATTAACGATTAATTTATCATTGGAAAAACGCATATTTTTTTACCGTTTTTCATGAATGACATAAAAATGTTTCATTTTATCAGCAAAATCAGG
Organism: Diorhabda carinulata; assembly: GCF_026250575.1. Lineage (NCBI taxonomy): Eukaryota > Metazoa > Arthropoda > Insecta > Coleoptera > Chrysomelidae > Diorhabda > Diorhabda carinulata. Next base: position 14,704,251 of record NC_079468.1, on the reverse strand, counting down.
AAAAAATGTAGCCTAATAAAAAAACAAATAGATTAGTTTTTTAATAAGCTCTGTAAATTCAATAATAACTGAGTTATCACTCGTTGAAGGATGGCTATTTTTGGAGAACCCCGAAATTGAAAACCTTTAACCTCAAATAATTTGAAATTGATGAAATTTTTGGAAAAAAATCACAAGATACCTTTTTCAAAGCACCTTTAATAATGAGTTCTGTCGAAAGTCTTTTGCATAAGATTTGACTGATTTATAACAAAAATAAGGTTTCATCTTTTTTCTTCTTCAAAAAAATAACTAAACCATCGCCTTTACGACCCTAATTGAAATTAATCGTAATCCATTTGTAATTAACTTTATTTAAGTATTATTGTTTTGAATGAATTTCCGTAATCTTGAAAAAACAAATGAATTTTTCATAAATAAAACAAAAACTATTGATGTTATAAGAAAATGTTTCAAATATCAATTGTAGGGTTTTTCTTGCCAAAAATTTTGAGCCTTTTTAAATCTATTTATAATAGAATTTAAAGGAGATACAATATTTTAAAGTTTGTATTCCTTTCCAAAACCCGGGGTTTAAAAAAGTTCTGATTGATATTATGTTGATGAAATCCTCTACAAAATGCTCTTTTAAAAAAGCTTATAGCTTAAAATTGAACGAGTTATTGTCTAAATACGATACGATTAATACGAAATAAGAATGTGGGAAGTCCTTTTGTCTTTTCAACACCCATACCTAAAAAGATATTTTGTATGTGACTCTGTATCTCATTATTCTGCATCCAGAATTCGATGGCTACTCAGAAAGAAAGCTTTTGTTCTGGAGTATTTTTGCACCAATTAGTAATTTTCATAGTCGTGTGGATAACTTGCTTTTTGATGGAAAAAATTCCCGATTTAGCTACTTGCGCTAGCTCAGAACTTCCTGTATAAGCGGAAGGTTTTTCAAACAAAGATGATCCCGTCTCGAAGCTCAATAAAAAATTCTCATAACGCCATTTGTATTCAGGATAAAGGCCGCTAGTTACACTGCTCATACCAAGTAGTATTGAAAATAATTTTATCAATATTAGATTGAAGTGAGCTTGAACATCGTTCAATTTTTTCTCCAGAAGGTACTCTTTATAAAACTCGATAATGTGTACCATTATTGGAATATTTTAAGTTGAAGATTATGAAGTAATAGCCGATCCAGGTAGAATGTTACAATCTATTAAATTGATACCTAAAGTTGTTGCCCAAACATTTACTTTAAATGAGTGTAGATAAAGTGATACTCTTTTGACACGTGGATTCCCATCACACCAGTAGTGTTCGTTATGGGAGTTAAGCATACCTTGTCTCGTGAAAGTGGCCTCGTCTGTGAAAAGAATAAATTTGGATTGAGTAACCTTCCTTTCAACTACGATGAAGGGATGGCGAACGAACCTACATCTTCAAATTGGTCCAAATTCCCTCGGTACTGACAAATATCCATTCGTAGGGGGATATACCAGGGCGACTGACTCCCTGAGTCCGTTGTGGTTCTGCCTTGCAATGAATTCTCTATCTACTCAATGACACAAAGTACGGATTCCACATTAAAGCGGACAGAGAAACTAACTGTTTCATATCCAATCTTCTTTAAATGGACGTTATCAAGCTATACGCAGCAAATAAGGATCAAATAAATCAACTTCTCGATATAACACATCGATTCTACAACGAAAGGCATTGTCATGAACAGGCGATGGAAAACTGGGAAAACTACAAATACCTAGGATTTCAACAGGCTAAGTTGCCGGACCACAAGCAGGCAAAAGCTAGAATCCAGGATCAATACACCAAAAGAGTGAAGTCACTTATGAAATCTGAATTAAATGCAGGCAACTTAGTCCAGGCAACCAACACCTATACCACGCCTATTTTAACGTACTCTTTTGGAATCCTGAAGTGAACGAAATCAGAACTAGAGGATATTCAGAGGTTTCAAGTTCAAGAGATGGCTTACTAGCAGCAATCTCTTTCCAGAGACCGAAGGCTTCATGATGGCTATTCAGGATCAAGTTATTAAACCAATAACTACAAGAAAAATATTATTAAGGATCCGAATACTCAATCTGACAAATGCAGAAAGTGTCAACAAACATCAGAGACCATCCAACATATAACATCTGCTTGTAGTGTGTTAGCTAATACCGACTATTTACACCGGCATAACCAAGTTTGCAACATCATCCACCAGAAACTGGCCAACAAGTTCGGTCTTCTCAATACGTATACACCGTATTACAAGTACCGGCCGCAGAAGGTGCTCGAAAATAACAATTTAAGAATCTACTACGATAGGTCCATTACCACCGATAGACAGATGATGAATAACAGACCTGACATCGTGGTGGTTGATAGAAGAGTCAATTTAGTCCTTTTTGTCGATGTAGCTATACCGAACACTTATAACATTCTCAACAAACACTGGCCAAATATGCCGATATCGCAATTAAGATTAAACAGCATATATATTTGGCACAGCGAAAATGTGGACATAGTCCCAGTTATTATGTCAGCAACTGGCGTAACTGGCGTCGTACCTAAGACCCTACACAATAGCATCGCCGCCAAACTGGGATTACCAAAAAACACCTTCGTCGACATGCAGAAGGCTGTAATATTGAATACTTGCGTCACAGTGCGCAAGGTCATTATGTGAACCTAGCTTAATCCATTTGATACTTTGTATCCGGGATAGGTAAATAATACCGGCTCTAAGCTGAGTAGTGCATAAGTTTTTCGCATAATAATTAATAACTTTATCAAAACTTCAAACTAACGTCAGTTATTACTTCATAATTTTTACACAAAATATTGAGTTTTATCAAGAGTTCCTTTTTGGTGTTAAATTAAAGGATGTTAAATTCACTTGAAATTTTGCTTAATAATTCTAATATTGAAAATGTTTTGTTCAAGACTACTTGATACGAACAAATTCATTGGATGTATCAGCTTTCAAAACATATTCGTATAAAATTTCAATACAATGCTCCGAGTACTTGTGACAAAACCGTAAGAAATATGTATATTTTTTTCTAGAACGCTCCTCATCTTGAATACGTTACGAAAGATTTTTACTGAGCAAACCCCAAATATTTTTCGGTTTTCTATCTATCATAGAGACGGGATCACCTTTTTTTGATACACCCTGTATATAGGCGCTGTGGTTTAGGAGACTACCTTGACTAGATCATTGATCGGAGTAATTATTTTATCCAGAACGACATCTAGATACTTAACTTACTGGAAAGTATCAGTTGAAATCGGATATTGTGGAAACTGATTCAGAAATGTGGTATATGTGCTGATTTCCTTCGGGGCCTAATGCACTCAGCAGTACCTCACTGATGTAGACTTGCCCAATAAATTATTAATTATTTTTTTGTCAAGAAGTGCTAAATCACTGAATAAAAATTGGAATCGAGAATTTATCTTTTACAAGAGCCGATTAACCTAATCGGGGACATATTGTCAAACGAAAAACATACACTGATTATACATTAATCAATTAAATTAGAAATCAGTAATGGAATTCGGACACGTATCGAATCGATCGATTTTCCGCTAAATAAGATTCTATTTTATGATTTCACGGAATAATACGATATGATTTACTTTATACCTAGTCTGAATTCGCACAATAAAGATTTTTTATTTTGAGTTAATTATAAATAATTGATAGGTAACTGTTAGTTCAATAATCATGTTCTATTAGGTTACTAATTCGCAATGCGCGTGATCTTTCGCAGTCTCGCAGTATTTTATTTTATATTTAATTGGTTTCAACTAAGGACAATGTAGATGTTGGGCTCTACCCCTTACAGCTAGCAAAACGACATGTGATCAGTAAGTGACTATTGGCTGCATTAGATATGTGATATCTTTTCTCAATGGGAGGCCGGAAACACACTAACACAACTTTTTTAAGAGGGCGTCCAAGGTACTTGAGGTTAGTTTCATCAAGCTCGAAAGAAATCTGCTGATCGTCGAATTGATTACTGGCCACTGGTATACGGCAGAATAACTTGAGACAATGGGCATTACACGAGATGCTCAATTTCTAAGGTGAAAAGTTGAAGAAGAAACTCCTCTCTATCTATTGTTCACCTCTCTCCTCACCGGTGTATTTGTGAGGATATTCTGGTAAATATTCTGAAGACAAGTTATTGAACTATTATTGAATAGACCAATGTCAGTAGATTTCCAATGAAAAACAAATGATATATACGGTTAAAGAAGATCTCAATACAACCATTGCATTTTCAGAACATTAAAATATTTATTCACAAATTATATAGAAAAATAAAAATCCTCAATCCTCAAATTAAAAAATTTGAAAACGATTTGAATTCTTAGTTTATTGTTTTATTTATATTAAATAAAAGATGCCACGTGCAGCTTAGAATTGAATAATAAACGTAACCTAAGTTTGCATTTGACTTTTGTTTAATCTGCTAAAGTGAAACATTTCCTACTTTACCTTAAAGTTCAAATTAAAAGAACATTGAGGATGACTGGCAATTATAAAACGCGCCATAAATTAGGTAATTTCATGGGGACTTTAAATTTGAAGCTCCCTTTAAATGTATTAGATTTGAAACATACTAGGTTCGTTCCAACCCATCAAAAAACCGTCGTTGGTACGGTGACGATTCTGCGCAATAGAGATTATGTGTTCCAACCGAGCGGTTACCGTTATACGAACGATTCTGTTTTGCGTTCCAACCGACTTAAGTATAGTTTGTTAACCATTTCCGGGACGGACTTTTGAACACTTGGTTGTTAGCAAGAACCGTGCATAGTTGGAAATTGCACAGAAAATATCTATAAACGCTTCCAATAACCGTTCCAAGATCGGTCCAAATTGAAAGGTTGAAACAAACTTTATATCTGCAACTATTTAAATGCTTTTCAGTTCCATGTTTACCTGATGCTTTAGTTTTAATTTTGGATCTTATTTTCTAATTTCCGTGTCAGTAACATAGTGTAGATTTATGAATAAAATAACGGCTTAAGAGTGAGAATAATTGAAGTAGATTTATATACATGCAATGCAATGCAAAAGTATTCTAAAATATATAACATGTACAGAAAATATAACCGCCCAAACGCAGGGAAAGTGACAGAGCACTTGAAAGACGGGACTAAAATAAATACCGAATAAGAAATGAAATCGAAATACCTTGTGCGTCATCAAATCTTTAATTTGATACTAAACCAAATTATTGTATTATGTGATTTTCTCACTACACATTCACTTGAGGTATGTCAGCTACACAAAGTTCACTAAATTTTCATGTTATTACGTCTTTGTAGCATATACACTATAACAAAATGTTACAACTGCACATATAAATTGCATGAATATATTACCCAGGAAACAATAGTTAAAATTCCACACATACTCGATTTTTAATGAGTATATGAATTCATCGAACGTTGAAAATGGAGAATTAATCAATACTATTTTGACTTTAGAAGTGTTACACCCAGAAATAACCATTTATCTACTTTGAATTTTGGTAGTATGAATTGGTAGTATTAGGACGAGTCCTCCCCCAAAGACATGGCATTTTAAGCCTTTTACCCACAAAATATAACTACTAGAGAGTAGGAGCTTGAATGCCGAGGTGTGACTGAGTACCGTAGAGGGACCAGAGGTGGGCAAGTGAATCGAGAATCCATTCTTTTGAATCGTTCATCTAAAAGAGCGCTCTTTCGAAAGATTCCAAAAGAATTGTGACTCTTCTTGCCTACCATTACTAGTTTAACTTTCTCGTCTATCTCGAAAACCGACCGACTCTCCGAGTGAGTTGACTCTTAAGTTTACCAGTTCTTAAGACATTTCATTCTTTCGACTAGACCAACTCTTAAGTCGTTTACCCATTGAGCCCTAGACCGGTTCTTTTTTCGATTAGTTTGATATGATTCATATTAATTAGTTTATGTCAGATTCTTCTACTTCTTAATCTTGAATTTCTTGAGCATTTTTTTTTTGTTTTATTGGGTATTGTTTTGATATTCGAGATATTTGGGGGTATTGGCTCCCTTTTATAAGAGAAACAAAAAACTAAATTAAGAGTTTAGGGGGGTCATGACTCCCATGACCCACACTGGATCCGCGCTTGATTTGTAGGATATTCAATCAACATGTAAACTGAAATAAAATTATTAATGGTTGAAGAGCCCGTGTTTTTACATAAAGTGAATTTCCACTTGCTCATCCAGATTTAAATTTAATTTGAGCTCTCTTGTAAATTCTCTGTTGTGGTTTTTGAGGACTTGATGTTTTGCAAAAACTACTGTGTCATCAGCAAACGTTACTATATCTGTTTTCCTTGCAGATCAGAAGTATAAATTAGTATAGAGTATAGATCCAAGTATACTGCATTGGGGTACCACTGAGTTGACTAGGGATAATCACATATCTTTATCTCGGCATTTGACAATTCTAATAATAGGTAAAAGGGAGATGGAAATTTATTGTTGATTTAATGTAATAATCTTTCGTGCCAAACGTTATCATAGGCTAGGTTGATATCTAGAAAAGTTACTGATGCAAATATTCTTTCTTCAAAGGCTTTATTTATATATTTTCTATCACTCTATGGATTTGCTCTATCCTATTATATTGCTTACGGAAGTCGAATTAATGGTCTTCTATAATAGGTATTGATTCAGCTTTCAATAGTTTTTCGAGAGTTTATAAGGTCATTGGACGATATTACGTTAGTTCACTTGGATATTTCCCAGGTTTTGGAACAATTTTTATTTTTGCAAGAAGAAAATGACATAATGGCCTAATGGCTGTGTTGGAATAAGTTGAATGAAGTCAAATCCGTTAATTGGCATTTCTTGTAAAACATTTTCCGTTATAAGTTCGTTGATTCGATATTCAGATTGACTGCGTATGTAAAATAGAATGAATCCGCAGAAACTTGATTATTCTACGGAGTAAATTGAGGTATAATGGGAATATAGAAGCACTTTTCACTAAACGATACTGCTTGAAAAAGGTTCAAATGAATTTCATTATTGAAGCCCTATTTTGTAATAGAAAAATGAATTTTTATTGATTTGATTCAGTTTTATCCTTGTAAAATCATTTGAATCGAAGGAATCAAGACAATAGGTTCATTGAAAGTTAAATAAAGTGTGATAATAAAAAACATGAGTCAATTTTTACTTGTACATTGCTTTCTAAACAGAAATGGTTTTAAAAGTTGTATACTTGAAGATTAGGCAACATTCTAAACAATCAACAAGTTATTTAAATTGCATAGCTTTCACAGTTTTTAACATGTGTTTACTTTTTAACTTCAAACTCCTATTATTTCTCGTGCTTGAAATACGAAAATATTTTTATAGTAAATTCTTCATGAAACATCAGACAATAATAAACTTTATTTGGGTGAAATGTATATTGGGAAAAACACGAACTTAAAATGAATGATCTGAAAGCCTTTTATTAATTTAAGGTTAATTATTTTTGGAATGCGTTAAAGACTTTTAGTTGACTTGGAAAATATTGATAAAACAAAACTTAATATTCATCAGTAGAAATGAACTGCCAGCAAATTTCATAAACTATTACTATTGGTGCCAAATAAAAAAAATATGCTTTCTAAATAGTAGAAGTAGAGGTGAACGGTTATTTATGTATAAATGCACTGATTTCATACTTTTTGCCATGAGGCTGACAAGTGATAAAAAGCCGCGCCACATAAATTCAAAATTTTCAAAATCGGCATGGAAATCTTAATTTTTTTCTTTTATTTATATTAAAGGTTATAGAACAGTTTAAAATATTACTTACTATTGTTAAAAGTTTGTAAGCTAGTTGAAATGTAATCGACTGCTGTCAAACATGGATAAATCCGCGGATGGGTGCGAAGATGGACTTTCCACCCCTACTGTCATTTCGACAGGCCCTCCTTCCTTTTCCCTGAATTCTATGGGAGATTCTGGGAGGTCTAATATTTTTGTTAAGAGTTAGTCTGTTGGCTGTTCACTCTTGTCTTCTTGGTTGTCTTGACATCTCAATGAATGTGTGTGTTTCGCTGCCTCGGGTAAATTCTTTGCAAACTTCTTCTGCAAGAAAAGATCTAATCCGAGTGGTCTTTCACCTTATTTACAGCTGGCCCGGATGTATAACTCGGCACTTGCTTATAAAGTGCGAAGTTATCGTGTCGGCGGTTGACACAGAAAACTTAGAATCTTGGAAGAATTTTTTTTTGTTCTTTGATTTTTTCTGGTGTGTGGTTTTGTATTTTGCGTTTTTTGGATATTTGTTATTTTAATACTAACCTAACTTAACCTACCTAACCTGTCGATCCAGTTATCTTCTCTGTTTCCCGTGCTTTCTATAATCCTCTCTTGTATACCTGATGAGTTTCTCGGTAGGATGTGTTACCAACTCGTCGAATAGCTTTTCTACCCTGTCTTCCATGATGTCCAATACTTTTTGCGGTCTTGCGGTTCTCGCCTCTTGTTATCAAGTAGACATTTAATCCTTGTCTCAGTGTTATATTTTGTTAGCTTTTTCCTGTTCGATTTGCATATTTGTCTCATAACCGGTATTATTATACTCCAAATAAATCTAAGTTTTTTCTGTGTTTAGCTTGCTTTTTATACCGATTAAATCACATAGTATGGCTCTCTCATTCGTTGAAATTGAGACCTTGATCTTACGTTACGCTAGGTATTTGGCCTTTTTTGTCCAATGGAATTATCGTCGTTGATTTTTATGTTCCGGTCGGGCCGGTGGCTCCTTCTTCTCTTGTAGAGAACGGCTTGGTTTTCTCGTAGTTTACTTCTATTTTTCATGTTTCGCACCATTCATCTATTTAGTTTGCAGTATTTTGGAATATTTTCGTGATGTTTTCCACCTTTACGCAGCTTATTGTTATTGCGGGATCGTGCATATATAGCTCTGTCATGGTGTTCTTCGTTAATGGGATGACGGCTGTGTATATATTATCAAACATCGGTGATAATACTGATCCTCGCAGTACTCCCGCCTGCTGATCTTCAACCTTCGATTTTTCGTTTGCAGCATTCACCTGAAACTTCCTGTCTGAGGTACGTCCCAGAAATTTTATGAGTGGTGTATCCTGCCTCTTTCATTTTGGAAAAGTCTTTTAAGTCTATGGTAAATTGTGGAATTCTGCCACAGAATAATAAGGTGTTACGAGCAGAAATGCCTTTTCAATTTTCAATTTTCGCAACCTATTAAATGTATTTGCCATTTTTAATTCTGAAGGTAGATGATTGAATAATACTTTGGCACTGAAGATAATTGATTTTTTTACCCGATCAGAAGTTGGTATAGTTAAGTTAATATCCAAATTTTTTTTCTAGTAGGGTAGGTATGGATGGGTCTTCAAAACTCAGGTTGAGTTTTGAAAGTGTTTGCGAGCTAAACAAACAAATTCTAAAATTAAAACAGCGAGGAGAGTTAAAATTTTGTGTTTTTTAATAGTAGAATTCGCAATGCGTTCTATTACTCAAACCATAAACATAACGAAACGCTCTTTTTTGTAATTTGAAGATGGATTCGAAGAGGTGCGAACTACATGACCCCCAGAAAGGCAAACCATAGCGAAGCTGCGATTCGAAAAACAAGTAGTACATAAGTTGTTAAAGTAGTACGAGAATCAAGCTGTTCAGTCACAGATTCAATAGCAAAACAAGCAGAGGATAATTTTTTTGTCAAGTTTACTACATGTACACAGCATTGAAGGGCATCGTCAATATGTAGACCAAGAAAAAAATCGAATTTGGGGATCGTATTAAGTCATTGTTGAGTTTCATAGGTTTAAGAGCTCCTTTACAGAATAAAAATGAAGTGTTTAAACGGACACTGTTCGCATCACACCAGCATGTAAAGCTTGTATATCTGGACCACTTCTAATTACACTGGTTTTACTTTTTCACTAATTCATAAGTCTGTGACCTCATTAATGTATCCAAAAAAAGGAATAAGACCCAAAACTGAACATTGAGGTACACCACTGCCAAATGGCAATTCACTTGAAACTTTATTAGCTTGTACCAATTGTTTTAGACAATCAAGGTAAGATACAAACCACTTTAAGGGGAGAGTGTGGCATCTTTGAATAAATTTTTTCAAAATATTTTCCAAAATCAAATCGGAAAGGGCCGGTGCGTTGTCATGGTGCAATATTCAGCCTATTTAATCAAGTTGGGGCCTGATGGGGAGAAATATAATCACATGAACGATGCCGTTGATATCTTGAAAAAAACGTTAAATACTGCATTCTTTTGTGACATCTTCGCTTATGTTTGACGTTCCTCAGTTATTCCTACTTATTGTTACTTTTATTTACGGTTGCTAAGAGTATACTCAGATATTCAGATATTCATTGATTATCTAATTCAACCAGTTTCTGTTATCACTCTGAATAGATTTACTTAAATCTTTTGCATGTTTACATCTTACGAACCGTTTCTCTGTCGAAATTAGATAAAGGACAAATGATTAGACGCTGGTGAGATGTGTTCAGCGTGCGCTAACGGTCACATTGGTGTCTGTACGAGTGATAGCGGGCGTTCATTTACATGGATCATTTCCACTTTTCTGGAATTTAATACGTGTGTTTTCAACATATACTTATTTTCATGCACTAACTGCAATTTAGGCAGAATATCGAAGGGGTTATATTGTATTACGACACGTTTTAATGTGAGTAATGCTTCAGAGTAATGCTGTGAGTAATAATTCAAGCTTTGAGTATGTAAAATTGAAAAAGAGATAGACTCTTTGCTTGGTCTTCGTTCGCTCCTCAATAGCGATACTTCTGACTGACCATAGTTTGTAGTATAGAAAATAATTCCAGTTTCATCTATTCCCAATTCCACTAAGCTGTTCAAATATCCAGCCTGGTGTTATTTTCCGGAAATTAGAAAATTATAGATAATATGTTGAGTTATTTCAAATAAAAACTAGATCCAGTTGTAACTGCCGTTTTGCTCATATTTAATCTAAAAGAGAAGCAAGCATAAAAAAAAATGAAGTCATATAAATAACAATGTCATATTAACTACATATTATTACAATTTGTTGACTAAGTTGAAATGAAGAGTGAACACGTACTCTGTTTCGCACTTTAGAAACTTACAGTAGGCAGAGCACGGAATGAATTAGAAATGAAATTAGAAAAAAATTCAAAGCATATGATAGTGAAGATTCCGTGCGTTTAAATAAAGACTATTCGTAAATGGAAACAAATTGGTTATGCTTGAAACGATGTTAGTTGAAGCTTTAAAAGGAAGTCAACGAACAACAGATTATTATGAAATAAAGAGAATTCGATCCATTGTTTGTAACAAGACGAAAATAATTACAAGTACTTTTCATTAGAAACTCATGCATTTCTGGTCAGTGGTGTACAGAATTTTTTAAATCAGATAAAAATAATGAATATGATAAATAATATTTTTCAGAATATGATGAGATAGGTAATATTACCACTTGTATACCCATTGATGGATATATACTCCGCTTTTATCATTCATTTTACTCTATGGATATTTCATGGAAATTGAAATTGTCCTTGAGGCACTACATATAGATTGCAAAATCATGCTCATAAGATAACACAATGAAATATACCCCAAGTCTTTTTCATAATTCTAATTCCAAGGACCCTTCAATGTGTGCAAACAAGAAGTAAGAAGTAATCTTGGCAGGTATGGAAACCTATATTCCTTACTCTTTCAAGGGCCTTGTCGATAAAAATCCATGGTTTGATAAAAGCTGCAGTAGAATAGCCAACAACAAAAGTAGTGTTTATCGCAAATGAAGCTTGTGTCCTAGTACCGAAAATAGTATAAATTTTGTTATTTCAAGAAATACTTGCAAGTAGACTAAATATGCTTGAAAAGAACTATATAATGGGTCAATTGCAGTGCCTGCGAAACAGAAGGCATATTTGTTGGGTCGCATGTTTGCGTCAAATTCAATGCTTTATACGCGGGGAAAACTGCCACCCCGCCTGTCTGGAGTTGGTTTAGCGATGCCGGAAATAGAATTTCGACACTGAAATGTGGCAAAACTTTTCAAAGTCTTTGACATCAATAAAGCCATTGGCACTTATGGAATACCACCAATTGTATTAAAAAATGCGCAGCTGAACTAACACGTCCGCTATGTAAGCTCTTTTCTCTCTCATATAAAAGAGGTCTCTTCCGTGCAGATTGCGAAGTTGGTCGGAATCAAGGGGTCATCCATAAATTACGTCACATGTTAATGGGGGGGGGTATCATCGGAATGTGATATAGTGTGACAAGGGGCAGGGGAGGGGGCAAAAACTTTGTGACATCACATGTTAAAATTCAAAATTCATCACGCAAAATTTAATTAGTCGTTTGTTGCTTCCTAACTAGTCGTTTGTTTTTCTGTTTAAAATATTTGACTTCTTTATGTTAATTTTATCAAAGATTATATAATAAAAGTAAGAAAAAAATAAAAATAACTGTTTTCTTTTGATTATTTTTGAATAAATATATAAATTTGAAAAATGTGTGACGTCACATTAGAGGGGAAGGGGGTTTTGAAATTGTGACAACCTGTGACAAGGAGGGGGGGAGGGATTAAAAAGTCCTGAAATTTGTGTGACGTAATTTATGGATGGCCCCCAACCCATACCAAAAAAGGAGAAAAAAACGGTTCCAAACAACTAACACTCAATTGCTTTCGTCCCAACCACCTTTCCAGGCAATGGAGAAAGTTGTTATTGAGCATATCTTGAGATATTTGTTGTTGAGGTTGGCAGTAATATCCTGGAATAGTCACTTGGCCGAATTAACTGAGGTAGTTCACAAAAACTTGGAGCTATATACACCACAACAGCTTCTAATTCTCTTTTAGGCCCAGACTCATCCATTTTTGGTGTATTGCTCGTACATTTGGAAGTCGCCTCCCAAGCATATCTTTAGGATTCTCAATTACCTACTAACTCTCCGAGACTACCATGGCAGATGCTTTTTCGAACTGTCCAACTTAATCTCACATAGAGCAATATTTGTAGAACTTTCTCCACAGGCAGACGTGGCTTATGAACGCCGGGTTCGCCTGTAGATGCCCAGAACGTCAATTTATTGGGATTCCTTTCTTTGAAGAAGTGAAAGCTTGTGGAATCAGCTACAAAAGAACAACTTTCCATTCCAACATGATAGGTACCATTCGAACTATACGCGTGTGCTTGCTTTTTACATAAAAAAAATAATCATCGTATATTGAGGCAATATATTGATTTGTCATAATACGCGTAACATCTGCATACTTAAATCAATTATTTAGATGTTTTTACACAGTAAAAATGAAAAAATAAATACCATGACACCATATTTCTCATTCGGTAAGATCTTATATTATTATTGTATAAATAGATTTTTTTTCATAGGTTAATTTGTGTAAGGACCGTTGAGTATTGTTGTCCCTGACCACACTTTGATGCTACTAGAAAATATCGTAGTTCAATTGAATTTATCAATGAAAAAATTATCAAAATGAAATTGTGCTTGTTGTAAGGGCGTAGTGAGAATTTGAAAGATTTTAATGCAGCTGAGTGTGTGACTATTTTTCGAAAAAAAATGATGATTTTCCTACGATATTGATTTATGCTGGGCCACAGGGCTACGGGGAGTTTGTAATATTAGAAGAAAAATACATGAGTACAATTGTTTGTAAGTTGGATATGAATAATTTTGGAAATTTGAATTAGATAGCTGAAATACTTGGTCATCTCACATGTCGTGCTTTGTCTGGTTTCCAGGCATACGCAGAATGCCATTATACTGCTAATATCGAAAAGCTTTGCAAATTTAAATGATACTAAACCAGAAAATCATTTCAGAATTGATTTCAGTCTGAACATTTGCCAAAATGTCAGAAATATTTGTCCCCTCAGAATGGCAGAATGTCACAGAAGCACACTACATTAATTTATTATCAAAATAAAGCGGTCGACAGTCAATGAAAACAAAACTGGACCACTTGGGTTTGAAGGTTATCCAAGACCTCTTTTATGAGATTCAGATTAAATAGATTCTAATGTAATTGATTATTATAGCGCTCATAGATTTGATAATAATAATTATAATGATACTTATAATTGTTAAAGATACTTATCATAAAAAAATGATGTTTTGGTGATAATTATGAAAAAGATGATTATGATGATACTTATAAATATAATTATTATGAAGATTTTGAATATTTGCTATTATCGAAGTAAATTTCTAATTACTAATAGCTTGCATGGAAGGAATCTCTATATTGTATGTAAATATTTAAAAGACATATGAATGCATAGAAACGGTTTTTCTTTAATTTCTAATTTCTGAGACCTTTTCATATATTAATGCATCTAAATGATCATGATTTTAGGTCCCCTCTGTTTTAAAATTAAATTTTTCAATAATTTTTAGAACAATGATAAAATTTGACATTTATTTATCGATTATCGATAATTATATATGATATCAAATTATTTTGCGTAGACGAAGAAACTTAATTATCGTTAAAGGTTACAATGAATTTTTAAATTGTTATATTTCTTATTAGAGTAACTTTATTTTTGACGTTCTAGTTCATTTTAATAACAAATGATAAAAGCTCGTTTTTTAAAATTTTTTTTTTTTAATTTAGGGTTTTAGTACAACAGGGTTTTCGCCCTGGTACCCTGAGGCGCAGTTTTTTCCATAACTGAATCGTCCGAATCAAAAGGTCATCCAGTTCATATTTGAGATCATTTTCACTTTCACTATCTGGCAACTCTGCCAATACATGGTCCCTTGACTCAATTGGACTTTGGCGCGCATTTATTACACTTGCGTTATCTTCGTTATATTGTTTCTTTTCAGCTGAAGTACACGGCTCGTTACAATCTACACTTTTTGCGTTATTTGTATTGGTTTTTTGAGAAAGCGAGAAAGAGAAAAATTATTTTTTCAACACGAGATGACATTTCCAGCGCAACAAATCACAGACGTAAATACACGTGCTATTGAAATACAACTAATACTAAGCGCCGATTGATTGCGCATGCATGTACATGTAAATATGTACCGGTCCCTCAGGACCGATCCCGCACTAGATTAACAAATTGTAATGTCTGCGTTACGGGTCTCCAAAGTCCTGTACATTTTCTCCTTTAAAAATGATCTCAACACTCAGTTACGGAGATATGCTTTTCGCAAATCTTAGACATTTGCAATTTTCATATACCACTCTACATTAATGAACGATACCGGTCCCCAGGAGCCGATAACGCAGACAACCCGTTGAAAAAGAAACAGTTATTCGAATGTAATAAACTGATTTATCGTGAAATAAAACATGCGCCACTGTTTTAAATGTGTAGGTCAAGATAAGTGGCAATAGTTTATATACTTTGAATACGTTCTTGTTCTTTATAAAACAGTATCATCAACTCAGTTTTTTATTAACATTAATTTTATAGTGAAGATATTATATAACGGTGAACACACAACCAAATTCGTTATTTATTTGATCAACATTTTATAAAGTAGATAGCATCGAGTTGGAACCGTTATAAATGCAATCAATTAAAAAAGAATAACTTGTTTAACCGATTTAAACCGAGTTGTTAGTGTTAAAGCGGAATATCCTCGAAGAACTTCAATATTTCGTGGGTGAAGATGTTACGCATTTGTGATTAAATAATTATAAAAGGCTGTCATTTGATAGACATGAATTCTACTGGTCATGATCATTCGCCGACAGTTTTGTTTATTTTCCTTTATATTTGTGTTTTTACTTCAACTTGGTGTCAAGTGTCAACGGTTGGATGAATTTAGAAAAGGTAATTTTTCTTTTTCTATTATTATTATTATTATTATACAGGGTGATTCAAAGAAGCTGATCCCTTTCTAGGATATGTAGAAAACTGAAAAATAAATTGGTGAATTTGTGTTAACATCTGACTCTCATAGACGGCTCTAATTAGACGGTTCGTACGAAATAGTATTGAGCATACTTGTTGAAGATCAGATTTATTATATATATCAAAATTTCAAGTGAACGTAAGCAACTTTAAATTTTATTCCAAACAGATACTCATGAAAAAACTGGATACTGTGTAGCGTGCTAAGAATATTTTGATTTTAAAATAATGAAGTTATAACATTACTGTGATTTATTGATAGTTACTATGAAGTCAACAATAATCTTTTTGAAACCTTATTATTTGTAGAATGAGATATTGTTATTCAAAATGTATTGAAATGTTGAATACATCGAAATGTTATTAGCATTAGGCGAGAGACAAATTTCTTAGAAAAAACTTACCACGTTAACATGTTTACTTACATATATTTAGAGCTATTAAATGGAGTTGTCGAGAAAATGGAAATTTGAGACAAAAATAGTGACCAGAAATATCAAGAACAATATCATTTTGATGTTATTGACCAAGATCCAACACTTACTTCTTTAAGTACCTGTAGGATAGTTGAACAGCAGCAGTTAAATCCGACCTCTTTTCCAGACCATCTACCGGTTAGATTAGATTTATATCAAACATTTGAAGAAATGGCAATTTTTAAAAATGTATCCCTAATGCACTCTACGGGTGAGATGAGAATCCATGAGTCAAAAAAGTATCACACTTATTCGAGATAGAAGATTTAACGATAAACGAGCGAAGATCTTCATGTTTATGCATGATGGAGCTCCACCGCACATTAATAGAAGTTACCGTAATTAGTTCAGTAACCATTTTTTGAATTAATGGATTGGTAGAGGTGCAGAAGCTCTGATTCACTGAATTTCTCGCTCATGGGATTTTAATCCTTTCTACTATACAGAATATACCTCATAACTGATTCCCAACCGTTTAGAAGATCAATGTATTCGTTAGAAAAAGGAACATTATAACAAAGGTGTCCAAAACTGAATTGGATCTAACGCTAGAAGTACCACATGGGCTACATTTACTTTCAATTTTCGAATGCAAAATTATTCACATTAGGCTGCTATTAAATTATTTATTCTAGGTTAATGATATTATAATATATTATTAATGTCATATATTATTTTAGAATAGATGTTAGTACTACAGAATGACAACGATTTTTTCCTATAAATTAAGTCTTTATCAGCTAACAGCTAGCAAATGTGTTACAAATTACATCTTCTATCGTAATATTTTCATCACCTACTGTCCTTTGCCACTTTTATGTAGTGTTTTCTTCATTGCTGAATTCAAGGTTACATTTTCAAGTTTAAATTGTGTGCGAAAACCGAACTGTTGGCTGCAGATAATCGTCGAGTGTTTATATATATTTCCTAACTTAATTGAATTGAATATTTTTGCTAATTTTCGGTTATACGATATATCGGAAGAAATAAATGTGTTTCACTTGATCGATCACAAATAATCTGAAATATATTACGTTCACACTTCATAATATTTTCTGGACGCTGTTTGCCCAGGGATTGTTTTTTCGCGTAAGCGCAAACCATGTTTCAATTCTATGTTTGTTATGTTAGTACAAAAATGAATTAGTTAAATAATAATAAACGTCAAAGTTTTATAACCCAATAATTATCAAAATAATGGTGGGTTCACACTAGCGGTTAAATTATTTCATAATATGAGTTGGTAATTTAGGAAATTACTATTCAAAAATCATTATAAATCATATCTACTGTTCTCCTCATAAACACTTAATGAAGAATTAATTGGCTGCAATGAATTATTCCGTGGTGGCTCTGGACTTGTAAAATATCTCTAATATGGATAGTTTGGAGCATAGCTGTTAGACATATGCTTATATTTCAAATTTTGGCAATGATTTTATAGTCTGAATGAATTGGTTTGAATCTTTCTTAAGATAAATTTTTCTCCTTGATTGTTTTTTCTCTATAGCCTTCAATGAACAAAATGCAAATCTCTTCCCATGCCCTCGTTTAAAATTACGATCACTAAATTCTCTGCTTTTATGGTCTCATATTATGTAACTATTTTGAATTTCACTCATTCAATATCCGAATCCCCTAATGATGCCATGATGATACAAGTGAACACCTACGTCCTCTCATATTCATGTCTGACTGAAGTAATGTGGAGCGTACGAGTTGGTGTTTTTTCGCGACAGTACAAGATTATGTCGAAGCTGCTATCCGCAGCGACCTCGTTGCGTTGCGCTACGCGTGTACGTTGTGATCGTTGCGTGCCCGTTCCGCTTTGAAGACGCTCGCAATCCGCTTGTATGATAAGGTCCGTAATGCCATGTATTACCCGCAACCAAAACCTGGGTCATATAAAAAAATGAATTATCTTTAACTACCTACTTAAAAACCTTGCCACTTATTTCTAATGTCAAAACCTCAGACATATTTTATCTCAATATCTCAATAATACGTAGTGATGATGAGCAAAATATCCCGAGATCTGATTTTGAAGTACACCTTATTTTTACTGGGGCCTTGGCGTTGCCCTATAGACTAGGCTAGAAATTAAAAAGTCGGTAGCTGTTGACGCGTGACTAGTGTAAAAGCTCTAATTCGAGATAATCACATCTTAGTATCAAAATGGATATATTGTGTTGAATATGAGTGAACAATTACGTTCAAAAAAGTTTACCACAACTCAAATTCACAAAGGTTTGGTGGATACATTAGAGAAACCTGCAGGCATCAGACAGACACGCACAAGCAAATCGTAAAGTTATTTGCACTCGTCTGCAACTATCAGCAGAAACGCTAATTCTAAACGTATTTCAGGATGCTGACGGCGTTAATAGAAAAACGTCGGATGAAGTTGCTTAAATGTGTCACTCATTGGAACAGCCATGATAGGTAGTAGGTAAAAGTAGCAAAATGTATCTCATTTAATTCATAATATGTGGCGATATCTAAATTTAACTGGAAACCACTCGAATATCTCTATTTGTCCGTTTTATTAAGAGAAATCTGTATATGTTGATTTTACAACCCGCATCTCACCAAGGAGCAGACTTGGATCCATCGTTGTTAATGAAAATATTATTTATGCTTTCTTAACGAAGTTACAATTTGTTCCACTAATTTCAAAGCCCCCAGTATATATAAATTTAAGACATTACAAGAGTCACTCATAGATATTTTCATATGATCAATTGAAGATGATTTATCAATTTCATTAGGTGCAAAATGTTTTGGAGATATTTGGATAATTTGGAAATTTGCCGAGCTATTATAGTTTCCTTATTCTTTTTCTGTCCCTTTGAAAGTTTACAGTAAGAATAAAGATTAATTTCGAATAGTGAATCTTAAGTTTTGAGTAGTGATAATATCAAGAAACAACAAAAATTGAGGAAATATTTGAGGTTATAATAAATAAATGAAACGAATAGAATGTTTCCTCTAATTACAGTTATGAGAATATTAGTTCATTTAATGAGAATTTGATAATAGTTGAGATTAACAATATTGCCTGCCACTGATTTTTCCTTCAAGGTAATAAAATAATACTCAGAGCTGCCACGGAAAAATACAATACTATATTTTTCCAATTTTTGTAAT
Source organism: Diorhabda carinulata (assembly GCF_026250575.1). Classification (NCBI taxonomy): domain Eukaryota; kingdom Metazoa; phylum Arthropoda; class Insecta; order Coleoptera; family Chrysomelidae; genus Diorhabda; species Diorhabda carinulata. Next base: position 14,684,669 of record NC_079468.1, on the reverse strand, counting down.
GTAACGCAAAATTATACTATTTTGGAGACTATTGAAAGAAAATAACGAAAAACTATATCGAAGATGAAAATTGGTCGTTGCTTTACTTCATATCATTTATCAATAAGGGGATGCAGACTGCATCTGTCACGGGAATGGCGAACTAAACTACAGAGGTCGGTATAAGTCAGGCAACGCTCATAACTTTGGAAACTATGGAGTGTAGAGAAGGAGGAACGTCTCTGGGTTAAAAAATGTGAGCTGGTTTTTGATGGGTAAATAGGTGGCGCTGATTATAGAGGGTATTTGCTTGAATTTTACGCTCTGATTTGAAAATAACTGTATAGTAATGCCTTAAATAATGCACCGTGATAATGAAATTAGTAGTATTAAAATAATGAAACGATTAAAAAAACAGAATCTCGTTAAATTAACTTTATTATTTAGTTTTTTTATTTGGTTTAGATAATACATATATTCTAATATGAAAAAAAAGTAAAATCATGTAACAATAATGAAATAGTATAAAAAAAAACATTTTGGTTGATTAAAATAAAATATTGAATTTTATCCGTAACTAATATAATAATTATAGCGATATAATTAGATCAATAAAAATAATAGAATAATAAAAAAAATGTTTCGGTTCATAAAAATAAAATATTGAACTTCATTAGCAACTAATATAATAGTTATAGTCATATAAAAATATCAATAAGAATAATAAAATAATTGAAAATAAAACATTTTGGTTCATAGAAATAAAATATTGAACTCTATCCGCAACAAATATAATAATTATAGTTTTGTTAAAATATCATTGGTAATTAGCTTATGCAAGCAGGTACAGAAATATATCAAGTTCTTAATAAAAAATAAAAATCTAATAAGATATTAAGGATTGCACAGCTTTTCACATGAATATAATCAAAAGTCAGTCACAACTTTGATAATTTCTTATACAGTAAGTGTTTAACTTCAGATCTCAATCCCATAGTACAATCAGCGCCACGTATTATCCCTACAGAATTCAGACCACATTTTAAACGTACCGTCCATAAGAGATGTTACTCCTTCTCTACACTCCATATTGGAAACGCTGTCGAAAAAGATTAAAACGAAGCATGTTCGTGCTTGAGGCAGTTCTGTCTCTGTCATTGTAAAACGTGCTCGTCGAGTGGACGCGTTTTCAGAATGAATACCGATAAATTTCACGCTTCGGGAGAGAGTTTTTTTGTTACGTCGTATCTGCGAACGAGAAATTACGAAACTATGTTTATCTAATTTCAAGCACAATTTCCGAACTCGTCGCTCATTGGACCCTTCCCAACCTCCGAACTGCAGTTGAAAAAGAATTTGAAACTCTTCGCGGACAGTTTGACATGCTTTGTCGGAGCTATCTCTCAGTTGACAAACTGTGCCGTGAATGCATTGATTAAGATGGGAATAATTAATGTGAATACTTACATTAACCACTTTTCGAATCCCATTTGTAAATTGGGAGAAAACTATAAAAGACTGAGAGAATAAATTGAATAAACGAGTACCTGCATCCAGCTTATGATAGGAATTAAGCGTTTGTCAAAAAAATTATATAAAAATTCAAATAAATTTTTTTTATAGTACTCAAGAATTTTGCAATTTCCCCTTTCAAACATATGATTCGTAACCTCTATTCTACGGTTAGATAGTTAACCACTTTTTCTCTACTTGGTTTTTCTTGTGTTTCTGCTATGACAACCATAGGGCGAGAATGTGTCTATGTCCTACCCATAATCCTAAGGCTTAGCAATACTTGAAAGACATTGATTTAGTTCAAGAACTACTGTAAATTATTGGATCTAATTGGAACAAAGAACCAAACTTGGTTTTTTTGGCTCCCAGATTTTAATATACGATGAAATTTCAAATCAAAGTAGAAATATTTATACAGTTTCAAAATTGTCTTATTTCTTATCGTTTTCAAAGACTGTATGATAATTAATATCACTGTATGTTTTTCTTCTTTATTTAAACAATTTCTATTTGTGGGGGATATTGATACACAGTGTCTCTCATGTTCTTAATTTTTAAAACACCTCACACTACTCTTAACTAATTTACATAATTTAGTTATCGCTATCACTCAACTAACTTAAATAATTTAGTTAAATTCTTCGATTACTTCTTATTTCGGTCCGTTCACTACGACTATTTATTATAAACTGAACTTAACTGCGGTATAAAAACTCCTTTATATCCCAAAATAATTCTAAAAGTTCTAGAAAATAGAGGAACAAAACAAATGGATAAATAGACGTTCCCAGCAATTATTAAGAAAAATGTAAACAAACCGCCTGTTATGATAAAAAGTTATATAAAAAGCAAACAACAAATGTTCGCTGAATTTTAGAATTCCTGATATTTCAATCGTACATCTAACGTTACCGAATTTTAAAATTCCATAATAGCCGGACAGGGCCGGCTTAAGGACCCATTTTGCGAACTTGTTCGTGACATTATCAATCTATCCCTAATTAGTTAAATATACACGAAAAAATTTTTTTGATAAATCTGATGATAAGAATGGGAAGCAATTCTTTTTCAGCTTCCTCTAAGGCCAAGTCGCCACAATCTATAACAATGTTTGAAATATATTTGTGCATTTTAAAAATAAAATTCTTTTTTACGTTTGTCAATAATTTGCAGTTTAACTATTGAGAGAGAAAATGTGATTCACTTAAACCCAGATTCAATTAAAGAATCTGCATTTTGATAAAATCTATAGTTTAAATACGATTTGAAAAAGTAGTCGGTACTTTTATATAGATGGAAATTGTTCTGATACTTAAAAATTTGTACACATGATCATTTTATGGAACATAATCAATGAATGAGAAAAAACTGTAGTAGGTAGATATCTGATGATTGAAATTAGCTAGACGTCAGCAGATAAATTACTTGCTTACAATCTTGTAACCCTACAGAAATTACTGGATGATGCTGACCAACGAATAACATTCTAGGAGAGAGCAGTCTGTTTTTGATGAATATCCGTTTATGTTAAACGTCCATGAATTTCGACAAAATTAAGTTGGGCGTATAAAAATACAAGCTGAACGATTTAAAACCATGATCAACTTCCAGAAAAATTGATTAATTATCCTTGCAAGACAAATTACGACCACAATTGGCTAAATTATACCCTAATTTGGTACATACAGTTTCAACAAGATAGTGCAACTTCCCATTTTCCATAATAAGTGGAATGAATCATTCAATAGTAACCGAGATCCCTAGCTCTCAATTTTTTAGCCATTTTTATATGAAATCAAAGTTTTTAAATCGATCAATGTTGGAGAGTTATGCGTACTAATAATAGTATAGATTAATTTCTCCACAAGTCAGTACTAACGTTGGAAACAAGAGAGATGAAAATTTGCTTGATTTTAAAAAATAAAATAATTTATTTGTTAACTTGTTTTTATACTTTTATACGTCGAGGTTTGTATTTTGCAACCATATTTTCAGAATATCCCAATATTTGATTTAAGCCAGGGTTGCTAGATAGCCGTTCTGCAAACTGTTTTCATTCGAATAATCCTTGGTAGCTGTTGCAACGTATAGCTCTGCATTATAGAGCAGAAAAATGAAGTTGTCTTGAGCAGAATAATGCTTTTCAAATAAAATTATGTATTTATTGACTATAAATGAATAGCGACCAGCTAATATAGTCGCACTAGAATATGTTTGAACCACCACGTAATGGTTCCTTTGGTGAGATAATACAATAAGAAAATATGCTTTAAGATCTGCGCCATATTATATCATGAACAAGTGGATATTTTAGGATCACTCTTTTCCTGATATTTATAATAAATTCTGATTGACTATTCAGCTACCTACTAGTTTATAAATACCTGTTGTCGAAGAGAGCGCTATTTGCTTTTGAATGAAATTATTATTCACCGGAGAACTAATTCGCACAAAAAAATAACCAACACTCAAACAACAACTTTAAATAATGCCCTTATCAAACTGAAGAAAAGTACTTGACTTGATTTATTGTGATTCAAATGATAACACAGTTATAAAAACAGTAGAAATCTAAAAGTTTATATCGAGGCCATTTTTTTTTAATAAAAATAAGTCGGAAAATATCAGTGATGCAGTCACTTCTGATTTATCTGATTATGCATTGGAAGAATACTTTTGGGATTCTAAAAAACCTTCATTGCTTTATTTGTTGGATTAATGAGAATTTAAAATTTAAATTAGCAATTGGAAATTAATGCCAATGATTAAATGCAAACTTTGTTGAAATTATAATTTCCAATAAGTCAATGGTACTTAACAAAACAGTGAAATAATTTACGCAATTGTTGTGAAAGTACCTAGATATGTTGGATTGGCTAATAATTGATACTTTACTATATGACAACAATAAGTCATGAATACTTTTATTTCAATCGCTATTCATTTCTAATCAATATGTCTATAGCAAATCTCCATTCAAAATAACTTTGAACATATAGTTCAACATCGTTAGATAGGAAATTTTCATCGATTATTGATTGTTATGTACCGGATGTCAGCCGGGAAGATGTACCACTTTGTTTTGTCGCCATTTTGGTAAACATTAGTATTGACAGTTCATATTTGTTAGTCGTGAAATAGAGACGTGGCAAATTTATTATGGAAAAATATTCGGTAAACCAACGTGTTCTAATCGTTAAAACATGAATGATTTAGAAGAAAGAGGGACTGTAGCTGATAGGCCCAAGCATGGACCACAACTTACTGCAAGATCGGCTGAAAACATTACTGCCCTTATTTAGGAGCTTGGTCTTCAAAGAACAACTTTGGCCACAATTTTGCTCAAGGATTTGCATTTGCTTCCATTTAAGATTCAGTTGACAAAAGAGTTTCTTCTAGAATACCATTTACGCAACCGTACATATACCAATAGGATGTTACAACTCGCCCATGACGTCATAAATCATAATAAGTGACAAGGCACATTTTCATTTGAATGGATATGTGGATAAACAGAATAGTCGGTTCTGGGCAATGAAAAACCCTCAAATTATTCATCAGTCACCTTTGTATCCATTAAAAGTGACAGTATGGTGTGCAATTTGGTCAGGAGGAATCATTGGACGTTACTCCTTTGAAACTGAAAACGGCGTAACGGTAACTGTCAACGGGGAGCAATATCGTTGTATACAAAATATTTCAAGTAATGGTGATGTTGATTGGCCTCCTCGGTCGCCTGATTTTACTGCTCCGGACTTCTTTTTGTGGGGACATCTGAAAAGCAAGGTTTATGCAAACAAACTAGAAACGTTGGAGCAACTCAAACAAAATATTCGACATGAAATTAATAAAATAACGCATGAATTTGTGAGAATGCAACGAAAAATGTGCTCAAAGGGCTCGTATTTGTGAGGCTAACAGAGGCGGACATTCATCTGATATTGTATTCCATACATAATTTGCCGACATTAAATAAAACATTTATCAATATAAGATCCATTCTCTTTCATTTAATCAAAAATTATAAACCTACACACATTTCTTTGCGAAATATCGGAGAATATTGATATTATCCGATATTATTCGCATCCACAGAATAGTCACACGAGAAAATTGAATAAGTTCTTCCCTTCTAAAAAAAATGCTGGAATTTATCTTTGACCTTCAATAGAATAGCATACCAAAAATCTGCTTTAATAATTAAAATAACATATGTATACTCCAAGTAGCATACTTTACTTCTTACTATTAATTTTCCAACGTATTATTAGTTTTTAAGGTATGCTTCTTGTTTAATGAAATGATTTTTCTGATGTTTGGAAATATTAAGTATCAGTTTGTCTATTTAGTTTTGTCCTGGATATTGAAGACATTTCACGAAGAAGTTCGGACGTTGTTCTCCATATAAATCGTGTTCCAACGAATACCCGATACACGCTTGAAACACAGTTTCTTCAAAATGAAATAAATAAGAACATCAACTTTTATTGATAGGAGGACGAATTCACATTGAATTTGATTAATTTATTTGAAGCCACAAGTGACGTTAAACACAAAAATCACGAAGTGTAGATGTTGAATTGCAGATTTTGGGTCCTTTACAAATAGACAAAATCGACTGACAACTATGTCGAGCATCCGATGTATTCGCATTTAATGTTCATTGAATTGTAGCAACACACACAAATAAAAGTGATTGATTAGTGTGATAAAGTTCAGTGCCTCTTTTGTCCGTTGCGTGCTAAATTTGAAAATTTGAGGGATTATGCCCAGAATTTGTTTTCACATTTTTAAATCTTTGTTTCCGGAATAATGCGCTATATCAAAGTTATGTTTTTTCGAATAAACACCCTATATTTGATTGCATATTTGGATTAAGCTTGTCTTTCCCTTTATAATAATATATTGTTGTGATATGTTCTATGGGGTATTTAAAAAGTTATAACCAGTACAGTGACTACCACGGTTACCAGATTTCTTCAATAAAATGGACTCATCAAGTATACAAAATATCTCCTGCAACAAGCGACCACATGATGGAGGGAATACGGAATGAATTTCGGTATGTTTCTATAGAAATGCTTCGTAATGTAAGTAACTCTTTCAATGATCGCTAACAAGCATGCAAATATGTTTGGAGGTCATTCCGATAATCAACACTTGTGCTTATACTTTAGTAAGTAAGTTCTTTATTGTTTCATTCCTCTAATTCATTTGTAATACACTCATTTTTTCTTTGTATTTCCATTTACACTTGTACTGTTCTCAACAACAATGATAAATTGTCGGGTTTTGCCAAATAAATCATAATCAACTCACAATTAATTGTTAAATGATTAAATATAGGTACATGATCATTATTTTGCACAGAGAAATCAAAATATCCCAATGCTCGAAAAAAAGTATGTTTATAGTACTTTTCGACACTCACATAAAATAAAAGGTGATTCATTTGGAAATAATCGAGAAAGTAATGTTTCAATATTTCGATTCAGTATAAATATTCCCTTACATTGAACTTATTACGATTTTTATGGAAAACTTTTTGAATACCCTGTAAAATACATCACAACCCTGTATTATTCTAATGGGGAAGTCAAACTGATTTTACAATGTGAAGGCTAATGATGGCTATAATGCATCAAATTTTCAAATTTATATCTCAAATGACAAAGAAGGCACTGAACTTTATTATACCAATCAATCACCCTGTATATTTTATCCTGATAGTCGGTTATAATTTTTTTAAGAATTTAGTGAATTATTAAATAACAAGCATTCTTTGAATAATACTCTTTGCGACGTGTGAATGATAGAGTTAATATATAATTGTTTTTATTAGAATGAAATTGATCGTCATTTATTTATAGAGTGAAAAATTTGAAAATTCAAATGTATGGTTTGGTATTCTATGGAATCATTATTTTATGAACTATTATGTGTAGATACAGTCTCAATGGAACTAATTATTTGAATTTGTTTTTTAACCAACCATTTTTTTACATATTTTGCAAGGTTGCGACAGAGAATTGGGACAGAATGCAGATTACTGTCAGTGGAGGTATTTGCAAATGTAAGAATGGTTATTTATGCAACAACTGAGTAAAGTAATACTTCTTTTCAAGAGTAGGACGGTTTGACAATTCCTACGAGTGAAAAAAGTTACTTTATTCACGAGTTTCTTACAAAATTTTTTCTACGTCCGTAGACTCAAAAAAATTCAACAAAGCTTTTATCAATTTTTATTTTGTAATAATAATATTAAAAGTACAACTTTGAGCAACTGTGTTGGATTTCCAACCACCGTGCTTCTTTAGTTAAATTATATCACCACCGTAATACACTAATAGAGACGCCGGAATGTATGCCCAGTGTAGTTTTTTGAATTAGGTAAATTCAAATATGTTGCGATAAACGAAGGAATTTTTGTAAAGATATTAATACATACAATTTGGGTTTTGCATTTTCCATTTCTATATTGCAAAAATAATTGATCTGTTTTGACATTTGTGGGTCGTTGGTTTTTATACTTTCTATAAATGTTTACCAAGTTTAATCTATTGTCAGATATTTCACCAGTAACAGTAAATCGACGTTGAACATGAGTTTTTGTATCAGGTATTGGGATAATTAAAACATTTCCGGTATTATTAATATCGTTACACTTCATTTTATATAATTCCTCCCTCTGCAGAGCTCCTGCAATTCCAAATATTGAAGTAACCTGAAAGATGTTACAAATAATATCTAAGCTTGCATTAAAATTTGTTGCTGTCATACCTCATGCATGAGATAATGATCGTTAGTCTTGAATAAGTTGACCAAAGTACTGATAACTTCCACATTTTAGATTTAGTTTCCAAGTAAGCTAGTAACACTCGTTCTTTAAATACTGTTCTCTGGATTTCTCAGTGAGAAGATTCATAGTCGTTGTAGTTGCCGATTCAGCATCTTCCCGGTGTGCAGTTTAAACTTTCTTCACTATCACTCTCCATCATTAATAATAATACTACACTCCTTTTAATTAGACAAAAAAAACGGATTTTCTTGAACGAATATCATGAAAGCGTTCACAGCCCACAATTTTGACCACGTTACAGCACTTTTTTTAACGCAAAAGCGTGAAAAAATGATCCATTACGAGTCAAGAATCTAACAACTGCGAGTGAGAAATAACGGTTATCTCAGGTTCTTAACCAGATATTACATTATTAAAATAAACGATATATATTATGAAACTAATACAAAAACCCAGATCGCACAAGATTAGGACAGGTTAAGTTAGAAGTGTATTATATCTTTGGGCTAACCAATGATGGTTGATCATATTCGTTGTATTAAAATGTCAAAGCTACTTAATTAAATAATCCATCAAATGATGAGATAAGTAGTTAAACAATGTTTCAATAATCCCACGACCATACTCGAACGAACTCCAGAATATTAAGACCGCTCTTAAATACTGAAAAATCCTATTGTGTGAAAGGTAATAATTATATATGAGTATGTCGTTCGAGTCACAACAATACAAATAAAGTACGTAATTTGATACTTTAATGGAGCTCCAAGGGACACCCGGAATCAATCATCTATGATGTGGGTCCCCATTAAGATCGTGTACTATAAAGCTTAATGAATACAATATAGCTTCAATTTAAGTAGCTACATTTATTATTCTTCACAATCACATTAATATAAGACAGAAATTTGGTAATCCCAGAGGATACATTAAAGGAGGGTAAAAATATGGACCGTTATTGGATCCTTCAACTAAATGACTAACAGATCCCAATGGTTCCTAACAGGGGTAAGTTAAATTACACACAAGAGATTGTAACTCTTTCTGGGATTACATTATAATGTCAAAACAAGGAGGTAAATCGTTTTCTTGCAATAAATAATTAAATATTCAAGTTATAGTACAATTATACTTTATGGTGATAAAATCATTTGAAGCTAGTAGGTAATTATTTATTAAAATTTATCAGTGCTCGCATTCAATCAACTTTTACTAAAATAACCAGAAAGAGTAGAATTTACACGGTAACTGGCCAATCTACTTTCCTGTAACATACACACATTTTGATAAAATAATCCATTCCTTGTTAATTATCACAATCATATTTGGAATAAATAAAAACTGATCCAATTACATTACATTATAAAAAGTAAATTAACTTGTACGAAATAAATTACCAAAGGATATAAAAGTATGTTACATATCATGAGATTTGAACAAAACAATATAATAATTTATTATTTCAGTACAAACATACTATTGATTTTCCTGTTGCCTCGTCATCATTATACATAATTTGTGATCCCTTTTATCGCCCCATCCTCCATTCGCTCTTATTGGTATATTCTTCCCAATTCTCTGTTTTATTGTCAAGTTATTAGGATACATATAACTTTTGGCAAAGTCTAAAATGCGTTGTATCCTTGATAACACCTTAGTGGGCTCACAATTGTTATTAGAGTGATGAAGACCGCTGAAATGTAAGAAATAATAGTATTATAATAGTGTTGAAAGACAGAGAGAAATGCTTTATTGTCAAAAAAGTTTTTACAAAGTGATTGTGCATTTTTTTACATTGTAAAATATTGAACCTTTAACTAATTCTGAACGTGGAGTAGGTAGGTAAAGGTAGTGCTCCGCGTTCTTAAGTGGATAGCCCTGCAACGACCTTTCTGAAATTGGAGAAACATGCTTACGAATCTGTAAAGCCATTGAAATGAAATTTGGTTTATCATGAAATAATTAACATACCATTCAAATATTTTTGTATATTGATATGTCTCGAAAAATTATCAGGTAATTAGTTTTCGATAGTAAGCATAAGAATTATTTCTGTCAACACACAACACTCTGAGAGTGGAGTTTTAGCATGTAGAGAAAACGCCATGAGAACAATTATGAGTCATGATCGTATTTCCCACATCATTTTTTTTATTAACAAAGAAGTACCAGTAATGGTTAAATATGAAATTGCATGATCTAACATGATCTAACAACCAGATAAGTTCTAATACTTGTTTGAAGAGTAACGGTACACTTTGAACTCATCTCTAGTATAAACTCTTTCTATATTTGAGATAAATATCGTAGTTTAATTGCACCTATATTCCTTTCTATTCTCCAGAAATGTAAAACGATTCTGGTGATAATAATTGTTATATTGTTAATCATGTAAAGATCTAACTGACCTGAATACTACATTCTTTTCACTTGAATACCGTTTTTGTCTATATTGGGGGCATCAAATTTGTCTTTACAAATAATTGTTTGAATACAAAAAGGAAAGGTACTGAGATGTAAGAGGGTGGAGGGTAAACAAATGAAGGCACCGAGAAAAAATTACCTAAATGTTATCTCGAAAGTGCTTCTTCTCATGAAATGGTTTTTCTTTACTTTAGAAATTGGCCATATAGATACGGGTGATTGTCCAGGACTGTTATTTACATAAAAGATCAAAAAAAATGTTAGAATACTTTCAAACGTACTGCAATTGAAATTGTTCCTAAATAGGTCACAGTAAATGAAATTTCTGTACACTATTGTATCCAAGAAACAAAAATACAGTGAAAATAATGCAGAAAACCATTTGCTGTTCTTTGACATTCCAAAGATGTAATTTTTATTGGTAATACGTTGATCAGTTTTGTTTCGAAATAACAAAGCACTTGCCACTTTAATCCTAAAATTGAAAACATGCCTTGGTAGAAAGCGGTTTACCACAAATGAAGAGCTAATGGCATAAAATTTTTTATTTTGTAGAACTTCCATAAGTTAATTTTGCTGATGTTTAAAAAAATATAGTTAGTGGGAGATACTTCTTACAGTGAAGTAACTTTTCCATTGAAAAACCAGTCTAACCTTAATCGCTCTCTTATAAGCACAGAAAAAGATGCTGTTATATAATCACTTAACGTAAACTAATATATTTGGATCATATCTAGAGAAAGAAGAAGAATTTAGAGCCTTATCATACTAGCGGATTGCGAGCGTCTTCAAAGCACACACGCGCAGCGAATTCGTTGCGGACGCGCAATGAGATCGCTGCGAATAGCAACGTGGACACCATTTTGTTCTGTCAGGTACAAACGCCAACCCGTACGCTCCGCCTCACTTCAGTCCATAAAGAGACCCGAATGTGAAAGGACGTAGGTGCTCCCTCGTATCATCATGTTTTGGAGAAAACAAGGCTATGCTCCAAATCATCCAGTCCAGAGTCTCCCCGGAATAATTCATTGCAGCCAATTAATTCTTCACCAAGTGCTTATGACGAGAACAGTAACGCTGAAGATACAATTTGTTGTGAAATGATTTAATCGCTACGGTAAAAGTACCGTCATTTTTATAATTAGTGGGTAACTTATAATTAACCGATTAATAATATTAACGAAGTATAATTACTCAAACTTCTTCTGTGAACTTATTTATTGTTAAAAACATACCTTATAGTGTAATTACGAGTCTTTCTTCAGGTGTCACTGATAATCTTAAATGTGTGTCTTCATGTCTTAAGTCAGTTTGTATCAGATGTATCAACTGTAGGTCTTGACATTCGCAAGTAAGTTCGGAATTTTTTGGATTATTTTTCATTCATTTGCAAAACAACACAAAGTAGTCGCTCTCTCCCATTCGATTAACAGCCAACAGTAGTGTTTCCTCCTCGGAATCCATTTTGTTAATGAGTGTATTGTGTGCAACAAACACGCGACAAAAACGTTGCATTTCTGCCACGCGTCTGCGACGTCGGCTCGGTGCAGCAGCCGTGGCGTGTTCGCGACACAATCGTTGCGCGATCGCTCCACCCCGCAGCCGCTCGCAAACCGCTATTATGATAAGACTGTTACAGTTGATTCTTCAACGGAAAACTCATGCATTAAAAATAAAAAAAACATACTAATATAATTACAATACATTTAAGAATCAATTGAAACATAGGTAGTCTGAGGATCAATACGGAAGGCTATATTTCGTTTTACTGTGGTGATACATGTTTATTTAATTGGGTTTTCTCTATGTAAAAGATAATTCTTACCATTCCCCAGTGTGAAATATCCTGGGAGCGGAAGGTACCATAACATAAAGTTTCTCTTTCAAGCATGTTTTAGATATATATTGTAATGACCAGTCCCAATTATAATCATCATAAGTACAGAAATAGTCAGTACATTTCACAATATTCATCCACGTTGATTTGTTGAGAACTAAGCCCATGTTGTGTTTACTACTTATCCATGGCAACGTTTCAACCTAAAAAACTCTGATTTGATATATTAAGCTTGTATATAAACGACGAGAATACTCAAAATTCATATAATTTAATTAAACATTCTAGTTTCTCCTTGTCTTGACTCAATAATACTATAGTATCGCGAATTCAACCAAAAGGTTGTAAGCAAAATAAATAATATCAATCTTTAAACTTTTTGCTTCAATTTGTTTCTTCCATGAATGATAATTGTGATAATATGATGTTAAGACACTGTTCATTTCTTTTCTATAATATCGGTTTCCAACAACGGAGGGTCATAATACCTCACAAAACTACAAAAGCACTGGAGCAAAAGGTGGTTAATCGTTTTGTTCTTTTGTTTTCCGCGCAATTAAGACATCACCTACGATCACGTCTTTCATTCGAAAAATGATAATCTAAATTCAGTAGTCTTTCCAAATTGGCTTTTTTCAAGGTATAAGACAAATTAAGCATTTCCTCTATATACTTTTTTCATATTTTATTTTTATATTTTTCATATTTGTACCCTATTATTGAATCAAAATGCTTTCATATTTTTATTCCTCGCTTTTAAGGTTTTAAGGGTAGGTATTGTTTAAGTGAACTTTAACCCTTGAATTTAATTAACCAATATGGTTTTAGATTCTGCTTTTGGAGATTTTTTATTTAGACATTCAATCATTGGATGAATGTACTGAAGCTTTGTCGTGTTTGAGTTTTTTTTAGGATGATTGGAGTATTCTTCTGAAAACAAAACCTGTAACCTATCCCTTAATAGTTTGTGTGACTGTAGTGTTTCCCATTAAAAAATCAATAAACCAATAATGTTGTAGGTAATGTTGGAACCCGATTATATGACATATAAGCAAATAGCATCATATTAAGGTCATTATTTCATACTGTTCTGAGTTTATCCCTAAAATTCCATAACTTTCAGTAAAATCTTAATTCAGCCAGATCTGGCACCGCTACATGCGTGGTGCTAGCCGAATACAGCCCCCTGCTCTCGACGCTGCAGCTTACTGACAAAAAAAGTGTAAGATTTGCGTTGAGAACGGTTGAGACACGAGACTCGTTTTTCAGTTCGTAGAGTAAACATGTATCAATTTGTACAATTATAATATTTAGTAATATAGTGAATCAGTCATTTCATTTCGTTTCAATAATTACAGTCCACTTACTAACACATACTGATTAGTCAAAATAACCTTTCGCTATCTATTTTCATTGAATATATTGAATATATCATCGATCTCTTTAGTATCCAGCTTCTTATAAAAAAATTCAGTTAAATCACACATCAGATCAGCCAAAATACTCATGGTATGAAGGGTAGAGGTAAGAAGGATCATCTCATATGGGGGCTTAGCTTAAAAACTGTCTGCTTGTAGATGGTAAATTATAATTCAAAATTTGACTAGAATGGCGCTCCTGTTACACGAGATATCATATGAACTTAGTTATTTTAGGTAGAGAGAAATATGCAGTGTTAAAAAATTTTAAATGAGTCGTCAATTAAATATTGGTATACAAAATCTAAACTATTCACAAAATAATTTTGTAAATATAACCTAGAAAAGCTACTGTGTGATAACGCTGAATATTAATTAATTATTGAGAATTTCTAGAAAGAAAGTGTCAATTATCACTTCTTTCTTTCTCTGTCCTTATTCTTGAATTTCTAGCGCTTTATTTAAAATTTATACTCATGTGATAGTAGCGCCTCCCTAACGTAAAGAATTTGATGGACACTTTCTGTAGCACAGAGATGGTTCTCCTTATCTCTAACCTCCATAACTGATGGTTTAATAATAGAATTATGTTTTCTTCGAGTGAATTATACTGCTAGCTTCTTTTTATTTATCCAAAATCACTCGTGAAACCGCAGTAGGACTACATTTTTGGCAGGGGAATTAATATCTCATAGTTCTCTGTTGTTTTCAAATAAACCTACTGAAATTTTAGCAAAACTACTTTGATTTACTGCTGAAAATTCTGCAGATTATTACTACCATCCTCATGCTCAAATTTTAAAATGCTATTTTGGGAAGTATCGAAGTATCGATACGCTTGACGTCGATTTTTGTAAATATAAAATCCAACATTACCAATACGGATAAAAAAGTCATGAGCCAACATTCGCCCCAAAATGATTTGTTTTTATCAAAAAAATAAAAACCCACGTGGCAATTTTATTAATACATATTTTTCGTAGATGAAATGGCAGCTTCAAATCCGAATATCCTAATAACAAAATTCGTTTGGTTCCGTGCACGTTTCAACAAGTAGTGGCAATTATATGAATCTAACCAAACATGTATTTAATCTAGATTCGTCTACATTTAGCACATCCCTATTTCATTCCAGTAATTTTCCCGATACGTCTTAAATTTGAGTCAATATTTTACTACAACTGCGTAATAAACCATGCGAATACTACTAGCCGATATAATCATTTCCCCGCTATAATGGTGCTTATATGGGTTGCTGGGTAATCCCTTTGATAAATAGGATCAGTTTATTAAAGATGGGTTGTTGTCAGAGTTTTCTATTAGGTTGTTTTACGATATAAATCTCCACTCTTTATGAGAATTTTCAACATAATTCCGTAGACATTTATACGCTTATATTAGCTTCACCTGTATGTGTTTTTATGAGCTTATTTGATTGTTTGGAATTCTATTTTGTGGCTTCTTACTGATAGTATATCCTACCACTTCAGTTGCGTTCGTTAACCGAGGGGCTAAGGTGTCAACCTCCGGATTCGTTAATCGTGAGTTCAAATCCCGTTCACGCTATAACAAAAATTTGTTTTTTTTTCGATATTTTTTTTAAATTGTCAGTGCAAATTTTTTTACATTGAAACCAATTTTAAACCTGTCTGCCCTCTGTTGGAGATTTACTATAATACCTGCATCAGTATTACTTTAGAATTCAACACCTTAAATTTGATTATGTTGTTTGAGATGAATTTTACATTCGTGAACCCTCTGTTGGTAATTAACAATACTAATGACTAGAAAAAATTTTTTCGATAATAAATCGAACTAAAAAGTGGAGAATAAATATAGTTTAAGAAAAAAAAAACAAAAAAGCACGCTTTCATAATATATGAAGCTAAAAAGTGGAAAATAATTTTAGATCTAATAAAACGCTCTGAAGAAAACCAAAGGAAATTGCTGAAAATATCTTTTTCAAATAAGCTTAAAATAATAATGAAAGAAAAATATTGGTATTATTGTGAAAAAGCGTGGGGGCTTTGTTCCATATTTCTAATACATCTTATACAAAAAAATTTAGAAGCGTGTTTTTTAGTTTTATTGAACTACATTTATTTTTATGATAACATCAAGTTTCATAAGTTCTTCTAATATAATATTTATTCGATTCATTCAGCAGTGATTCGAAGATTTTGGAAACAATCCACGTGTAGAATTACAGTTTCCAAATATAGGGTTATCTGAAAAGTTTACGATAACAACCTGAAGATGTTATTATGTATTTTGCGAAGTATATTTGCGCATGCTTTGATAGATTCTCATTAAATTTTCAACCACTTTAGACCTTTAGCTTTTGTTTGACAATGATATCAGTGAATATTTTTCGGAAAATATCTGTTTTTGAGAGACTATGCATCATCATTCAAGACCGTAAAATTTTGGGCAGCTAAATTCAGCTTGACTAAAGACGAGCTTTCTGGAAGGCCAAAAACTGTGATAACCAGCGTTATAATGAAATAAGTTAACTAATTGGTAATGGACGGCAGATAGATTGAGGTTAGAGAGATAGAAGAGGTTATCAGCATATAATAGAAATGTTAGCCAGTTACGTTATTATGTAAACTCACTGTATAAAAAAATTAAACGATAATAGAAAACTGAAATTATTCCATTTCCATTCATACTTCATAGTTTTTTATGAATGCGTAAGAAAGGAGCTTAGGAGCTTAATATCACAGATTCTAGAATATACTCATGTAGAATTCGGAAAATACAGAGATGGACTGGAAATTACGTGCCCACAATTCAGATAAAGTCAATAGCCGTTTTAAAAATAGAAAAAAATAACTTGAAACCTTTTTGATTAACATAATCCAAGAAGAAGTTACTCTAAACGCAAAAAAGGTTGAAAATGAGACATTTTGGTTTAGAATAGCAAAAATGAGAAGAGTTAACTTTCTCTATAGTTTCAGCAGTTATACCTTTGAAGGCAAGTGATACATCTACAGAACTAGCGGCTGAATATATTTTATTGGAGACAGAAGAAACTTAAGTTGAATATTAATATTGTTAGCTTAGAATGAAGTTCTATTTTTTGTAACACTGACAATATTTTCTGTTTCAAAACTTGCCTTATCCATGTTGATATTGCAAAACTTCGTGTCCATACTTGAAAGTTTTTTTACCCTTTTATATTATATAAGATTGGCAACTGAGTACTTTCGCTTTTTACTGATAGAGAGCCTTGTTTATTTTTTAAATAACTTATGTTAATGCTTTGTCACGTGATATTGGTCACATTGACGCAACTTCAGAAGCAAGTAGTGAGTGATTTTTTATTAAAGCCATTAGTTGTGAATTAATTTTAAAGGGAGTGCAGAAATGAACATTTTTGGCATATTTTACGGCTCACAAAGACACATGTGAAGTTTATAGTACTCATTACTCAACAGAGTGCACGTATCAGAATTGGTATAAAAAATTCCGTTCTGATGAGCAACGTTCTGGTCGGCCTACTGAAGTTGATGATGTTCAAATCAAACGTATAATTGAAGAGAATCGTCAAATAAATGTTCGCAAGTTTGCGACGCTACATGTAACGTACCCAACAATTTAAGAACAATTAAAATGTCTTAGGCTAGTTAAGAAGCTTGATATTTGGGTCTCTTGAAAACAATCAACATTTGAGATATGCATCTTAAACGAAATGAAATCGACCTTTTCTTCATTGGTGGTGAAAAATGGATCCTGTACAGTATCATAGTTCGAAAACGATCATAGAGAAAACACGATGAAATATCACAAACCACATCGAAAGCAGAAAAACAACAAAAAAGCTCACGCTGTCAATTTCACGTGTTTACAAGTGTTTTTTTTTGAGCTGGTTCCAAGGAACAAAAGGATCAATTCTGACGATTACTTTCAAGAATTAATGATAAAACTGAACTGGATGAAGCAATAAAAAAAGGCCAGATTTTTCAAATCGGAGGTTTAGTGTTCCACCATGATAATGCAAGGTCTCATACATATTTAGCAAGTCGTGGGAAAGTATAACAGTTTGGCTGGAAAGTTATGCAACATCCCCCATACAGCCTCGATATGGTACTATCTGTTCAGCATTTATTTCAAAGTTTGCAGAATTTATTAAATTTTTAAATTTTCATAAATGACGATGACCTTCAATAGCTCCCGATTCAGTTTTTACTGATAAGAACCAGAAATTTTATGAGGAAATATGACAAAAGGTCAGTGAGCAGAATGGAAAATATATAATTTATTAAAAACTATTCTTTGTTAAAAAAAGTGTTTCATTTTATATTACAAAACCGAAATTACTTTGTTTACAATCAATATAGTACTAAATTATATTTCCCCAATGCCCAAATGATATTTATCAAAACAGCCAAACGAAACTTTATCTCGATTCACTCAATTTTGTCTAAGATAGACAAGGAGAGTTTTACGTTTACACGCTTCATTTGTTACTGTTTATTATAATCTATTATATTTTTTATTTATCTATTTGAAATTGACAATTTCTTGAACTTGGCTTAAACTAATTCAATAGTGTATTAACTGGAAGATAAAACGGAAGATAATAAGATTGAATATTGGAAATAATCTCCAAGTATTCATCATATGAGAATACTTCATGTTGTCTCTTACCTTATCTGAGTCTTTTTTATAATTGACTATCCTGGAATACGTTCCCAAGGAGAGTATGTTACAGTTTGCACAATTTGCTTTTCTGCTCCTCTCCATTAATTTTAATACATGAATGAAGTCTTCGGCAACATAATGATCTTCCTCAAGAAAAACAACAAGTCCTTCATGATTTTTAGTCACTTCGAGTTCATTGAAAACCCTATTAGCTTTCCACCACCAATGGTGTTTAGTTTGAGTGAACTTAGCTTCACGATAATGGCCGTATATATCGGGATTCAAAGCGTTGTTACAGTTCAAGACAAAGGCTCTACAACAACACTTTCTAACAATTATTATATATTAACAAATACAGAGGTTATTTTTTAGATTATTTCGTAGGAATATCAAGGATTTTTAATGGAAATGGAAATACAAAAAATGTGTTTTTGAAACTCTTTACGGAGACTGTTGAAATTATTCTAAAAAGAAAATAGATAAAGAACTTTGGAGACATAAATATTTATTGAAATGGGAATGCGTACGTCAATAATAAATAATGGTTATATTGATTGGAAAATACGTGATCAATTCCTTGTAAAAGATTATAATCATGACCTCTAGGTCTCTGGTTCTTCAATTTTCATATCACATTTTTTCAATGTATCAGATATTAAGCCTCCGTTCTCTCATAGGTTATCATAATTTATGTATGTAGTTAATGTGTTAAGCAAGATCAAATCTTTGCACTCTGTGCAAGAAATTTTATTATTCTTATGCGGTGCGAGATTCAAAATAATTTAAGGTTATTATTATTACAAATGCGAATCAGATTTGTTGAAAACTTTCATCACTGTTAATTTACCTTTATTCATTCAGCTATTTATTTGGTTCATCAGAAGATCCATTTACAAACAAAGAGATTTTGTTATCAGAGATAGGAAATATTATATAATAGTGATTGCAGAGTTAATCAGAGCAAACAAAAAAGGGATGTTTTTAGAATAATTTCTAACAAATATTTTAATTCGATAGGATACAAGGAGAGGATAGAATCTCGCCCCCAGTGTTATCTTGTCCAAAGAAAATGCTCTAACGTGTCGATTTTTAAACTTTTAGTATCTAACTGTGAAAGTTTTGATATTCTGATCAACCCTCTGTAGGTAACCCATCGTAAATTTCAATTTCAAATAGCAAAGAAGGTGATGTGAAATTTCAAAGTTGATTGCAACTAATGATTTGTCTAAAAAATTATAATTTCATATCATTGTTTAACACACAATATGGACTATTTTCTGACTAATCATACGTGCGCGGACTTATTATTTTTCGTTATAAATAATGTCAAAAAATGGAAACTATGGTCACAAATCTATTATTGTCACTTCATTCCATTGAGTGAAAAGTAATTGCTTGAAAGTATTTCAAATTTAGGAGACAAATATGAGAAATTATGATTTCTGCTGAAGCTGTCACAAATATAACGAAACCATTATTTTTAATTAACATCTAAATGATAAAAAATCACTCATTAAGTCGTATAACTAACTAACACATTTTTCTACCAAAAATCGCTTTTATTCATCAATGTAATCTTCAAGAGCAATATAATAATTCCAGCATTCTCTAACTTATCGATGCCATGCTTGTAGAAGGATATGTCTTGTGTCTCAAAATGGTCTTCAGTTTCAGCAATTGCTTCTTTATTTGAACTGAATTTCTTACCGACAAGCATTCTTTTGAGATCAGTCGTCACCGGGGGCCAGATATAGACTATACGATAGATGAGAAAGCAATTCGAAATGTAATTCGTTCCATTTAACCATCGTTGAGGCAGTTTTTTTCTTGTTTTTGCATTCAAATGATCCAACAACTCTATGTAGTATTCGCTATTAATTATCTCTCTTTTTTGGAGACAGTTTATGAACAATATATCCTGCGCATCCCAAAATACTGAAGCCACAACCTTCCCAGCTGATTGTTGTGCCTTTGGACCCTTCGGACGTGTTCACTTGGCTGCAGTCCATTCAAATGATGATCGTTTTAATTCGGGAATGAGGTGATGGATCCATGTTTCATCCATTGTCACATATCGATGCAAAAAATATGATTTATTACGTGTGAACATGGCCAAACACTGCTCTGAATCATCAACACGACTGTGAGTAAGTGCTTTCTCATGATCAAATGTTCAAGCATAATTGTAAACACACTGCCTTTCGGTATTTGTATGGCCTCAGTTATCTCATGCAATTTCAATTTACGATTAGATAGAACAAATTTGTGAACTTTTTTGAGGCAGGTGAATACGCAGTTCGTTGTGAATTTGTTTATGATTCTAGCAGAAACGTAATTCAGATAAATGAACTGAAAATAGCGAAAATACAACTAACCTCATTATGGAGCACCATTTTTTTATTGGCCACGTTCAACTTCAAAATATTCAATATTACAGGCTACAGCCTTCCGGATGTCGGCGAAAGTGTTTTTTGGTAATCCAAATTTGGTGATGCTATCGGTCTTAGGCACGACGCCGGTTGCTGACATAATATCTGGGACTATTTCCACAATTTTGCTACGCCACATTTGTTTAATCTCAATTGCGAAATCCGCGTATTTGGCCAGACTCTTCCGGTGTTTATTCAAAACCTTTGGAGGTAGGTGAATACACAATTCGTTGTGAATCTATTTATGATTCTATTAGAAATGTAATTCAGACAGATGAACTGAATATAGCGAAAATATAACTAACCTCATAGTGGAGCACCATGTTTTTATTGGCCACGTTCAACGTCATATTGTCAGATTCTTGAAAATCACAAGTTGTTTCGTGTCTGTATAAAATTTTCCAAGAAAAAATTTTTTTGAGTTGAAAGTAGGGTAATTGTCTTTTAGGTTCAATAACTAATGACTGAAATTTAAACAGTTCAAAGTAACTGAGTTTATCGAAGACAATAAAGCAGCGGTAATTTAATACTAATTTATAACACCATATTTTAATCAATACATAATATTTAAACAAGACGAAGTTAATCATTATTCTCTCTTAATAAGTAATTAACCAAATATTGTTTTTCCTTAATGATTGATTAGACATCGTAGGTCCATACACTGGCCGTCAAGATCACCAGATATTACCCCATAAGATTTTTTTATGTGAGGTTTCTTACAAACTACTAATCTTGGGAAACTTGTGCCGGAAAATGGTACGAGAATGTAAAGTGTCTGTGTGTCCACCACGTCTACGAAACGACGTGGTGGACAAACGGTTTATCCATGGTGACTACCAACGATCGAAAAAGAGTTAGTGAGATAGGCGGGGAGCCAAAAGTGTCTCTTCTTGTCCTGTTAATATTCGGTCTCAAAATAAGAGTTTACACGGAGAGAGTAATACTCAATCCTATCACTGAATACTGATGTAAACAGAACTTTGAAATCCAAAATTTAAAATTATATCAATATATACTTACTTACACCTCTGAACTTATGTCTCTGGGGCAATCATTGGGATCACTTCCTGGAAATTCGTTGGGATGAGTTTGTATAGAGTAAGGATAAAATATTTGCATAACTTTACAAAAATTAATGCTCTTGATCAAGTCATTTATTTCTTCTTCGTAGTAATCATGAGAAAATATCAGGAGAGCTTGAGAAATATTCGAAGATTTAGCCAAACTACCAATTAAATAACGCAAGTAAGAAATCCTGTTATGTACTTGTATCACTAAAATAACAGAATCTGTTCGTAGGGCTTCAAAATTTTGTTGATTGTGGATTATTTGTTCTCTGTTGTACTGTGCTATCTTTTGGTTAATACTATAGAAAATGTCGGACGTCTTGTTAGTATGAATCGATTTGGTGGTTTGTACTGATAATTCCATACCGAAGGCAGAAAAAGTAATATTTGGGCTTGATTTTGGGAGTTGTTGATGATATGTAGACCATATAAAATTCAGTTGGATGCTTGTTAACATCAAGAAAAATAATAGCACGCCGCCCCCGCTCCACAATCTTTTATTTCTACCAGACCATAATTGACTTATACAATTTCCTAATAGACTGCATATCTGAAACTATGGGAATTATATAGTTAGGCATTCGTGATAGGGAATTGTCGGAATTGTGATTTTATTAAAATCGATTTTATTTGTGACATGCATGCGCACGAGGCCTCATTAATAAAGTGCTCTTAATAAAGTGCCGTCTTTTAATAAAGGAAGGTATGACCTATATTAAAATCGGCTTTTTTTGCTCGATGACTAGTTGCCTATATGACTCATGTGTTTTTAGAAATGAAGATAAAAGAATAATGGTTTTAATACATGACCAAATTTCCGGTGTTTGCTGTGTGGTTTATTTTCTTTTTCTCATTTTTTATTTGTATACGATGTCCAAATCCAAAAGATTTTGTTTTCGCTATAAGAATGATATTGTGTTTTTAAAGAAAATCGTGTTTTATAACCCTATAGTTAATCCCCGTAACTAACACCCCTTTATAAAAAAGACGAAATTTCAGGTTAGAAATACCAACTATGTGTCGAATGCGACCCGATCACTTTATTCTAACGTCGACTTTACCAAAAGTAATAGCAAGTAAAGTCTGCTTTAATAAAATGGCTATTCCGATGATTCCCTAATAACTGTCTAGTATATTATTTAAAGTGGGATTATGTTAATTAATACCCAGTGTAAATTGATAAATTTTTGAACTGTATTTTTAGCCAAATCTCGTTTCCAATGTGCAAGGTATCTATCTTCACTTGAAAATATGTAATTTTTTGCGGTTACTAGACTATTTTTCAAAACTATAGATGAATAGTAGATGCAGTTTTATTAGTAAGAGTGCTAATTGGAAGCACTTGAATATTGAAATAAAGAGTCGATCAAATGGATTGAATCAATTTGTACAGAAAAAATTAATGGAATATTGAAGCATGAACTACATTATTATCATACGATAAGTGCAGTGTCTCATGTTTCATTGAACACTGAAATCTTGCGCTCTTATTGAAACATCACTAACGATAAATATTTAATAGATAATTGTCGAGAAATGAAGTGCCGTTAGATAGATGTTGTAGTATAATAGTTGTTCTAGTAAAATAAAATTTGAAGGTACCTAATCTTTCATGACAATATTTTTAGCTTATTGAGACAAGCTCTAGTTCTTGATAAGCTATAAAAGCTATAATAAATTCTAAACATTAGAGAGAGGAAGAGATTTCTTCTGATTGTGAATGGGATGCGAACATCATTCAAGTGGGATGAATAATTTAGGTTGCGCTCTGGCATAGGACAAAATTTTCCCTACAGGGCTGATATTGTGATGGATTTAGTTGGGTGGTGTGATTTGGATTTAAAAGAAAGGAGCAAATGAAGGCTTGACTAAACAAACTGCTTTTCGGAGAGTCTCTAAAGTCTTATGGCTAAAAACGGTTTAAAGTAATTTTCGTTCTTAATATATTTCAACAATCTATAATAATTTAATACAATAATAGCTATATGAATTAGAATTTGTTAAAACATGACTTCTTAAATAATTTCAGTGCTAGAAGAAACAGTTAACTTTAATAAATAAATGATGAATTCCACTCTTCACACAATATTATTGATACAACTATCGATTTTACAATAGCTCTCACAATATAATCATATTACAAATAATTCCATTGAAACATCATGCGTCGTATTCAATAAAACAGTTACAATATATGTAATGTTAAATATTGCATAGTCTTTCAACTTACCCCCATTACTTTAAACATAAATTTGGATTCGTAAATATCCTTATTGACAAACGGTGAAGCCGACAAATACTAAAATTATTGTTATAACAGCACATATCATAGAATAAGATGTCTGTTTATTTCTGTATATATAGAGATTAGATTAGATTGTGGTTGTCTGATAGATATATAATAATAATTCCCATGTGTAGTTTTGTGGGCAAGATTGAATTTCAGTTTTACAATGAGAATGCATACGATATTTAATCCAGTCGTACGAGGATAGTCCCAGAAGTAACTTGGTCCAACAAATAAAACACAAAAATTTTGGAAAAAAATATATTTATTTTCCAGCTTAATCTCCATACACTTTTCTCAACGATGTTCAATAAGTTCGCTACCATAATAAGAACGTCAAGCTCCTCAAAATAGTCATTAACTGAGATCACCACATCTTGATTGTTGGAAAATCTTTGACCACCGAGCCATTTTTTCAAGTCTAGGAACACAAAATAATCCGAAGAGGCTAAATCTGGCAAATAGGATATATGAGGTAGCAATTCATACTTTAATTTATTAACTTTTACCACTGCAATAACGGATGTGTGTCTTGATGAAATTACTCTCTCAGTTCATTGTTTTGATTGTTCTTCTGTTTCGGGTGTAAAGTGATGGACCCACGTTTCATCCATGGTTATGAAACGGCTCTATTTCTGTGAAACACTCGATGGAAACATCTTTACCTTGCGCACAGCTTTCTCATATCCAAATTTTTAGTTAATAAGCTATGTACCGCATTTTCTGAAATGCCTACTGTCTTCTAGCTTACGCACTTTCAGTCAACCATCATCCAGTACCGTTTTGTGGATTTTTTTCAACATTTCTGGAGTCGTCACTTTATATGGTAGACCACTGCGATGCTGGTATTCGCAGGTCATACAGCCTCGTTAAAACTCTGCTATCCAATATTCCACTGATAACGAAGGAAAACTCTCCAGAGTAGAATCTAGTTCAGCTTTTGTATTAGTTGAGCTAATGTCTTTTAAATTAAAGTATTGTATCACATAATGATGCCCAATTTTTTCATGTTTAAAAATTCACCAGAAACATTTACTATTGATATAGATTGTGTACTTTCTAATACGCGATTCCTTCTGGAGTATGAGTACTCAGCGCAACCAGTAGCACTTCCCTAACCTTCGGTATAATCGGTTGGTTAAAAGCCCTATCACGACCACTACTGATATGTAAATACTCAGCGCCCTCAGTGGCAGTTTCGCGACTCCTACTGGTGTGTCGGTATTCAGCGCCTCCAGTTACAGTTTCCTTACACATGGTAAAATCGATTCGCTGAAGGTTCTATCACGATCACCACTGAGGTGTGAATACTCAGCACCCTTGAAGCAGTTTCGTTAACCCACTAAATCTAAAGCTCGGCGGTTGAGAATAACAATCCCACATAGTAACCTCGGATTTTAACCTGAAAGGTCCGGTGCGGTCTTCGGTGGTTGTCACAGGCTACCTGATCTACCTCTCACAATTCAGTGAGTTATATCGGCATACCTGGGTTTCTCCCACTTAAGTTCGGATGGACTGGTGCAGAAACCCATTTGCGGACTTAGTAAAATTTCCGAAACTCACTCTACTTCTGTTCTTCTTCGCTGTAGACTGCGTTGTGGACGGACTGCTGGTTCTTCGAGAACTGCATTCTCTTCCAAATATTAAGATGGCTAACGGTATTTCCTTTACCACTCCACTGGAACTTCCGGTTGGGAAAATATTTTACTTACAATGGTTTGCCTTGGTTGGCTTCTTACGCAATGTGGACGACAGAACGACTTCCCTTTTCGACCATTTCTTTTATTGCTATAAGCGATTCCATTTCTCTAGCGGTGCAAAAGGTGGGGTCTCTTTGGCTACGAGCTTCGGAGCGCGGGGAAGAATACTATCCTTGTAAATAGTAATTTTGGGGGAGAACTAAATTTTGAATTGAAACCAGGCTATTTTTCTGGTTATTCTCGAAAAAAGACTATATTTTTATGTTTACATTTTGAGCCTCGCTAAGTTTTTGATACATTTTATTATAGTTTTGTGGCACAAAATAACCATGTAATTATACATACCATAGAAAAGCATTATATTTGATAATGGGCATGCATAAAACAAAATAATATTTTTCTGTTGAAAAACTTCTAGGAGCATTAATTTAATGTACAAACTAAACAGAAAATATGTTTTATTCATATAAGTACATTTAGACAAAAATTCATAACTGGAACTACTCATTGGTATCTTCCCTTGTATAACGGATATGAGGTGTTCTAACCGGCTACATTTTAGGCATTTGTACCTGGTTTTTCTATTTTTCTTTAACGAACATAGCAGACATAAATTTGATTTTAGTGCAGGGACATTTTCAGCTTCTTTTCCACATATTTCCTGAAGATGCAATCGAATTGTACGTGCAAATCTCTTATTTGTAGATCTTTTTGAAATATGATCCTGAACAAGCTCATATCCTAACTGCTCTAAAAATTTTCGGCGTCGAATTGATGTTTGGTTGTTGCTCTTGAATACTATGCATGAATTAATACCTGCCACATTCAAAAGTTCAGAAGAAACAACAAGTGGCCATCTACGAGTTGCTTGTGCACAGTCGTAAGCTTCAGACATTTGGTTCACTACATCGACACCACCTTTTGTGTGATTATAATCTATGATTATTTCAGGCTTTCCCGTTGTTGTATCTAATTTATCATCATGGTGCATCGTTGACAAAACAATGACACATTTGTTCTTACAGGGAACGTAGGACACTAAAGTGGACGTTTCGTCAAAGGCAAATATTAAACTCTTCTCTGGTCTTCGGGTCATAATAAGTTCTGAAGGTATCTGTTAGCTCCCCAATAAGTGGATATGTTCAATGCTTCATCTAACTAACACATCACATTCTGTCCTTTCATAATTATAATAATTATGAACTTATTAATGAACGACCAATTATTTCGTAAACAATTTAGTCGGAAAACCCAGCCCTTTACTTTCCTCGATACCTGTTGCGATATCCACGTTCACTGCACATCGGAACCTGATATTGATGATGAATATTTTACTCAGTTCCTTGAAACATCGTCATGTACTTATCAGGTTAAAATAAGGTGGCAAACCTGGGAGGTCCATGCTAAGATAGGATAACCCTATTTCATATGAATTAATTTTCCATCAGGTTTCCCTGTTGATGTCGACATAAGGAATCTCTTATTGAATAGAAAAATATTCCTCATCAGGTTATCCTGACGAGGTCCACACTGGAATCAAATGAGGTTGACCCATTTGTAAATAAATTAATGTTTCTTCTGGTCTTCCTGATCATGTCCATACAATGAATCTCTCAGGTTTACCTTACTGTGAAAATAATATTTTTTCAAGAAATTTGAATAAGTCAATTCTTCCAGAATATTTCTATCATCATGTCACTCATTTTAAACCATCTATTTGGAACCTCCTGAATTTCAACACAACAGTATACTCATGTTACTTTTAGAAATTGCTTATTCCTTTGGCTGTTGAATCAGATATCAAACTAAATATCTGAATTTCTGAATATAGTCATAATATTTAATATATCGCTTCTATTATTCATCAGTGTTTATATTGAAAACGTTCCGATCTAACAAACGTTCTCTCTCATTGGTGTGTATCCAGTGGTATGACACTACTGTCAAATGTTGTTGCTAATAATTTTCTCATTTTGTTAGAGTTGTATTGTGTTAGTAATTTTTTTCTATGACCAAGTTCATTTTATACAAAAAATGTCTTATAGCGATAAGTGGGTTTTTAATACATTTTACACTTATTCATGTGATAAAAATATATCCGAAATATGGAAAGTAAGCTGAAAAAACATTCAAATAAAGAAGATACATTGAAGTGTAGGGATTAAAAAATAATACTTATTATCTTAAGACTGTTGCGTTATATGTGTGTTGGTGACCGAGCTATTGCTTTGGAAATATGAAATGAGCATAGCGTGACTTGTCTAGACTTGTTGGTTATATATAAACCAATGGCTCGTTCTTACAGAGAGGGAAATGTCCAGTAGTTCTTTTAGTTCTTCTTAGAGTGATGGTTGAAACAAGTATCTAAAGAAAATTTGTCCTCAACAATGAAATTGCTTATATTATAATAAAAATTAACAATTGCATAGCAACTTATAAATTGAAATGAACAAAAAAATAAAAGAAAATATTTCAAGTAAAGTGATCAAGAAAAGGTTTATCGAAACAAGTGATGCATCGGCAAATTTATTGTTTTATGATTCCGAGAATTATTTTTGATTTGAAATTTTGGAAGAAAAGACAGTGTTCATGATTTATTTTTTTGGTTTATCTAGGAATGTTATCAAAGTGATTTTATTGCTTATACTGAGTGTTTATTGTAATATGAATTTTTGAAACGAAATTTATGGTGATTGTATAATCAATAGAGTATTTTTAAAAATAATTTTCACTTTTGTGTACCTCTTACTCCCATATAAACCAGAAGCAAAATCTAATTAGGAAAATGTAATTAGGACTACATAAATCCTGATCAGAACCATATGCGGTAATCCCTGATAAGATCTTATGGGATAATCCTGATAAGGATCTCATGAGGCAATCCTGATCAGGACCATATAAGGTAAACCTGATCAAGAACTCATCACTGATCTGCGTTACATCCTTATCTGGTCCTTGTCAGGTTACTATGACCTATACTTTACCAAGTTGCAGAATTACCTTATTGGGTCCTTACACAAAATTCTGGTAGGGAATATTATATCTGATTGGTCAATTCCACTTGGCCCCTCTCACTGCCGCCTTATTAAGCGACGTTCAAAGCTCATACTGATTTGTGTGTAGATGAAATCAATGCACTTGTTTTTCAGTAATCTAATAATCGATGTCGGAAGGGATATTTTGCTAAAATGGCGGACATTAACGTCCAATATATATTTATCTATCCTTCCTTGAGCAGAAAAATGAACGGTGATTGTCGCCCGAATCAAAGGGTATTGACTGAGATTTTGAATAAATTTAATTATGAAAAAACTACGCTTTAGTTACGAGCCGAGAATTTTGCTAACACCTTTAAAAAATAATATGATACTCTACATTAAATTGTACACATATTTCTGTTAAAACATTTTTGTTGCGACCAAGTACTCATCACTAGGGAAGTTATTGAGTTATTAATTTTTGTATTTCTCAATAAGTTCTACTAATATGCTAACCGATATTGACGGTCTCATCGAGGAAATTTTCCGGCATCTTCATTTAGAACCTAAGTTGCTTTACCTCACGTTGAAAACCACAAAGTATTAAACCACGCGCTGCTGTTGTTTATCGATAATGATAGCAAATGAAATTTTACACATGCTCTTATTAAGAAACTTTCCATAGTCTTCATTGCACACACAACGATTCCAACACTAGTCTCACGATTCAAAGTATCTTTGGTAATAATCTGAAGTTAAACCATTCAAAATCACTGTTATAACTTCTTTGACTTCTTTCAATTATGATGAGTTTGTTTAGAGGGTACCTTCTTCTGGAGAAATGAGAAAGGCTCAAGGGATCGTTATCATCAAAAACAGGAATGCTTTCACCAAAAACTCCTACACAATCAACTAGTAATAGGCTGATACGATGTCGTGATGCAAGATCTAGTCTGTCTTAGCAAGTTATTCACGATGAACGATATCGTCTTCTACTGATTTACGCCTCTTTCCAAACCGCTTCTTCTATTTAAACACTGGTGTTTTTGTGATATACTTGACGTCATACACGATTCTTGCATTTCTACAACGCCTCTGAAATAATTACTCTAGGAAAATACACAAAATCAAATGTTCTATCTGCAGATTTGAGGTAAAACTGGAAGAGGCTGAATTACTGAATTATGTTTATTTTACTTTCCACGCTTCCTTCTGAGTGAGTTTTATGTATAGAAACCATCAATTATCTTGGAAACTACTTATTATATAATCTAGGTTGAAGCTAATATTATAATGATATTTACATTGTTTCTATATATTCCATTTACTACAAATGGATATGTTTCATATATTGGGATGAAGGTGATAGAATTTTTATAATTTTGGATGGTGGTATTACTATTAAGTGTGCTGCATGATGTGTTTGGTTACACATATTGCACAATCAATTTTTCCATTCACATAAAAGAAGAGAGAGCAGGTGATTAGTAAAACTAGAAGTAGTAGAGCTGTAACAATTAAAATATAGTGACTTTTATTTTGTCCAGTTGGGATGTTAATTAAGAAAATCTCAGTCGATTACACAAAATTGGAAAAAAACTAGTTTAATTTGAATAATATTCCATTTTTGGGAAACAGAGACTAAAGGCGTTCACTTTAGATGAGCAAAATATTGTTCAGTTCAAATTTTTTAGAATAAAAATTGGTCAAACATCTTTTTTATCGTAAACCATTAGCACTAATAAATAAATTGCATCTAGATCTGATAAATTTTATGGTGTTAAGCCTCAGATATTTATAATTTCAATAAAATACGTAATTTCGATGATCTACAAATTAATATTGCCAGTAAATTTGATAATGGATTATGATTTACACAACGGGTTTAGATCAAGAGGCTAAAATACTGCCAAAACTTCAAATTTTTGATATTTTTAATTAAATTATAACAATAATCGGATTTTGAATTTATATACCCAAACTTATATTTGAATAAAAAATAAATTCAATATTATTCAATTGATTTTTATTGATAAATTTGGATGTTATTATTTTTAAGCTTCTTCAGATCGTACTTGTAAGAGAAAGATACAGTCAAATTGAAAAATAACAATCGTTTCTACCCTCTTTAGCGGCATCCTATTGTTAAAATAATTTATAATAGACAATGTTGGGATTCTTTGTATACTATTGAAGCTTTTCAAAAATTACTTTGTTAATTGAGAAAAAAAATTTTTTATAAGTATACTTTAAAATTTAAATTATTCACATTCACATTTTCTTTGGCTCATTACATCTAATAACTAGAGAAACTATTAGATTATCACTTCATGTATAATTTCGTGTCTACAATAGAATTTATTATATAAGTCTCCACTGAATATTGAGATATAAATCACTAACGTTTAAGTCAGATAAGCAAGACCCTTCGAAACTGGAATCGTTAAGATTAATTATTGGTGAATTTGGTACAATTGGTACATTCTTGATATATCAATATTTTTGTAGATCGACAATACAACAAAAATATCTAATACCCACGCATTTTTCAAATTTTATATTTAAAACATATGCATATTCAATGGTGGCACTACTTTGGGTTTATAGAAGTCGAAAGTCAGATCGTCGGTGCTGGAGATTTTCCTGTAGCCTAGTGAACCGGTTCATCAGCCAAATGGCCGGCGATAGAGAATAAATACAGTCTCAACTGTACCCGCTACCCGCCTACCTGAATTCTGGGAAGAACCGTTTGTTTTCCGGGCTGCTCTCCCTTTTTTTTTCGTCTGTGTTTATTTTGTCCTTCATACTATTGCACTGTACATCACTCTAAATCCATCATAACCACAGCCCAAGAGTTCTTTCTATATCACAGCCAAACCAAACAAATATATTCTGCCTTGTGAATAATGTCTTCATATAGATAGATAGATAGGAACCCAAACATTTATAAAATAATTCTTTGACATTGAATATGTGAATATTCACGTCTCACGAGTGACTTATTTAGTAAAACTTTTTTTACTATCCTAAACGAAATCTCCCTCAATTAATTCAAACAATTAAAAAAATCAAAGATAAAAATTGCAAACTAAACTAAAAGATTTGGAAAAGAAATTGAAATGTTAATCCGTCAATTTTAATTGTAATTAAAACAATTGAGATATATATTCTGTTTTTAAATCGTTAGAATTCAATTCATTTCATCCCAGAAAAATCTGAAATATGAACAGTATAAAATTCATGAAAATATTTTGCTGTGTCTATGCTTGCTCAAATACGGAGGTTTCACAAACCATCCACTTTTTTATTTCTCTTTGTACGATAACTCGTGTTATCATCAAGTATCAATCAGCATATTACCACCTCATAATTTTTATTCACCTTATTCGTATTGTCATTGCCGCATAATAGTTGTACTTAACACGTTCACTACCACTATTCCTAAATTTGGCGATGCTACAAACCAACTATTTTTTTCTCGTGTAAAATAAATTTAGATAGAAATATTTTTGGTTTTTTTGGTGTTATTTTATCTTTTTTTTGTGTTATTATGTAAGAACACAAATTTGGTTTAAGATAAAATATTATTAAAATAAATCACATATCACAATAATGTGACTTAATATTTTGAACAAAATGCTACACATTCTAGGATTTTATGCTCAAAATTAAAGACAACGTATGTTTTTTGAATGTATATATTTGTAAAAAAACATAATTTGTAAGAAAAGTACTCAAAAAACTAGAAATATAAGAGAACGATTTTTTTAATAAATCTTATTTTACATTTTTGTGTCATATGCCAAAGACTTTTTTGTTAGCTTCATAATCCAAACCTTTTTCTATTTCCTTCTTTATGTGGAAAGTGATCGGAGCCTGTAGCTATATTTGATTTTTGTTTTGAATCGGTTCATCAGCCAAAATGGCCGAAGATAGAGAATAATACAGTCTCAACTGTACCCGCTACCCGCCTACCTGAATTCTGGGAAGAACCGTTTGTTTTCCGGGCTTCTCTCCCTTTTTTTTGTCTGTGTTTATTTTGTCCTTCATACTATTGCACTGCACATCACTCTAAATCCATCATGTGAGCCTGTAGCTATATTTGATTTTTGTTTTGAGCTTTTTACTTGCAAAAGGACAATTTTTTTTATTGATTTTATTTAGCAACCAAATTCCGTTCCATATGCATTGGTCCACAAGATGAAAGAACATTTTCATGTATCATCTAATACTTTTTCTTGGTGTGCAGTAATTCGATGTCATTTGGTCTGCTCTGTCAACTCCGCACATATACCTGTTATACTCAGCTACCATTTCAGGTTTAAATTTCTGTACTCCCTTTTGTTAAGTTACTTCTGTCATCCTTGACTTATGTTTACTTGAAACATCTTGCTTATCGTGCCTTTTTAAAATTCTTATCTGTCCCTTTTTTCCAGATAATATTATCCTTCCTTAGTTTTTTAGATACTGTTGGAGGATTTCCTTTTCTGTTAACCAATATCAAGAATAGCCGCCACGAATAATATCTATGGCACATATATGTGACTGTATTTTCCGAGAAAAACTATGCGTCACATATATGTGTCAAGTGGCACGTGAATGTGTTAATTTCATTATAGCTCAAATTATTTTTATAGTTGAAGATCTGGTGAAAAAATGGTCTCCTGTGATTTGGTTATCACCAGAAGAAAAATATTTCCCACTCAATGTCGACGATTTTCTTAAATACGTATATGTATCTGATGAAAATGGTGAAACAGTTATGCCTCATCTAAACGGAAAGCTGCCCATGTATATAACGGAACGATTCAATTTGATGACACATGAATCCGTTGGTACGTATTAAATTATTTGATTTTAAAATAATCTAATTCCATTTAAAGATGTAAACAAATATAAAAGTAGTTTGAAATATTTGAGCCTAAGAGTGTTAGAGTACTGGTTCAACTTTCAGAATAGACAATCAAAACCATAGACTGTATGGCGTATGACCCATCAACTCGATGTTTTGACTGTTCTAAAACGTTTTTGTTTGAACTGAAAGTTCTACTTTGCTCTAATGAATCGGTGGTGATATGTCCAGTTATACCAAAAAACAGGCGATCATTTGACTCGAAGTGTTTCGTGCGCGAACAACTTTCTTGGATTTGACTTGTCTTGAAATAACCACAACGTCGATTGTCGTTCAGTTTTGGGTTCATATGCATAGATACTAATTTCGTCACCTTCAAGATCTTAAAGACGTCTTTTGAATTGAATTTTTTCAGTATTTCTTTACACCAATCCACACAAGCTTTTTATGAGCAATTGTCAAATTACGCGGTATCCAAATCTTTTTACGGCAAAATGCTCATGCAATATTGGATGTATGCGAGTAGAACTAATGCCCAGTTATGCCTCAATTCCAAGGTATGTCACATGACGATGTTGAATTTCTTCGATGTTTTCTAATACAACATCCAATTTTAGATGATTATTTAGCACTAGTATGACAACACGTTCTGAATACGTTCACCATTAAAAATGTCAAATTTTATTATGGCGATGTCAAATTTGATATATTTACATCAGTGTTGCCATACCTCAATACTTAAGTAGAATATTGTCTGAGAAACAAATATATTTTCGAATTCTCGCGAAATATAATATTTTATAGATTAATATGTGTTGAAACTTGCCTATTTCGCAAATTCTCCAGTTATGTTATCTTAGCAAACAATATCACAATCAAAGGGATGTGTAGGCATGAGATGTGATTTGATTACATATACATTCTTGAAATAATTTGCATAAGCTAAGAAAATTGGGATCACTTTCATGCGTGATAATTTTGTATTTTTATACTAAAACTTTTAGCAACTTTATGGGTTTATCAAATTAGACGTTTACCCTGTACCAATAAGTAGTTTTCATTATTAAGTTCTAGCAAAAACAAATTTACAGAACCCTTTTTCTATTACTCCCTTTCCAGAGAATAGAAGCTCAGGTAGTATGATGAAAATTCAGAAAATCGCTATCTTTATACATATTTTTTTCATGCAACTTATTTGTTTGTTCATTATTCACTCTCCGAACACACTTTTGTAGATTTGACAGCTTTATTTTTAAACTCTTGTAACCTTACTTCCCCGGCTGGAGACTCTTTCTCAGGAAGTGGCAATCGTCTTCAGTTATAGTCTATAAACAACTGGTACTTAGATGGGGTGAACAATTAATATTAAATTGAATGCCAGCAACTTTTTGACGAACGTTAAAATTGAATCAAAAAAGTGGAAAAGCTGGAAACACTATCTGACTTGAATTAATACAAACCATAAATATCCGGACACGATTCCCCAAATTAATATTCATTGCTGTGACCAATAATTAAAAAAAGCAAGACGACCAAAAGCAGTTATAAATTAGAAACAACTCAGATATCTAAATATTAAAGATAAGACTGGAACTTATCTATGGAAAGCCGGGATAGTTGCAGCCCTCAATTGAGTTCACAATTGTTGGAGTTAAATTTAATGAGATGGTAGTATAGTTTTATGTGGTTAAACTCCAAACGGCAGCAGAAGAACTGCGAAAAAAATTAAAACGGAAATATGGGGAATCCAAAGCAATCGCACTTAAAAAATCGACGGCTTTTGACTGGGTTTAGTATGACAACCTTCTAAATAAATTAAGATCGTACGGTTTGTCGTCCTCACTCAGTAGCTATTCGATCCATCCTGCTCGCAATCGATGGACACAACTCAGAAAGCTTTCAGATCACTGCTGGTGTTCCCCAGGGATGCATCTTGTTACCTACTCTATGTACTCGACAAAACTGCCAACCCGATCTATAGCTTCGCCGATGATAACATATTGGTGACGTTCCATTAAACTCAGCTACTATCCAAATCCGTAGGCGGCAACAAAGCACCATCATAACAACATACCACCACCTCTACAAAGCCCAGATTCGTATATCTTTGGAATATTACTCGCACATTTTGAGCTCGGCTCCTAAGTATACCAAATGCTCCAGTCAATATAGAAAATAGCAGTCCCACATATCAGCGATCCAGATTGATCAGAAAATTGCCCAGCTTAGAGTATAGAAGAAAGATCGCCTACCTGACTCTGTTTCATCTATGCTACCATAGTCAATGCTCTTCTGAGCTGACTAAGCTAGAGCAGTTTTTGCAAGACTTACTCGATAGGCCCATAAATATTGAGCTACCCTGCAGATGCCCAGAACCTCATTATATCGGGATTCAATTCTTTGGAGAAGTGCAAGCTTGTGGAATCAGCTACTAAGGCATGTCTTTTCCATGCACTACAAGCTACAGAAGTTCAAGATCAATCTTCACGGACATTTCGACACGGCTCTTATTATTCGAGTGTAAAAGCGTTACCCTCTTGTCGTTGCTTTTAATATGAAAATATACAAAAAAAATGAATTTATATTTTTCCAAAATATAACCAAACAGGAATCGGTAATACTCTAACTGTTCTGTTCCAAAATAAATATAAAATACGAATTTATACGGAAACTATTATATAAAATTTGTTTCAAACAGAAAAAATTAATGAAGATAACTTCAATTTTGTGAGCACTATATGAAAAGCAACGTTTAAAAGGGATAAGAAAAACTTACAACTGAATATAAAATATAATATAAAAATTAATATAACGATAAATTTTACTCAATTTACTTTGATTTAAACACTTTTAAAGTGTATATAGCCAAAGGACGATTTAGCTACGAAGCTGGAGTTTTATTGAATTCTTCGAATGGAGTGGGAGGTCGATAACAAATCAATTTCTTCAAAAACTCGAATGCTACAATTGAAATAGAGGTGACTACTGAGCTACAATACCTGAATAAAGGAATTTCAAAATATGTGAATAAAAACGTAACAAACCGAATGGCATCTTACACGTTAAAAATTTTGATAAAGGGTTCGACGTAACGTTGACAGCGTGAATGATTCTATATAAAAAAATAATGAGAAATAGATTTTGAATATTCTTTCAAAAATTCAAAAATAGAACTAGGATCAGTAATTGGTATTGATGAAGCTCTATACCACATCCAGAGAAAAGCCCAGATGACGGATTGGCTTGCTAAGAAAAATATTGCTTACTAAAAATCAAAGTCGAATACCTAAATTCAACATTATTTCATAAAGATAAATATATTTATAACAGGTGTCCGGTGGCAGAATTATGATTTGAATTTCGACTGACGGGGAGAGGGTACCGTCATTCGTGCGAGTTATTTAGTTGCGATGTCGCAGTGGATGGGTGAACAACGTGCGTTTGCAACCGAAGCGTATTTCAAAGCCAATTATTCGTGTGCAATTGCTCGTCGAAGATTTTGTTCACGTACAATATTCGACGGTTACTTGATGGCACAAGAGAAGATTTGATTTGATCATGGGTGCGATGGTTCCGAGCAACAAGCAGCAGAAAACAACCCACGACCGGGACCCAGCAGGACGACGAGAACGAATGAAAACATTGAACTCGTAGCGGTAATTTTGCGCTATAATACACGTCAATCCGTTCGCAAGAGAGAGGCTGCCTTGGGGCTTCCAAAAACTATAGTGCAAGAAATATTGAAGAAGGATCTTAAATTTCATCCATTTAAATTTCAAATGATGCAAGCGCTTAAGCCTAAAGATCACAATATGCGTAATAATTTCTGTAAGACAATGTTGGCACAGTGAACACAAACTTTTGGAGTGATGAAGCCTATTTTCATTTAAATGGAAGTATAAACAAGCAAAATTGTCGTTATTGGTTCCCTAAAAGACAAATCTCCTGCTTAAAACATCATCAGCCACTTCACAGTCCCAAAATGACAGTTAGTTGCGTTGTCAAGCAGGGGAATAATTGGACCATATTTTTTCCTAGCAAATTGATAAGTCATTTCGGTGACATCCCTTGATCACTCACGTCCCCGGATGTTAGCTCCATGCAGTTTTTTCTGTGGGGATATCTCAAAAGTAAATTGTACGAAACAAGCCCGGCACTAATCTTTGAACTGAAAGAAAATATCGCTTGCGGCATCACGGCGGGTTGCAAGAAATATCGAAGCCAGGTTCCGAGTATGTGTCTGACGTAACGGCCAACATTTGGACGATGTAATTCTTAAAAAATAAAACCCGCATTTGTCTACTTTATATTAATTAAAACTAGAAATGCAGTTTTTCTGTAGTTTTTTTCTTATATAGATATTAAATCATAATTTTTCCACCACATTAGATAAAATGGCTGTCAATCTATGTTTCCGATTTAAATCGAATAGAAATTATATGGGCTCAAAAAAATGAAGTAGTATGGAACAATGCTGCTTTCAAATCAAATGACGTGGAAAATTTTCTTCATAGTAGTTCATTCAAATGTATCTAACTTGTAACTAAACGTGACATATCAATTTAATATCGTATATTATCTTTCTCAAAATCATATCAGAGAAAATAAGTGAGATAATTAATATAATATTTCTCAAAATTAATTTTTCCTTTATACTTTTTTTGTATGTTTAATAATACATAATAAACTATAATTGGTATTGCCACACGCCTATGATAGTCGATTTTCTTTTCACATAGACCCGTAAAAAAGTCGACTATATATTCTTATAATCTCTTTTAATGAAGGCAATTTTTCAAATGTTTTCTATTTATTCCAACTTTAGATATTGAAAAGTATGTTTGCACAAAATTAAACGTTCTATAGGGTGATAGTTCGTATTTTTACTGGTTGATACACAAATTAACAACATAAGCAGATACCACTTCATAGATATTGATGGATTCATTTAATACAATATATAATTCGAAATGGTTAAAATTTGTTATAAATTAATTGAAAACACTTATTCTAATTTTAGAGTCTCTTTTAAACGATTCAACGTCATTCCTCCATGGAAACTCTAACCTTAATAAAGTCTCCGTTTACGCTGTTGTTCGTCACTGTTCAACGTCACCAAAGAGTGAAAATGAAAATAGGGTGCAGCGAAATTTCGAAAATAATTTTTATTTTCATGTTACTTATTGGATATTTTACCCGTTTAATTTGGGAAAGGATGTTTGTGTGCTTGGTAAGAAATCTTCATTTTATTATTTATTATAGATTTTTCATGAGCATAATAAGTAAAACTTTTGCATGTAAATTATGGTTACCTCTGTCGTTTCAGGCCATTATGTAAATTTCACTATTAAAATATAACAACAGAAGTGATAAAATCAAAACAAGAATATGTTTAGTATACTTGAACTTGCTTATCATTCCCCTGGGTTTTCTCTGATTCTTCTTAGCTCAGAATAAGGAAGTTCAGGTGGAGTCTGAACGTCTGATAATTGTCTCTTATCTGTTATTTTTCGAAATTATCTAGGTGAGCTATTAACATGAACAGCAACGACATGCTCCTTATCTGAGAAATATGCCGATATATTACTAATAGCTGCGTTCCGCGGCTAACCTATAAATCAGAATATTGTAACTTATTATGTATAGACTAACAAGTATGGAACTAAAGAAGCGCGAATACGAGAGAGTTACATCACGGTAAAAAATAGATCGTGTCCAGCAAAGAGTGGATATTCAATCCTTGCGTTTAAAATAGTTGATCCCAACGCAAATAAAAATAAATTAGGAGAATATGTAGTGAACATCGTGACTTTAAAAGAGAGACAGTCGTGTACAAACGAACATGCGATAAAAACGCTAACAAAAAGGTCACGACCGTTTGTGACTATTAGATAAATATGATGAAGACAATGGACTCTCTTGTTATACATAATATACCAACTGCCAAACTGAATTTCTCTCAAACTATAAAGCTATTATAAAGACTATTGGGAAGACTTATAAAGATTATAACCATGGTAAGGAAAATTAATAATAGACAAACGACAGTTTTCTGTGTAATTTCCAGCGTCACCATGAAGATGTAAGAAATTATCATTATAAGTTGGGAAATAAATGTGCAGATGCGTTGGAAGACTCTCACTGAAATTTGAGACATTTTGGATGCTTACTTTTGTAGTTCCAAAGATTTCTCTTAAGATAGAAAAAATAGAGTATCGAGTTGTTATTAATTATTTGTTTTTGAAAAGAAATATTCCTAGGCAAAGCAGAAAGAGCTAGACACTGTGGTGGTCCTGGATAACTGTCCGATTAAGGCTAGCGAGGTAGGAGACACTATCGGCAGGTCAAAAGAACGGATTTACTATAAACTGATATGCATGCGTTAGCTCTCCAAGCGTCGGGTGCCGCGTTTTCTCAATTTTAACCAAAAGTACATTTGAAAGATTTTCCAGGCCTTCATGACGCGGTTTGAGTAAAATTAGTCGGATATTTGCGTGGACTCATAGCTGGAGAAGAAACCTGGATCCATCACTTCATTACTAAAATGACAAAACAGTCAAGACATGGGATTGCAAAGGAGCGGACTTGCACCGAAAAAGAATGCATCGGTCGAAAATATAATGGCTATTTTTTGGCCTTTTTTGTGATAGTCATGGGATTGTGTTCATTTACTACCTTAACAATAACAGGAGGGTATTACGCATTCTTGCTTGGTAAGGTAAAGGATGAAATTGCCAAAAATGATCGCATCAATTTGAGAAAAAAGAGTGCTTTTGCATCGGGACAATGCACCTTCTCACAATTCGATGATCGTTATGGTGAAAATTCACCAATTCCACATCGAATTTGTTGACCACCCATTGTATTCACCGAATATGACCCCTGTGACTTTTTCTTGTTTCTTATGCTCCAAGTGTCACTTGCAAGGAAGATATTTTCATCAGATGAGGTCGCTATTGCTCTCCTGTTTTTTGGATAAAGATGACATCTATTATTTGGAAGGAATAAAAAGACTATGTAAAAAAATGAGAATGATAATGGTGAAAAATGCCTGGTTTCTTTATTTGATCGGCAATTTTCCAAAAACCGTACTAATAACTTTATGAAGAATATTCTGTTTCCTATTTATTCATTCAAAAATGAGTGCAGAAAGATTATAAAGGTACTAGACTACTATTGTTAATTTTAAAAATTTTTGTTGGAGGGTCTCAGTTTTTATGAAAGGTATTTCAAAAGATTTATTCCATTTTGTTTCTTTATAAGACTCACTTCAGTTTGTAAAGAAAGAAATGAAAGATGGATTTATAACAATTGAAACTACTATTTGATTTCAAAATTAATTAAAAAATTAATTGATATGTCCTATTTGCAAGTTAAATCCAAGATTTTCATGCTTCTTGTGTTGGGTGTCAATATTTAGAGATAGCAACCCAACTCAAACTCAACTTAATTTTTTTGTAATCGAAGATTTTTTCAGCCCCATCAATGTCATAGAGATATTTTAAGTACTAAATCTCAATAATTTATATTTGATTATATTTTTCAGCTCTCGCTATTCTATAATTTTTCAATCATTCTCACTCTATGATGAATGTGTAAGTTTTTTCCACTGGAAACGTTACTTTTCTGCCTTTTTTTGAACTTAATTCCACATTTCTACACTGGTTCAGTTTCATTTTGTACATTCTATCTAGATTGTCCAACTAGCTAATCTGTACGACAATACTTAACAAGTTTAGGAGCTTTATCTTTAGTTATCCTTCCTGATTCCTTCTTGGATTCTTTGAAATCTCACATCAGTTCTCCTATAGATATAGATTGGGATCAATTTTTGATATCATTTACTGAATTAGAGTTGGCCATTCAAAAAAATTATGTTTTCAAGGTCGAGTGAAATAAATTTTTTTCACTAGCACTTGGTATGTAATCAGGAATCAAATCTGTTAAAATGAACCGTTCTCTGGTACGTTTACCATCATTTGGAAAAATAAAATAGGAAAATAGGAAGCAATCAAATATAAGGTCTAAGAACAATAAGAATCGTGGGTATGATTTCGTAATCATAAATCTGTTGAACTTTCTTACAACAATGAATTGGAAAGTTATTAATATTGATATGTTTTATTAAAGGTAGAGTTCCCACATTACAGGTATTCAATACATGTTTGGGTAAAGTGAAAACAATAGGAAACCATGTGGGTGACTGGGAACATATGAGTCTTTCATTTGTTGGTAAACCTATACCCGATAAACTATACATTGCAGCACACACATCGGGAGCTTATTACATCTATAATGAAAAATATCGGTAAGTTTTGATCAATTAATTAAAAAAAAACACTATACAAGCCTCCTTAACTACATAGTGAATGACAACGAGATAAAACGTAAGTTCAAATGCTATTTCACTAATAAATTGAGTTATAATCTAACTTATACACATGTTCAATGCAGTCGATAGAGTACTTGATGCAAATAAAAAATTTCGAAGAGCATATAATTAGAAAAAGAAACCAAACGTAAAATATATAGACCAAAACTAAGACCTTGAGAATAAAATGAAAAATTATGAGTACTATTATGAGACCGGAGAAAAAAATGACGTATACAGATGAAAAACAACTGGAGAAATAGGAGATGAGTTGATGGAAGAAAATGTAGTGAAGGTGATTGAAGGAAGCAAAAGTAAGATGGCTGGGGCATATATGAAAAGCTAGGATCAGATTATTGGTAAAGATTGGACGCAAGGTGCTACGCCCTACGGATGAGTGGAAATAGAAAGGACAGATGTAAGAAGATGGATACTGGGCCTTCTTTGAAAAGAACAACTGCGTAAAGCTCGAAAGAGTGGCAAAGTTTTATATAAGGGATGTTGTTACTGTTATCATGAAATTATCGTGTAGATTTGTGTAGATTGGAGCACGAAATTATTGCAACTAATTTCAAGAAAACTATTTTTATTTTCGTCGAATATATTCTGCAGTCATCTAATTTCAATTCGTGAATGGAAGATTTGTTTTGGAATTTTACAAAATCAGGAAATTGGGGCCAGTCTCCATCTGACATCGAGAGGCGCATTGGTTAGGTTAGGTATATGGTTAGGTGTATGCATAATATTATTTTTATATTTTTCCACGTATTTCTCTTTTCCATCGTTCTGTTTTACGTCTATTAATTTAATTACCTTTAAGTCATTCAACAAACATTTCATTTATTCAAAAAATTGTTATAAATGCCATAAAGTTCTTATTGGGGCAAAAATGTACAAAATCACATAAATCATTGATTCTTTGTATAAATTTTGCGTTGCTTCTGGAAGCAAAACCTTAAAATATATGTTAGTATATAGGGCAGCCGCAAGAGAGCGACTGAAGACTTGCGATACATATTTTACCTTCATCTTTTGTAAGATACTTGGGACTATGAGCTCGTCTGTGAGTTTAAGACAAAGTCTACTAGCTTTTTCCTTATCGTGATCATATAAAATATCAATACAACATGTCACCAACAACCAACAACAAAAAAATCATAAGAATAAAAATTCTTCCTTGTAGGTTTCAAAACATGACGCACGTCATATGTATAAACAATTTTGATATTGTCAACTCAAAAAATAGTATTATCTGGTGTGGGATTATTGAATTTGTTAACCAATTTTCTAAAATTAGATTCTTGATCTTTTATTCAGGGAAATGTAATTTGCACACTCTTAATTGTTCAGGTCTGTTTTCAACGTTGACATCGAAGTCAACAACTCCACTCTAGATAGTGATAGAAACAAATGTATCTAAAATTTCCTACGTGGACGTCCTCTTCTTCTGTTTGCGCTTTCTCCCCTTGTTAAGACTCTGCATCAACCTTCTATAAACACTTATAACTGCGAACGTCGGGTCGTATCGGAATGCTTTTATAAGCTCGAATCAATCATTTAGACGAAAGTGAGTCTTCTTGTTTTGTTAATATTCGGTAATAACAAGTACCATTTTAAAAAAACAACAATA
This sequence comes from Diorhabda carinulata, assembly GCF_026250575.1. NCBI lineage: Eukaryota > Metazoa > Arthropoda > Insecta > Coleoptera > Chrysomelidae > Diorhabda > Diorhabda carinulata. Next base: position 14,640,733 of record NC_079468.1, on the reverse strand, counting down.
CTTCTCTTCGGCAAATATATCTTTGAAATTTTCTTTTAGATAACAAGGAAGTGCGATATCACATGCAAAACTAATACGAACATCCGCTAAGTTATTATTTTTCTCCGTATATTTAATTGAACTACACATTTGCTTTGAGATAAGATAATAATCTATTGATTCTATTTAATAGTATTTGCTGATTATCGTATTCACAAAATCAATTAATAAGCTTTTCCTGTAGTTACCCACCTACCAGTCTTCCGTTACTTTCTATTACCCCTATTTATATAGTATATTTCAAAATAAGGAAAATACTTCATTTACGAATATGACAAAATTATACACAGTGCACGTGAAGGGATGAAGGGATGTAAAGAGCTAAAATCGTTTCTAACATTTCTATGTGTTTTTTAGCATTTTTCAGTTGGATGGTACGATAAAAAAAGTAGGACCAAGACCGAAATTTCCTGAAATTATACGTACTCAAGGTGAACATCCCATAGTATTCTCTGCAAATGGTTCACATGGTATGTGGGCAACCCCGGGAATACAAGAGTACATGAAAGTACCAAAAGTTACAGATATAACTGGGTAAATCTGCTTTTATTATTAGAATGAGGCTCAAATTAGAATCATTGGAATATCACTCTCGAGAACCACTCATCTAAGTGGTTCTCGAAGAATTTTAACATAATTCAGAAATGCTCTTTCCGATATCCAGATTTTATGATTACGATATGACAATTTCTCGAGCAGGATCATTCTGAGAACTATTTTTCCTGGAAATGTGCCTTTCAATAAAGTCAAACTCAGTATTATTATATTTTCAATAACGATTAATTGATTATTTAAATTGGAAAATTATTATGCAGTTAACTAAAAATATCTATTGTTGAATAATTATATGTTAATGAAACTTATTCTTATATCTGGAATTTCCAAAGTACAATGAGATTACACAAAAATTTTTGATCCTCAAGGACTGTAATATCAAATTATTCCACAACTGTGATTCTAAATTCATGCGACAAAATTTAGGGTATAAGTTCCGAGACCGTCGCATTTGTGTAATTTAGGCTTGTGCGGGATCACAAAAAAAGTCATAAGTGAGATGATGAGTAATTATTGGCTCAGACTTGGATGGATCAGCTAAACCACTATTGGACGAGAACTAATACTTGGCGAAGCCTAAAGTGGTGCTACCACATTTCTAAATAGTATGCAGGACAAACTCCTAGAGTGAATCAAGATAAAGCACACGCACTTGTGCATTCTGCCTGTCTCACCAATTAGCTGCTCCACTTCAACAAAGATCAAATTCTACTGGTGACTGACCTTTTAACCAAAACCGGTCATCTAAGACGCCATTTCCACGCCGTAGTCCGTGGAAGAAACCTCGGAGCACGTCATCGGCTGGTGCCCAGTACGTTCACTGATGAGGTTCAAATAACGTATGTCGCAATGGTTTCATCACAAAATTCGTTTGAAAACGGGTTGTAATAATACAATATCAAAATGGATTTATAAAAAAATGTTTATTTTATTCATATTAGTCCTTTCTCATCTCAGTTGCAGTAATATGTCTCATATTTTGGGAATACGAAGAAGCATTTAAAATTTGGTTGGATAGATCCCTGATATTTTATAAAGGAGCATTAACTGTGCTATAGTCGAAAGTGGAAAACCAAGAATTTCATCCGCAAGCCAAAGGCGGAGTTGGGGTATGCGTAAGAAAATTAACTCGTGAATACCGTAAGAGATGCTGTCGTCAACTAAGGCGGATACATTTTGGGAATGAGAGAATCATTGTTATGGACGATGAAGAATCCTTCACAAGAAGCTGATTAAGTTCTAGTCTGGTGTGTGATTTATGTGTATATTAATAAATGATTTATTGTACGTCAACACGACGATGTAGACAATATAATGTTTTGGCCATTGTACAACCATTGTACAAAGGTAAACATCCAAATAACATACCTAATTTTCTTCACGGCCCTTCCATTGAAGATCTTTGGGCACTTTCATCTCGCAAGGTGTATGATGAGGGGTGGCAAAGCACGAGTACGGCGTATAAATTTTAAAAAAATACGTGAAATAGATGTTTAAGTCGTCCAAGACGTAATGGGAGATGTATGCAGAAAATTACGCGTAGTTAAGGAGCACGGACTTCTACATTTAGTTTGAGTTATAAACTTTCTTAGTTACTAAGCCATTGATTCTGCCAAATAAGAAACGTTTCATTGAAGATTCTTATTACAAAATTAAATAGATTGAAAATTTTGTGCCAAAAATATTGATACATATGTTACAAATGCGATCCTCGTAGTGAACTCCATGATGTTGCCGAAGGACATTGGTTTTTGTCAGTTTTGAATGGAGCGTGGTGGGGAAGACATATGTGAGCAATAACTTCTCATCTACCGAACCTATAAAGTAAATATAATAATATATAATAATGGAATTTGATAAATTTCGTTCAATCGCAAGTAACTAATCGCCGATAGTGTTTAACATTCCTGTCACATTATAAAGTGAAATTAGCCATTATTACTTCGTTTATTATCAAATATTTTGAATGAAAATTAGTTTTATGAAATGAGAATATTATTTCATATTTCCTAACTTCCATGTTTCATCTAGCATTAATATATTTGCAGAAAATTAGTATATTATATTACTCGGAAAAGGAAGCTTCATTAAAAACTCAGTTTTGTTATGGTCATATCCCCCAAGGGAAAAGGTTCCTTCTGTTTATAGTAATGATTAACGAAGAAAACTACTGAGACGTTATCAATGAGTCAAATAGTGACTCACTTGAACACATACTTTGCGTTGGATCGATATACCAATGTAGAACTATGAAAATGTTTCATACTTAATTTTAGAATCTAATAAATAGAGATAACAGCTATAGTTCTAATAGTCCGGAAGTCAGCAACCGAAATACATGACTAAGTTCCTCTTAAGAGATAATTAGAAGAATGCATCAGAAAGTTGTATGAAAAAGCCTAATGAACATCAGCTGAGGTTCGGTGGGTGGGATGAGATGAGAAAAAAAAGAAATCTAATAATTTCCTCCCTACTAAAAATTTGTGAAACTGTAACTATCTCAATATCTGAAGGAAACAAAATAATCAGCTCACTATACTATAGTGTATTATAGTTGGCGCCTATAAAAATTGATATTTTCAGCTTATATGTAGTGAATAAGTATATAAGTCAGCTGGCTATATCTCGGTGGAAAAACCGTCAGCTGATACTTTGGAAGTTATTACCTACGAGTTAAGCGGAAGCATCTATTGCATCAGCTGATCAGGTTTTCCTCGACTCGCTGCTAGCTGATTTTTTTTATATATATCACAACAGTATATTAACAATCAGCTTAGAAATTTTCAGCTGGGTACTGCTGCTTATCCCACCCACCAAGCCACAGCTGACATTCACTAGGCGCTATTACATAACTCTCTGGTATATAGCACCAATTATCTTTCGAAAGGAAATAATTAACCAAATTTTCACCTGGCTCTCGGACTATAAGGAGAGTTCAGTCTCAATATGATGAACTTATAAATTTTATGTACTTCAATTTGCATTTAACACGAGGTTCACACATTTTTTACCTAAGAAACCTTGAAATAGAATTATTTATAATGTAGATTTTTTGTATTTTTCGTATACAATGTGTGTATTCATGTTCTTTAATACGACGTGTGTAGTGGAGTATTAAATAGACCTGAAAGTAGTTTGTTCAATAATAATTTGTTAAAATAAAAATGTATCCATGATTTCGTAAAAGCTACAAAAACGCAATACCCAAATTGTATTCCCATCAAACTGTTTGAATCCCTGTCGAATACAAAAATTGAATAGTTCATTATCGAAACAGGGTAAACTTTGGGTCACTTTTTTTTATTCCTTGTAACTAAAAACTTCAGTTCAATCAGTCTGATTGAACTAGAAGTCAGTTTCTACATTGAATGATTATTCAACCGAGGAATTTTTTGAGTAGGTTTGAGGAAGGTTTGATGTAATTGGAGGAGTTGCTCCTCTGCCGGGCTGGGGTGTGGTTATTAGTTTGTGATTGTACTGCCATAGGTCGAAAAAATGATAAAATAAACGACCAAACGATGTTTGAAGAAGAAGAAAAAAGAGGAATACTTCAGCCTAAAAAACAAACCGTTGCTTCCAGGTTTAGGGATATAACTATAAGTTTTTTTGCTACTTTTTTTGTTTTTCTTCGTTGTTTTTGTTTGTTTCTTTGTTTTTCAATTTTTCATTTTCTTTGTGCTCATTATTTAATAGGAAAGCGGGTACAACTGCGGCTGCATTATATCAACTATTGAGGAGGTGAGAGAGGGAGAGTTTTATCTAATGGTTATGGGATAATTATCTAGGAAGTTGAGATAATTCTCAGGGAGGTCTTCTTATGCTGTTGCGAGGAGCCGTTTATTGGCTTGGAGTTATGTCAGTCTTAACATGAACAATGTTAATAGGGCTGAATTGAGAATTTTTTAATGAGGTAGGTGGTTTTGGTGCTGTGGAGACTTCCTTTATATTCGATTATGGGACGGATGTAGGTTTTATACGTATGAAGGAAGGTGGGTTCGTCCAAATTTACCTCCGAGTGCCTTGATGCGACAGACTTGCTTCCGTACTATATTTAGACTATTATTCAGATCGGCCGATAAGCTGAGTGTTTGAGTGAATTTGGCTTCCCTGTGGATCTCGAGCCTCTCTACCCAAAGTCTCATATGAAAGTTTTGTGGTTGATGTTGTTTGCGCCGGAAATGCGGATGTTTGATGATGATGGCTTGGGTCTCTTTGGAATTGAGATTCACCCTCTATTATTCAATCGGACCGTTACCGTGGGGTCTCGAGGGGCTTGAGTATTATACGTATAGATGATGTATAGAAGTGGGGATAGAATGTAGTCATGTGGATCGCCAGTGAGGGGGGTGAGAAGTTCAGATAGGCTATGACTTTGACGCTGATGGAGCGGTTGGTGAGGTATGAATATATTAATTTTTTATTGGATATAGCAGTTGGATAGTCAGAAGCGTCCTTATAGTCCGGGATGCCAGATCTGATCGAAAGACTTCTGGAAATTTATGAAGATAGGAGAAGCGCACTTCTTCCGATTTCTTGCTTGGGTTATGATGGTTTGAAGATTGGTGGTCTGAATCCGAATTGAAATTTTGGAATTATATTCTGCTTGGTAAAGAAGTCCCAGATTCTGTCAATGTTTAGACGACATTAGTGGGTGAACAATAGATCACCCCATAGTTAATAATAGGTTTAGGTATTCCAGATACGAAATTAGAGAAATGATGACATAAAATTATCTATCTAATATCACCAGAAACAAAAACAAAAACCTCTCAATGAAACCAAAACATCCATATAAGCTTCAGTATTCATACTCCTTGATATAGTCGCAAGAATAAGAGAACCTGGTGACCTATACAAGAGGCAGTGCATCATCACCTGCACTTATGTTACATGTAGTAACGAACCTTTTCCACCGCTTTACATATATTCCCTCGCCCCTTTGAAGCGAATTCTCTTGGATCTTTTCCACAGTATGTTGTTGTCATTGACAGAATACAATCATCGGACTTGCGCAGTGACGTAAATCGCTCCCGAAAGCCAAGAAAACAATCTATACCGGCAATTTTATCTGTCTCTCAACTGGCAAGGACTATTTTCGTCATATCGTGAGCTATTTGACGGCTGTCTTTGCTAGTGATTCCCTAAAAAATTGAAATGCATTTTTTATACTATTCATGTGCAGTCGTAAATATTTTTGTAATGAAATAGTTGAGCGTCAGACGGTCAATTTTTTCTTTTCTGTTATATCTTTATAATGTAGAAAAAGGAATGGAATACTCTATTGTTAATGTTGTGTTACTTGAGCCGGCCTATATCGCATTCAGTGCATTCTTCATTTGTTCTTCTGAATGAATTTCTATTTTTCTTGCTTTTTTGTTTCTAATAATTCTATAAAAAAAATAATGATTACAAAGGTACTAATGAATTTGATTATTACAAATAAAACATAAAGAATCCAAACGCATTATCTCTCTAACAAGTACACATTGGATAGGTTAGTCTGAGTTACTGTATATACAGACTAGCCGTTGACCATAGGAACGTTTGAATTCAAACAAGTAGGAATATGTAGCAAACAAATATGATCAAAGTTAGATATAACGGGTGTCCGGTGGCAGAATTAGGATTTGAATTTCGATTTTCTCCGTAAAAATTGAGCGGCGCGGCGGGGAGAGGGCAGTGTTGGCATCATAATTCGTATGGGCTATTTAGTCACGATGTCGTAGTGGACGGGTGAACAACGTGCGTTTTCAAAGCCAATTATTAGTGTGCAATTGCTCATCGAAGATTATGTTCTCGTTACAATATTCGACGGTTACATGACGCCCCAAGTGAAGATTTGAATCGATCATGGGTACGAAAGTTTCGAGAAACAGTGTCCAAGGATTTATTATTTTAACTTTAAATTAAGGTGAAGAGATGTTTTTTTTAGATTAGTTCTGCTTCATATTTTAGCATATAATATCTCAATCTCAAATTGGTATAAATTATGTCACGATCCACATTACAATAATCTATTATCGCTTTAAGCAGTTTAAGGTGAATATCATCAGACTTGCACAAAATTTTCTTTGTGCTAGGCATGGACTGCGAAGCGAATAAGCTAAATTATAAGAGCTGGCATGTGATGCCTGTAGAGCGGTAAGTGATATCGGCGGCTCCCTCTTATAGAATACAGATTCATACACAAGATGTGATCTATAGGAATACTTGATCAAGATTAATACGCTAAGTTATATTTTACCACACTTCATGCTTCTCCCTACGGTTGAAGTCTTGGTTCCTTCATTTTATACTTCTATGATCTCAACTTACAAGATCATTATAAAATCGACGTTAAAGTTAATATTTCCAATTAAGCTGATTGCATTTATTTATTATCACAATGAAGTTTTCCTGTACCTAACACCTAAAACTTGCAAGCAGCTCTCTATACATTATCTATATCTTATCTGATGCAATGCAATCCAGTTTTATTTTTTATGGTAAAAGTTTTTTTCGTTGACATTTTATCATATTTTGAGGTACTCGTACTCTCTCACATCAAGCTGGTCTACAATGATAAACTCAACGCAAGAATAAGCCAACTTCTTCTGAACTGAATCTCTTGAGAATCGAATATTTTCATGATTTCAGATTTCAAAAAAATATCTCTACGCCAAAAGTAAGACTTAGCAGCATCGGAAAAGAATATATATATTAATTAAAGATGTTGATGTCGCCCTTAGTTGATTACCAAAGAAATTCATTTGAAAATCGTTCATCAATAGATTGTTGTGAACTGTTATTATTTCTATGATTTTATGTGTTAGTTTTTTTTTATTTAATACCAAGTTAGATTGGAAGCAGCTAACACAACATTTAATATTCTACTTGTATTTATATAACAAATCGAACAAAATTTTTTCTTATAGCTATGGTACACCTTGGTTTACTTGGAATAACCTCCGTATTTTTCATCTGGGATACGAGAATTTACCTTATTGGTTTAACTTTGGAGGAAGGTGGGGTAATCCGAAGAAAAAGTGCCTATTATTTAAGAAATTAGGAATTTGTGAATATTCCGACGGTCCTACTGGTATTCTGAGAAAAAGACAACATTTTTCCTGCATTAATAATATATAAGTTTTATAAATAAAAAAATTATAAATTCAATACATACCTCATTTTTTCCATTATCGTGTATTATAATCATAGACGTAGATATAAATAGCTTCATTGCTATAAAAAATTTTACAATTTCATATACAAGAGAAGTGACAATGAGAAATATAAATAAGTGAATCGAAAAATTAAATATGAATGAAAATTAAAATAATAACAGATAACTACATGACGTGATGTATGTAATGTAACTTTGAATTTAATTAAATCTAAAACTCATTGTTACAATTTGTAGACAATAATTAAATAGAGATAAAAGTAATAAAATAAAATTTCAATATACAGAAAGAAACCACAATAAGTAACAAAATTATAGGTAATAGTAATAGGTAATAATTAGTATATAGCAAAATTAAATATTATTAATAGAATAGATGTTCTTTTACAGAGTAGAAGACACTTTCGAGTAAATATGCCCTCAAATTATTGCGAAATGCGGGAAAAGATGATATCGATTTGATTTCAATTGACAAGTGATTGTGCATTTTTTTGCATTGTAAAATACTCAGCCCTTAACTATTTCTGAACGTGGAGTAGGTAGGTAAACGTCGTACTCCGCGTTCCTAAGTGGATAGCCGTTCAACGATCTTTCTGAAATTGGAGAGGCTTGCTTACGAATTAGGCAAACATATTCAAAGATGAATAAGCAAGAGTCAAGTTTTTGATCTTTTAGAAAAGTCACGTATCCCAGAGGGGAAGGGAATATCGGAGATGCGACTCAATAAGGGCATAATACACTGTTATGGAGGTGGATAAGTTCAAGTTCTTTGGAAACTGATCTCAGCGCAAAACAGATATGATCCTATGAAGTGCCGTGAGATCAGGGTTGCTCCAAGAGAAGCTAAAATCGTCTACAAATAGACATATTTTACCACTGATGTCCAGATAGGCGATGTCGTTTATAAACAGAAGAAACAAAATAGGGCCTATAATTGTGCATTGGGGCACAGTAACTTAACCGTGTTAAGAGATTATTCAGTAAACTAAGGTTTGCTTCCGTAGTCCAAGAAATATGCCATGAAAGCTGGAAGTATGGCTTTCATAATTTTCACAAAGAGCCAATTTAGAAACCAAAGAAAATGGATTGAAATTAATGTTTCACAATACATACCTATTTTTTGTACATTTCAATTATAGCTCCGTATATTTAACCAATAGGCACTATGGTTGATCCTAATAACGCGAATTTAATTCAAATCTAAGAGGGCTATTAGGATCTTCGTTTATATCTATTTTCAATTTCAAGTACTCAGGATCGCTGTCGGAAAACAATATAATTTTTGTTACAACCACAATCATTTTTGGAACAAATATCTTAAGTGAATTTGCCTGTGTAGCTTTTTCTCATACAACTTTCCAATTTGATCTTTTTTTTTCGTATGAATATTCTTAAAATCTCCCGGTATTTATTAATTTAAAAACAACTTCATTTCTGCATAAAATGAGAGACACTTTATCATACTTCATTTTTATTCAGTTCAAATCGTCCTAGAGAACTAGACGGTTCGGAAAGTAGGGAAAGATATACAAAGAAATAAACCACTATTTTGGACCACCAAAACTATAACGTGGATCACCGTGGAACGAGCCCGTTCGTGTTTCACAGATGAATAATAATAATGCAATATGGGGAATGGAAAGGTAAGTGCATTATTCAACTGAACGACTGTTCCAACTTGCCTGTCGACAGAATTTTTGTTTGATCTGAGAGTGGAAGTTGTGATTACAGATGCATTTGGCGTATCAGTTGATTTGATTTGATTCTGATTTGAATAAACAAAACATGAAATTGAAATTTTGCTAATTTTCTGTGAACTTTGTAATGTGTTGTTCTGTTTGAACCAAATATATAACGACTTGGTCTGTCTTTGTAATTAAAAGACAAAATTGTAGTAACGAACGCTATAACAACCCCAGAGAGATAGTCCATAGCGTGAGAGAGGTTAGACAAGGAAATATGTCTTTAAGGTGGTGGAAAAAATGATCTACTTGCGTAAGATGTAGAGGATAACTTTTTTAATAAGATGTCGATAAGCCATTTCAGAGAGTTAATAAGAACACCTAAAAACCTAACACACTCAAAAGCTTTGCTATTGAAACCAACAGGTTATAGATTAACTTATTGAGGAGCTCTAGAAAATTCCCAATACTGGAGTAAATTCTGTTAGAATCAGACCAGGTTCTAATAGTAAGGAAGTTTTTTCTTGTAAGTCAAGTTAAAAAACACAGTCCATGATCGCCAAAACGAGTAATCTACTTCTACAACAACGTATGGATTAGGTTTCTGTCTACAATCCCTGATGTGAATAGTCACTTGGCAGTTCAGCTCTAAAATTGTTTTTTACTAGAGCCATGTCTTTGTCTGTCTCCATATATGAGTGCACTCTTATAGGAAACGTCATTTGTACAGACTTAAACCTGTTTTGTATATGTATCATATAATGGAGGAATCGTATCATCGTAATGTTTTTGTTCTGACCTCCGCAAGAGTCTGCATATATTTGGAGATTTTCAACATTTTTGTCGAGGTGGTTGTTTAAAAATTCAAAGAGCGTTTGACAAACATTGTCACTTCCCTTTTTACCTTCTGACTTTGGATAGACAAAAAAGTAAGAAGTGTTATTACTGAGAATGTGAATAATAAAACAAAAAACAGAAAGTTGTCTTCTGTAATATACATCGTTTGTGGTAACATTACGCACACACAAATTTTTTCCATAATCAATGCATATGGCCTCATAGGTTTTTGTTTTCGATGCAGCCTTTCGGGCTCTTCTTTTTAAATCATAAAATTTGTCTGCCTTTAATTTGTGTAATTTAAATTCCGTTTCTTTTTTCTTCAAAGATTCTTCAATTTTATCTCTTTCTTCTTGACTTTCAACACTTTTCAAATCATTTCTCAGTGATTCTAGTTTGATATGCATTTCATCACAAAAACTACACGTATCTGTTCTTGGGTAGCCAAAGGCTATGTTAAAGGCTGTGTTACAAACAGATCTGTAAGAGTCATATGAGACTTGCATGTTTGGATGTAGCTCTTGAAAAAGTTTATACATTTTTAATATATTCAGGTCCTCTGGCAAATATGTTTTTTTTTGGTCTTTTATACAATATCGACTCGACCTTTGAATGAATTTATATGGTCCTTAATCAGTTGTTTCGTTTCCTCAGGGATAGCATGTTTTCTATTTAAATGTTTTCCTCTTTGGTCCTTTGGTGAATATCCTGCCATTTTGAATGAGTTAATTAAATACTCTACCTTCTTTTTTGATATGCCATGTATGGCAGAAAACGCTTTCCGACAAACATCGTACTCATTAACTACCCCATCGACCATATCCCTAACTTTATATTTGCATGTAACATCTCTAAATTTCGGGTCAGCTGTATTTACCTTAGGCCTACTACGCTCAACAGGCACAACAGCCATCAAGCCACACAAATACGAGTTTTGTTCATTTGTATTGTGCATCAGATTAAATTTAGAAATAATGCTATCTCTAACCTGTACAGGTATTTTCATTCTACACTTACAGACTGCCCCCGGCTCATGACTGCACCCTCATCTTCTTTGAAATATCTCGCAATCTACCAAATCCTTTTCTTTTTTTAGTAGTCTTCTCCACAACACCATCATCATTTATGTCACTATCACTCATTTTGTACCAATATAGACAAATATTATTTAGAGATAACAACAACACACTAACCTCAACCTGTTGCACCACTGACAGAGAACAACAAAACAAACACTGCCTTCACAATCATCTGTGATTCAAATCAGCAACTGGTTAAGTAGCAAATATCTTATTTGTATTTTTCCCTCCGGTTCTTCAATTAAGATAAATAATATATTAAGATTCTAAAATTATTAAGGTAGCTTATTCAATAAACATAATTTATAATTTCATGTTTTATTAATATGTATATCCAAAAATCAAACTTAAATTGTCCTCCCCGGAAAAATTTGGTCAATGTGACTTTGCCCCTTCTTCCCTCCGACCCTTCATATAAATCAGGTAGTAGTCCGGTCGAATTAGACCAAAAACTAAGTGTGAAGCTACATATATTCCCACCAAGCTGAAAATAAGTTCGAAATATAATTAAAAATAACATTTTAATGTTTCCCATCTTTCCCAGGTCAAAGGAAAGGAAAAATGGGTTTTTCGCGATTTTTAGCAAAACGTTGAGTTTCAACATAAAAATACCTCGAATATAAATTGTAGATCGTAAAATTGTCTACAAAAAACGTGGAAATACTTTTCTTACCACGAGCCACTGTTTCTGAGTTATAACGATTCAAAAAGTTGAGTAAGTCATGTATATTAATTGTATATACATTTCTAGAGTTGTAATATATGATAAAATATGTTTCTATCTGTCATTGTAACTTAAAATATAAAATACACGTAAGTTATAACTACAAGAATATCAGGTAAAATGGAACGCAGTCCCTTTATTTATACGCCATAAAATAATAGATTTCAAAATGTTTGAAACACAAGAGTTAGTTCTATGTGCTGAAGTTTTTAAAAACAATACTTCAACTTTACAAGAAGGTACTACGAAGGGTATTTGCTTTCTTCTTTCTATGTACAAAGATCCTAAAAAACTAAAAAACTACCTGCTTCTATAAGTATCGATATGTATGCTTCTTTAAAAATACTAGAGGTAATAAACAAGTTCAATTGGCTTGTCTTCTTCCAACCTCAATTGCTGCTCATAAACATCTTTTTCGGGTATATTATTATAACTAAGTTCAAGTGTGGCTTGGTTATTATCTAGACCCTACAGTCTGGGGTTGGAAGTTGGTCAACAATACATTAGAACCCGTTCAAACTTTACTCCCACCTGCAACGGAAAAACTGCTGTACACAATTTTTTGCAAATACAAAAAGGAATGCAGTGCTAAATGTGGATGCGAAAAATTCGGACTGTTTTGTTTTCTGGTATCTACACCTTGTTAAATCCGTTCGTACTCTAATATTCAATCACCAACTGTTGACGATCCGTTTAATTCCAATATAGCGATATGCGACACATCGCTATTGACGCAATTTACATACACCCAGAATGTAGATTGGGAAGAAGAACAAGAACAAAAAGAATTTGAAAGTTACAGCTTCGACAATTAAATTTCATAACTTTTTTTTTATTTAAATCGCCTTCATCTTTTCAATCTCTGCTAATTTCCATTATTTTGCAATAATTTCGAATTAAAAATGATCACAACAGACCTGTAATAGGCTTACTGACCTAAATGCGCTAAGTATAGTATCCCAAGGTGGCGTGGAAACGTGTGCAAATTATAACAATTTTTACAACTGTTTGAATCATTATATCCCAGAAACAGTGGCTCATAGGAAAAAAGTATTAGTAGGTTTTTTGTAGATAATTTTATGATCTACAATTTTTGGCTGAAATACTTTTATGATTAAACTCACTGTTTTGCTGAAAATCGCAAAAAACTAATTGTTTGTGTCCTTTGACTTTGAATAAAATTTTTTCCATTTACGGGAATGATAGGGAATTTTTATTTTCAATTATGTTTTAAAAAATTTCACTAATTTTCAGCTGGGTGGGAATTTATGTAACTCCGAATGTCTAAATTGACCGGACTATAAATGTAATATTTTCATAGATTGTCATCAATTCCACAAACTTATTTTGAATATTACCAATTATTTGTAGAAGTTCAAATCTATCGACCTGTCTTAGAAATAAGCTATTATTTTTAAAGATAATAGAACGGAATGGATTCGATTATTCATTCATCAAATATACCTGTAATACTCGTAATAAGAGTTTATTCGACCCGATGTAACAGAAGTTAGAATATACACGGAATTATTACTCAAATACAGAATTCTATGTTGTAAATATTACAACAAAACAATCTTCAGTGATGCATTACTATTTAACACGATATTTATTACGAATATACACAGCGAGTACAATATAATTCTAAAGTAATTATGTTCAAGGAAAATATACTTTGTAATAAATGTTATCATATAATTTACATTTGCATAATCAACTGTTTTATGTGTAGTATTATGTTTATATTTTTATTTTATTTCAATGATTATATTTAAGATCATCTGATGTCATTTGAGAGATAACAATTATTTGACTACTCCTATTATTAAATATTTATAATCTAAATAAATAAGTGTAATTTGTCTTACCTCTGATCATTAAATTTTTACATATATACTAAAACATATACTACTTACATTACATACAATCTTTCTCATCTATTGCCTCACAGATGGCAGATACTGTGGTTTATGTGGACAGAATATGGCGACTGGTATTTCTATAAAGAAATACTGAACATTTCGTGCTTCAGTATTCTCGGGAGAGATGGAGGAAGGAATTAAATATTTCATGAACTATCTGCATAATACATCTTTAAGTGGTATATTACAAAGTCATAAGATATGGCTTTATAAAAATAAAATTATTATTTTTGAACTTATTGAAAACATTATTTATTTCATGAGAACACAATAATAACACATAAATAAGATTAAATAAAGACTGGTTTTTATTTTAGGGTATATTTCATAAAAATGATTAAATAATTTGGGAAAGACATTTTAAAATTCAAAAACCCATCGAAATTTGACGTCAGAAAGAAAAATGAAATTTTTATTTTCATACTTCTATAGAAGTTTCTGAATTGTCGAAAATAGATCGGTTCGTCATTATTATATGTTTGTTTATCAAGTGTTCTTACTTTTGAAGACTATTCACCACTATCATTACTGTAATTAATGGAATCAAAGTTCAACAATACTCAATTTCTTATGACTTACAGGTAGCACAGAGTATCGTCTTTTTAATGTCATTATTAAATAATATTTCGTTCACAAACGTTCACATTCACAAACAAATCCAAACAAAGAAGAAGAAATTAGGTAATTTTCTCCTCATCCCCCACCCTCTATCGACTTGGGATTATGAAGAGAACTGAAGAGTACTGAACACAAAAAAAATTATTCCAGCCGTCAGTCATCCCTTGTTAAAAAAATAGAGAGTGTTAAAAAATAAAAATTTGACATTTTCAAAATTACGTTATAAACTTTATTTGAAAATATTTAAACAAAAAATACAGCTAAATAGTGGAAATAGAATGTGAAAAATATATGAAATTAATTCAGGGAAATTATGAACAATTATAATTGACGTATCCATGAGTAATTATTATTTTATCATGGAAAAATGAATATGAAAAAATTTAAAATTCAATACATATATTTTTATGGTAAAATTGAGTAAAATAAGGATCAAGGTGTGTGGCGGGGGGTTGTTAGACGACGGAAAGATGTATAAATAGTGTTCTTGAGTAGAACCTAATCTAACTTAAAAATAATGACCGATGGCTAATTTCACCTTCCATATATTGTAATTATCTCTTTCTAGCATCCCCCACAACCTCAAGTCGATAGGGGGTGGGGGATGATTTTTCGATAATTGCCAAAAATTATATATACAAAATGGCTGAAATACTTGGCAACATAGGTGAAACTTTTTTATTTGTAATGTTACGAAAAAAATTTATTCTTCATAAAAATTCATGCATGGCCCATAAAGTAAAACGCAAATATCATATGTCAATTTTTCAAATCGTATACGAGATTTGTCAAAAAATATGAATTTCATAGAAGAGTAAAGTACCTTTATTCTTTACAATATCGAAAACTTTAATTATGAAAATTTTTTCCAAATAGAAAATTATCGTTTTAATAAGCATTTTGATCATACTACTTAAGATAATTGTAATTTTCACAAATTGTTCTCAAAATATCAAATTACGTTTAAGTGTAATTACTGATTATTTCTCTCATTATCTCATTACAAAATTGATAAACTCTATTTGTTAAGAATTATCTCAAATAAACCAATACGTAATTAGAATTATTTATTTCGGAAACATAACATAAAACTTCATGTGCATAACAACATTTTCATCACTAAATATGCATCTCAACTTATCCACCGTGTCTTTATAAGCATTTAATTATTCTTTTAGAAAAGGCTTTTATTATTTTCCTAATAACAGCCCGAGTAATATCGTCATATGCTTCCTGTATTTTTCTTTCCAAATGATTAATATAATCGAATGGTCTGTTAGGGTAAAGTTTTTGCTTTAGATATCCCCGCAAAGAGAAGGACTGGAGATCTTGCAGGCCAAGCAAATGCACAAATCTTCCTAATACTCGTCCATTATAAGTTTTCAGTAGATATTCTTTCTATTATTGGTAGATTATCAATAAAATCGGAAATTTTGTCATTAAAAAATTCCAAGTAACGTTCAGGATTCATAGTATTTTTGAAAAAAAGGGTCCAACTATTCTGTCCTTAAAAATTCCCCACCACACATTTGTTTTAAAACAATATTGGTCGCACATTCGAAAGTAAAATGCGGATTATTGTCGTTTCACCAGCGGCAATGTTGTAAGCTAACTGTCCCATTAGAAGTAAACGTTGCTTCGTCCGAAAAAAGTATGGACCTTCCCATATAATGATTATCTTCTAATTCCCCTTGGAACCAAGCAGATAATTCAAACTTTTTATTAAACTCTCCGGGTTTTAGAGTACGAATGAACTGGGGTTTGTACGGTTTGTTAGATTTTAATATCTTTGCAAATACATCTTTACTTACATTAAATGTGGCCGACCTTTTTCCTATCGAATCTTTGTGATTTTCTACTGCTGAGAGCATTATTTGGTTTTGAATATCTTCAGTCGCGATCCATAACTGATGTTCTTTTCTGAATTTATTATCGACATTTCCATCATCATTATTTCACTAATTGTTACAAAATGTACATTTTTATCAGGATGTCTGTTATTGAATATTACCTCAGCTTCCCTATAGGTTTTGTAGTTATCTCCGACAATTAGTACAATTTCATTTTTTTCGACAAGAGTCAATTTCAATGGAATTTTTGCTCCTTCTTGAAGTACAATTAATACACATTGACGTTTCCAATTTTGTTCACATTAGTAATAATTTCATTTCAATTTCAGTGCACGTTAACTAGATTGAATGTATTATTTCTTTCTCGAAAGATTTTTCTTGATTGACTTTCGGTAACTGTCTTTGTTAGAGCCACCTAGATTTTAAATTAATTCGTTCATTAAATAAAGATTTGAGGTGTGTTTACTTGTTACAACTAAAATGTGCAAACTTTAAGTTGAAATTAAAGTGGTCAAAATATTTCTATTAATATGGACATCTAATGTTAAATGTATATTATTATTTCCCAAAGCAGAGATTTTCAAGAAGAATAACATTTTTTCGTAAAACTTACAATACAAAAATTTCCCATATGTTGCCAATTTTTCCAGACATATTGTTTACAGCTTTACCTTACACAAATCAATTATCTAAAAAACTAAAATATGTCCCATCCAAACACAACATCAATGTTAAATCGAAACATACACTGCCCCTTTATGAAATACAAAAAAGCGAGTGTTATTTATTCTATACTATATTTAAATTGTCCAAGAAATTACATAGGAATAACTATGCGATATCTGGAAAATAGGATAAATGGTCACAAATATACTGAAATTGCATCAACATATAAACATGAACAAAATGAAATGCATGAATTTGATTTCAAAACTACCAAAATATTACCTAACTCAAGATAAAAATTATCAAAAACTAACAATCAAAGGAACGATCTTTATAAAACATAATAAATTATCAGTTAATGATAAGCAAGACATAAAAAAATAAAATGTATTACAATTTAATCAATTGAATTTTCAAACCTATATATCGTTAAGAATCTAAAGTTAGGTAAACTGATATCTCAAATTACTATTCTTTGTCATACTAAGATATTACTTATTGACATTTTTACAAAAATAGTTTTAACAAAAGATTTATTTCATATTATATCGAATTTATATAACATTTTTCAATATTTTTAATTGAAGAAAAAAGTCTTTTTATAATGCTTCTAGTCAGAATCGAAACGTCGAGATAAAGTAAAATCCAAATAAAAATCAACCTAAGATTATGAGCGTTTTCGTAGTGGGAATGTGGTAGAATTAATTCGTTATATCAAGAGTCAGTTTGAATATTGAATTTATACATATTTTTATATCGTACTAGACCAGACGATGGTAAATTTTGCTACTTTACCAATACAACAACGCTCTTATATATATTCTGCAAGCCCTTCCACAAGGTAATTTATGTGCAAATTTCCTCCATTCATTTCTTTTATAAGCTAGGTCATTTGCTTCTTTCCTGTTTATTTCTCGTCAATTAAATATTTTTGTTATAACTTAATCCCACGATTTTCTTGACCTACTTCTCTGTTTTTTCCAATTTTCGCTTTTCATATTCTTTTAACAAGTCGTTCCTCATTCATCCTTTGTGTGTCCATACCATTGCAGTTGTCCTTCCTCTATATAATCTAATGTGGGTTATATAATTAGGTCTTTTATAATATCTAAGTTATTTATCTTATTTTTTTGTTATTCCTCTTATTTTATTTCTGTCGTCTAAGTTAGAGGAGTAAACAACAAGAAAAAGATAAAGAAAGCGGAGAGAAAAACCTTTGAAGAAGAAGACACAGCGGATATGAATATACAAGAAGAACTCGAAAAAATAAGGAGAGAGGAAGATATATACATTAGTTTATATCTTTACGTTTTAGTTGTCTGACCAAAATTTAAGATGAATCACTTTAACACACTCATTTCATGTCTCAAAATAACTGTACGGGAGTAAAACGAAAACGCTTTTTTCTGACCGAACACGTGCTACAATGAGATTAACAAATAGTTGTTGGTAGGCATCCTCCCATATCAACTACGCATTCACAATATTATATCAAATGTGAAAGCTGTTCTTTGATTGGCTCGATATCATAGCTCCTAGTGTTACCCATCGTCAAATCTATAAACGTATTAGTTGTGCTCATGAGCCAAGAGAGGACGCTCTTTCGCATCGAGTTTTCATACCCTGATGGACTCAAGGGCTCACTATTACTGGTTATTGATCGTTTGTGAAGAAACAATTAATTATTATGTCAGTTCAATTTCTATATAAGAAAACAGGATTTTGAAATTATTGTTACAAATTTGATAGAACTTGTAATTATTCACATTGCTTCTTAATGATTCGGAAGCGATTGTTACTGACATTGTGTTGTTGTTGGATCAAAACCTGTAATCAAAAACAGAATATGCACTTGTTTACCACACTACCCCAAATGAGTGATACTACACTGTTAATATTGTTGTGAAATGATGATTTAAAGATGAAGTTTCATCCAAATTTATTCCTACAATTTCTCATTATTCTGATACTACGCATTGAAAAAGAATTGAAGAAACGTATGAGAAAAAAACCGGATTCTTAAAAAGAAAGGTGTATATATTTATATCTCAAATTAGTCCTCTACTCTGATGTAAACATCAGTAAATTAATTAAGAGATCAAACAATTGAGTATATTAGCTATTTTCAGAAACATGAAGAGAAAAATATCAGGAAGGAACTGGATCATTTTTCAAAATTACGAAGAAATAAATACTAAAAAGATTAATAGCCCGATATCGAAATCAGAATGGATCGAAATTTCAACTGGAGCTGAAGAACCAGATGAAGTGTAAAAAGTTCTATTTGTAGACCCTAGTTATGGACAAAACATTAGTTATGAATAAGTACCTGTGACAAATATCTCAAGCAATATCGAATACAGAACATAGTTAATTAGAAACAACAGGGCAAAATTGAATATCAGAATACGGCAAGACCGAATAATTTATAAATCACATCGAAAATTTTTGAGAGCTGGTATCTTATAAAAATGTTTTCAGAACATCACAAACGAAGAATTACAAATTTGTATCAAGAACAATATAATATTCCTATTTCGTTTTGGAAAGAGCATTCATCTATATCAGCAATAAATGCAAAGAAATTGAAAATTGATAATGTTATAACCTCTTAAGTATAAGTGATTCTAATTTGAAAAAGGTATTCATGTTAACTGGTTGTGAGGAAAAATTATTAGTTTATAAAAATTTAAAAACCGCAGATTTAATACGTTATTAAATAAAATCGTATTTCATCTATTGAAAATAATATGTGTTTCGTTAACTAGTTTAGTAAATATTGTATTTTACGTGTTTTTGTTGCTTTTATTTCATCCTGGAATTCAATGCAATTTACAAGATGAAATGTTACACTGGCAGACAAAGCATTATTTTTCTACTGTTATACAGAGCTTAATAACTTAACAAGGATGATCAAATCTATCTTGATACGAAAATGGCTAGAATAAAGCTGTAATAAATAAGGCTCATTATTATATTGAAAAAAGCATGCCTAGTACAATTACGATTAATATATAGTGAAAAAATGACTTCATAGGTTTTTTAAAGCTGTGTATCGACTATATTCGTATAATTAATATTGGTATATAACAAATCAAAAAGATTTATTTGTAGAACATTCCATTTTTTTTAATAATTGGGGCTCCTGTCTTCATTTTTCAAAAACCAATCACAGCTAGATCCCATCACCCCACCCTTAGTACCAAATTTATATATTCTGATTTTTGTATTTGGATGGAACCTTTCGCTCTACTCGTTGCTGATACTTAGCAAATTTTCAGGAAAAATGATGAATGAAAATGGGGTAAATGAATTTTTAACGACATTAGGCAGTCATGCGGTTCATAGGAAAATCAAAAGATCACTAGCTATTCGGAGTATGCATATACATTGTTTACAAAAAATCCCCTTACGACACTTACGAATGAGTTCTAAGCTTTAAACATATGGTGAGATTTTTCAAAAAATCAATAAAGCCCAACAGCAATAAAAATACCCTCGTTTAACTCGGCGACAAATAATTGAGGAGAGATTCTTAGATAAATAAATACCATTCTCAAATTGAGTTGATTTTAAAACTATTTTCTCCTCCTTAAAAATCACATCATGACTTAATACCACATCATGTTTTTCCGAAACCCAAACACGATACCCATCAAGATGTTCAAGATATCCGACAAATATGCCTTTCAATGCCTTTTTGTCCAGTTTTCTACGTTTTTGTACAGGTATGTGGACAAAACAATCCGTACCAAAAACTTTTAGGTTACCAATTCTGGGTTTCTCAGCAAACCATAATTCATATGGGCTTTGATCTTTGATTTTGGTTGGTCCTGTTCTATTCAAAACAAATACAGCAGTATTTACTGCTTCAGCCCAAAGAAACTGCGGCAAATGTGGCTTTGCATGTAACATAGAACGTGCTGCTTCCATTAAGGTACGATTTTCTCGTTCGGCACTTCCATTTTGCTCCGGGCAGTAAGGAGTTGTTATTATATGTTTAATACCTCGTTTGTTCAGGAAATCTCCAACCTCCTTATTCACATATTTGCCCCCACCATCTGTACGCATTTCAATGATGTCTCTACCAAAGCGTGCTTTAATTTCTGCGCAAAAAAGTTCAATTTTGTCTTTGACCTCCGATTTTTCACGAAGAAAATAAACAGTCCGATAATTACTGTAATCGTCTTTGAAAAGTACATAATATCTTTTCTTACCTGGAATTTCCACTTGGATCGGTCCGCACACGTCCGAATGAATAATTGCACGCGGTTGTGATGCAATATTCTCACGTGTACCGAACTTGAGTTTGTGATGTTTACCGAACGCGCACGCATCACACAACTCATTGTTTAACTTAAGTTCAACTCTGCGATTTTTCATAACCATCTGCACGTGTCGTTTATTTTGATGACATAACCGTTCATGCCAAAGTTGCAGTTGATCATCCACTGACGCGGCAGAAGCATTATCCGGCGAAACCACTCGCATTAAAAGTCGATATAAGTTACCCGCTCAATCCCGACAGCCACCAATTTTTTACCTCTACGAAATGTACATTGAGTACCATTATGCGTCAGAGTGAAATCGATACCCTTTTTAGCGGCTGCGCGAACCGAAAACAAATTTTTCGACATTTCCGGAGTATTCAGGACGTCACATAAAGTTCCTGGGCACCAGTTACCGTTTACAAATGTCTCCATATCAATGTGACCACTTCCAAAAGCTTCCACGGCGGCACCATTACCTACATAAACCATAGTTGGTTTTGCAAATTCTTTAAAATTTACAAACCAGGTCCGTCGATTTGTCATATGCTGCGAAGCTCCAGAATCAATGAGCCAATGATTTTGTCCACTTCCGGTAGTATTCCCAACAAAGGCTTCTCTCTTTTTACTTGACGAGCCTTCACTTTTATTTGGACAGTTCTTTAATAAATGTTTTTTGGAGCCACACGAAAAACAACCCCGACAGTCTTTAAACGTGTGGTTGTTTTTGCGGCATAACGAACAACGCGTCACAGAATCAGTTGAAGATGACTTCCCGAAACGATTTTTCTTTCCAGCAAACTTTCCTGAAACTAACGCTACTTTAGACTCATCTTCAACATTTTCTTGACTGCCAAATCTTAGTTCTTCAGTTAGTAGTCTTGTTGTCAAATTTTCTAAAGTACGTTTGCTTTGTTCTGTGGAATCCCAAGCACTGTGAAAGAAGTTGAATTTAGGTAGTAATGTGGAGAGTATTCTCGTTATCAGCATAGATTCCGGTATCTTACCACCCAACTTATCCATCTTGTTTGCCAGCTGCTCAAGACTTGATATGTGATGCGCAATACCACCATCATGACTCCACTTAAATTCAAAAAATTGCTTTTGTACCAACGCAAGACTCTCTTCGGATTTAAGATCGTAAACACTGTGCAGTTTTGACCACATTTCATGAGCCGTTGTACAATACATAATTAACTGCAAGGGTTTTGTTTCAATTGTTGTGACAATCAACTTACGGGCAAGTTTCTCTCTTTTGATCCAGTTTCTAAGTATATTCTGGTAGTCCGTAACTCCTTCAGTTGGCCGTTGTTCTGTCCCTTCACAAATTTCTAACGAGTCGTCACTGTCCAATAGCGTTTGCATCACAAACCGCCACTGCGACCAGTTGTCAGCATCACGCAGTTTATCTATTTTCGGTTTGTCAATTTCCATTATGGCAAACTTGACCGGCGAACGATAGCCGAATGCACTTAGTTTTTACTCAGTCACACCCGCACTTCACTTTTCCGTTACACCGAAAAAAACCGAACCATTATTTACTTCCACTACACACCTGGGCCCATAACCCGTTGTAGAATTTTTGTGGATCAGGTGAAGTAAATAATAAACTCGTGAAAACTGAATACTTTAATTAAAACTCGTAACTCGAACGTTTGCATGTAAAGCAAATAACCGACTGACTCTAGTAAAAATACGATACACTTTTTAGACCTCTTTAAACAAGAACAGAGCGTCATTATTATCGTTAGCAAAACATACACATAAACGAAAAACTAAACCAGTAGATATAAAAACGGTCAACAAATGTATCGATTACAAAAAACTCGTATTTCAGCCTAAAAAACGCCGACACGGCTAGTCAGTGATGCTTTTAAACACTTCAATAGAAAATTCCATCTAGAAACATTTGTCCAGTTATAGTTACCTTAAATTAAGGTATTATTATTATTATAATTAAGGTTACCTTAAATTAAATTACCATAAATTCTCCACAAATATAGCAAAATTTGTCAGGAGATGTTCTGCAACTGCAGCGCGTTTGATTTGATATTTTCGTCTTTATAATCATTTTTTGCACTATGAACAGAGAACCACTTACTATGAAACTCAACAGAATACTAATTTTTAATGTTATTTTTATGTCTATTATTATGAATAAAACAGTTGAGATATTTTTTCGGCCATAATATTTTCGAATATTAACCACCCCTTTATAAAATTACCTACCTGCTAATATAAACATGGGCAATTAAGCTATTAAAAAATGGTACGTGTTTGGGCTTAATAAATATTTTTTCTATTATTGGACAGGTATTTCCATTTTAAAAATAAAGATCTCGCATGTGTTACGAAAATCTTGTCGGCCAGTGATTGTACTGCCTTAAATCGTGACAATAGCCCGAATGACCAGGACATGTAGCCTCAAACTGAGACGTATCGGGATGTATAGCAACCTTAGTCTATGTGACACATTAGAATGTTCTTTTCACAAGAATTTCAAATAATCATGATAATAGTTTATTCATTCGATAGTTTGAACACTGTTTTTGGACATTAAGTATAACATTTTTTCATTGATGATAAGCAATTAATAATTTTGTCGCTTCTCTTTAGCATTGATTATAAACCCATATACATAGAAAACAGGATGCTCTCTACGTTAAGTTGATTAATAATTTGTTTACAAAATCCTGGTTTTCCATTGGTATCATCTTTTAGTAATTCCTGGAGGATTATGAGTTGGTGGGAATGCTTTTTGGGGGCTTTAAGAATACGTGTTACTGATGACTAACTAATTCAAACATAATCAAATTTCTGCTTGTTAGAGATATTTGGATCATACTGAACAGCCGTACGACAGCTGACAGCCCAGGTCATAGCTTTAGAAATATGATGGGTGTACCCATCTAGGGAGTAATCATTGAACAACTATGTTATAGATATTTTTGGGGAAAGTTGCTTTTACTAGACATCACCATGTTCTAAACATCGTAGAAGTATGTTTGAAGCAGGAGTTTACAGTATAGAGAGTAGTTGAAAATTGGAGACAAGTGAAGGCAATTGGATTGGTATAAAGTGCAGCCATTATTGATAATGCTGCAATTCGTGTGATAATTCTGGTTAAATGAAATTTGATTGTTAATTAAATTAAATAACCATAATTTTATCGACGAACCTTTACCCGAGAAACTTTAAACTACTAGTTAAATACTAAAATTATCCGAATTGTCAAATTATCTATATTTCCAACCTTCTGAATATTGGTTGATAAATTGATAACGTCTGCAATACCAACATTTTGTTTAACATCATCGTGATATCTGGTAATAAGTACGAGTATCAAGGCATGTAATTATCCAGTTTGAATTCTATATTTTTTTGCTGTAAACAACTGTATGGCTATAAATTGGACGATACGTACCTGCTACCTTCTGATCTCACCCTCAAATTGTGTGTCAAATTGTATGTCAAATCTGACATTGCCATAATAAAGCTTGACATTTCTAATGGTGAACGTATTAAGAACGTGTTGTTATACATGGGCTATTTGAATTGTTTACAGATGCTTAAAACACTTTCGTGTGATGATTTTCTAGAACTCTCCACGTGAAGTAAAGCAACTGCAGTGTGCCGATCAACTCGCTTCGACTTTTGGTGATGAAACACCATATCGAACTAGCGTGCTTCGCTGGTTTTCCCAATTAAATCGTAGTCACACTTCGTTATAGGATAAATTCCGTGAAGGTCGTCCAAAGTCAGCTGTTGTGCCAGAAGACATCGATGCTATGCGTAAGCTGATATTGAAAGATCGTTATGTGACATACCTTGAGATTGAGACATATCTGAGGCATAACATAATCATGGATCTTTGCTGCAAATGAACTCGAAACTATACAACAATCCACTGAATGACCCTTTCAATACGTGCCAAATCCAACAGGAGTTGTTTACGCACGAAGCAATTCAAAGCAAATGGTAGTATGTTTTTTTTAATATCTAGACATGTTGCCACTGTTCCATCAGAGTAACGTAAAATGGTCAATCAAGAAAACCAATCGCAGCAGACGAATCATCCTCAACAACGACAATGCGAACTGTCACACATTATTTCAAACTAAAACGTTTCTGAACAGTCAAAACATCCAATTGATCATTCGCAAATCGAAAATAAATCACGAGGTCAACGTCTACACCTCAAGATGCGTTCAAATCACATTGGAAGTACCTCAATCGGAATGGAAAAATGAAACTTATAAATAAAATAATGAAATTGTGGATATTAGTGTGTAAACATATACAAGACCTTGAACATCTAATTATAAGTAAGCAAAGTTATATTCTCTATGTATTCATCCATCCTAAAAACAAACTCTATTCGGATGAAATATGCCGAATTGGAAAATTATTTCAAAGGATAATAATCTACTCAACTATGTTTCATGATCTATTTGAAACCAAAAATCTTGGCGGTGAAAGGATTTGTCCAAATAATGCAAATAAAATAAAAATAAAACTTTCAATGAGTCAATACAAAACTACACTCGTAGTAAACATTTCGTAAAATCCACAGACCATTCGATAGTATTGTGTCATTAAAAAGTGGTATGTATGCAAATGTTGGCACTAGCATTTAATTCAATTACACTGGAACGAACTATCGTCAGCTTTCCGTGTACAGAAATTCGATGTAAACTATAGCTCCGTTGACTGTGAGCACAGTTTGTAATTCGATGCATGCAAGTGTATCAAAATATTCATTTTTTTATACAAAACATTATACGTCCATAGTGCATGCTAGTTGCGTTTATGTTCGGGGTGTATTATATGTGCTAAATGGCAGTTTGAATATAATGAGGGTGGAATAAATGGAATTGTGTTGTTTAAATGGGAATAACACAAAATAAGATTTATGCATTTGTCACATAAAAAAAGTATTGCGTAATTATTACGCAAAGCAATTCAAACACAAATTTATTCATTGTATCTTAGGATTGATACAGAGTTGTGCCGCATTTAAGATGAACACAGCTACATATTTATCTTATACAGGGTGTTTCTATATTCGATCGACAATGCAGATATCAATCAGAGAGATATCAATATTTAATTCATATTGATATAGGAATACGAACCCTTGCGAGGGCTAGTTGCTGAGATATAGGATGCTCAAAATTTTAAATCAAAATCAAAAATTTGTCACAAATCAAGGACGACTCTTTTTTCAAATTTGGTGACCAATATGCTTCTTAGGAAAGTAATATTTTGACATAAACAAACTTTGGAAAAATTTAACCAGTGGTGCGGTATCAGGGTTAGTTGTCACCTTTATCCCCCTATTTTTGACGCAACTGGAGCAAATTATTTTATTAATTTTGTTTTAAATTACCTGATTACTTTAAGTTAAAAAACTGATAACCCTTTATAAAGCTAAAATGAACGCTGTTGTAGAAATTTGCCTCAAAACTAAAGTCTGCAGGTAATTAAATACTACTCAATATTTTTAAACTATAATCTAGTAGGCACTGTCATATTTTTGATTGTTTAACAATTTGTGTATTTGACACGATCTTGGTAGATCAAATCATAGAATTTTGAATTAGTTTTCACATTAATTTTTCATTTGAAGGGTTGACCGAAATATGAATGATTCACGGAGAAGCTCGAAAAAATGGGAGAATGGCAGCTCCTTTATACCAACAAAGATTTCGCAACATCATTCTACATTTGCAAGTATTGAAAGAAGGCTGAAAGCAACTAGAAACTTGTTAATTAAAAGAAATAATGCTGGAAATAATTTTTGAAAGGCCATCCTTAAGTACTTGAGCTATAGGTCGCGCTTTGAGAGTGGATCATTCTACAATATGGAAAGTTTTAAAAGAACAAGTGTTACATCCATACAAATTGGCCAGTGGTCAAGCATTACAACCTAGAGATTTTCAGGTGCGTATGGAATTTTCAAATTGGTATTTACAAAAATATCGTGAAAATCGAAATTTTCCAGAATATGTGTTGTATTCCGGCGCGGCGAGGCTATTATTAGCACATAAATTGTTGAAGAATATTCAAATTGAACGAGTTTATTCAATCGTAGCCATCTAAATGTACAATATTTATTGTAACTTTGGTGGAGATACTGTAAAAGTAGCTATAACTCCGAAAGTAAAGCATTCAGTATTACGACAATATCACATGAAATATAATCAGTATTTCTTGAGGATTTATAAAAACACAAAATATATAAGATTATCCATCTGAATTAACAAAGCTCATTATTTTCCGGATGAAGGAAAGACCTGAAAACACCATAATACAGGCCGTATCACAAGACCCTTGTACACAATAATTTATAAAAATCTCCCAAGCTGCTTACGAGATAATTGAGGCCTTCCATACTTAAAATTTACTCTCTAGAAAAGGTTATAACCCATTACACACGTGTAAAAATTTTGATTGTGTAAATGGTTCCAGTGTTTAGTGTTTGTGAAAAATTTGTTCCTAGCAGCCTTTCACTAGCCGATGAAATTTTGCAACAGAGATATATTGATATGTGAATTAATTATTATATATCTTCGAATCATTGAAAGAGGCGGCAAAAAAATCGATGTGTAGGTACCGCATAAGTTTATTTCCCGACATTCTTTGTGATTTCTCCAAAGCACAATGAAATTGGAATTAATTTTCCCGTGATCCACAACGAGAGATTGAAACGGACAAAATATCGAAACATTGAACATAAAGGATCGTAATTGAAACGTGATTAAGTGACCCAAACATTTGCAAAGCTATTAGGAATGGGACTATTGGAAATATTGCTTGAGCATTAATAAGATAATTTAAGAGAGGAATATCACAACCAATATTATGGAAATTGTAAGAGTGAAACAAATAATTCCTTCTCGGATACCACTAAATTTCTTGTTATGTTATAGGATTCCCCAAAAAAAAAAATGGAAGCATGGAAGACTTCACTTAATTATTTTCAATATACTCTCCAATCACAAACACATGTATAAGAGCATTCTGGCAAATGAATGAGTAGAATTAAGGATGAATCCACTGATAAAATCAGGTGGTACAAGCGATGATGGATGAGACATGAAAAATGCCTTTGTACTAACGAAACATTATAAAGCTCTCTCAACTATGGATATCTTACAAGAGAATTTTTCTTCGATAAACGCAAACAATAAAATGGTTTGTGTTGCGATATTTATTTGAGCAAAATTTTGTTGCACAAATCTAAATGACCAATCGTAAAAATAAAACATGATGCTAAATTTTATATTTCAGTTCTTCATTCAATTGTTCCGTTCGGACCCTTCATTGGGAGTGGAAGAGAATTATTTATCATGAAATTAAAAAATCTGGTGAAACGGTCTGTTTAAGGTTATTGAATAATAGAACTGACAATATGTTCTATATGTATCATGAGGCAAAGTGACATACATCTTTGATACCACACCAAATAGACTAAACTTTTCCGGAAAGTTTCATAAAACCACTGTAGTCCATATATTGTACGATTGGCTTTTCATTTGTGAAAGTCTTAGCAAAGCATGTAAGAAAAAAATAGGACAATATAGGAGATGTGAAAATCATGTCACCATTTGACCACAAAAGTGGACCGAAAGAATTATAAAACTATTGTTAGAGGGGTACAAGGTGAAGGTTAATAAAGTAACATTTTTTATTGACATCGATTTGTGATGGAGAATAATTATGATCAGAAATAAGTGAAAATCGGATTTTTTTTCAAAATTACTATGGAAAGCAACATGTTTCCCATGTTTGAAAGGAAATTATTATTGACAATACAAAATTGTAAAAATTTCATCCCTATTATAATTTTGAATAAAATGTTCAAAGATTCCATATAAATATTAAGTCAATTTATTTGCACGCTTCTAATTTTTGAAGTTGTAAAAAAAGTTCAGTGTGCAATAGGTTAGGAGAATACTTCAATACATCAATAATTATCTCATTCATTACTTTTTGCGGTACTCCTGAAATAATTTGAATTTTCCTCAATTTTTGTACAATATACTATTTTAGATGACTTCATATGTAAATATGTATTGGACAAGGTGTCCGCCGGGAAGGTATACTACTTTGCTTTGCCGCCATTTTGGTAAACATTAGTATTGACATTTCATATTTGGCAGTCATGAAGTATAGACGTGGTAAATTTATTATGGAAACATATTTGGTAAACCAGCATGTTTTAATCGTTAAAATATTTGATCGAAATCAATCATCGATTACTGTGATGATAGGTCCAAGCATGGACCACAACGTACTGAAAACATTACTGTTGCTAAAAGAAAGTGTTCAAAACAATCCATCAACCTCAATTCGACGCCGTGCTCAGGAGCTTGGTTTTCAAAGAACAACTTTGGCCTCAATTTTGCACAAGGATTTGCATTTGTTTCCATTTAAGCTTCAGTTGACACAAGAGCTTCTCCTAGAATACCATTTACGCCGCCCGATTTCCATAAAAAAATCATAATGAGTGACGAGGCACATTTTCATTTGAACAGATATGTGAATAAAAAGAATAGTCGATTCTGGGCAATGTAAAACTCTCAAATTACTCATCAGTCACCTTTACATCCATGAAAAGTGACAGTCTGGTGTGCAATTTGGTCAGAAGGAATCATTGGACCTTACTCCTTTGAAACTGAAAACGGCGTAACGATAACTGTCAATGGGGAGCGATATCGTGATATGATTAAAAACTTTTTAACGCCACGACTGCATGCTTTGGGCTTGATTAACATGTGGTATCAATAAGACGGTACCACATCGCATACAGCCAGAATTACAATGGAATTTCTGTGGGACCTCTTTGCACAACAAGTTATTTCAAGAAATGATGATGTTGATTGGCCTTCACAATCGCCTGATTTGACTGCTCCGCACTCCTTTTTGTGAGGATATCTGAGAAGCATGGTTCATGTAAACAAGCTAAGAACGCTGGAGAAACTCAAACAAAATATTAGTGATGGGAAAATGTAATGAAAAATTTGCTCAAAAGGACTTGCATTTGTGAGGCTAACAGAGGAGGAGATACATAACTGCCAACATCAAATAAAACATTTATCGATATAAGATCCATTCTCTTCCATTTAATAAAACATTATAAACAAACAAATTAGTATTTTTTTCCGGCGGATACCTGTTAGTTAATTTTGCTGATCGAATGTTTGAAAAAACGAATCACTTGAAAGAACTCCACCTGTTTGTTATACATATTTGAATCAATAAATAAAAATCTCAAGCTCAACGTTAGTAATCCGCAGCATTAGCTTTCCCTCGGGCTGTGAAATACCGCTTGACATCCACAGGTTTCAAGCTTGTCATCAAGGTAAAACAACCAACATACAAAGATTAATCAGCCACAAATCCATTGTCTCAAATACTAATAGGTATGCAGTTTGTCTAATCTAATTTGCATATAAATTAAGGTACCTGACCCGTGTCTGCAGATGTCGATACGTAGTCTAGCTAAATTGACGGACGCCAACATATTCTATAAACTTGGTTTGATAGTTTTGTTAGAGCTTGGCTTTATAAGAACGTCACGTCACTCACGCCCGGGGATATTCTCGAATAGCCGATCACAAGTCGGATTATTACCCGTCAATTTTGATGGAGGGATTAGAAAATCAGGAGATTTGCTGAATTTATCGGAGTTTTGGTGGAACACTCCATACTATACTCTAACAATTTAACTATCATAGGCTGATCTAATGATTATTGGAAAAAGTGAATAGTACGGATCGTTGTATCAGCAGTAAAGCATTTTAATTTTGTGTAAGTTAACAAGAATTTATTAATAAATTTCGTTCAGTATGATAATTTTTATACTTGTTTCATAAAGAAGGTGGCTCAAAATTATGTACATTAATAACGTTCCGAATTAAGGGTGCTTCTTTGTATAGAATATTAGGGATGAATAATGAGAGCGACACAACTCTTTCAAGGAATGAATAATTGGAAATGTTATTTTTCCAAATATCTAGAGAAATTATAAAACATGATTATTTATGCCCTCGCGATTTATTGAGAATACAATCAATAATTATCACAGTATTATATTATGTGGTTTTAGTCATGGACTAATACCTTCAAAATATTTGTGACGAACTTAACAACAATTATACAATATTTAGTTAACTGAGGTCAACAATTTGCTCCCATGTGATAACAAGAAATGATTTTATAATTAAATTCACTTAGGTTTATGATTGAAGATAACAAACACAATAGATATTTACTCATAAGTATTTTATAGCATCAATAATTGACAAATAAGATCATTTTCATTGGCTCTATTTTCCTTTTGCTTTTGCTACAATTATTGTTAATTTGGGGACATCATTCTTAATCCAAATCCTTCAGATATCCTTGTAAATATTTTAAAATATGATATAGTCGAATGAATGTTTACAAAAACTACAATAAAATACTAACAAATAAATTGACGAAACTTTCACTAAACTCATACTCCGAGATATTCATTTGATGAAGTTTCAATACGAAATAACCATAAAGTTTAACCACAATTAAAGAATCGTGTTAATTATCAATATGTTGAAATAATTGCTCTTAACATATTAGTTAAACTTTCGCTTGGAATTACATTAACAAAAAAATATCTGTAGACCATTTTTTTCTTAATTGTAACTTAAAGCTATGTTCATACTGTTATTTAGCAATGAGTAGAACCAAAATAAAATTATTGAGTTAAGTTATATCTTCAAATTCTGGATTGTTTCTTGGAATATATATGACTCCGCGTTGTCTGAATAAAACTAATTGTTTATTTATGCTTCTAGTATAAGGGAGTTTTGTTAGTTTTTTTCACATTGAAATACCAAACCCCATTATTGTTTTCTGTTGTATGCACGATCTTACGAATTGTTAAACGAATCGATAACATTATCGTTGTGAAACGCAAAAAAATTGTTAACCAATTGCTCCATTCAAATAAATATGGATATAATCCAGGCTACCAAGGGAAAATGAGGTATTACCTACGATTTTCATGAACCAGAATCGATTTGCATGAAAATTTGGAAATAGGCTATATATATTCAAAATATATCCCATGCTGATATGTGCTTATTACTCTTAGGGGTGAAAACTACCCTTTATTGCAAAAAATCAATAAAATTATAGGTATAAGTATTTAATGAGTAGAAAAATACTTTTAAGTTATAAATAGAAGTTGTTCAATACCTGTTTGCTTAAGCCCAAGTTAATATAAAATTAAAAAAAAATTAAATTACTTTGTGGGATCTTACTTATATTAAATTGACTGTTTATGTTTGCGTTCAACTCAAATATTTGGATTCAAAATGTTCATTTCTTATAAATCATTCTTTTTGATGATATATTTATTTATTTTTTTAAATGTTTCAGCTTATCTTTATTGACTTGTATATTTTTTATTCATAATTTTTAATTCCTATAATTCCTCCTCAATATCCCGCACTGCATACTTTCACTAATACTCCAAAAATCTTCAAAATTTTAACATGTCTATTTAGTTTCTTGGCCGTATCTCGGTTAATTTCAAAGCAAATTAGTTGCTTAAAACGTAAATTTATAGGAAATTCTATAAACGTTTAAAGGGTTCGAAAATAGTATCAGTCATATGTTAGGATTCGATTTGTAAGGTCATATCTCAGTTAGTTAAAAAGCTACAAACAATTCAGGAAAAGTAATATATTTGTTGAAAGAAATAGTAAGTTTTGTTTTCTATCAATTTTTATCCTATAGTTTTTTAGAACTTTTTGAAAATTTTAAAAGTGATTTTTCGAGTTTAAGCATAGTTTGTTTCGAAAATATGTATTCTGAATCGTTGAAACTTCCAGATATCATAAGTACGAGGATATATTAAAAATTCTTAGCCCACTATAGAACCAAATAAAAGTATTATGTCAAAATATTTTATCACTCAACATATTCTCCTCTTAATTTGATACATTTATTACAGCGAACCTGCAACGTCTCTAGAACTTTCAAAAAAAATGTTTTTTCCTGCTCTGGAAACTGAACCTCCACAGCTTTTATCGTTGGAAGGAAATTTACGACCTTTTAAACTTTTTTCAGTTCAAGAACGAGATGATTGTCGTACGGAGCCAAGTCTGTTGAATAAGGCGGGTGTTCTAGTAATTCAATCACGAATTTGTGTATAGGGGAGTTGTCCTGCAAAAACAAAATACCTTTGGATAGCTTTTCTCTAATTTTTCCCTGTAGAGTGGTCAGTAATGTCGAATAGTAAAAAAATATATAATAAGAATAAAAAATCAATCATGATTACTCCATGGCAATCCAAAAAAACTGAAGCAAGAACTTTTCCAGCAGATTTTTGGACAGACAGAAACTTCTTAGGTCTTGGAGAACCAGAGTGTCGCCATTCCATCGATTATTGCTTTTTTTTTCGATGGCAGAAATGTACCCAAGTCTCATCCGTAGTAACAATTCGGTTTAAGAAGCCTACATCGTTTTCAAATCGAGCACAGATCGAGCGCGATGCTTCAACCCTTATCGGCTTTCAGTCAACATTCATACATTTGAGGATCCATTTTGCAGCAATTTTTCTCAAGTCCAGATTAACGTGAACTATATGGTGAACGCGTTTGTATGAAATATTCAGGGCTTCAGATATCCGTTTTAGTCCAATTCGACGGTCTGATAAAATCATGTCATGAACTGCATCGATATTTTCGGGGACTGACACAGAAACTTGCCTTTCCGATCGGTCATCATCTTCAATGGAAAATTTACCTCTTTTGGAGCTTGCAGTCCAATTTTTCACGGTCGTATACGAAGGACATTGATCATCAAAGTTATTAAGCATATCTTCGTAAATATGCTTTCCTCTTAACCCCTTTAAATACAGGTACTTGATGATGGCTCGATACTGCAATTTTTCGAATTTCACAATTTCGGTGGATATCTCTTTCCTTTTAATTTATTGCGTAACTCTGGTTTACTTTTTTTGACGTCAAACTTTACATTAACACTTCTAATAAGTTATTGTTCGCTGCTATGGTAACGCAATATATTGTTTATGCATGGAACTGGTCTAGGCTAACTAGATATCAATACATCCTCGTACGTAAATGAAGTACCATTGCTAAGGGTTAACTTGAGGTTTTATCTTTCAAAAAAATATAAATCGATTTTATTTTGGTCATAGCTTACCTAGGTTTTATGCTAGAGAGTTCTACTAATTCTCATTTTTAAGATTTCTACAAGTAATTTGACGAAGATCATATGCAACTACCTTAAAAAGTTGATCGTTTTTCCGTTGCTTGACGTTGAATTTTAAAAAAATTTCGTTCGATAAAAATAATCAACCTTCAATAAATCACAACTCTGTTTGTATTATGCCTGAAGCAAATTTTAAAAAAATCTCTTTTTCTATAAGCTTTTCTTCTCACACTTTTTCCACTAAAATCAAAAGTATTTGAATTAATAAAAATTATTCAATTTTCAAAAAAAAAATGCTAGAACATTTTTGGCCCAAAATTTTGTCCTCTATTAACTTAGAGGTTATTTTCTGTTGTTATTGTGGAACTCAACAAGGGAAAAAGCACACATCGGTGTAGGGTAGATTTCGATATTTCAGGTATTCCTGGGGTGTGTGATAATATGACATATAGATATGTAGAAAACAACGCCAGTGTCTCATTGATCTATGACAATTCGATATGTTGAGAAGAGCTTGAGAATATTATATTAATATTAATCGGAGAGAGCAGAGCAGCGATAGAGGATGACTCAGTAGTCGCATTCTTATGATGGCACGAATCCATTTCTCAGTATTAAATGTGTAAGCAGTATTATTATTCCATAACAAAGAACTACTTCAAAATCATCAATCGCGATTAAGCACTTCCAGTATAATATTTACACAACACAGTTTCTCTGATTGTTTCTCCCCCTTGAATAATATATACCAAACTACAAGTATTGGAACTAATCTATCTCTCATATTCATGTAAAATTTTGTTATATGAAATTCAAAATATAGCTGAAAGTAACAATAATACCTCTCAAATGTGGCTTTTCCGTAAACCCAGCCTCGTATTTCGCAAATCATTACATATCACCAAAAATTGTATTTTGTGGTTCCATTATCCTAACAAGCCACTAAAACCGAATCCCCAATTTGGAGGATAAAAAAAAACCAACATATGTAACTTGTTATTCGGAAGAACGTTGATGCTCATCGAATTTGCATTAATTAGTGCTTTATTGTAATTCCACTAATCCGGATGAGAGAAACCAAACTGTTCGGTTCATCGTTAAATTAGTTTTGCTTGAAATAATTATTCGCTGGTCAGTGAAGCCAGAATTCGTGAAAGTCTGACCACAAATAGTATGAAAATAATCTTTCTCTTCTAACAAGCTTCCCTTGTTAATACAATAACAATAAGTTAGTTTGCTCGAATTTGATACAGATATTTGAGAGAGATTTTTTGCTAACATCAAATAATTGCGGAGTTTCTAGTTATATCTTGAGACTAAATACGCAGTGTTGTTATTTGTTTTCAACATAATCTTTAAGCTATAGAACCAATTGTTTTGAAAAATGTATCCTCTTGTACTTTGAAACAAAATCCCCTCATGTAACTTGGAACATGAGTACAAGAGGCTAGTTTTTTAGTTTTTTTTGCATTAAATCCTGGTGCCTTAAAAGAAGCTGTATATGACGAGGATCCAGAAATAAAAATTAGCCTTAGGGAGGCTTCTAAAGTGTTCAAATCTTGCCTCATCACACTGTTTAGAGATCAGAGAAAATGAAAGAGGAAATTATAAATGCGGGGTAAATTTGACTGTGTTTCCTGAAGAAGAGGAAAATTGTTTAGAAGAATATATTAGAGAAATTACTTTAATGAGATATGACTTAACTAAGAGCAGCTCAAGACAATTAGCTTATGAATTTTCTGTTGCCAATAAAAGTAAATATTCAGTTACATGGGATGCAGAACAATTTGCTGGTGAGTGGATACGCGACTTTCTTAAAACGCATCAAAACTCTCGAGGCAATAAGTCTGAGCAGATCGACGTTTCAATAGAATCATTGTACAAAAGTTTTTTAACAACATAAAAGATATTCATATCCAACTTAGAACACAATTTCTTCGAATCGGATTTGGAATTTGAATGAGATGGTTGTAAGCACTGTTCAATTCAACAACTAGGAAGTGCAACTATATTCCGTCAATGCTGATATTCCCCAGAGTTTCGCACCTTCTAGAACAATCGGAGCTGCAGCTCTCAATGGCTGGTCAAATAAACAGCTGTTCTTTAAATCCCTTGGTTATATTATTAAGTTTGTCAAATGTTTAGAGGACGAACGCGTTATATTACTTTTGGACAATCACCATTCACATTTGTCCATTAAGGCAGTCGAAAATGCTTCGAATGCTGGAATCATCATGATAACTATTCCATCTTACATATCAAACAGGCTTCAGCCACTTGATTTAACTATATATGGCCCTCTCGAAACATTTCACAGCAAGGTGTAGATTCTTGGTTGTTTAGTAATGGAGGAAAAACGTTTGAAATTTACTTTCTGTTGTTACTGAGTTTTTACAATATGTTCTGAATAAATTTGTCTTTTGAATCTGTTATTTTTTTATTTTTCTTACTGTCCGTTTCAATGTACATAACCACCACGCATTTTTGTAATGCGAATTTGATCCATGATTAGACACAAATTGAAATGACCCATTCTAATTCTCGCATTGATTATTTAAATTTTTTCTGTGTGAAAATTTGAAAAAAAATTTCCAGGTACAACTGTTTTCCCTATGTAGGTTATCCAACTTTATATCCGTACGCAAAAATCCCCAAACTTCTTCAAAATTTTAAAAAAATATATCCGATGGAGTAATGTTTTGCCCAAAGATTTGAAGCGAATGGTCAGCTCTCTTTAGACTATTGCAACTCAAAGCATTTACAATAAAACCTTTACAAATGTCAATATGAATGTCGCGTTGCTTTCATGTGAATGAAATTTTATCGATCTAAAACTTGGCATTTACTGAATTTTCAATTTGAAAATTGTCTTATTATTATCACTAATATTATTTTTACTATTTATCTACACAGATCGTCTCAATTGAATAATAAATATACTGCATCTACGACTACGTAAAGGCAAACATTCAGAACCGCTAATTATGACTGTGAGTTTTATCGAATAAAAAAGGCAACTACTATACACTGCAATTCGCAAAGAAAAAAAATCGAAGTATTTGATCAAATGTAAAGGTTTTATTTCAAAGCCAGTGATTCCAGAGGAATCTACAATTCTAGCCTTGCGACGCTAGTGGAAGGGAGACCAAGAGAATTGCAAATGGATTTACTAGGCAATTATGACCGACAAGGTTTTCACATTCTAAGAAATGATGGTAGAATACCTGGAATGGTCGATATAAACTTTTTGTTAATTATATTCTGCTTCATTCGAAAAATAGATCTCAATGTTTCAATAATTCAAACACGGTATAACGTAATGTTGCAAAACAATTGGAATTTTAGAAATAAACTAACCAATACAACTACATTGAATTATCCGACTAAAATATGTTTTTGCAGGTTTAAAACATGTTTTTACTATTATATACAGTGAAATATAGAATTTTATGCTTTAATTCATTTATACAGTTTTTTAATGGCGGGGTGAATTAATACACGTATTGTTTCTCACTCACGAAATCTATTTATACATGCAACTATTCACTAAACTAATACTTATTACTGAACACTTATCTGATTTATTCATATTTACGGTTTAGTTTACGTTTACGTTTTACGTTCTCAATGAGTTCAGTATAACATCAAATCATTTATTGACTTTCCTGCTGTTAGAGACTCGTTTATATCCAATATCTCACTAACCAGAATGTTCAATTTGTCGTAAACATATGAATGTCTTTAATGTAAACTGGTTATGGAAACGGTACAGAGAAATTGCCGCATACGCCAAACTTTCATTTCTATTAGCATAATAGAATATGACCGGCTTCTCGGTTTATGTTAGTGTACAAATTTATAACAAAAAAATCAATATATTTGAAATACAACAAATGATTAATGTTAGGTAAATTGAATGGAACCTCCGTTTTTTTAAACCCGTTCGCCTTCATTTCTTTAAATGTCAACTTCATAATTGTAAGGTAGTAAGATATAAGTGAAATTTATGTTCCAGTGTATGAATGGCTCACCAGAGTTTTAATAATAGATACGAGGGCTGCTACACAATTTTCGAGATGGACTAATACAAACAAGTATTCATAATTGGATATGGCTTGATTGTTTCCCAAAACATTCTCCATTAAGACCAATACACATGTGTTTGAATCAATTGTCGAAGAACTTTTCCATTCCGATTGAGGTGTAGAGAAACGTTGACCTCCCAATTTTTTATAGGAATAAGAAGAAATCATTTGGTCAAAAACAAGGACTGTTTTCGTTTGTACTGATGTGTGATTCGCCTTCTGCGTCTTCTTATACCATTCCGAATTGTCCATTCTCTGTTGTTCTAATGGAACGGTGGCGACAGTTATTCCAAAAAAACAAGTCACTATGTACCAATCGACAAAAGCTTTTCTTTGAGCGATTGTCAAATTATGCGGTAAACCAGTGAAAAATCGAAATAAGTTCATCGGCACACTGTTATTGGTTTAACCCACGTCGAAAGTCATGAAAAATCATCGGACGAAAAAATTCGTAATTTATTTCCATTTTTTAATTAAGATGAATGTTTTAAGTATCAATAAACAACTCATAACATACTCATATACTCGTATACAGCATGTTCTGAGTATGTGCACCATTAGAAATGTTAAACTTTATGATGGTAATTTCAGATTTTGAGATATTCACGTCAGTTTTGCAATGTCTCAAAATGTATGAATTCCATCGAAAAGTAGTTATTTCAATCCTCTACAATGACTCCTGTTGTTAAAAATTTGTTAAAACTATATGTAGAAATATTGTTGCTATTGCAGTAGGGAAGAGGAGGGAAAAAGTCAACCATAATTGTCGACATTGTTACATGACGACAATATGAATGATAAATTGAAACTAAGAAAAAATTGTAATTAACGAGAATAACTGTGCCATAGACCATAAAAGGTGTCAAAAAATTTTGCAAGAAAATCCACATATTCTTTTCAATAACTGCAATAATATCACTTTTAGTTATAACTACCAGGTTGACAAAGATTTATGTTATATTGTTGTTTCTCCTTTTGACAGATCACGCCTGAATGATGTCTTGGGTAATTGTGAAACTTGTTCATTTGGGTCTATAATTTAATCATGAATTGACTCACGAACGAACACTACTTACACATTATTGAATTTTGGTCGGCCTGCTGAGGGAACTATTCGGAAGCAAGTGAGAACCGAAGAAAATATTGCGGCTGTATCATCCAGTGTTACTGATGACTGTGAAATGTCGATTCGCCACCTTTTGCAGCAATTGGGCCTCTATTATTCCACTACATGAAAAATTTTGCGAGAAAATTTGGGTACAAAACCTTATATCGCTAGCAAAATTGAAGAGAGTTTCACTTTTTTATCGAAAAATTGTGTTCAGCGACGAAGGTCATTTCTGGTTGAATGGATATGTCAACGAGCAAAATTGCCGCATCTAGAGTGAAGACAAGCCAGAAGCATTGCAAGAGCTATCAATGCATCCTGAAAAAGTTACTGTTTGATGTGAATTATGGGCCGGTGGCATCATCGGACCGTACTTCTTCAAAAGCGACGTTGGCGGGAAAGTTACTGTGAATGGCGCGCAATACCGTGTCATGATTGACGATTTATATTGCCCAAAATGGAAGAATTGGACATGGCTGACATGCGGTTTCAACAAGACGGTGCTCCATGCCAAACGGCACGCGAAACAATGGTCAAATTGGGAGCCACCTTCTGTGAAGAGTTCATCTTCCGTTCTAATTGTGATATTCAATGTCCTGTATTGTTTTTTTGTACTAGTCATTAATTAATAATCAATTAATAAAAATTTTGTGTTAATTGAATAATTCTTAAGATATTTAAACATTATTTTTATACAATATAACTTGCCACTTAAAGAAAACTTATACTACATCACTTGAATGTCAGTACCGTGTCATGTCCATTCCTAGAATTTACCGATAAATTATTAATTTTTTTTGTCGTAACAAATGATTTAAGCTAATTACCTTATAAATTCTAATGTTTATGATCAAACTGAGGAAAATTGATGCACTTGTTGTTTAATATCTTAAGTTACCATGTCAGTACCGTGGATAAATGAGTCAGTACCGTGGAACTCAAAATCCGACATTTGTGTCTTGCTCGTGATACTTTGAAGTTGTAGTAAATTCCTCTTAGAGTTTTATTTTTACAGTAAAATAGATGAATAATATGCATAAAAAAGTTAGAAAAGTTAAATTTTAAAATCTTGAAATTTTGAATACAAAAAATCACAGTTAGAACGGAATCACCCATCTCACGTTTGGGGCCCGTCAATTGGCCGCCTAGATCGTGTGATTTAACCCCTTTGGACTATTTTTGTGGGGCTATGTTGAGGCTAATATCTACAGGGTTCTATCGATTCCATCAATTTTTTGTGGTTTTTATCAAAATCAAATCCTATACCTTTTAAAAAATCACTGATTATAAGTATTATATTCTTTTGTCTATTTCTCAATAAGAAGATAACATCACTGGCTACGGCCGTAGTGCAAAAATCATTCTTTTGACCAATATCAATCAGTACTCGCTTTTTGATAATATTCTACTGATAATTGTTGGGTTTTTAAATACCAACAAAAGGAGATTTATTCGACAATGAGAAACAAAGAAATAGATTCATCTTTACTGAGCCCTTTATTTCAAAAGCCCAATTTTGAGTGAAAAATACCTTCACATTAGCTATATTGGTAACGTAGTATCTTTGTAGCAGATTTTCCCATTCGGGGTATAAAACATTTATCAACAACCGAATGGAGTAAAGCTCATTTTAAGAATTGTCTCACTAGAAAAAATCTTAGATTCAATTAATAAATATGAAAGATCGAATACTAAAGTTGACACGGTAACACAGGGCTAAAAATATCAAATATGAAGTAAATAAATGATGAGATAACGAAGCGTCATTGTAGTTCTTTTACCAGTATTATTATTATTCCAATAGAAATTGAATGGGCTCGGAAGGAATAGTGAGGAACAGTGTGATTTTCAAATAAATTGACGTCAACAACTTGTTCAATAGTGCTCATAGAGGAAAGAATAGATAAATTTGTAAACAAGCAAAAATATGGAGAAATTACTTGTTTAAAAGAAGAATGGTATGTAAAAATTTAGTATCGACAATACTTTTCTATTATGAGTCCTACAATCTATATCCATAATTTTTACTCTAGAATTATTTATCCATGTGAGAACAAATCATTCTTTTTCGTGAAACCTTGAGAAACAGCTCCTATTGAGACATTATACTTCCAATTCTAATGTTCTTGGATTTGATAATGGAAATAAATCACTGAGATTCGATTTTCTTATTTACTTTTTTCCAAATAGAATTTTATTGCTTTCGAAAGTGATTGAGAGATATCTGTCATGCTATCTATTTCATGCCAAGATGTCTAGACTAACATTTGTACACTGAAAAATAAAATGTTTTTTTAATGCCAATCCTTAGAAATAATGAATACAGAGATAGGAATATGTTGGAGAAGATAACTTGACGATTCGATCATTTTAGCGCCAATAATTCTATTCAAGCTATATTGAAAAGTGTGGAATATTTTTGATGATTTATTTTTGTTTGATAATCATCAATAACCATGAAATAGATGAATAAAAATATATTTACAAGATTTGACAAAATTTTCCTTTTGAATACGGGATATTGTTTGAAAATCTTTGAGAAGTTTAAAAAAAGGTCAATCTCATTTTTAAGGTTCAAGTGAATAATTACAGCGCTCGTAAAACAACCCTTTGGGAATCATACACTATTAAATGGAAAGTTTAAATTGGTGGTCGTCTATTTGCGTTTCCATTATATTGTAAAAAACAATGTCAGTAACCAATCATTTAATACTTTTAACGTAGCTTCATTTTTTGTTCCAATCAGAGAAAAATTATTTGCGAAACTATACGGAAACTGACGTTACATAAATTGTATCCATATGAGCTACAGATTAAGAGAGAAAAAATTTCTTCAAATAATTTTCTCATCAAGCGAATCTTGTATCAAACATTTGTTTTGGTAATGGTCATGTTAATGAACGAACCTCTCGAGACAGTGACGACCAACTAAAAATATGGAGAAATAATGGAAATTTAACTATAAATCTGTACTCTACATCTAGAACTCAATTTAATACAGCCGGAAATGATCTGTTACATTTTCAATACAGTTTTCCGGAAACTACGGTGTTTACGTATGTATGTAATTTAGCATATCATAAATACTAAGATACTCAGTGTTTATAGCTGAACTATGATTCATAGTCTTTTCAGAAAGTCATCAGTGTGGAGTGGGTCTAGCTGCCAAAGATCTTTATTTTTCATTTTATACACCCCATGTGCAATGCTCTGAAGCTCCTTAATCTTTTGTATTTCGAGTGAATGTGGTGTTCATTGAGATGGTAATATTCGTTGGTTGGTCTTTCTTAGATTGATTTATTCAGTATACATTATAGTTTCTCAGTAAGGTCTTTGTTTGTATCATGAATTATTTTAGTAACTCTTCTAGTGTTTTCTCTATTGCCCTTCAGCCTATTCCACAGTCTGGAACTACAATTTATCCACTCCTACTTTAGCAAATCTGTCTACTGTTTTATTTTTACCCTCCAGTATGTCCCGGAACTCATTGGGAGGTGCCTTTCTTCTTGTTGTTCAGTGCATTTAACTTATC
This sequence comes from Diorhabda carinulata, assembly GCF_026250575.1. Lineage (NCBI taxonomy): Eukaryota > Metazoa > Arthropoda > Insecta > Coleoptera > Chrysomelidae > Diorhabda > Diorhabda carinulata. Next base: position 14,597,379 of record NC_079468.1, on the reverse strand, counting down.
ATCATCTTTAATCCAAACTTTTTTCAGTATTTCATCTCACTTCAATAAAGATGTTTAGTCTTATCCCTTAACCTGATCGTGTTCTGAAAGTCCGGAAAGTAATTCGGATGCCGTTAACTATTGTTAGGAAACTGATCGAAGTGATCAGGTTATAGCCTTATCAAATGTTCCTTCCACCATTCCATCCATCCATTTTTTTAACTTTAAAAAATACTGGATCCAAGTTTATGGTTCTTCTTCTTCTTCTTCTCACGTTAGGACTAGGTCATGTATTTTCATCAAGGGTTTGCCAGAAGTAGTAGGGATGCTGAGGACCAGCTTTCATACCACGTTATAGGTGGTCGTCCAGGAGGTCGAGTTGTGTCTGGTTTCTTTTATCTGGTTCATGGTTATCTATGATTATTTATGATTAATTCTTATATTAAACTTGATTCAAAAATTACTGAAACTTGATCTTTTCTTATTTTTTAATTTGTTTTGTTATATATAGTATAGTTATAGTATGTTATAGTAGAATCTCGTTCTGAGTTGGGATCCGGTGAAGTATCTGAAGCAGGAGCATGGTTTTAGGAAAGCAGTGTTAACACGTTCCTACAATTGATAATGATAATCTAGATAATTTCATTTAAATTACACAGTCGTAGCTTTTGCGTTTGGGCGAAGATACTACAAATGCATCTGATCTCAACATAAACAACCAAGCATAGAATACAGTAGATGCCTATAATTTCTCATAAACATTATTTCCATATAATCCTCTCATAGTGTCCAATACTAATATAAAAAAAAATATTATTTGTCCAAGTTCTAGAGGGTAAAAAAATAGCTTAACAATTTTTAGTTATGGTCACTTTCATGCTCATTTTTCATTGACCGTCATATTCTCATTATTATATTGTTTAGTCATTATATCTAGAAATATTTCCAAGACTGCATAATATTTAATTTTGTCATATTGGATCACTAAACGATGGAATCTCCATACACCGAGACCATTCCGTTTATTAGTACGCCGCTAATATAACCTTGCATGTTTCATTTATCCTTGACTTCGCGTGCTTAGAAATATTTCAGAACCTCCGTTTTATGACTGTACTGACTAAAAATTAATAATGAAATTTGTAAATATTCCAGTTTATAGCGCATTTCATTTCATAAATATGTACGGAAAAAGTGACGCCTTGAAATACTTCGTTTTTATGAGTAAAATTCAGTTTATTCAGTATAAACTTTCAAATTTTATTTCAGGAAAACACATTTTTCAACAGTTATTCTACTGACATTATGTCAAAAATATCTCCAGCATACTTCATACTATATATAAATAGTTTATATTATAAATATTTGAAGCAACGTGGTACCAAAGTGATGAATACGTGTTTTATTTACAATAATCTGAAATTTGTGGTGATAGTCCAATAGATTGCGTGAAATTTTGGAATCAAGTTCTATTTACCCTTCCCTTCACAAAATCTATGTCAATAGGTGTAATTTATTGTAAGATGTGATAACTACCCATATAGTCAAAATGCAATAAAAAAAGAGTTATAGCATTTAATATGTTATAGAAAACATTTATAGGATTGAACTATGTATAGATAAAAATTTGACATATCGACTACTTCCAGTCTTTATCAAAATAATTCTCAGACGATAAAAACATAAGTATTCAAAAGCTCGAAATATATTAGAGATAGTACATTTAATTTTGCCCAAATCCCATTACGAAATCCCATCATCCGGCCCAACTTAACACTGTGATTGATACACTCCTATCACGATCCATCTCTTTGAGTGACAAATCCAGTCTACCATCTGAAATCAGTTTTTTTAGACAAATATTGATTCAAAATGTTTGAAATAAATTCCAAATTTCTAGGAGCATCCATAAATTTCCATCTCCAACCCCTTCAACTACCTCCATTGGTGTGAAAGATTAACTGATGGTGTTCTTTCTTACATTAAAGGTGTAACAGACAAAATTTGTATAATCTTCAAACCCCACGGTTTTGGCACAATCTACAAACCCAATCAGAAGCTCTCCCATTTAATCAGACAAAGTCAATGACAAAGTACCCAGAGAACACCATGGACTCCATGAAATCCCCTGCTCAGATTGCTTCCTTTCCTATATTGGCCAGGCAAATCGACGTATTTCCGTTAGAGCCAAGGAGCATTTGTTGTCTATCTCTAATTTCGATATTTCCTCCACACTTGCTCAACATTATGTTCATATACACAATCGAAAAAAGGGCAGATTCGTTGCATGGAGTAGGCAGATTGAGACCACGGAATCGGATCACTTCTTACCATTGAACGAATAACCACCCTATCCCTACCCCCCACGATGATGGCTCTAAAGTGGGAGCCAAAACATCGAGAATTTTCGAAATTCCAACGCGGTTCAGCCCGTGAACCTAGTTCTTTTGTTCATAATCCTAACAGCGAAAACCTTTCCTATATTGTACTTGACCATAATTTCAGACCTAAACGATGATTACATAAGTATTCGAAAGCTCGGAAAATATATTAAAATTAGTCTACTTTGGTGTTTTATTGCCACGTTCTTCAAACAGTGCTTTGTTCGCATAAATGTATTTTTCTGAAATCAAAGATATTAAATATCAAAAAATATATTTTATTTTCTGTTCTGAAATATACCTCTATATAGTTCACATACAGTACGGTCGTAAAGTATGGAATAAATTCAATAATTTCTAATCCAAGAGATATTTTCAAAAACCCTCGGACACGTCAATTTTATTTTTCAACGAGGATTTTTTTGAAGAAAAAATTAATATACAGGGTGTTCTCAAAAAAGCTGGGCAGGTAGCAATTTTGTTTTTTTAAATAGACACCCCCAATTTTTTTTACATTTTCGGATTCCTTGTAAAATTCTAAGCATTTTTTATGTAACACTTCCTATACCTAACTTTAACCGTTTTGAAATTAGAGCGTGTTAAAAAAAATCGCCTGGATGTTACATTTAAGTCAAAGTAGGCCATGAGCAGCTGCAAACAAGAGAAAAATTTATACGAAATTAATAGAATCCACGGGTTTTCAGGTAACATTTTCTAAAAATTACGATTTTTACACGACATTTTAACTCTAATACCTAGTTTGCATAATTTGATTTTAACAAATGTTGAAAATGTCTTCCATTTGTTAACTGGCAATAACCTAACCGATTAATAAATTCATTCTGGACACTATTAATGACTTGTGGTGTGATACGTCGCATTTTTTAATTTTTCCATATCTGCAGGTTTTGTTTTAAAAACTTTTCCTTTTATGTAACCCCACAGAAAAAAGTCTAAAGGTGTTAAGTCCGGGGACCTTGGAGACCATTCGATCGCCCCCCTTCTTCCAATCCACCTATTCGGCAAAATTTGATCTAAATATGCGCGAACTTGTGCATGGTAATGTGGCGGGGCGCCATCCTGTTGGAACCAAATGTTTACATTAGGTAAATCCTCTCCCGGATATAACGTTGCTAGGGCTGGTAGAACATCGTTATGTAAAAGCTGCAAATACCTTTCACCAGTTAAACTTACTTCAATGAAAAAGGGCCCTACAATACTGTTTCCTACAATACCCGCCCATACGTTAATTTTTTCCATATACTGAGTATGGCCTTCGCGCATCCAATGCGATTTACGTCCGACCAATAACGGTAGTTTTGCGTGTTTATTTCTCCATTTAAATTAAACGTAGCCTCGTCCGAAAACACAATATTTTTCACAAAGTTTTCATTCTCAAGGCACATAGCTTGTAAATGTTCGCAGAACTCGAGACGTCTGTCATAATCGTCTTCATAAAGTTCTTGAAGGACTTGCATTTTGTAAGGGTGGTATTTGCTTTTATGTAATGTTTTGATCACTGCTGTTTTACTAACATTTAATTCTGAGGCCAGTTCTCTAGTTGTAACATGCGGCCGTTCTTGGACACTTAATAAAACATCCAATTGTGTTTCTTCTGAGACAGATGGTCTACCAGACTTTGGAGCATCTCTTACATGACCAATTTCTCGAAATTTTTTTCAATCTTACTTACTGTTGATTGCGAAAATGTAGTCCGATCGGGATATTTTTGGTTAAATTACTCGCATACTTCCTGTTGCGTTCTGGTTCTATTCCCATAGCCAATCATGATTAAAACTTCTATCCTTTGCGTCTCAGTAAGCCTCATCTTGATAATAAAATTAATTATAAAAATGTTTTTTTAAAAAGAAAAAACTATTGCGACCATGCAAAAAGATACTTTGATAGATATTTAGAAATCGAAAAACACTTTAGGTAATATCGAATTAAAAGCAAAATGAAATAAAGTGCTGTTTTGTGTCAAAAAGTCATAGCCTACTTATAATTTAATAGTAAATTGTTCATTCCTCTAATTTCAAAACGGTTAAAGTTAGGTATAGGGAGTGTTACATGAAAAATGCTTAGAATTTTATAAGGAATCCGAAAATGTAAAAAAAAATTGGGGGTGTCTATTTAAAAAAACAAAGTTGCTACCTGCCCAGCTTTTTTGAGAACACCCTGTATATTAATTTTTTCTTCAAAAAAATCCTCGTCGAAAAATAAAATTGACGTGTCCGAGGGTTTTTGAAAATATCTCTTGGATTAGAAATTATTGAATTTATTCCATACTTTACGACCGCACTGTATATATGTTTTCACAATGAGGTTCATTGTTAAAATAGTTTGATTAATATTAGTTAGTTAATGGGACACTTTGCATGAAATAAATTTTCGAAGCAGTTTTTGCATGAAATAGTGATGAACAAAGCTTTGAATAAAAATCGGTGATAAATGGATATAAAATATTGTGAAATAAAGTTGAGTTGAGTTCCGAACTCTCAAATGTCTCAAAACAATCACATTCTTCTTCAGAAATTTCGACATAGTTTCTAGGCACAATAAACATAATGTTTTCATACCATTTGACGTGGTAATCAGCAAATGGCTCCTCATTTCACTCCCCTCATTGTATGTCTTGATGAGAAGTTTTTTCACATCACATGATCTATCGGCACATTTTCTAATTGGAGTTTGTCAAACTAAATGTTACCTGCTCGCCTTAACGAAGCAAAATTTTTGTTTTCAACTCTGTAGTCTTCCAGACCTTTAACTATAACATGTTTCCTGCTATTATTGTTCAGTTTTCCCACTTTTCCAACGACATTTCATCCTTTTCTTCGAATTGAATGTCCTTCTTTCTCTATTTTCTTGTGAATTCTTTTCATCAGACTCATAGAATCTATATCTTTATAGAATTTACTGAAGTCTTGTTGAAGAGTTGCCGACTTCTCCGAGATACTTAATGTGTCCAATATTTTTCAATAGATTTAAATATTCCTCAATTCTCAAAATCATGGAATGTTCTCTTATTAGTATTAGTATGTCTACTAGAAGGAACCTATGGCCCCGAACTGGAAAAGAATTCCAAACCTCTTCAAATTCTATTTCTTCAGTTTCTAGGAAATGTACAAGACCTCTCAATATTTTTGTTTTGAGACTTACATACATCGCAATAGAGGCGTAAAATCTTTTTGCCTTATAAATCAAGTATTGAAAGATGATTTGGTGAAACAGAAGAAATTTCTAGTCTGCCCTACCATACCCGGTCTTCTCTCCGATAATAGAAATATGGATCTCCAGTTTGCAAGTCAGTTATATACCTTGCACAAATTTAATTGCCTAGCATCTTGTGTTGGGATATAAGGAAGAGTCTAAATCTGCGGAAGATCAGAAGCCAGAGAGAGATCTTTCAATAACATGTAATGCATGCGCCACAGGCTGGAGATCTGAATCCAATATTGAATTCTAAGACAAAAATTATTCTGAATATAACTAGGTTGACTTTAATATGCCCATAAGTAGCATAATTAGTAGCATAATATATCACGTAGTTTTTTCATAGATAGATTTATGATTCTTCGCCTCGAATGTTTTTGATAAATTTCCTCACTTTTCCTATTTTGAAAAACTTGAGTGATTTTTCACCACCCACTCTTTTATCTTCTATCCACTTGGTAGTATCTTCTTTCCGAGCAATATTTTTTAACCTAGTGCCCCTACTGAGAGGAAAATCGGCCAAACGGAGATTTTGCCTGCGTCTCTGGTAGGTGTGTAGCAAAGAACTCGTGCTCACCACGAGATTTGTGACGTTTATTTACATCAACTGACCTAGGCTTACGACATTCAATTGGTCCCCTTTTAATGAGTTTTGAAATAATACTGTCTTGACTAGCCTAACTTCTAAAGTCTTTTAATTCTTTAGGCTCAAACCCAATTCATGAAAACCTCCCGTTATTATGTTTGCAAAGTTCAGAAGCTAGGGGTCTTTTGGGTTCTCTCTACCTTTCAGTTTTTGCTGTAGTTCTTTTATAGCCAGTTATTTATTTCACATGTTCACTCCTACTTTATAATCATATGTATTTGATAGTTAGCCCAATAAAAACTCATTCTAAACAAACACTGATGTAAAGTTAGGCAGTGAATAAGAAAACGAGGTCACCTGACTAAAACAAGCAATTCTATTGGTCAGTAGGACTAAGCACGGATTGACTGAAAATGTCGATGAAACTGATGATGAAGGAAACTCACTTTGATTAAAACCCAACATTATTTTCAACAGGGAAAAGTACGTTTTGACTGGATCGATATATAGATCCATGAGCAGATGAAATTTGTGGCACTATTCCAATGTTACCTTCTCAGTAATACTCTAGTCGCTTATGTATCTGAAATTAACACTTTAATTTATAAATATAATGATGTTGTATACAAATATAATGAATTTTTAATGACTCGAAGGAAAATTTCTCAGGGAGTACAATAAATTAATTTCGAGGACCTTACAACTGTATATCTACAGAGAAAATAAACATATACAATAAAAAGCGTCAATACGATATGAAAAATCGGCGGAAAAAAATTCGTCTCGCCGAATATAAGAATATCATACAAATAATTACATCTAATGATTGGAAAAACACTAGATGATACTAAAAGAGAATCAAATAGAATACTTTCAAAATACACAAGGGACAACAACGATTGGTGAAGCGGAAATCATTAAAGAAAATATAAACAAAGCACGATAAAACGCAAAGTACAACATATCACCCGGGATGGGAAATATAGAAATATTCAAGTGCTGTATGACATATCCTCCATACATGAGAAATGAAATAAAGAATCAACCAATAGTTATAGAAGAATTAGTGTCAACCCTTCAATAGCAAGTATCTTCACTACAAAATTTTCTCCAATTACATTTATTTAACAATCTGCAATTATTGTTATTGTTACAATGACATGCGTAGAAATAGAACAAATGTACTATCCTAAATCAGAATCACTCCTTTAAATGATTTAATTTGAATGTGTCGCACTATAATACTATTGGGCCTATTGGCAGCTTTGACAAAGATGTACATCACCTTGTTCTGGAATCTCTGCAGAATTTTTATGTTGTAATTGCTGAATTTTCTATGTCCAAACCGGCTGCTTATATACAGTAACATTCTCTTTAAGTTTATAGCTGGGATTCTATCTAAGAGCCAGTAAATTTGGTGAGTATGTAATTCTGCCAAGTAATTTTTCCAAGAAATTAGCTAGTTAGTTGGCTAGTGGTAGTTCAGTTCCATTGATTTCCATAATAGGACATATTTCCTTTCAAAGTTCGAACGTAATTTGGACTGAACTGAATTCGTTAACTTCAATACGCCGCTGTGTGAGCTAAATTTGGATCTTGTTTAGATTAAGTTATAGGTTCTTCGAAGCAGATGTATATTGAATATAGAATAGTAATATCAACGAATACTGTTGTTTTGCTAGTTAATGGTAGTTCAGATGTATCTATGAAGTATACGAGCGGTACTTCGGCACTCCATTGAAGGACTCCAGGATTGGATAGAGACCATTGAGTGTGTTTGTGCATTTTAAATGGAAATGTCTATTAGTGAAGTATAATGTGATGTCCAGAAGTCTGCTGAGTAGTATTTGTTAGCATCAACAATTTCCATTGATTTTATTCACTAGTCTGTGTACCTGTTGTATAGTGACATGTTTATTTTGAAATCCGCATTGGTGTTGCGGTGTCATATTTATTTACTTCAGAATACTTTTTAGTCTTCTCATGTAAATTCTTTCAAATACTTTGAACAAGATGGCGAGCAAGCTAATAGGTCACTTCTTTTTATGTGTTAATAACTATCTAAACTACTTTCCTGGGGTAGAGGTAATAGTTAATACCAAGTATTGCATAAAACAAAAATGTTTATATATATATTAATCGGGTTAAAACGTTCTTCGCCGTCTTCCGATTCCCAGTTTCCATTTTTCTCGATCTTCCCAAAGATCTTCTTCCAATCTTCTCTCTCGAATATCCTTCTCGATACCTTCTCTCCAGCTTAATCTTGGTCTTCCTCTTTTTCTTCTTCCTTGTGGTGTCCAATTTAAAATTTGTTTGGGTATGCGGTCTTCAGGCATTCTTTGGACATGTCCGTACCATCTTAACTGATTCACCCTAATGTCTTCCGTAATCGTATGTTGCACTTTCATGATCTCCCTGATTCTGTCGTTTCTTATTTTTTCCAGTCTTGATATTCCTGCCGCGCGTCTCCAATAATCCATTTCTGTGGCTTCAAGCATTTTGATTGTTTTTTCTTTTAGAGGCCAGATTTCGCTACTATATGTTGTTATACTTTTTATTATGCTATTGTATATTCGATGTTTGTTTTCCTTGGATATTTGTTTGTCCCACAATACACTATTTAGTTGTCTTATTGCTTGTCTTCCTTGGTTATTTCTTTGTGTTATTGCTTCATTTAATCTTCCATCATTAGTGATGATCATGCCCAGGTATTTGTATTTTGTACAATGACTTATTTTTTGTTGTGTTTCTTCAAGTATTAAATTTTGTTGTTCTCCTCCAATACACATATATTCCGTTTTACTAAAATTTACTTCTAGACCCCATTTCCTGTATTCCTCTACTAGCTTTCTTGTCATATATTCTAAGTCTTCGTAGTCCTGTGCCAAGATTATTTGGTCATCTGCAAAACACAGGGTATATAGTGTGGAATCGATTAGTGGTATGCCCATGTTCTTACATTTCCTTTTCCAGTGTGCTAGTGCGTGTTCCAGGTATATCTTGAAGAGTGTGGGCGACAGACAGCATCCTTGTTTTAACCCCTTATTGATGGAGAATCCTTTTGAGACCTTGTTTCCTATTTTTACTTGTGATTTACTGTTTTCATAAAGCTTTTGTACTGCTTTTATTAGGGCCGCATTTATATTTGTTCTTTCCAAGGCATCCCATAGTTTTGTTTGCGGTACGCTGTCATATGCTTTTTTAAGGTCAACATACAAAAGGTGGAGTTCTTGATTTTTGGCGGTTTTCTTATCAATTATTTGCGAAATCGTAAATAACTGATCAATAGTCGACCTCCCCGCTCTGAAGCCTGCCTGTTCTTCTGCCTCCATGTTGCAATATTCCTGTTCGATTTTATTTTTTATGATTTTTCCATAAATTCTGGATATTGTACACAGCACTGTAAGTCCCCGGTAGTTGTCGCAATTTTCTCTGCCCCCTTTTTTATATACGGTAGTCATATAAGATGTTTTCCACTCTTGGGGTAGCGCTTCACCATTTATACACTTCTGGAAAAGCATTTGCAGATGAGAAAAAAGTTTTTCAGTGCCATTTTTAATTAACTCTGGTGCTATTTGACCCGGGCCTGGAGATTTTCGATTCTTTAGTGACTGACAAACGTCTTTTACTTCTTTAATTGTAATTCTAAGCGGAGATGTGATGATGTTTATATTGTCCTGTCTTTGATTTTTGAACTCTGGTCTTGTTTCTGTAAACAATTTAGAGAAGTACTCATCCCATTTTTCTAATGTTATTGGCGATATAAGATTATTTGATCTATCTTCTCGAAGAGATTTTAAGGTTTTCCAACTTTCTGTGTTTCTGCTGCCTCCTAGGTATGTGTTTATTTGAGTGCAGGTCTTTTCCCATGTCTCGTTTTTCTTTTTTGTTATAGCTTTTCTTACTTTTGTCTGTGCTTCTTTAAAATTTCTTTTATCATTATCATTTTTCGTGCATAGAAACTTGGAGAACTTTACTTTCTTATCGTTTATGAGATCCTCAATTTCCTTGTCCCACCAGTACGTTCTTGGTCTTCTAGTGTTATCGGATCTTCCCAAGGCTTCTTCCGCTGCAGCAATCATGCTTCTTTTGATAAAGCTGTAGTGTTGTTCCGGATTGTCAAAATTTTCCTGTACCAGTTTTCCATCTAGACGTTTTTGATATAAGTTCTTTACACTTTCCTCTTGTAAGCTATTTAGATTGAATCTAAATAGCTTACAAGAGGATCTATTTTTATTTCAAATGCTTTTTCTTGTTGCTGTTTTTCTATTTTATTCATTTGCATGAAAGGTAAAATGTTTGTTCTAAGTAAGAAGTGGTCGCTGCCACAGTTTGCCCCTCTTTGTACTTTAACATCCTGTATTCTAATTTTTGTGTTTTGTCTCATTATTATATAGTCTATAATAGATCTTAAGTCCCGTGTATGCTGTACCCATGTGTATTTATGTATCATTTTGTGTTGGAAGAAGCCATTCAGTATTTTTAATGTATTTTGTTGGCATAATGTAATAAGTCTGTTTCCATTTTCATTTGTTACTTCTTCCCCGAATCTTCCTACTATCTGATCGTCTATTTTCTTGCCTGTTCTTGCATTTAGGTCTCCTAGGATAATTACCTCTCTTGAGGTGCCTACTTTAGAAATTTCTTCGGACAAACATTCAAAATAGTCATCTTTGTTATTTACTGTGTCGTCTTCATTAATCCCATATGTTCCTATGACTGTCGTTTTGTTTCCGCATATAGCTATATTTATTTTGATAATTCGTTGATTGACTGCTTCCCACGATGACACGTATTTTCTTAAACTTTTCTTAATTAATATAGATACTCCTTTCTGAGCTCGTTTGTCCTTAGATATTCCCGAATAGAAGTGATCATAATGACCCAAATTTTTTGAACCTTGTCCTTTCTTCTTTGTTTCCGTTAGCACCACTATATCCATATTTAGTTGTCTTATTTCTCGTAGAACTTCATTGATTTTGGTGGAGAGGCCTTGTACGTTCCATGTTCCTAAATTCATTTTCCGTTTCCGTTGTTTTGGTCGTCTTAATTTTTTACTTTTCCTAATCCGAGGCTTTTGACTGGGATTTTTAACCTTTATTCGTTTTTACGAGAATCGAGGGGTTGGCCCGACGCCTCAACCCCCAACCTGGAGGACCAGGGTTTTAGATCGGAGTGCCTTCTCCTAGATAAATTGCTTTCTCTGCAGCTAATGAGTTTTATCTACCCACTTTCCTCTTTTATCAACCCTAGAAGCAAGGGTTGCCACTTGCGCCGGATCCGCCGAGCTGAAGTTCTTCTTCTTCGCCTTCTCCGTCGGTGTGGTCTTCACCCGTATCCCTGGGTAGGGGATTGCGTTATACCTCGCAACATTGGGTCCCCAGTAGAACTTAGCCACCGACTCTTTTGAGTCGGGCCCACCCCCGCGACTTGGACGCGCCTGCTGAGATTTGCCTAAGTGAGGTCAGAGACGACAGCTCTGGGTCTCCTTAAGCCGGGTTAATGCTCATATATGGTACTATGAACAAAGGTTTATATTTATATATTATTTATATTTATATTATTATAAAGATCATGCTTTCAGGAACTTATCAATGGTTGAATTAAAATCGATTGCCTATATGCTGTCGATATATGTTCCGATTATTTTCTTTACCCCAGATGTTTTGATTTTATAATGGATAAAAAGAAGACATGTAGTATATGATGAGAAACCTGCATAGTGACTTGACTGAATAAAACTGAATAACTATGTATTGCAAAGTGTAAATTCAATTATGCATAAAGAAACTATTAATAATTGCCTAGCTATTAAGTATTTGGGATGGTAAATATACCGAAATGGTACGTGTGCAAAAGACATAAAGAGAAAAATAGGGAAAGTTCAAAATGTGCTGCCATGGAACAATACTTTGACTAAAGATAACCAAAGAAGAATCTTTGAGGAATAATAAAAAATATGATCTTATATGGGGCAGAAGTATGGTTAGTTATAACAAGAATAATCAGTATAAAAATTTAATGGAATATTCCGAGGGATTATTTTGTCTATTGATATAAAAATTGAGCAGTAATAAATACTAGACAAAATTAATGTTTAAATGGTTATTAGATTCGATGGGAAAAGTATTCAAAATTATTATTTATCACTAATGGAATTTTTGGTGAAGTAATCTGTATTTTGTATGGATGAGATTTATGCATAGTGCCTATTATCGGTGAAATTTAGCTTACAATATTTTGATCAAATTTGGAACATTTTCCAGCAGAAGTAGTACAAATAAAAGACGATCTGTTGAATTTCTTTCTTACAATTAAATATATTTTTCTAGGAGAAAAATCAAAAGTAATGTGTAACCAGAGAAGAAATTACCTATCTTTTTCTGTTATTTAACGATAGGTATAAAATGTAATATGTATTTCAGTGCTGGCAGGCTTAGTAAATTCAAAAAATTATTATTTGGAAAATTTTAATTGGAAAGTAATGAATCAAGACAATTGATGAGCAGCAACTTCACCCCCTCTTATTAATATTATCCTACTTCTAGAGGAACAAATTTCAAGTGCTATAGATATTTATTAGTTGAAATTGGAGTAAACAAACAGATTTTATGGAAAATGTTAAATACATAGTTTTTCACACTTTTAATAAAAACACAATACTTCTTATAGAATAATCAGCGAATAGGGAAAATAAGGGAATAATCTACAAGTAGATTCCTGTATGAACTTGTTTCTACCTATTTATTCATTATTCATGATAATTAACATTGAACATTTTCCTGAGAATACGAATGTTAGTTTAGGTATGACAGATATCTGTAGATCACTTTAAAAAGCAATAATAGTCTATTTGGAAAAGAGTAAACAAAGAAATCAAATTCCAGTGATTTATTTCCATCATCAAGTTCCATAAACATCAGAATTGAAAGTATAATACGTCAATAGGAGCTGTTGCTCAAGGTTTGGAGACGGTATCACGGAAAAGAATCATTTGTTCTCAAATAGATAAAAGAAAATTTTGTTCATGTTTTCTCAACTATTGTTTGAGAGATTTATTTGATTTTGTCTTATTGAGATGAAATTGAACGTTGAATGAGCCATCGGTTGTAACTTTCACAATACCTCAACATTGATTAATTTTTCGCTAAATTTCTACTTGTGAAATATTAACTGAATTCGTATCCATTTTTAAGAGCTTATTACTCAATATAAGTATATTGTGGTTATGAACGATCACTTTTTTATCATTCTGTTAATCGGACATTCCTCTTTATTAACAACAATTTTAAATCTGTGAAACACATAACAATGATAGTTCTTTTAGGTCATAAATTTACCGAAACTTTACACATTTTTCAACTCAAACTGGTTCTTATTTGCTATTAGTTCTTCACAGAAAAAAGTGGAAAAGGAATCGTTTCTATATGAAGGACACCAGGCATACTTTTTAGGGAATATTCTGATAAAGTTTCTACCTTTTTAGCTGTCGAAAGAGAGTTCAGGTTCCTCTTGTACAATACTCTTTTTTGTCTACTGCTCCTTCTTCTATCAATTCTTTCTGTCATATATCATATCTCCTTTATTTAGTCCATCCACTTTCTTTTAGGTATACATATTTCTCTCTTGATAGTACTTTCTGCTCCAAATACTTCTCATGAAAGACTGTCTAACAGATTCTGATGGTTTATCTCTACAAATTAAATTATTTTCTCTTTATGTTTCTGATTATAGACACTTGTTTCTATTTCTTTATTTGTCCCACTTCGTTTTTCTCTTGTGCTTATATTGACTTTGTTCTTTTTCGATATCCAATTTCCACTTTCCAGTTTGTTATGGTGATATTTCTTTTTCACTCAAATGAATGCATGGAAGTATTTAATTTGATCCTTCACTTAGTGGTTTGTTTTTTCATTTATCACTATTAGATATTTATATTCGTATGTTAGTTATGTTCGATATTATATGTTCATTGTCTGTCTATTTCATATTATAACCAAAACTTTCTCTGAACTGACATTAATACTAACGTACCTTATGTTGATTGTAACTTGGAATTGTATTCCTGTGTTTGATAATACGAGCATATCATTTGCAAGACCGCATTTCAAGATACCCGTCATATAAATATTTTGTTATCGTTTGTATAATTTATCCATTGTTTTAGTCATTCGTTATTCATTCATTCATGAATATTATAAATAGTGTATGGCGTTCCTCCTTAACGTAGCTATACTTTTGTGAAAACCACTTCTGATTAAATAGTTTTTTTTTTGTTTTGGTATCTATTTTGAATAGATAGATTGAATTTTTGAAGGGCACCCAATTGCGGATTATTTTCAAAATTTTTTTCCTCATTTCCTCATATCTCAGAATAGAGGATTGGCTAGCAACACAGCGCTTTGTCGACGAAGCTTCTACATTGCTAAGTAAACGAATTAATTTAGCTTAAGTAACATTGGACAAATAGAAATGCAATTTTGTTCAATGAAAGAAAACTGAAGCATCACAATTAAAATTTTATGTGTGGGGTAGCTAAGAATGATAGTGAAGGTTTGCTCAAATATGAATAGAAGTCCACATATCTACCTTCAGTATATATCATTTTTTAAAAGAATATTGTGACAGGGATTGCTAACGTTCATATTTCTGTTAAGTTAGATACAAAATGTTACATGATAGTTCTCTTCGAATAACACTGATAAACAAGCCATAGATATCTAGCATGGTGTTTACTATTTTTAATTCAGTTATTCATGCTGATTACAAATTTGGAAACTATTTTGTTCTATCACGTCAGGTTTTTAAGATATCAATGAAAACATATATTTTTTAATCCCTTTTCGTAGGATTTTTCTATTTCCATTTTTCATTTTTCCTCTTTTTTTGTTATATGTTTATTATATGAATTAAGTTGTTCCTTCATTTGCTCCATTTTTTATTTTCAGTGAAAACCATGGCGACTAGAGGTTGCATCAATTCACCAGATTTGTTTTGCTATGTGTGCGGATATCTCACTGACAAAGCCTATCGGAAGACATTTACACATTTCTGAAGAGAGCTTATGAACTATACTTTGATTCGAATGTTGACAGTGGTAAGACGTGGACGAGTCCCTATGATATGGGGTGAGTCAAGCAACCACACAATAGACTGTTACTTCTGTATGACAAATATCACTGGTTTCTCATATAAAACTCGTGCATCTGTGAATTATCCAGATATTCCCTCAGTTTCAAAGCCAATTCCACATGATCCCATCAATTGTCCAATACCATCACCACCTACTGAATTTATCGACGAAGAAACGCAAAAAGAAAGTTCTCCATCTTCTATCAATAACTCGGGCTCTGACTACCATCCTGGTGAAGATATTCATTTGATAAATAATGATGACCTTTGCGATCTTGTTCGGGACCTGGCATTAACAAAAGGCCAAGCTGAATTGCTAGGTTCACGTCTGAAAGAATTTAATTTGCTAACACCAGGCACTATAAATTCACAATTTCGACACAGACACAAAGAACTCGTGCAGTTCCATGACGTTACTTCTTAAAAAGATTCGCTATCGTGATTACAATTGGAATATCAGTGGTGATTTAAAAGTTATAACTATTCTCATGGGAATGCAGACAGGGTATACCAAGTACTGCTGCTTTATCTGCGAGTGGGACAGCAGAGATAGGAAGCACCACTATGTAAAGAAGGATTGGCCTATCAGAGATAAAATTGAGCCAGGTTTTAAAAAAGTCCGTGTGCCGTTGGTTGAGCGTGAAAAAGTTATTATGCCTCCACTTCATATAAAACTTGAGCTCATGAATAACTTCGTGAAGGCATTAGACAAAAAATCAGATGCTTTTTGCTACCTTACCAAGAAGTTTCCAGAGTTAAGTTATGCGAAAGTGAAAGAAGGTGTATTTATAGGTCCACAAATTAGGAAGATCATTGCAGACAGTCATT
This sequence comes from Diorhabda carinulata, assembly GCF_026250575.1. Classification (NCBI taxonomy): domain Eukaryota; kingdom Metazoa; phylum Arthropoda; class Insecta; order Coleoptera; family Chrysomelidae; genus Diorhabda; species Diorhabda carinulata. The sequence continues at coordinate 14,581,257 of NC_079468.1, read as the reverse complement.
CCGAAGACTTACTCAGCAATACCGAAAAAGATGCATGGTTTGCATTCAAGTCTGCTCTAGCCAATTTCCTTGCAAATAATAAATCTCCTGACTATATAAATATTGCGCAGAAGTGCATTAGTGCATACAGCTTGATGGGTTGCAACATGTCCCTCAAAATTCATCTCCTCGACTCACATCTCGATTTCTTTCCCGAGAACCTGGGTTTGGTCAGTGATGAACATGGCGAACGTTTTCATCAGGACATCTCGGTGATGGAGTCACGCTATCAGGGTCGATGAAGTGCAGCAATTTTGGCTGACTACTGCTGGATGCTTCATCGCAACATACGAAATGCTCAGCACAAACGTAAGTCGACAGCCAAGAAATTTAAACCAAACTAATGTAAATTTAGAAAAATTATCTTATATAGTATAATAAACTAAGTATGTGTATTTTTTATGTTTATTATACCTTGAACTAGACGATTGTACATAGTTTATGTTAATTAGTACTTTTTTTCAAGAATAAATGCTTTATTATAACTTATCTGTAATTTATTGTGAAACATTTATAAATTATTAATGTCGGATATCTCAAAAACGGTGGGTGAGAGAAACGGTTTGTATATTTTTAAGCAGCATGTTTCAATTGTTTTAAAATAAGTGTTGGATACCAAGATATCTACTGTAACTTTTTTTTTTGTTTATCAGTGTAATTCAGGCCATTTTCATAAGTCGAGCACAAGTATATATATATATATATATATATATATATATATATATATATATATATATATATATATTTAGTGACAACAACAGTGGAAAAAGAACATGTGATTATGGCCAATTTTGATTGAAATTAGAATAAATGGAAATAGTTCAGGTCAAAGAAGTTTTTTATGTCGGTAGTTGAGCTGCAATATCATGAATTACTTATCTCGATCATTATCGTAAAGTGTTTATTGGGTACTTTCAAAATATAACTATGGTAACTGTATAGTAAAGAATAATAAATCTCATGAGGGGAGGATTGGTTATTATTGGAGAACATACGATGAGCCAATGCTCTATTTAATAATAGGTATCCAAATCGCAGTTAACTCACTAAAAATTTAGTTCGGTGTATTGTAAAACGTTTATATTGAATTAAATCTGCTTCCTTTATACTTATATTCGATACATGCACATTGCCCAAATTATTTGAAAACACTTTCAGTCAACATCTTTTTTGTGAACCTAATCGTAATTAGAACATTAGAACTTTACTTCAAACACACTAATAAATACATATTCTTAACGTACATCGCATGTAATTATTTCGAAAACAAGAAAAAAGATGTTTGTATTGCTGGAGAAGTGACAAGAAATGAAATACTTTGTAAGTAAATGTTTTCAAATTTGCCGCTGAATGGAGATTTTCACTGTCTGTTTATTGTGGAATACTATGCCAAAGAAGCTCTGAGGACACTAAAGAAATCGTAATTCAGCTTTCAAATCAGATGATCTTATGCTAAGCTTTAAAAGCTTCTCTTCCATCACACGCAATAATCCGATTTGAAGTCTATGTCCAGCGATATCGAGATATATCATACGAATAATGTGAGAAAATAGTTACGAAGATCTTGATGGTAATATTGAAACCGTAAAAATTACATCATGTGAATCTGTGTCTACACCATAAACTAAAAATTTCTTTTATTGATATATGATTTGTGGAGTAATGAATTTTTTCAAGTAATCCTGTATATCCGACTAATTTTTCTCGTATACTCATGATTAATTATCTCTTTGAAAATATGACATTCATGTAGTATAAGTACACACACAAATTGCCTCACACAATGCGTATAAAAAAATCTTTTTTTCTTTGTTATGATTCATCCCTGAAACGACAGAGGATTTACATCATTTATAACGTTTTTGTGGTTTAGACATAATGTTTCCCTATGCTCTTTGTGATTCGTCTAAAAAATTTATCAATTCGAACGTATGTATCAAACTGCACATAAAATATTTTGACCCTTCCAAGAAAAGTATACTACTCTTCGTCTGGTGAAGTATTCACATCGTACTTTTCTGAAACCGGAATATCAAGTAATTGGAACAATTTAGTTCAAGCCGGAAACGCAGGTTTCAATTTATACGGAGTTTCAAGTATTTCTCAAATACTCTTGCCCTTGTCTACGTTCCGTAGTATATCCACTTAAAGTAATTTCCCCACTAATTCCAGCCGTTTTGTTCTATAATTATTACTTATTTACTTAGAAACATACCAAATAGTTCAAGGAAACGGTCAACTTACGTCATTAAATTGAAAATGGTTGTAATCTTTTTTCGACCTTAATGCTTGCGAGTAATTTTAGCGTGGAAAATCAATTTGACTGGTCGTTTAAGTAATAACTAAATTAAATTACAACCAGGTTGTACAAATAAAATAAGCGTAATTGAAAGCATACAGAATTGTAACAACATTGTAAATAAACGGAACCGACAACTTTTACATTTTTAGAATTATTATGATATCAATCATTGAATTGAAAGCACAAATTAAAACAGTACGGGAGGAATAAACGTATTATTGTTAATGTTTGAACAAGATAGTTAAAGGAAATTAACAAATTGAAGACGAACTTAGGTTTCAGGACAAATCGATTTAGAAGACACATATGATAAACTGGTGATTAAATATATATGATTGATTCAAATACAGGTTTAAAACAAGGTTGTTGCCTCCCGCAAACGCTGTTATGCTACATGGAGTAGGCAATGACAACACCAAACTATAATGTTTTGCTTCGCAGACGATCAAATAATAATAGCACAGAATCATACAGATTTAAGCTAGATGTCTCGAAAACTCATGGAACAGTACAGAACATCAGCAACAGTTCAAGACATCGACATAAAGGAATACAAATACTTAGGTATGAAATTAACAGATGGAACACTCTACGTACCAACCAGAAAAAGAAATATACATATCAATGAATATGATACCAAATAATACAAAAAATCAACAAATAACGAAAATATAACACTCTCCTTGAAACATTTGGCAGCAAAAGGTGGTAGATCGAACAATCAACGGAACTAATGCTATTGATGACCGATACGGACTTCTGGAGAAGAGCAGCGGGAAAATCCAGGAGGGAAAGGCTGAAAAACCACAGAACGAAGGAGATTAATTGTAGTCAGATGCACAATAATCGATGACATCAGAATCAAACAAATAATCTGTTATGTTCATGTACAAATAATATCAAAGAACAGAATATTCTAGGGGAGCAAGCTAGAAAGAGGGCGAACATAAGGAAACGTAAGAGAAAGAACTAATAGAAGACAGGATATTGATCCAAAGAGGATCCTATATGGAAATATGAACTAACACCATCTGATTTCCATTCAACAAAATATCTTTCAACTTCAATATCTGAAATTTTCAGCTCGGAGTTACAGTGCTGCCTGTAGAGTAATGTTGTCGACTAAACAGTGCTAATTACAGATAATATAGATGACCTACAACAACTAATTAATATAGTAGGCGGACATAGCCAAAACATGGGATTAAACATCAACATCAAAAAAACTAAATTCATGATTATCACTAGGGAAGCGAATACGTTTAGAAAATCTAGAGTAACATATAATGGAAAACCTATAGAACGGGTAGAAAAATTTAAATATCTAGGAACATGGCTCTATGAAGAATGGTCGTCGGACGGTGAAATAAAATGCCGAATTGAACAAGCTCGAACTACATTCATAACATTTAAAAATGTATTTACATGTGCCGACTTTGATCTTGATCTTAGACTGAGACTTGTGCGGTGCTACGTTTGGTCAGTGCTTCTTTACGGGATGGAAAGTTAGACCCTTAAGGTAAAAAACATCAACAAATTAGAGGCATTCGAAATGTGGGTATATCGTAGAATCCTGAAGATACCATGGACTGCCAAAGTGAGGAATGATGATATTCTCAGGCGTATCAATAAAGACCATGAACTCTTTAACATCGTGAAGAAACGAAAAATTGCATATCTTGGCCATATAATGCGAGGCCATGAATATCAATTCCTTCAGCTGATAGTCGAGGGTAGGATTGAAGGTAAGAGAGGATTGGGACGGAAGAGGATGTCATGGTTGCGGAATGTGAGGGTATAGAAGATATTCATACATTGATCCATACCGCTAAAGATAGAGAAGCCATGAAAATTGTGGTCGCGAACATCCATTAATGGATAAGCATTAAAAGAAGAAGAAACAAGTCTGGCTGCAAATGGAATATATCCGACAAATAAATAACTACCTAGTCTGGACTTTAAGCGTTAACTATCGGATCCGTCGTTAAACTATAGGTTACTTCTTAATGAGGAGAACATAATACAGGTGAAAGGGGAAAGTGACCTACGTCCGGTCACGAACATATGACACGGAACAAGAATGTAATAAAGTTCCTATTTTTCTAAATCGTAAAAGCAACAATTTTACTGATTTGATATGTAATTTTGTTATCTTCAATATTTTTCAATGTAAGAATGTAATTGTTTTTTGCATGCATCCAGAAAAATAGCACTAGAGAAAGAAAAGCACTTGAAGTAATAAAAGAAATAGTACTAAGTCGGAAAGAAAGTCGTTCCGGCGTCCTCATCGAAGCAAGAAGCCAAGGAATACCAATGTAAATAGAAATTATCCCTTTGCAATCCACTGTCTTATTTGTTAATTGCAGAAATGTAGTGGTACATCCAGGTATCATCTACAATGATGAATCGATGCAAAAGATAAGACTCATTTTACTCAAAACGCGTCAGTGAGAAATGTAGAATGTTAATTTGAATGCGCTTTTAGTTTAAAACGAGCCAACGCAGCACACAACGCTCATATAGGTTATGTATGCATAGTTATTCAGTCAGTGTACAGTAAATGTGTTCTCTTGATATGATGATAGCTACTTCTATCTCTCTAATCTCAATCCCCTTGGAAACTTCTTCGATTTCGCAATTTTAGTTAGTCGAATTGTCACAGACACCTTCAGTTGCTCAAAAAATTACGGTCGTACATAATATTGCAAAGTCGAACATTTCTTTTATATATGTATGTACAAGTATTTATAGACTTTTTGATACTCAACATTTACCATTTTAACAAAAATTTAAGTACTCGAAATGGCGGAAACTTTAGTGAGAATATCTCAACGCTTGTGCAAATATATTCACCAACTTATGTCGGTAAGTGCTCACTTCAGGTTAAGATCGGAAAGTTTTAAATACGAAACACAAGTATATTATTTTCTTCCGGTTAAATTCCACCGGCGCGAATGCGGCAACTTCACTTTCGTTCCCGATAATCTAACAACGAATTGTTCACTAATATGCCAAATACATCTTAAAATACGTGACTAGTGTTAAATTCGTGTTTATTGATTGAGAACTGCTGATTGTATTCAAAAAATTGCAACGATTCTAGTGATAGTTAATTAGAAGAAGAACAGCTGATAATAAATTTAGAAGCAGAAAGAAAATCAATTACCGATTATCAAGTAGATCGAGAGTTTAGTATAAGAGAAAATATATGAATTTATATTGTAGCAAAATAGCGGACATTACTTCCCGTAGTGAGAAAAAATCATATACGCACCACGGGAGAGAAGTAGGATATCCTCGTACACAAAATTTTCTCACCCAAGCCAACTTTACTTCCTTAGGGTGTAATATACTATTTATTCAATGATAAATGATGAGTACACAATATGAATAACAAATGGCGTTTTTTATCATTAAAATGCAATATTGTCATAATAACTTTTCCAAATATATTTTAACGAAAGCATTAGTTCTACCCTTTAGAATATAGCTGAAATAGGGCGAAACTATTTCCAAATAAAAAGTAAATATGGGTATTCTTCATGTTCTCTATTTTTTGAAATTTCATCTCTCATTTCAATTTTTCTTCATGATTCTCATATGCTTTAGCATTTTCTGTGGCAATGAAATTTTTTTAATATTTCCTCAAGCAATACTTAATTGTGATGTGATTGTTATTTCATTATCCACAATTTTGAGATAAATCCTTTTAATTTGCATTGAATGTAGTGTAAAAGAAAGTTAATTTTCCAACAATAGTCGTCTCCAGAATTAATACTCAAAAATGATAATTTTTTGTATTTAAATTTAGTTTTATTTTATTCCAGACAATTTTATTTGTGAATCGAGTTTGTTCATGTTCAAAGTATTTTAGCTAAATATTTTTTCATATCTTATAGTGGTCAACGTTTGTAAAACTTATTTGTAGTAATTATTAGACTGAAACCTTAATGAGATGCGGATCTATTCAGTTTAATTTTCTTAGTCCTCTCTTAACTCTTTATGAGAAATCTTAGTTTTCAAACATATTTAGTTAATTGCTTTATCACATAAATTTTTACAGTTAAAGAAATATTTTAGAAGACGATCATTGGAACATTGTTTTACTATTTTTTCCAATCAGTTACATATTCCTAACAATCCTCATAACCGAAATTTCAATTGATAAACTTTATCAATTTATTTAGTTAATTTCGTCGACTTCATCTTAACTCCTTTTAAATATAAAATAAGTTGATGATTAAAAACAATTACTATCCCTTGTTGCAATATTCGGTTTTAGCATATGAATAAATTTCGCTTGACGTGGATTGAACTTAGTTTATTCAACGTCAATAACAACCAACTAACCTCACCTAACCTATAAAATTTATTGTCATTTATATTCTAGCCAATGAATATTCAACTACATTTATAACGACCTCACTTATTGAAATTTGATGTTATCCATAAATTTACCAATCATTTTTACCATCATTCACTAAAACTTATCCTTTCTAATCTATAAAAATTCAACGTCATTCAAAATCAAACTAATCAACAATTAATAAAATTTCTTATGGTAAGAAGAATAGTTATTTTAATTAATCAATATTTCTATCAAAGTCAATTTTTTTTAAACACTGTCTCTTACGTTCTTAATTTATTTAAACACTACACTTAATTAAGTAATATAAGTCGTATAAGTCATCACTGTCACTTAATAATTTCTTTAAAAAGTTAGTTAATGAAATACTTTTATTTCCATCTGTTCATTAGAACTATTCATTATGAACACACACACACACACACACACACACACACACACACACACACACACACACACACACACACACACACACACACACACACACACACACACACACACACACACACACACACACACACACACACACACACACACACACACACACACACACACACACACACACACACACACACACACACACACACACACACACACACACACACACACACACACACACACACACACACACACACACACACACACACACACACACACACACACACACACACACACACACACACACACACACACACACACACACACACACACACACACACACACACACACACACACACACACACACACACACACACACACACACACACACACACACACACACACACACACACACACACACACACACACACACACACACACACACACACACACACACACACACACACACACACACACACACACACACACACACACACACACACACACACACACACACACACACACACACACACACACACACACACACACACACACACACACACACACACACACACACACACACACACACACACACACACACACACACACACACACACACACACACACACACACACACACACACACACACACACACACACACACACACACACACACACACACACACACACACACACACACACACACACACACACACACACACACACACACACACACACACACACACACACACACACACACACACACACACACACACACACACACACACACACACACACACACACACACACACACACACACACACACACACACACACACACACACACACACACACACACACACACACACACACACACACACACACACACACACACACACACACACACACACACACACACACACACACACACACACACACACACACACACACACACACACACACACACACACACACACACACACACACACACACACACACACACACACACACACACACACACACACACACACACACACACACACACACACACACACACACACACACACACACACACACACACACACACACACACACACACACACACACACACACACACACACACACACACACACACACACACACACACACACACACACACACACACACACACACACACACACACACACACACACACACACACACACACACACACACACACACACACACACACACACACACACACACACACACACACACACACACACACACACACACACACACACACACACACACACACACACACACACACACACACACACACACACACACACACACACACACACACACACACACACACACACACACACACACACACACACACACACACACACACACACACACACACACACACACACACACACACACACACACACACACACACACACACACACACACACACACACACACACACACACACACACACACACACACACACACACACACACACACACACACACACACACACACACACACACACACACACACACACACACACACACACACACACACACACACACACACACACACACACACACACACACACACACACACACACACACACACACACACACACACACACACACACACACACACACACACACACACACACACAGAAAACAGAATAAAACAATTCATTTGGAGGTTCAATTCATAAAAGATCATTTAGAAAAGTTTATTGAAGATCCAGACGTGTTAATTGATGAATATGTATTTCCAATACGCATGCTGATTATGATGTTCTTCGTCAATATTCAATTAGGGTTTTGTTGAATTGGCATTGTGATTCATAATTTTCATAATCTCATGCTCTTGTAGATCGACTAACAGTGGTCAATCAATTTTATTGATTAGTAATTTTTGTCCTTGGTATTAATGTCAATTTGTCAGACGATTTTGTCCAATTTTGATTCGTATATCTTCCAAAGGCATATTATCATACCAGTGATCATTTTTGAATTGCCAGTGGTGATTTATTCTTAGGAATGATCTTTCAATTTTAATATCTAGGCCCCTTTTTGACATCAATTTTTCAAATAAGTTGACAAGAAAAACGTTGCTGTCGTTGTTTTCTATTAGTTTGTTTTCAATACACATTCTTGAACCACCTGGAAGTCTTGCTAAAAACAAGGTTATATTCAACTCGATTTGTTACAAAACCATCGTTGTTAGATTCGATACAAGAAAAGTCAGTAATCAGCAACTTCCCCACCTCTCCAAGATAATTCTACCACGGCTATGTGATAGTTCTTTTGCAGCACTTCAGGGGTATTTTCATTCCATATATTTATCATTCTCGTTATATTATGTAACTCAATGTTGTCGAAGTTTGTTTCCTTTTAAAGGAATCTGATTGCAATTTTTGCCGTATAAAGTTTTTTTATCATATTTTTCTTCTAAGAGCTTACTTGTTAGTTTCAACATGGTTTTGACTATAGTTTCTTCAAACTCTCTACCATCTTTTTTTCTCATGTTCTCAGTCGAATCCCTTAAAATCAACGCCAATTCTTCTGCGATCCGATTTCCATCTAATTGATACTTTCTATCATTGCAATGCTTTCCATACATATTTTACTGTAAACGGTATTTTTAGTATATTTGATTCAATAATTTCGATAATATTCTTGTCATTATTACAAGAATATCGTGACATGTTGAAATATTAATTAGTTGAATCGTCAGAATCCAAATAAATATGTATCTATAGCAACGCGATAAGGTGAAAACAGCCTGTTTTTAGTATAATGTTGTACTGATTACTTGTCTTCAATTAGATGACCTCAAATTTATTGATATCATTGGATTTCTACTGGAGTGAAAAATTTGCATCAAAAGCATCATCAGGCTAAAGCTGAGGTTTGAAAATTTTCTGTTACTTGATAGACTTCTATTTAGACTGACATTCAGTATGGACATTAGCAATTTGCCTCTTGAAAATAAGACTTAGTTGCACATCTGATCAATTTTTATGAAGAAATTACAAAGGTCATTTACCGTTTTCAAATATTCACCAATATTTTTCTATATCTATTTATAATATCAATTACCACATTTCCTTGGTTGTTCAAATCTCTTCTTTATTGAGCTGCATATTTTCTTAAAGTGCAAGCAGCTCCAGAATATATGTCCAACCAATTTTGTCTAGTTTCATATGCAATATTTTCAGTTACCGTTTGAATTTCAACAGATTCTTTGTCATTTTTCGCATCTATAACAATCTCCCAATGTCTAAGACTTCAGTTTTTCCGATAATACTTCCATACTTACGAGGAATTTGATATGTTAAATTTATTCTACCCTATTCGTAATATATATTTTAAGATCACCTTCCATACTATATATTGATGCACACTTTCAAGTTTCGAGGATGACCTGGTGTATTGGCTAAAACTAGATCAGCTCTAAAGTCTGAAAACTCCAAGCTTTGCTGCCTCAAATCTAGGACCTGAGTTTAAGCTTTTAGACAGGTCGGTAGGTTTTCAAATTCACCTGGATATGTATGGCTATGCAATAATTCTCTCAAAAACACTGATCGCATCGAAGGTGGCCTGTATTATTAATACATTTCATAGCATAGCTCCTGCATTGTTGTAATGAATGTTTTTATTAGTTCATCCGAGATATTTAGAAAGAATAACCATTCCTTATCATTGATATATCAAGATGTGCGTATAAAGATATCTTTATTCGTGATATCGCGAATAACTGGGGTTTCTCTAATGTTTGTATTAAAGTGAGTATACCATATAATAATTCCTCATTTGCAAATGAAAAATTCGAAATGAATTTGTGAATAGCTCTTTACTAGCAAATCTAAGATGTTCTGCCAACTATTTGTTCACTCAATGATGTAGTGACGGCTTTGTATTATCCGGAAAATCATTCTTATTTCCAAGAAAGTTAATGCAATATTCACAAACACAAACTCCATGTATTTTCATATTAAATATATTTGAAAAACAAATTTTTTTATCATATTCTATTATATTCTATTAATATATTCTGAGAAGTATACATTACACATCAAAGTTCAACATACAACTTCAAGTTATCAAGGTTTGTAGGATATCTTTAACCATAAAACTAATTTCAATTTATCTGCAGCTTATATTGAGCCGACTTCCTCATTTCCGTTAATTCTAAATCTACTTGTAATTCCACATTGTAAAGTTACTACGAGTTATTTGACTTTGAGTTGAGATAAAATATGGAAATACGTAAGTTGGAAATTTCAAACCAAGAAAATAAAATCGTATTTTTAAACGGAATGACTGTTTATTCTGTATAATTCACGAGAAATCCGTTTTCCTCATTTTAAAAGTTTGATGAAGTAAGAATCGATTTATCACTGAGTGGTATACTTTTAATCAAAATAGTTCTATTTTGAATTTACTCACTTGTTAGCAGTGTAAACATAGAATTATTGAGTTAGATCACGAATGCCATTGAATGCGAATATCTGCTCTAATTTAACCATAAATATTATGGTTAGTTTAACTACATTATAAAACAGTATCGGGTGATACTGAAATTGTGGCTTACTTACGAATTTTATGAAAAATTTAATTTTTGAGTATTTCTCATAATATTTATTGATATTATTCAATGGAAAATGAACAATGATTGAAAATTCAACATCAATAGTTAATCAAAGTAAGAACTTTCCAAAACTTGTATCCTAATATGTCAACAAGTGAGCTTGCGAATGCTTAATCGTTTCAAACGGAATATTGTGTACCACGCCTCTTCTGGTTTTTGGAGAGTTTGAGGTGAATATCCGGATTTCAAATAACACCAAAGAAAAATAACCAGTGGATATAAATCTGGTCATTTGATATAATCTCATTGCTGATGTAACCAACATATGGACTTAAGCTATAGATAAATATGGCGAATCTGAAGGTTTGTTGTCCTCACTTACTGACTGGCTTAGTATCTTTCTCAAAGACCAATCCATCTAGGTCGCTATCGATGGACATGAGTTGAACGCTGGTGTTTCTTAGGGATGCATCTTGTCGTTTACTATCTTGCTCCCGTTCGTCAACGATCTACTCGACACAACAGACAACCACCATTAATACCGATCTTGAAAACATTCTGGAGTGAAGTAGAAGCAGTTTAATGCAGCAAAGACCTGGGCTTCTATTTTTACAAAGAAAGGTGGCATGCAGTCAAGGATTTGGTCATTTCTGGACATAAAATATCACCATTACCGCAAACTAGTTTGTTGGGCGTTGAGGCTAAAATCAATATGTCATTAAATAGTCAGGTGGCCAAATTAGCTAAGGCAGCTTCACAAAAACTTGGAGTCCTCTTTGAGACCAAAAAGCTAGTACAAAAAGGTACTCGACTCACATACAGCAGAGAGCAATTCGACTTAAAGGCGGCTATGAGTTGACCAGTAACATGGACAGCTTTGAGTATAGAAGTAAGGTCGCTGACCTGACTCCTTTTCAGCGATACTACCAAGCTACATATTCTTCCGAGCTGTCGATTATAATCTTACCGAGAGCAGCATTTTTAAGATCTACTCGACACCCATACTTGGCTCATGAAAGCCAAGTTCGCTTGCGGACGTCCAGAACGTCAACTTTTTTCTTTGGAGAAGTGCAAGCCTGTGGATTCGGCTACCAAAGCACGTCTTTCTCGATCACCACAACTGATAGAAGTTTAAGATCAATATCCACTGGCATCTCCACACAGCAACTACTCGAGTGTAAAATTTTTACCCTCTTGCGCTTGCTATGAAACCTCGGTCTTCGCGCGGTAATACCGTGTTCAAGTATGGTCTAACCATATCATAAATATGAGTTGGAGCATCAAACTGCTGGAGCCAATTCTCTTTTACCTTCCAACACCGTTTATTAGTCGACCAATACCTGTAATTATATCGGTTTACGAATCCGTTAAAGCAAAATATTTTACTAAGTTTATTATCTCAACTTTAGCTGTTCTTTTCAGTCTACAAACAGAAATACTTATTTTACTGCCAGTTTCATTAAATTTCCCTAAATTTCGAAACACTGCAGTCTTGTAAATATGAGAAATTCTGTCATGACATGTATCATACACCAAATCAGTGGCTTCTTGCGACGATCTCTTTCTATCTTGTGAGATCAAAGCTGACAAAACAATCAAAAAAGACTTCAAACTCAATTGAGGTATACGAATGAGATACAAACCTTGTACATATTACTGAATTCAGAATTATCGTATCTACCCAGAAACATTATAGACATATTGAATTTCTCATATATTCCTCGATGACGTCTTTTAGCATCAAATGTCACATGAAAAAATAATATGCAAACACCATCACATATTATAGGAAATATACAAAGACTATAGTTGGGATAATTTTTTGCCGTGTATATTTGTCGCACCAAAAAACGTTGCCATCTGAAATATTTTGAGGATGAGACTATATGTAAAAAAGCATTGTAAAAAAGTCGAAGAGTCAGACCTCATGCAGAGACAAGATACAACTCCTAACTCCACTAGATTTAACCTAACAAACTCAATTCAGCCAAATATATGACAAAATTTTTGGTTTTTCAGATTCTTAAGAAGCTAAGAGTTCCTCCTATGTTGCTGAGAAATATAGGAAGTGATTATGGCTAGAGTTAATAAAATGACCGATAATGACTATAAATGAAACAATAGTTTATTGACAAATTATTCTTATTTTTTGGAGTGAAATGTAAGAAATAGATACTAAAAAATTACTTACTTCGATCTGACTTGTAACAGGAATTATTTATGAAGCATTTGATCATTGACCAATAATTTTGAGTTATATAACTACCTTTATAAAGACGGAAGGAAAGAGAATGGTCTTCGTTGGTCAGATTTTGCACACATCTATATTATTTCATGTTACACCGCTGGAGGCTTGTACCTCTTCTAGTTTTCTTTACTTAACTAACTGATTGACACACTGATTCATTATCCTGCAGTCGAAGACATTTACTAAGACTGAAATTGCTATAGTCCTTTCACAACTCAACCTTCCACTAATAAATGATTCTTGGGCTTTCCACTCCTAAGGAGGTTAAATGAGAGATGAAGATTTGTATGAAAAAACTTGAATTTTGAAATTAGGATTTTATAATTTTCTGTTTATTTCGAGGTTAAGAAAATAAATACCTAAAATGAGTGAAAATCCCCAAGGAAGTTCTATTTAAGTATTATCTCAATTCTATCTACCTTCATTCTACAATAAACTAGTTTGGAAGTGCTCAACAATGTTCGAAAAAGAGTTCAAGTGTTAAACTAATAATCTTTGCAAAATTTGTTTTTATTCACATTGACAATTTGACACAAAAATGATACGTAAGCAAGCGAATGTGATTTATTTTCAGGAGGTGAAACTTTTTGCAAATGTTAACTATCACTTTATTTAAATATTCTCTTCTGATGATATATCATTAATGGTTTATTCCCTTTTTAAAAATAAGGGGAAATGGAAAAATATCAAATTCTGTATAATAATCACAAACCAAATATCTGAGTTCAATATTATCTATGTATATATGAGACAAACAGAAGAAAGAAACTCCATATGATAAATCTTTTCTGTAAAGACCAGCTCGTGGAAAGATATAAATTTAGGCACCTACAGATTATCAAATAAAATATCTGCCTCCTCTTTATTTGTGTGAAATTATTGCACCACAAATCATAATCACAGACATTTGGGATAATTAAAATTGAAGTATAAAGCATAAGCATACGTCGTAATTTGAGTAATTCAACTAATAAAAGAATTCTTCTCGAGTGACACAAACAAAACAATGATATATACGAACATCGTGAACTATAAGCAGATTACGCTACCCGAACAATCAAGTAACAAAACTCAAACTCAAACACTGCTAAAGGATAATTGTTATGAATCTTCTGCTGATTCCCAATATCATGATTGCATCGTGACTACAAATCTCAAATTTTGCAAACAAACATACCATCGGTCACGCCTCAATTCCTCTATCCTAACTTATTTGATAATCCTGGAATTATCCTTTATATGCAATCGAGGTTCAAAATCCAGTAATACGTTTTTATAGCTCACAAGAATTGTAGAAGTTTATTAGTTAGAATAAAAAAACGGCATATGCTGCCTAAAACATATTGGTAAAACAATATCATAATAATTTCACATGGGACATGGTAGAAGTCGCAAGATTTTGGCTCTCAATTAGAAGTTGGGATAGCGTGGTGACCAATGGTTTGATATTTTTATTTTTATAAGAACCAAATAACAGTCGAATTTGCTTACATTAAAACGTGTTTTTGTGAATATTGTTGATTAGGTTCATTTTCGATTAAATAAGGAATGCTTAATCTAGAACATGGTTATATTTATGACCCTGATATAGAGATTTTGTTTCTGATGGCTTTTTGGGGTCGATTTCTCATTGTGCCAGACATTTACCATTGATTGCAGATAAATTCGTAGAATTAAATTGAAGTTTAATGAAAAAAATTACTCGCTGATAGAAAACCTTGTTGGGTGGGCGTATACAGCTGCTGCTGGTGTATTATTCTTTATCGATAATCACTGGGCTGGTGAACGAGCTCAACACCTTATAGGGACCGGTAACGTCGATGAAAAGACTTTGACAATGAGGCATTCGCTAATGGAATCCTAAAGACGAAATAATGATTCACAGGTTATGCACTATTTCTTTATACTTAGTTATTTCCATCGGAAAACGTTTAGTGTTGTACTGTCATATTAGAATTCATAGAATTTTTCATTCAGACAATTATTGAAACCTCCATGACCACAGTAATCGTCCTAATAATACTTCACTCACCCATCATCCCAACAATACAAATAGTGAAATAACACTTCCATTTTTTGTTTAGCTTCACTTCTCCCATAGAAATCTCTCAACAGTATTGGTTTCTACTAGGTGTGTAGCTATTCGCTTCGTTGTCTGAGTAGGTGTGAGATGAACTACTTCAAATAAATGTTATTCTTATAAATGTTTCAAGAAGTCCACAGATTACGGTTTGGACAGCTGTGGCTCTGGAGTCAATTTTACTGGACAACATGCCGACTAAGAGCTCTCTCCTATATACTATTAGTCTTTGATTGGACATTGGGCACCGTAGTTGAACTAGTTTGGTATACGTTATAGATTTTTTTCCATTCAAACATTATACTTGTTCATTAATCTTATCGAATCGATATCGAAAAACTTTCTTCAATATAGTTCGTTGCATCTCATGGAGGGGGCTGCAAACGTATCATTTGGGGTTGAGACTGATAAATATGAAAAATAGTTATACAGTTAGAATTGAACGAGTTTCGATAAATCTAGTTCACCTAGAGAAATGCTTCATCGTTACAATTTGTAGACAAAAGCTTGTGAAAACTGAAAAAAATAAAATTAACTAAATAAATATGAAACAAAAAAATTGAATTTCAATATATAGAAGAAAACCACAATGAGTAACAAAACTATAGGTGAGAGTAATAGGTAATAATTAGTATATGAGTCGTATATAAGCCCATATCAAAAAGTGAACCAGTATGCAGCATGTCCGAAATTGAATATTATTATTAGAATAGAAGCCGTCTACAGAGCAGAAGGCACTTTCCAGTAAATGTGCCCTAAAAATATTGCGGATTGCTGGAAAAGATGATATCGATTTGATTTCAATTGGCAAGTGATTGTGAATTTTTTTGCATTGTAAAATATTGAGCGATTAACTAAGTTGTGCACGGCGATCCTAAGTGGATAACCGTGCAAAGACCTTTCTGAAATTGGAGAAGCGTACTTACGAATTAGGCAAACAGATTCAAAGATGAATAAAGAAGGAATAGTCAGAATTTTTAATCTTTAAGCGAAATCCCTGCAGTGAGCCATGCTGTTTAGTCCGAGTACATATCTAACAGCTCTCTTTTGTAGTTTGAAGATTGGCTCAAATTGAGTCGTAATTGCCATTTTGAAATAAAACGATAATAGAACATTTTCAATGTAAGTCCATCAGTTCCAGATGAGTATTTATTTTTGATGTCATCAATTGTACTGCGAAGCTCTGCTAAAACTACGGGCATAAAGAAGAAACTGTGTAAGTTTGCATTAGCATCAGGGAGATATGAAAGCGAATCATGAGTAGGAGCTATAGAATTTTATAAATATATGGCTACATTTACAAAGTAATTATTTGAGGTTATCAGGTGAAGTCCATTCAAAATGGACTATGTTTCTTTAGGAGAATTGGCCACTCTCCTATTATAATAAATAGCTTTAGCAACTTTTATTGTCTTATGATAGATTTTTCTGTATAGTTTCATGTAATTTTTGAAGAACAAATTATCCAAGAATTTCCTCAGGTGAGATAAATATCGCATGTTCATTGCAGATATACGTGAACCTTTAATGGACCAGAGTTAATTCTGCTTATTTTTAATACGCCTGAGGGGAAAAGAATTGGATGCCAGACAAGTTAGTGTTTTCATGAATCTAGAAAATTCGAAGTCCACATCACCAGAGAGTATGTTCCAGTCAGTTATTTGAAAACTATGCTCGAAGTTTTGAAAAATTTTTTCCGAAAAGATACGGCATAATTGGCGAGAAGCATTTTTAGTATTGGATTTTAACGGAAATTTTGTTATCGCTGTCTCATAATTGGAGTTACCTGAATTAAAGACAGTACAGTCCATGAATTCTGGATTAAACGATAACACGACATAGTCTATAGTACTAGAACTGGTTAGTTATTTTGGTTGCCGTTGTATGCATGCCCATAGCAAAAGAATCAAAAATTGACTGTAGATATTCTTGACCAGCACACACACTGGAATAATCAATTTTGATATCGCCACATAGCGAGTAAGGTTAGTAGTTTGTTACAGAAAGTATGCACGTCAGCGTTAGGTGTTCTGTAAATACAAACAATATAGATGTCATAAGTCTTGTGGTAGACGATAGAAAATTCAAATACTTTCTTAGATATTATATCATTGAACTGTGTTATTGCGGAAAAGTCTTTGTTTGTGGACATGATCATAGTAACTCCATGAGATAAATTAGTATTATTGAATCTAGCTACTGTTCGATAGTTTTTGACAAGAACAGGCTCATTATTATTTAACCAATGTTCAGTGATGGCAACAATCTCTGAAAATGAAGCTCCTCTAGCAAAAGATACAGTTCATCTGTTTTGTGTCTTAGGGATTGGATATTAATAACAAACATGCCGAGCATGCTATCGTTCAGTCTTTCAGAGGGTACTTGCTTCTCTGATCATGTTATTTTAACTAAAAATTTTTTGGAGCTGTAGATGTTACTCCGTCGAAAAGAAAGATCTCAAGGCGGAAAGTGAAATCTGCTTCAACTTCGCCTAAGCCAATACTATAGGCGTTGTGGAAGCGGTAATACAGCTCACGTAAAAAAATCACGTCACAAGGGAATCCCTCTGATACTAGCGTTAGCGTTTTAAAGATCAGCCTTGCTAATACATAGCGTCCGCATCCGAATATCGCATTTGCTGTACTATAGGTAGAGTCATCGAATCCATATGTGTGAGAAATTATCTATTTTCTCTTTTTTTTTTTTGGTAGTACTGTTACAATGGTGTTGCAGATGATTTGTCTGAAACAACTGATTTGCCAATAAATATTTGAACTCAGCTACTATCCAAATGTGACCAAATAATCTGCTTTATAAGTCTTGATCTGATAATTTTTCTTCTTACTCTGGTAGAAGCACACGTTTGGATAGTTACATTATTATAAAAAGGAAATTTAGAGTACCATTGCAAAAAACATTTATCGCTATTATCTTTGCTAGCATCCCCTTTCAATTTACTTCCTCTAAAATGATTTTGGTGACACCGAAAGCAACATTTTATATCTCATTGTACAAGTTAGGATACCTTTTTATGTGGAACTGATTATGAGCAATATTTCATTGATTTTAAATGAGAGAGAATGGTGACCGCAGTCGAAATGTAGTTGTCATGAAGTTGAATCAGAATGTCGCCTGCTGAATGTATCTATTATCACAACTGAAATTGTCTTGATACTCAAATTCCACAGTTAAAATAGAATTTCGAAACAAGTATCTTTGTTAGTAATCTATAGGCAAGAAACATTTTAATATGTATGATCCAATCAACTGAGTATACAAAATTCTTATTCCTCTATTATCACGACAACATATATTTAAGTCGAATTATTTCCTAAAGTTTGGAGGGATCAGATCACTTTCAATTTACCACAGTTGAGAAAGAATAAACTGGCCTAAATAAAGAGTATAAAACCAACATCCATAAAAACAACAGACAAAACTATTTCCTTCTCTGGAAATGTGAGCAGTCTGTCGTGGCATAGCATGGCATTCCAAGAGACAAGTCTTTCAATATTGTCAGGCTTGGTCAGGCATTCCGAATTTGTGAGATGAACATTTCTACAGCACTGGACTCGAAATTTTTAAGGGATTTATACATTTTAACATTAGCAATACTTAGATCATGAAAAGTCCAGAAAATAAGAGACCGTTCTCCATTCATAAGATTTACATATGAAGGGAGTTCACAAAAAGGGACGATAGTTTCCATATTATACAGAGCAACGTCTCATATTTCATTACCTTAATCAGGAATCCCATGTTACGATGATTCAGTTACTTAGTACTTAGTTAATGAAATTGTACTTGATGTAGCTAAGTACATTATTCTTGAAAGTTTAATATGTTCAATTTATGAATTTGAATTCTGAATTATGAATTCTGAATTATAGTAGATACTTCTGATCAGAAATACTTTACTATCAATTTCACGTTCTAGAACTTCTTCTATTTCAATGAGGTAGATTTAATGTAACACCAATCTCATTATGTTAATCCTAAACTATTCAAGTAAGTCTTCTTCAAGATATAACTAATACCACAATTCCCCACAGTCAAAATGTAGTTACAGTTAACTGAATCTAGTTCAGTATTGGTGAGCTACATTATTAAATCATCGCGTTAATTTTAAAACGGATGCTTTGCTGAGTTGAAATGTGTGAAACGATACGCATTTTTTGACTAGGTATAAAAAAGCGACAAATTTTGTTAATACATTTTAACGGTTCTATCTACCACCACTGTTTTGTAAAATTTCAAAACAGATTAACTAGTTAAAATTTTTGCTAAGCAATAGTCTCTTGCATAACAAAGTTTAGTGTACGGAGCTCATTAAACGAAAGTCCGAAATTTTAAATAATATCTTGAACTTAGTAAATCACGCAGTGATTAACCTCAGACAGTAGGCTATGGAATCACAATGACGAGTAATGATAGGTGCTGCAAAAGTAGTCGCTACAGAAACACTGACACAGCATTGTCAGTGAAAAATAGTTCGTAGCCCGAAAAATCTGTTGTTTTATGGAATATCATAAGATGTTCTCCTCGTTGAGATCGATATCTCGAACATCCTTCTCTTAATGTTGATATTGCTCAAAAGAATTCACTTTATAATCTGATGTGCAGACTTGTACAATACAAATGTTACTGAATAGCACTTTATATATGTAATCACTTCTTGATCAGATTAGTATATAGTCGTTCAATAAAAACACAAATAAACTTTCAATCTTTGTGCACTATTGTTACATAGTAGAATAGTAGGAACATATTTGTGCTTCTACTTAATCATGATTTCTTTCATCTGGAAATGCATATATGTGAATACCTCGAAATCATTATTTTGCGCAAAATTGTCTACGTGTATTGACTTTCAATTGGTACGAACTTGTACACGCTGAACGACGTTAATTTTGTTAAAAGCACAACAAGAATACTTCCTACTAATATATATTACAGCCAACGTTACCTCTCCTATCCATTTCTTTTTGGGAATGCCTCTTCTTCTAATTCCTTCTCCCTCCATTTGTGCTCTCTTAGCCATTCTATTTCCATTCAACCTGCACATATGTCTCAACCAACTAACTCTTGGGGCTCCGAATATTTGCGTATTATTAAGATTTTTATATATTTCTTTCAGCTCAGCATTTGATTTTCTTTTTACAGCACCCAGTATTTTTCAGAATACTTTCCTTTCCCACACTTCTTTATTTTTTATCACTCTTCTATGTTAAAGGATCCATCAATACAGTCGGCCTTATCATTATTTTATACAATCTTATCTTTGTTGATTTGGAGATTAGTATTGTTTTAAGAAATTTATTCAAGTATCATTTTATCCTACTATCATTTTCTATTCAATTTCCTAGCTGTTTCATCTTATCATAATGTATTTGTATTCAGCACACTTAGATATCCGAAGTACTGAACTTTTTCAAAATGATATGAAATTTGTTGCAGTCTTCACCAAAATATGACTTAACATTGACAATTTGCGCATTTATATTAATCTATAGATCATCTTCATCATGAATATCAAAATAAAATCAAAATAGAAATCTGTTTGAATATAAAAAAATGTATTTTTCCTTAGGTTTAACATATCAAAAGTATGTAGCAGCCATCAATCAAATTATTTGTAGTTCTATTAAAATTTACAAAATAGAGCTATGAATTTCACTCAAACTATTTAGATCTTTCTTATCATTGATAGCTTTCTCGTTCTATGAATATGAACCATTTCTAAAAATTATTTTTTCTTGTAGTAGATTCCGTTCCAAGATTTTTGATTTTTATAATTAAATTTATATTTTATTCTTATATTTCGTGGTTCGTTATTGCAGTTTTTTATCGTATCGATGAGCTTGTAGTCTATTTTCTAAATTCTGAGATATCTGCTCTATATATAAAGCCTCACAATAAGTAAAAATTTCAAATTTTAGTTTAGTGAAATATTTGGATAATGTATTATATCTTTTATGACTAATACCCATGACACATTTATCGAAATAATTCGATAGTTGTTAGGAAAGTCCTTATACATATGGTACGGAAAAATATTTTATGTTTTGATGTTTCGTTTCTGTTTTGCTTTTCAATTGATTGTAGTATCTGTTTATCCTGTTTTTGAATATGTTGCTCATCATTTTTTCCGGATAATTATTTTCTTTCAATGCATCTGAGTTCAGGATCTGATAGCTGGATAGATCTATCAGCCAAACTTATTATCACTGATCTTTTTTGTGACATAGGATGATATGAACTGAAATTTACATATCTTGAGGACCAAATTAATTCTGTATACCATTTTGTTCTTAGGTTATTGTTAATTTCATACATTAGAACATCAAGAAAATTAATTTCATTATTTCTCTCAATTCCGATTGTGAATTGAAGTTTTTATGATGAGAATCATTCACTTAACAGAAAAAAAGTTTGTTTAAAACAGTGTCTTCAAGATCTCCTATTACTAATTGAGCTATAACATTTGATTGGAAGCTACCAGAGCTTATGTTCAAATATATTTCTATTTTGATTTACTTTCATTTTGGTATTTATGATGTAGGTGATCCATTGATTATTATTAATAGGCAAATTGTCAGTGCCAAGTCATATTTTGATAAAGAATGCAATAGGTCGAAACGTCAAAATTTTCATCTGTCTTTCGAACCCATTAGATCGATATCCACGTCTCTGAGAATTTGGTAATTTCAAAAGAACGTTGTCATTACGAAGTAAGTTTCTAACAATTAGTTGAAGAATGTTTTTACTGACCATTTGATTGTGATTCGGATCATTGCAATAATTGAACAAACATACAAATATCGTAATAAGTTCTTCCCAAAAGTACCTATGCTCAATTTTATAGCGTGCCACTTTCTGGATAAGGAAGAAAAAATAGCCTAGAAACCATAATATCTGGACAACGTATTTATCATACTGAACTCAAATCTATACAGGGGTGATTCATGCAAAAAAATCAAGGGGATGATTGCTCTATAAAATTAAGATGTGTCTTTTTTAAAATAAATTTCCTCAGTCCATCCCTTCTGCGATATCACTCTTGTAAGGTGGTGACTAAAATTAAGTTTTTATTTACTTTTTTTTCCAAAATTTCAGAAGAAATAACTATTGGTATTTTTTCAATATTCCTTCTACATTATACGGAGGTGGAATTAGCAACCCTCACTTTATTTCATATCAAAACTTTTTTCTAGATGAAATAACTAAATTTTTACACAAAAACCAACAGATGCGGGGGAAAAAAATAAACACCATAATTTATCATTTCTTAATAAATTGATTGATGCTGGAAATAACCACCTCCAGCCAAAATACACGAACGTAGCCTACGTGTCATGGATTGCCGTACTCATTTAGAAAAAACGTCTTCGTGTTTAATACAACCTCTTAATATAAACATTAAAATGTAGGCACTTGTGATAACTAGAGAGCATAGCACGAATAGTTGTAAGGAGTAGCTTATTTCTTATCACCAACATGACAAAACGAGAAATTCTTATTTGGTATTCAACCATTGTGTGTGATTACTAGCCAATAATCATTAGTTGTTGAAATCTGTTTCACAAGACTTTGAAATTATTTCTAGTATCACTTTTTTGTTAATTCAGTGCAGTTGTTACTAGAGCGAGCTTCTTATCGCCTACATAGGTATGTAGAGTCAGAAACTCTAATTGAAGATATGTAAGTTGAACAAAACTGATGAAGATATTGAGGAGATAGTCATTTCAGATGAATTATGATATATCAACAAATGTGGTGGTAATACTTGCTTGGCAATTTATATATTTATATAATAAAGATTAAAATTTTTATTTGCTTACGACTTATTCAACATCATCACCTAGAAGATTGGGACATTTATCGTAACTGTAGATAAGTTATTTTGAAGATTTTCGTTGTTATTTTGAAGATTCTCGTTGATTTGGAACTGCTGTCTTCCTAGTTACTGTAAAGTGTACGGTTGAGGCGTGGAAAAGCGTTGTCATGGATTAGCTCTGCACCAAAAGTCATTATTCTTCTCTGTTAGTTTTGAATGGCTCTCCGTTAATATCGTGACGTTTAACAGTGAACAGTTGTTATTAACACTTGGCGGAAGAAACAACAACACAGTCACGTTAAAGTACAGTTAAAGTACAGTAGTACAATCCAGACTAACGCCTTCATGACTGAGGGTGTAGTGCGATTGTTGTGCAATCGTCTATTGTCCTCCCATTATTCGTAGCATCTGTACTATGTGATCGGAGGTTCAACAGCATATTATGGGCTCTTAGTCTTTCTACCGAGTAACTATGCGAGAGCTTTTTATGGAGGCAGGTTAAAAATGTCTTTGTAAATGATGACTGTTATAATAACATTAAGAAGTATAGCATCAGCTGCTCTACGAAAAATATTTCAAACTGACCAAGAAGTGTCAAGTATTGTGCGACAGTGAAACATGAGAGAGAACTGACGAAACACGTGTAATGGAGTAAGGCAGATGTAACAACATTCTCTTACAGGCTGATAAAAGGACCAAAGATCTGCTAAACCAATAATTTCATATCATTTATTGTCGAATGTTGTGAAATGAGAAGCCTCAAAGTATACAAGTTATTTCTGGAAAATCGAACTGAGAATAAAACTGATATATCGAGAAAATTCATGGATTGGAACTTTTTAGCGAGATATATGAAAGATATAGCTAAAGCTTCAAACAATATTTGGATATTGTTCGTTATTCGTTATTTTGAGCAGAATCCTTTGATAGTACAGTTCACCGCCACAAAGATGAGCTGAATCAATACTCAACAGCAAAACACCTTATGACTTGTAGAAGAGAACCTCTATTGGCAATCATCAGA
The DNA here is from genome assembly GCF_026250575.1 of Diorhabda carinulata. NCBI lineage: Eukaryota > Metazoa > Arthropoda > Insecta > Coleoptera > Chrysomelidae > Diorhabda > Diorhabda carinulata. Next base: position 14,556,389 of record NC_079468.1, on the reverse strand, counting down.
ACAATCTAGCCTCAACAAGTAAAGATATTGTTGTGATGAAGGATGATATGATTACAGAGGCAATAAAAGAGTCAATCGATGAAAGAGGGAATAATATCAGAAAAAACTGCAAAACGGAGGAAATATCAAATAATCTTAATATTATCATCAGTCAAAAATAAATCGGATATTCATTCCATTTTTTAGAACTTTTCATATCCATTTTTTCTAATTAATGTCTTCAATTTCAAGTTTATTCCAATAAATGACATTTCTGATGAAATAAATTATTGAATTACTTGTCACTTCAATTGTTCACAACCTAGTACGGTCCTGTATGGGTGGTATCATCTGTTACTTGCATTTTCCCATGTCCTTAAGCATACTGAAATCCCGAGCTACCCGGGAGCTGAAAATACAAGGATAATTTATGGTCAAGTCGATAGGTATCTGGAATTTAATGATTAAAATGGAAATCAGTCAATTTCGTGAAGGATGAGAGCTAAAATGAATTGAAAAAAGCAAGGGAGCGAGGCTCATAAGTTTCATACTCTCTAAAGTTAAGTCAATAAATTCATTTTTGTGCAACAACATTTTGAATAACTATCAAACAGATGTTATGGTATCAGAAACCAATAAATTTGATGCTTGGAGGTTTTGATCTGATTATCTTCTGACTATGTACATATATTTCGAGATTATACTCAATTTATACTTTCTATTATATCTGAATAAATACACTCGCAGGCCTCACATGTTTTCTATGAAGATCATTCTATGTATCATAAATATGAACCAAAGTTTAAACAACTGAAAACAACTATGGAAATGCCTATTTGTGGAAACAAAATATATTGCTCGAATAGGTCCGTATATTAATAGAAAAACTTCAGTGTAATATGCATATTTTTATATTTGAAAAAAAAATTTGATGAAAAATTCATCAATATCCAATTAACTCTACCTAACCTATAAAATTCAACTCCATTCATAACTACCGAAACTAATCTAACCTATGAACATTTGAATCATGAAAAATAGTAAATAGAAGTAGAAAGAAATAAATTTTTCATGGGAGAGAAAGTCGGTAGCGAGGAAGTTTTAAATGATAAACTGAAAGTTTAAGTGATATATATGATTTAACTTATATGATATAAATTATTTAAAAAGATTAACACAGTTCACATTTCTAACTAATTAATTCCCAGACGATAAATATATAAGTATTGTGAAATATATTAGAGTTACTACACTTTGGTGCTCAATTCTGCCACAGTCCCACGACGAAAACGTATAAAACTGTATAAAACTGTATAAAACTGTATAAAACTGTATAAAACTGTATAAAACTGTATAAAACTGTATAAAACTGTATAAAACTGTATAAAACTGTATAAAACTGTATAAAACTGTATAAAACTGTATAAAACTGTATAAAACTGTATAAAACTGTATAAAACTGTATAAAACTGTATAAAACTGTATAAAACTGTATAAAACTGTATAAAACTGTATAAAACTGTATAAAACTGTATAAAACTGTATAAAACTGTATAAAACTGTATAAAACTGTATAAAACTGTATAAAACTGTATAAAACTGTATAAAACTGTATAAAACTGTATAAAACTGTATAAAACTGTATAAAACTGTATAAAACTGTATAAAACTGTATAAAACTGTATAAAACTATAATACCAAGCTTTCGGGAAGTGTTCTCCCCATCATCAGAGAAACTACAATATAAATGGAGCCATGAGATGAATTCTAATGATGTAATCCAAACCATGTGTAAAATATGTTTATTTTAAAAAGAATATTTAAGATTATTATGTCCTAAGAAGTGACTTGAGGTGAATTTGAGGATGTATTCCTAGATGTTAACATATTATTGTGAGCCATAAGTGGAAGGTATTCGTGATAACTAACTCACATTGATTGCGGAAGATGTAATTCTTGAATGGGTTCAAAACTCATGAATTATATAAAAATATGTAACACATTTTCAGTAAATACCATGTGACGTCTATAATTTATATTCATATATTAATATTATTGATGTATTAACTTCTACCTATACCACATGGGGTTGGGAAAGCTGAATGACATGTGACCATCAATGGTGGGACTGATGTTCTTCCTAATATTTATAAATTAACCACCAAAGAATGAGAATATTGTGACAATACAATGTGAAAATATGTTTATTGTATAGAAGTAAAAAAATATAGAAAATTAGTTTAATTGATTACTTGACATAAATTTGTATTCCCAAAAATTATGTTCTCACAAATCCACAGCTTTTATTATCTCTTCGTTGGAAAAAAATTTACGACCTCTTAAACTTTTTTTCAGTTAAGGAAAGAGATGATAGTCGGACGGAACCAAATCTGGTGAATAAGGGGGGTGTTCTAGTAATTGAAACCCTAAATCACGAATTTTTTGCATGGCAGGGGCGTTGTCCTGCAAAAACAAATAACCTTTGGATAGGATAGCTTTCCGCGCCTTTTCTCTCTAACTTTTTCTTGCAGAGTGGTCAGTAATGTCTACCCTTATCCAAAAAATCAATCATGATTACTCCATGGCAAACCCAATAAACTGAAACTAGAAATTTTCCAGCAGTTTTTTGAACACGAAATTTCTTAGGTCTTGAAGAACCAGAGTGTCGCCATTCCATCGATCGTTGCTTTGTTTCTGGATCGTAGAAATGTACCCAAGTCTCATCCATAGTAACAATTCGGTTTAAGAATTCCACATCGTTTTCGAATCGAGCACAGATCGAACGCGATGCTTCTACCCTTGCACGCTTTTGGTCAACATTCAAACATTTGGGAATTCATTTTGCACCAATTTTCTCATATCCAAATTGACGTGAATTATACGATAAACGCGTTCGTATGAAATATTCGGTACTTCAGATATCCGTTTTAGCCCAATTCGACGGTCTGATAAAGTCATGTCATGAACTGCATCGATATTTTCGGGGACTGATACTGGCCTTCCCGATCGGTGATCATCTTCAATGGAAAATTTACCTCTTTTGAAGCTGCAGTCCAATTTTTCACAATCGCATACGAAGGATATTGATCACCAAGGATATTGAGCATATCTTCGTGAATCTTTGACGTAATAAATTATTCTACACTACTATCTGAAGGCCAGTTAAAAATCTGTAACTTTTACAGCAACAACCTCTAAAATCTAAATATAGCAATAATGAATTTTTAAATCGACATTCTGTAGAAAAATATCATAAATTGTAATTATTTATTGAACATTGAGGTATTAAAAAACAAATGAATATTTCCAATTGAACTACATACTGTTGTACATCGTGTTAATAATAATAATAATAATAATAATAATAATAATAATAATAATAATAATAATAATAATAATAATAATAATATTAATAATAATAATAATAATAATAATAATAATAATAATAATATTAATAATAATAATAATAATAATAATAATAATAATAATAATATTAATAATAATAATAATAATATTAATAATAATGGGGTCAAGGGCAGTAAAGCGCAAAACATAGCCTCTTCTGTCAATTCCTACTCGCTTGCTCCGCGCGCAGACCCTGGTAACTTAGTAGGATGATTCAACCGAGATCGGGTACCCAACCCCGGTGGAGGGAGATCGCTACTAAGGCTGAAGCGAGAGGGATATGTCTTAAGGCAAAGTAGCATGGGAAGTAAAACGGAAGAAATAGTACCCCAGGTGAGTACCGGCAACGGCAGTCTCACCACCGATTCCGATCGGGTAAAAGCCCCGGTGGTCGGTGCAGGCCCCACGGATTCTGGGGGGGGGCAGTCACATGCGAAAACGACAGGAGATGATAAGAAGTCCGGTGGATACGGCTGGAAGGAGAATACAGACCCTTCGGTGAGGAGATCGTCACTTGCGAGAACTCCACCCGCACGCAGAAAAGGATCCATAGGTGTTAACACTGGTGTCGTCTTAAATGAAGCTGCTACTGAAACAGTAACGAAAGGAGGCTCGTCGCCCACAACGAAGATAAAAGAGCCAGAGGTCTTCGAAGAGTTACCTCCCTGGATGACAGGATGGCAGGCTATGATGGCACTTTTGGAGGAACAGCAAAGAATACTTCTGACTCTGGACAAGGCAATCTAAACAATGAGTAACGCACTACCGAAGAATGCACCGATGGCAATCAAGGATTCCATGGCAAAGGCACTGGAATACATGGGTGGTCTAAAGTACAACGGAGGAGCCTTGAGAAAGTCTCAAGAAATTTTCAAGAAAGAGTTGTCCAAAGTAAACCAGCCGACGATGAGGACTCGACTGATGAGCAGTGAGTCACAGCAACGAACGCCGCAGAAAAAGAGGGGTGCCTCGGAGACTCCTGAAGGCGGTGCCTTTAAGCGAGGAAAGAGGAGAAGTGTTGCGCACGTTACGGACTCGGCGTTACCTGCGGGCGAAGCAACAGCCGACGAAGACTGGACTCTCGTCACAAGCAAAAGAAAGAAGACTCCACATAACGCAAAAGTGCAGGCAAAGGGCCCAAATAGAAGAAATACCGCAGTACTGATCAAGCCAACCGAAAGCATCACATACTCGGATGTGCTAAAAGCCCTCCGGACTACAGTCAAACAAGAAGAGAACGCAACGGAGGTCAAATGTATAAGAAAGACAGCAGATGGGCATGTACTGGTTGAACTGAGCCAAGGTACACAAGGCAGAAGCACGTTCCGAGAGAGAATCCAGGAAGTAATAGGAAAAGATCTCTCTGTTAGAGACCTGGTTCCGAAAACAACCGTTGAAGTCAGAGACCTCGATTCACTCACCACGATGGACGAAGTCAAAGATGCTGTAATTCGAGCAGTGGGGCAGACAGGCGAACTTAGAATACGTATATCCAAACCGAATCATAGAGAAATACGTACAGCCACAGTGGAATTGGACGAGGGAGCCGCTAATGCTCTACTTCACAAAGGAAGGTTGCTGGTGGGATGTGTATACTGCCAAGTAAAGCTGCACACGACCGTTGCACGGTGTTATAAATGCCAAGGGTATGGTCACACATCCAAAAACTGCAACGGCCCTGACAGAAGTGCTCTATGCTGGAGGTGCGGCAAGCCCGGGCACAAAGCAGCTAACTGTAAGGACCAGCCGGAATGCTGTCTTTGTAAAGAGTTAGGTACGACGGCCGATGGCTTAAGACACTCAACTGGATCCTACAAATGTAAAGTGTACCGAGATGCAGCAAAAAAGGCGAAAGAGAAGAAATCCCGGAATGCTTAAAGTAGTCCAAGGTAATTTGAACAGGAGCCGGCTAGCCCACGAACTGCTGCCACAAATAGTATCCGAACTACAAGCCAACGTCGTCATCATCAGCGAACCATTTCGCCGCAGGGAAAACTCCTTCTGGTTCCAGAACGATACCAATACAGCTGCCTTATGGGTACCGAACTCGAACGGCCTAAAAGTTGAACAACATGGTGAAGGCGAGGACCAAGTATGGGCAACTATAAATGATGTGACATATGTTAGTGTGTATTTGTCCCCCAACGTCGACGCACAAGAACTCCGTCAAAAACTGCAAAACCTCGAGGACGAACTCAGAGCACTTCCGAACAAGGTCATAATGGCAGGAGACTTCAATGCCCGAGCAACCGAATGGGGAATGCCGCACACCAATACAAGGGGAAGGCTCATACTTGAGATGGCAGCGAGACTCAATCTCCTGGTGGTCAACACAGGATCTACAACCACATACAGAAGGCCCGGGTGGGGTGAATCCATTCCAGACATTACCTTTGCATCAGAGATGGTAGCTGGCAGAGTCCACGAATGGAAAGTCACGGAGGAACTTACGGGAAGCGATCACCAGTATATCGTCTTCGACGTAATGGCTAGTATAAGACGGAGGGTACTCACAGAAGAAAGCCCACGATGGAACGCCAGAAAATTAGATCGAGCCAAATTTGAGACAGCCCTAAGAAATGCCAATGCTCAGCCTGCCGATGTCCCAGCCGTCCAAAGCGAGAGAAAGAGAACAGAGGCCGTGGTTCATAGAACTATGAACATCATACAGACAGCATGCAATGCCTCAATGCCCCGAGTCAAAAGAAGACCCCCACGAAGATCTGTTTACTGGTGGAACGAGGAAATTGCCGAGCTACGAACAGCCTGTATCCGATCGAGACGAATCGCCCAGAGATCCCGCAATAGGGCAGACGCAGAAGCACTAACGGAGGAGTACAAAGCAGCAAAAAAGGACCTGCGAAAGGCCATCAGCAGCAGCAAACACAAATGCTGGAAAGAGCTTTGTCAAGAAGTGAACAATGACCCCTGGGGTACTGGTTACAAGATTGTAACAAAAAGACTGGGAACGGCGACCACAGCACCAACCGACACGCACCTGATGGAGCGAATAGTAGAAGGCCTATTCCCAACACATCCACCAAGGGAAAAGCTAGAATACGCCATTGACCCAACAGAAGTAATCCCATTCAGCCAAGATGATCTAAAGAAAGCAGTAGCCCTTCTAAAACCAAACAAGGCTCCGGGACCAGACGGGATCCCCACCGAAGCTCTTAAAGCCGTCGCAAACTGCGAACCAGAAATGCTACTTCGCATGTACAATGAATGTCTAAGAACAGGAACATTCAGTGCCCGATGGAAGAAAGCAAAGCTGGTCCTGATCAGCAAAGGTAAAGGCGACCCTAACTCACCTTCAGCTTATAGACCCCTGAGTATGCTGGATACCGCAGGCAAGCTTATGGAGATGCTGATCAAGCCGAGAATCACCGAAGCCATAGAAGAAGCAGGTAACCTCTCCGATAGACAGTACGGCTTTAGACCCAAAAGATCGACTGTGGGGGCCATACAAGAGGTTATAAAAGCAGTAGAGGAGACAAGGATACCGTGTCACGCAGCCCGACCCCTTGCCTTGCTAGTTACCCTAGACGTGAAGAATGCTTTCAACTCAGCCAGATGGGAGGACATACTAAGCACACTGCGAAACACGTTTCAGACACCGAGGTACCTTTTGCGTTTGCTAGATGACTACTTTCAGGACAGACTCCTACTGTACACGACGGAAGAAGGGCAGAGAACAAAACGGCTGTCTGCTGGTGTGGCTCAAGGTTCGATATTGGGTCCTGATCTCTGGAACGCCCTTTACGACAGTCTTTTGAAGATTCAGATGCCGCAGAAGTCATTCCTGGTGGGGTACGCTGACGACATCGCCGCCGTCATCACTGCTCGCAACTTAGAGCTCGCCGAAATCAAGTTGAACGAGTTGATGCGACGAGTTAATGGGTGGATGCACGAACATGGCTTGGAGCTGGCACTGCCAAAGACGGAGATTGTCCTTCTAACGAGAAAGAGGATTCCCACATTAGTGACCATCCACGTCAACCAGGAGGAAATACAAACAAAAAGTACCGCCAAGTACCTCGGAGTTACCCTGGACACGAAGCTGTGTTACTGGGAACATATAAGAAGAGTCACCGACAAGGCAGCCGAAAGGACTAACTCGCTCGGTAGGTTGATGAGTAACTTGGGAGGACCCTCGTATGAAAGGCGAAAGTTGCTGATGGCCACGACCCACTCCATCCTCCTGTACGGAGCAGAGATATGGGCAGATGCACTCCTGGTGAAGAAGTACAGAAAGCGGATGGCCAGCGTCCAACGCAGGGGTGCCCTAAGGATATGTTCCTCATATTGCACGGTGTCAGAGGCAGCAGTGCTCGCAGTAGCTGGAGTAATCCCAATCGACCTTCTCGCTATCGAACGTAAGCGAGTGTACGAGAGGAGCGGCGAGGTGGGAAGAACACAGGCCGCCAAGGAGGAGAGAATCCGCACCATGGCAGCATGGCAGGAACGCTGGGACAATGAGCGAAATGGGAGGTGGACCCACAGGCTGATAGGGCAGGTCGCTCCCTGGATCGAACGAGCCCATGGTAATGTCGATTTCTACCTGACACAGTTTCTCACAGGGCACGGCTACTTCAGACGATACCTGTACCGAATGGGGAAGCTGGAGACGCCGAACTGCAAGTACTGCGGAGTTCCAGATGATGCAGAGCACACCTTCTTTGCTTGTGGGCGATTTGAGGAGGAAAGAGTGGCAGTAGTCAGGACACTGGGTCCAGTCACACCAGAAAACGTGATCCGGCTCATGCTCATGGGCACACAACAGTGGGGTGTCGTTGCTGCGTACACCACATCAGTACTGCAGCAAAAGAAGTCGGACGGCTGCCTGGAAAACGACTAACAACTGAATATCCGAACTCCTAATCTCTGTCTCAACAGAGGAAGGGAGAGGTAGGAAACAAGAAAAACGAGATGAAGAAAAGACAGCCCGTCACCGGCGAAGATTATGTGTTAAACGGTTCCACGGTGGCAATAGGGCGGTTCAGGGGGGCCTCTTGTCCTAGTGCGTGCACTGGCTACGCCCCCGAGAAAAAAAAAATATTAATAATAATAATAATATTAATAATAATAATAATATTAATAATAATAATGATAATGTTTCTTTATGGCGAACGGTTTCATTGGCATGTACAACGATGTGAAAATCTACATATTTCCTAAACAACAAATTTAATCGAGTTAAACAATAGTTCATTTTTGTTGAAAATGGATGGAGAAATAAATTTTTCGTATCTTCAGATTATACAGATAATCCCTGTAAAAATTACAGATTGTTAGCTGTTGGGCATGAGCCGCCCCTGTCCTTTGGATAGTATTGTATACTTATTCATCCCTTCAAACACACTATATGGACATATGTAAGCATCTATTAAAAATTCATAATGTATAATTTAGAAAATATACTAAAATATAAGTTCTGATTTCGTATTTTAAAGTTTCTTTCCTGTCACAGCATTATTTTCACGTCATCTACTTACTCCCAAAACGGAATAAAAAAGAAACTAGCAGATCAAATAATAAATTTATTTGATTCAGAAAATGTACAAATACCGTTTTCAATAAAAACTTTATCGCTATGTGTGAAGAGAGAATACCATTTAACACGTTGTGTTATTATGAGTTTGCTAATAAATTTAGTAATTTAGAAGTCAAACAATAAGAAGAAGGCGGGCTAATGAAATAGACGGGAAAATATGGAGGCCGCAGTCTGAAAGTCCCAAGCAGAAATTTATAGTTTTATCGGCTATTCTTATCGTGGCCTCGAAGAACCTGATTTATTCGAAGGGTTGGTATATGAATACTCTACTATTGATTTACTGATGACATAAATAGTAAATAAGTCGCGTACTCTATCACCACCCCATATTGTTGTGTACCTCAGTCGAGCATAGTCCAGGATATTTATGTTTTATATTCAAGTTTTCCTGATTTCGCACTATTTAGTAAAAAAAATACTGGTTACAGAAGTGGAAATGTCCATGCTCAATCAATTCAATTCAATTACTGTCATCGTAGTGCAAATATTAGGCGAATATCTAAATTTGAGCTCGTATTATTGCAGTAGTCGCAAGTTATCAAACAGTAGCAAACATCCATCAATTAACACTAAGACTGCAGAATGTGTATCAAGTTCAATTAAAACCAATATGTTCATGTTAACGTTAAGCAATAAATGCTACCGAAATATTCAAGTAATCATTAACAATGATTTGAAATTTCCAACTGTGTTAGATATATAAAGTTATGATAAAGTAATGCATAAAACGTACAATTTTCGTTTTAAAAAAATGTGGAAACAAGTCAAACAGTTTATTCCATTCCTCGTCTTTTGAAATAAATAAAAAAAATAGTACATAAAAATTTGCCAAAGTAATAGGTCGCGGATATTTTTTAAATAAGAAGCTTCATCGCATCACTTAATGAAGCTTAATTTTCTTTTTTTTTTAAATCATTGGTTTTTATATTTTTTATAAATGTTAACCAAGTTTAATCTATTATCAGATATTTCACCAATAACAGTAAATCGACGTTGAACATTTCCGGTATTATTAATATCGTTACAAATCAATTTATATAATTCTTTCCTTCGCAGAGTTCCTACAATTCCGAATATCAAAGCAACCTGAAATATGTTATAAATATATGTTATAAATGATATCTAAGCTTACATTAAAATTTTTTGCTGTCATATCTTATGCAAGAGATAATGATCGTCTGGAGTTTGCAACAGAAACTTATTAATATTTTTACGGGCAAATGATTTATTTTTCAAATATGCAATGAGTTTCGAGTATTTACTGATATCTACGTCGTTATTTACCATTAGGGTGCCTTTCAGTTTTGAATAAGTGGATCAAAGTGTTGAAAACTTCCACATATTGGATTTTGTTTCAGAGTAAGTTAGTAACACTCTTTCTGTGAAGCTGTTTATGCTTTTTTTAGTACGCCACTCAATTAAAGAATTATATTCCGTTGAATATTGTTTCCTGGATTTCTCAGGGAGAAGATTCACAGTCACTGCAGTTGCCGAATGAACAACATCTTCTGGTGTGCAGTTTTAACTTTCTTCGCCATTACTCTCCATCATTAATGATAATATAACACTTAATTAGGATTTTCTTGAACGAATTGACAGATTAGAAATGCCACTGAAATTATGAAACGATAATTGAATGTAGATTGTAGTGTACTATTTTTTAATAAAGTAACAAAATTAAAAACCAACTAAAGAAAAACTATAGTACTAGCATTATAGAAAATGATAATTCATGTACACCAGATTTTTATAATATTGATCGTTTTCAGTTCAAACCGTTTAAGCTTTTTACTGGAACTAGAATCTGTTTCTCAATCATTATTTAATTGAAACGAACTCATGGCTCCATCCATTATCGTGAGGGCAACATTTAGTTGCTTATTTTACTTTCATATAACTGAATAAACAACATTTTCGTGCAATAGTACGCAAACTCAATTTTTACCGTTCTCAGCACAGTCCGCGAAATTTAATTTCGCGGCCGTTACTGTGGGTAACGTCACTCAAATTTGAATATCATTTCCAACTTTGATATTTCTAAAATACTACAAAGACAAAGATTATTTTTCAATGAGTATCAAGAAATACCTAAGTACTTTTATTATTTAGGATGAATATTAACATTGTTTGTACAGTTTGTATTATTACTTATATTTACTCCAGAAGTTGAAGCAACTACATCTAGTGTTTGAATAATGTTTATTGCCTACATTCAAACTATATCACCAAAAATTGAGTTGGAAATTTGTTTCTTATTTTCGATAGAGCCTTCTATATATCCTTCCGCTACTGTCGTGTACTTCCATCCACCGTAACGCTTAAGAATTGACATATCAACCCAAGTATTGGCAAGCAGTGTGGCAGAACTTCTCCGAAAACAGTGACCCGTGTATGTTTTAGGATTTGGTAATCTGCGTTTTGTCACGAGCTCTCACAATATTTTATATAATATATAACTGTTCTTTCGGTGCGTTAAAAAGGTATTTCGTGGCGTAAGCATATAAATAACTATTCATAATTCAATTGAACTTTGGAAGATTCCGTTTTAATATTAAGATGTTTGAGTAATCTTAAGCATAAGATGGTAACTCTGAATAAAACACAGATAAACAATCAATAATTCACTTTTGATCAATTCGCGGGTGCAACATCAAATTATAAAGTCTAATTGATGTGAATACAAACATCAATTTAATTTATATCGAAACAAAATGAGAGATCAAACAATATTTATAACAGATCAGTACAATTTTGTATAGTTTATATTAATTATTTCTTTCCAAATATTATTGTTAATCGGTGGAATGTAAGCTAGTCTAATTATAAAATCACAGACTTGCCCACAGACAATTTCTTCAAAAATTTCGAAGGTTTTTTGAATGCTTATACTCATTGTTCTTTATTGGATTTGAATTTTCGTTCCAGTATAGAACTATACTGTTTTCAATACGCTTATATTAGCTTCACTTGTATGTGGGTTTGGTCGATTGTAGCTTTCGTTTAGACTGAGGTCGCACACATAAAACATGTAGGTAGACCGATTACCGGCAACCGGCGCAGATAAGCGCCGATAATTTAGGTAGCTTATCAATCGTTATGGACAAAGACAAAACTTGTCAGAACTTGCAACAAGCGTAAACCGGCACTGACGAATTTACGGGAATGAATTTTCAATTCTTTGTCGCTTGTTGTTGTCGCCGGACGTGATCACATGATTGTTAAATAATGATGGATAGTGAAATTTTTATCGCCGCAATTTTTAGAAAACCTGCCTTATGGGACGAGCGGCTAAAATTTTACAGTAATCGAAATGTTACACAAAGGTGTGGAACGAGATGGCAACCGAAATGGAAATGGATGTTAAGATTTTTATAATAACCTGTTTATTTCTTACATTAGATGAGAAGTAAACAACACTTATAGTAAATTACATAAAAAATGCAGTATAATCATAAAGAATGTGTGTTAGTTGTGGAAAATTAACGTATTATTGGAAAAAAAAGTTTGTGAGGATATATATCTAATTATTTCAGCTGTATTGGACGGCCTTACAGCACTCTGATTTTCACAGTTGTTTTACACAATTTCTACTTCAGTTAAGTGTTCCTGAGATCTTCCCTATCGATAAGGGTGTAATATAATCCACAAATACATTTGATAATGTTATCTATCTATCGCGATTTTAAATTTGTTATTTCAAAGGTATATTATATTGTTTTTCAAGCTCTAGAGAGTCTGCTCTTAAAACATTTGTGTTCTATGGGCAAATTTTTTCCTCCAAAAGGTTTAAATGAAAATTCCATAAGTGAATAGGCTTCGTTCCTGATAAAAACATATCTCAAAACTGACTATACTTATGTGACTAATAAGTTCTTGTTGATTTTTGCTTCCTTGGATCATATTATAACCAATGTGTTCAATATGTGTTTATTCATTAAATAAATAAGGTTCTTCTCACCTGATCGTTATCTTCGGGAAAAATTGGCTGTTTATGTCAGTTGAACCACGCTTTTGTTAAGCACTGTTCAATTTTTCCTAAGATATAATTAAATATGTCTATTGCCATCCCCAAGTACTGCCAAAAGCATTGCCCATCTTGCTTCAAAGTCAAGAAGAGATGATGATATTCTCCATAAACTGCTTGACCTTGATTCACTAGATGTATTCTGTGCCTGGCTCTATTCGTAACAACACATTTTCCAGTAGCACAAACTCTTTATCTAAGGATGAACTCGACTCCATGAAATCGGTTTTGTCACTGGCAGGCAATCAGTGTCGTTTGTGTATGTACCAGCAGAAAAACCGGCACTGGTTTCCAGCGCCTACAGTAGGCTCTGGATAATCTGCCTTCTAGATGTGTGCAGCTCAATAGCAGGTTGATATTTGATGAAAATTCCGGACGCCAGAGGATTCGAACCTCCGATCTCTGTGTTAGAAATTGACCACTTCGACAACCTTACGGTTCGATACAAGTTTCGAGGAGATATAGGTATCTAAGTAGCGAAATCATCATATAAGGTTGGTATCAATTAAATAAATATAGTTTGAAGAAAAAAACAAAAAATATATGAAACTAAAATGTGAAAAATGAATATAGTTCAAAAAACTGAAAAACACGTTTTCAAGGCACATTAAAATAAAAAGATATAAATACTTTTCAAAATAAGCTTGAAACAATGATAATAGTATTTTTCATTTATTATAGTCTTAAGCTTATTAAAAAAAATTCTTAGTTTTTGGCGCTTCTTAGTTTTTCTAAACTATATTTATCACTCTTTTATGCCATGCATTTACCTGCTAATGTCATCCTTATGACAAAAATCACAAAGTTTTCTCATTCTGTTAACTTTTGCCACAGGCTCTCGTAGTATACGAGAACTGTTGTATATAATACGTATTTCTGTAATTTGTTTTTCTATAGGCTGCTTTATAGTTGCCTGAATCCTTTCTTTGGATCTAGTTTCCTTTCATGACGAATTTGATCAGCATGACGCTCAGAATTTTCTTCTAATTCTGCCTAAATTTTTGTAAAGCAGTCTTTTTGAGGTTCTGAGACATCGATAGTACTCAGCATATATAGCGATCTATCATAATATCATACAGTGGAAAATAGCACAAATTTTATTACTTCACAAACCGGGTAAGCCTCTGGAAGACGTGAAATCATATAGATCTATAAGTCTGCTACCTTCGATGGGCAAGTTGCTATGAAAACTACTCGAAAAAAAAATATAACCAATCATTGATCAAAGAAATATAATACCAAATCATCAATTTGAATTCAGATACGAGCACTCAAAAATTGAGCAAGTTCACCGTGTAATGAAAAGAATAAACGCAGATTTTGAAAACAAAAAATATTGTTCTGCAGCGTTTTTAGCCATCACTCAGGCTTTTGATAGGGCTTAGCATGATGATCTTTCATTTAAAATCAAAAAATACTTACCTATTAATTACTGCCAAATCCTTCCCACCTCCAAATTAGTTATTTCTTTGTTAACTACCATGATGAACAGACACCACTTTACAAAATAAACACCCGAGTGCCTAAGGCAATATCCTGGGACCGCTGCCTCACCTCATCTTCAGGGGCAGATTTACCAACGAACAATGATATATTAGCAGCTACATTTGCAGATGACACCACCATACTAGCATCACACAGAGATCCTATAATTGCATCAAATACATTCCAGCTTTATCTCAACAAAACAGAAAATTGGCTGAAGAAATGGCGCATTAAACCAAACGAATCGAAATCAGTACAGGTAACCTTCACCAACCGCAAATGCAAATGACTCTAAACAATCAAGCCCTACCACAACATGATGATGTCAAATATCTTGAGATGCACCTGGACAAGACTATAAACTAGTTAATTTAGTCTCCTCTGTTACTCAACCAAAGATACCTGTTCCAATCTGCACCGTGGTCTACGTTGCTTTTGAGTTAGTCACCCTGAACCCTTGTGTGTGAAACATATAGCCTTAACCCCTCCTATGCAATAGTGACAACAGGTGATATTTTCAACACTGCAGCTGATGGCTAATTGGACAATGTCCTTCGGCAAAAAAAAATAAATAGAATTATATATTATTAGTCGATGCATGTAGAAACAATAAAATATGTAATTATCAACCAATTTAACTTAACAGTTATTTTAATTCAATAATCATTACACTTCTGAAAGCTATTGATATAAGTTTAGTTATGATTCCTTTCCACTTTTATGAAGTTTCAGAATGTTAGCTCTCAATTTCTGTGAAAATAGTAAAGTTTCTATACTTTGTATCGCGGTTCCAACAAGTTAATGATATTTTAACACTCAATAATGCTCAATAAATAATAACATATACTTACTTTTTTTAAAGCAGAATGTTAATTGAATATTGTCACTCCAAACTTAATGGTTGAAATATAACCTCAAACAGTCATCAACTGCTATTTCGCGTCAGTGTTGATAGGTAGGATTTTAGGAGTTCAATATGCGAAAAAATCGAAAAAAAAAATAGTTTAATAATAAATTTCAGCTTTCTTCTTTGCACTATTTGTTAGAAAAACAACTAATTAGGTAATTTGGGAAAAGTCTTAAGCGAAATCACCCTCATCACTATTATTAAGTGCTGTTGAAAAGCTAATCTATCAGGTGTTGATAGCACCTGATAGATTACCCTATAAGAATGGAAACAGTAGACAACAACGAAATTATGGATAGCGGAACAATTTTCACCGAAAAAATAAACGTCTGCCCTGATAGTACAAACAGTCATTAAGACAAGCAAATGAAATGGACGTTAAAAAATACGGTAGAGCTATCGAGTCTTTAATAGCTTAGCTTACCTTGAATCACGCGATGGAACATCCAGATGTTACAGAATTATTTGGAAAAGTAAATTAGTAAATACGAAAAACGGTCGTGAAGGCAAAAAAACTTTGAGCATTTTTGAGACGCAATTTTAGTGTTTTTGGTCAATAACATAGTAATTTATTTCATTGCGAATCAGGGAGGTTCTGTTGAATACAGAAATAGTACATGTTTCCAAAAATGCGGAAATTACAGAGAAAGATCAATCAAAAGCAATTCATGCGACAATTTCAACAGTAATAATTTCAGCGATCACAATAATGGAGATTTTCGGAGTAGAAATCATCTTAGACATATTTAGCTACCGACACGGTTACAAAGAAGATTTAAATTACCAACTCAGCCTATAACTGGAAGGATCAGACAACTAGTGCAATTGCGTGTAATAATAATCAGGGAGACAATAAAGTCTTCACCCCTTACAGTAATGACGAAATTTGCAAAACATTCATAGTTTCATTTATAGTTCAGTTACAGCTATAAACAAATTCATTAGATTCGGAAATATATATATATATATATATATATATATATATATATATATATATATATATATATATATATATATATATATATATATATATATATATAATGGAGTAGCAGTTTCAAGTTTTCGCCGATAATCGACAATCACCTTAAGAATTAAGTGAATATAAATACAATTAATAGTAATGCCGTGATTTGATATCAGAGATGAGATTTTTGAATAATTATGAAATGATGACGAAAATGGACTATGAGAGTTATACTATTCCATTTATAGTAGATAATACAAAATCGAAATTTGGAAAAAATACAGGGTGTAAATACTGGCGAGATATCAATGGAACCTTCAGCCGAAATGACCGAAAGTTTGTTCTATGTCGTGATGAAATCCTGGATGGTGTCGTTATGGCTGATGCGATAGTAAACCTGATGAAGACAAATATCAATTTGGTTTTTAAGTTTATATATGATAGAAGAATAACTATCAGAAACTTCAACCTAAAAATATAGAACCGTCAAGAATATGAAATGACGTATTTTGAAACACGAGTCGGTAAAAAACATATTAACACGTTAATGGATATTAAAGTTTGAATACAGAGTGTTTCTAAATTCATGCGATAAAATTCAAGAAATGATTGCTCTTATGAAATTAATATGGATCTTTTCTATAACTAAATTTCCTCAACCCACCCCATTCCGAGATATCACATTTGAGTTGATGACTAAAATTGAAATTTCATTTTTCTATCCTGAAATTTCAGTCATGCTAGTCACTTATTAATAACTTATGTTTTCTTCTACTCGCAAAAGACTAACTGCGAGTATTTTTTCAATATTCATGTTATATTATACGGGGATGAAATTAGCAAACCTTACTTCATTTCATATCAAAACTAGTTTACAAGATGAAGATCTATGGTATAAACTAAAATCCTAGTAAAATTTTTTCGCAAAATCAATAGCTGCAGAAAAAAAAACTAAATTTTAGCCACCACCGTGATATCTCGGAGAGGGATGGGCTGATGAAATGTTATTATAGAAAAGACCCATCTTAATGTCATTCGAGCAATTACCTGAATTAACACCCTGTATGTTGTTGATTTGTTGTGGCCTCACGATTTTACGACGTCTGTGGACATTCCTCCCTTCATCACTTTTTTTGAGGCAGCAGAGTGCTGAAGCGGCACAGAGTACTGCAAAGCTCAAATTACAACGTAATGAAGTGTGTGTACGGTGGCAATGGGGAGAGATTATGTACTACTCAACTCTAAAACATTGTGAAACGGTCGATTCTTCATTCATGGTCAACAATTGACCAAAGGACAGAAGTAAATTCAAAAAAGGCACCAAAGTTTAACTTATAGAACGAGCGTTGTGCTCTATCTCAACACAAAGCTGCACGCGTTTAAATATTCGACAAAAATTGACTTTACTTGGTTGGGAAGTTCCAATGTTTCCACTGTTTAGCTCGGATTTTGAAAATTTTTCATATAGAAAAATTTTTTCTATATGAAAAAATTTGAATGAGATCCATAACAAGTTTGTCCAACCCATGATAACTTCACCCGACAATGTCATTAACATACATATATATTGCGAACTAGTAATGGCCTGTAAAAAACTGTTCCCTTCTGTTCATAGTTAATGAAAATTGCAGATAGAACAGTCACAGGTACTTAAATTTTAACCGGTTTAACTACAAAATGTCCTCAGCTCACCCCTTTCCGAGATGTCACCCTTGTAAGATGATGACTTCAATTGAGTTCTTATTTCCGTATTTTCCGTTAGGAATTTTAATGCACTTGCAAATGACTAACTACAGGTGTTTTTTCATTATTTCTGTTACATACGGGAGTGAAAAAGTAGCCCTTATTTGCCAGCATTTATTATGAATCGTATCACATTTTACATCTTTACTGTCTTTAAATAGATTTATCAAAAAAATAATGAATTATGGTGTTTATTTTTTTCTGCAGTTATTGGTTTTGGGGAAAAAATTTAACTGTGAAAAATTTTTTTCAATAAAACAAGGATGTGAGGTTATAATGTTATTTCATAAAACTTCATCTTGGAAAAAAGTTTTGAAGTTAGTCATTTGTAAGTGCACAAAAATTACAAAATTTCAAGTTTTAGAATTTAAAAAAAATACACACAATTTTAGTCACCACTTTTCAAAGGTCATACCTCGGAAAGGGGTTGGTTGTTATATGAACGACCCATCTTGATTTCATACGAGCAATCACCTCCTGGATTTACTCATATCAATTTAGAAACAACATATATATCTGAGCAAACAAAAGTACAAGGCACAGAATCACTCATTATAAAACAAATTGTTATTTCCTTCAATTCTTGATAATTTGATATTTATTAGTTACAACATATCGACAAAATACATTAACAACTTTCAACGAAAACTTTTGTACTGATGTTAATAATGATAATAAATGATACATAACCAAAGCAGCGTAACGTCTTCCTAAATTTATACTATAAACCCGATAAACGCAAATTTTGTTAGCAGAAATAGTTATCAGCTCGACGTAGCATATATAACTACTTCACTCCGCGTTTCTCCTATACTATCTAATTACGGACTAAGTAGACTAATTATCACATAAAACCGTCAGAATCCGGCCCTGCTATTACTTAGAAACAGTAAACATGTTTGACAAATACCGAGCCACCTACACTTGCTGTTCCAAGATAATTCAGTTGTAGTCTTGGCTTATGTTGAAATTTATGCTAATAAATTGAATGAATTTGTGGGCACTTAATCTTTAAGATTTCAAGTGAACGGAAGAGATTAAAGAACTTTAACCAAGAAAATATAAAAGATGAGACATGTTATTAGAAAAATGTAAAACTGGAATTTCAAGAGTACACATTGGATCATACAAGAGCTCTAATACAGGAAATAGGACAGGATAAAAATATAGACTACATTTCGATTGTACATGAGGTGGGTCAAAAATACCAAAATAAATTCACCTCTGAGAAATCTCCTCTTGAAGAGCGTGATGTCATTACGTCTCATCAGACTGGTATTGGTTTGTTTGTTTACCTACAGTATATAACAATAAAAATCCACTTCTTCGGTTTACAAATAATGGATCTAAATTCATTTGAAAATAAGACGAATAAATTGAGGAAGATTTGTTGTACAATTTTCATACATTCAGTATTCAATAAATTTTTCGTACTACGTAGTATTGAGTCAGCACTCGAATCTCTAATATTCTCATACCCATTTCATCACTCCATTTATTTTTGTAGATCATCCCATAGCATAGGTTTCAATTGAACAGCATACGAGGATATATTGAAAAATTTTTAGCATACAAGAGAACCAAACAAGATTTCAATGTCAAAATATTTTATTACTCAACATATTCTCCTCTTGATTGGATAAATTTATTACAGCGAACCTGCAACGTCCCTAGACCTTTAAAAAATTTTTTCTTCTTGCTCTGCAAATCAGACCTCCATAGCTTTCATAACAACTTCGTTGGAAAAAAATTGACGACCTTTTAAACCTTTTTTTCAGTTGAGGAAAGAGATGATAGTCGGACGGAGGCAAATCTGGTGAAAAAGAGGAGTGTTCTATAATTCAAACCCTAAGTCACGAATTTTTTGCATGGCAACATGAGATTTGTGTACAGGGGCGTTGTCCTGCAAAAACAAAACACCTTTGGGTCTTTTTTTTCTAATTTTGTTCCGTAGAGTAATGTAGAATAGTAATCTCCAATTATTGTTCTACCCTTATCCAAAAAATCAATGATGATTACTCCATGGTAATCCCAAAAAACTGAAGCAAGGACTTTTCCAGCAGATTTTTGAACACGAAATTTCTTAGGTTTTGGAGAACCAGAGTGTCGCCATTCCATGGATTGTTGCTTTGTTTCTGGATCGTAGAAAGTCTCATCCATAGTAACAATTCGGTTTAAGAAGTCTACATCGTTTTGAATTCGAGCACAGATCGAACGCGATGCTTCTTCCTTTGCATGCTTTTGGTCAACATTCAAACATATGAGGATCCTTTTCGCACCAATTTTTCTCATGTCCATTTGACGTGAACTATATGATGAACGCGTTCATATCAAATATTCAGTGCTTCAGATATCTGTTTTAGCCCAATTCGATGGTCTGATAAAATCATGTCATGAAGTGCATCAATATTTTCGGGGACTGACACAGAAACTGGCCGTCCCGATAGGTCATCATTTTCAATGGAAAATTCACCTCTTTTGAAGCTTGCAGTCCAATTTTTCACGGTCGCATATGAAGGACATTGATCACCAAGGGTAATTAGCATATCTTCGTAAATCTGCTTACCTCTTAACCCTTTTAAATACAGGTACTTGGTGATGGCTCGATATTCGATTTTTTTTATTTTCACAATTTCGGTTGACATTTTTTTTTCTTTTAATTTATTGCGGAACTCTGGTTTACTTTTTTAAAGTCATCGTTTACACTGACACTTCTAATAAGTTATTGTTCGTTGCTGAGGTAACGCAATATTTTGTTTATACATGAAACTGGTCTAGGCTAACCAGGCATCAAGACATTCTCGTACATAAAAGTTAATAATTGAAATAAATTGAATAGTACAAATGAATAGTAATAAGACTAATAAGACAGATGAAATGTTAAGATAGGACAGATAAGTCCAATAGATGTAAATTGTTTGATGTTAACCGCCTAATAATAAGAAAATTATAAAATGGTAAAATCTTTTCATTTATATTCTAGATGTAGTGCTGCAAAAACATCCAAAGAATCAGCACATTACAATGATAATAGTTAATTCTATGTAAAAGTGAAAACTTACCTCTATTAGTTCTAGCTAACGGAAGTAGGGTTAAGAATGAAACCAGGTGGCAGTCTAAGAAACTTGCATTGTTAGAACACCTAATAATTCAGGACAGTCTAGTTGTTAGGTCGCTTAAGTTAAAATGTGTCTCAGATTGAACCACATCTATTCAACATATTTTTGTGAACATTGTCAAATTTGCTGGAATGAGTTTGATAGCTATGATCCCATAGAATAAAGACTTTAGCTTATTAGAAATGGGTGCATTAGAATGTATAGATAAAATGCCTACACAGATTTTTAGTAAGTGCGAAACCGAAGATAATATTTATTTGTACAACAATTAATTATCGAATGTAACACCAAGATATTCGAAAGTTGCAGTGTTAACCATATCATTCTAAATCCGATGAAAAATTGAACATTAATGAAGTTAAGTTTGCTAGTGAAAGTGCGTTTTAGAAGTAGCGTATGAAAGGTTTAAAACAAGAGTGTTGCCTCTAGCCAATGCAACACTACACTATTCACGCTTTGTTTTTCAAATAGTATCAAATAGGAATAGCACAGGATAATGACGATTTAAGCTACATGACTCGAAAACTCATAGAAGAGGACAAAAAATGCCGTCTCGAAGTGTCAGAAAACTGCTTTGATTTGATTGCGTGAATCTATGGAAATAGCATAAACACGATCCTATATTTCATTAAGTAATTTGTGATAATAACGTTCTAAATCAATATTTTTCAAATATTTTTGAAAGGTTGGATCGGAGATTCCAATGATTAATTGAATAAAAAACAATGGGTTTCTGAAGAGCTGGCATACAATCTTTTGGTATTAATGCAGGTACATCATCAGGACCAGATGAAAAGCTTGGTTCTCATTTGTTAAGAATCTCGTACTAAAAACATCGTATTCCGTAAAAGATGAAGTAACACGTGACAAGCAATTCATATTTGAAACAAGATTGTCAAAATTGTATTATTTCTATTCATATATTCATTCTAAATATGTTCCAATCAGTTGCCTCTTTTAAAAAATTAACTTTTAATAATTCATTAATTTGTATTTTATTTCTTTGTTTCAAGTTTCTTGAAGAAAGGTGACAATTCATGGCATTTGTTAACGGTAGAAATTGTTCTTTACAGTTTCTTTTGTGTCGATTCATAATTTGCCTCGATTGTCAAACGAGTACTAATTGCTACTTAAAAATTCTTCTTTCAAAGAAACTTTCGATCGAATTTAACGGACGTTTATGAATGATGTTATGAACTGATAATGAAGTATATTAATTAAAAATCATTATAATGTCGTTTCGAATGGACCCTCTGACTCAGTTATCGATTGTAATTAAAACTTCCAGATGTACAGTTCTGAAATTGAACTGGTATGGAATATTCGGCGTATGAAAAAACTTTGTAGCATATACACTTTATTAATTATTCTTGCTTAATTAATTCAAACATCCAACAGAACGTCAGATGATTCATTTTCGTTAATTTTTTTTGTAACAAGTATTAATATTACGGAAGGATATGACTTATTTGTGGAATAAATTTGATCCATCGTATTGCTTTCGTATCTGAAAATATAACCTATTTCGAAAATTCTGTAGAAATATGGGGTGCGTCTAATATATTGTAGTGCAACGAAAACAGTACCTTTCTCAGAAGCTCAGAAATCAAAAAGGTTTTTGCATATCATTAAAAACGGAGAACTTGAAATTTCACGACAATAATGAATTAAATGTTTGAAATGACTTCTGCAAACAATGGTATAATCTATTTCCATCTCTCTATGAATAATTTATTATCACAACTTAAAAACGACGGTTATGACTTTCAGCTCAATTGGATTCATTTGCGTTACTATTTAATATAGCGGTTATTTCTTCATAAAATTGAAGCCCAATATCAGGATCATCTTCTATATAGTGGAAACCGCTTAAACAACGTTGCTTGGCTCACTATAGGCTTGTTTCCACTGAGAATAAATCGGCTTTGAGTTTCTAATGATTAATCATGATAATAAGTAAATACAAAAATTTTTCTACAAAAATAATGAAATATTAATATTTTTCGAGAATAAAATCAACAAAATGAAGCGTTTAGTCACGTGATATTGAACACCAATCAGAAAAGCGTAACGTCACACCTCACGAAACGCTATGCTGCAGCTTTTCGTATAAAGTAACCAGTTATTTCTAGTTTTCAACAATTATTGATAAATCGTTTTTAGTTTATTTTTAAAAGACAGGTATAATTTGCCATGGAATCAGGATTTAACAAAGCAAACTGCAGTAATTTGCTCAAAATTGACGCAGTTATGCTAGACAATTTTTTTGCATTGAACACTTACTTTTGATCATCGAAAGTCCGCAGTGTTAAAACTTATATGTAAGTATTATGTGAAAAACAAACAAAGTCTTATTTAATTAGCCTAACCAGTCAGAGAGTCGATTTACCCACTGTGGAATTATAATTCTCAACTGATTTTGAGGTTAGTGAATACAAAGTTCCAATAACTTTAACTACTCTTAACATTTTATATGTTATGTGTGGTATATTATGATGGATTTTGTACATTTATAAATAGATACATCAAATTTTAACCATTTAACTACTTTCTTAGTATTTCTTTATTGTTTGGAACGTATATGAATAATGTTTCTGGCGTTTTTATTGTTATACTTTCACATTAGGTCACTATACAGTATTTATAATACGATTAATTCATTATTTATTAGAAAACACAATTGACTGTCATCAACAAATACAGCTGTTTCGCGAGGTATGACATCATGCAAGACGCCATGACTGTTTTGGCCTTTTTCGCGGTCAATTTTAAATTCATTTCTAAAACCTCAAAATACTTACGTAAAAAACCTATTTTTCTCAAAATAATATATTTTTGGGTTGAAATAGATGCTAAGCTACAGTTTAAAGCTAATTTCCAAATTTTGTCAACTAGCCTATTGTCGGGTGCTACACCGATTAAAAGTCCTCCTTTAGTTTTTACTGAGCTTTGGGCATTACACTACAAGGTGGGTATTTATATACCTATCCTACTTTAATGACCCAGTCAATAATGTCTTTCGTTTTGCATGTTAGAATTTGTTTTGGCATTTCGTTGATGGTTTATCAACTCTCTATAGAGACTAGTAAGTCATTTCCGTCCTTTTAAATCATTCGAGAAAGCTGTACTCTGTTATAATCTGAGGTTCTTAGTGCTGTCCGTGCCCTGTTAGCAGTTGCGTTGAAAATTGTTTACCTGTCCTACTTGTTCAATATTTTCTAATTCACTAGTATTATTTTTTGTTCCTTCATTTATTCTTTCCTCCATTATCCACCTTTGCCATTCACTCAAGATTAATTTGCGGGTTTTTTTCATGTAGTTATGACTCCGATTATAATTTTTCTCCGGACTCTAATTCCAATAAATAGTTCTATGGTATTTGTTGAGTACGTTCAGTACACGTGGCCGCTCCAGACAGAACTATAAAGTTCACGATACCAAATATCATTCTCATTTATCTTTTCTGTTCTCCGTTGTCTTTGGCATTAATCGCGCGAGATTTCCAATTGCCTTATTTACCTTTTTAGCTATTCCACGGAAGTGGTATCACATACATGGTCTAAATGAATCCTTAAAAACTTCACTGCTTATGGGCTGGTAATACGTGTATTATATTGATAAGGCTGTGAGTGAGATAACGGTTTAATATGAAGCATTTTTCTGTTCGTCTAGTTTGTAATATTCTTTACAACTCTTCCGTTTCCAATTTTTAGGCATCTTTATCTGTCACCACCAGCGCATCCAATAAATTTCGTATTAAAGGGAATTGGTAGTCTTAATGCCAAAATTATAGTTCGGATTATCTTCGTTTCATCTATTGTTAGTGTCTGAATTATAAGAAAAGTAAAAACAGATGGTTTATTACTATTGAATAGTTTCAAAAACTGCTCAGAATCATTAATTTCTTGTTGATTTGGTCGATTGTGAGCTCACGTGTGACTTTGAACAGAGCTTTTGCATACTCAAATATTCATTCACGATATATTGAACACATATTCATCATGCTCTAGTTATTTCAATTAGTTCTACTTAATGGTTATCTGAAATTATTTTCCAGTTTTTTCCGATTTTCTCGTAGGTGACAACCTCTTTTGCGCGTCCACCGCTTGCATCGTCCTCTGTGCTTATTTCGACTCGTTAAAATTATTATAAGTTGCTCAATTTAGAATTATATAACTCAGAACCTAACGGTAATACAGCTGTTGAATTTATGCATTTATTTTTTTAAGGTTAAGGGCAACTGAAAATCATATAGATTGAATACTATTCGCGCCAAATCTATACTGTTTTTGACATACAATTGTCTTCATATATTTACTGCAAATTGCGAAAGATTTCCAAGGTTTTTTTTCATTGAAATTACAATCACGACACGTTTTAGTGACGCGGAAAACTCATTTTAATGACACTACGTTTCTAAGAAAAACGCGTAAGTAACCAATGTTATCACTTTAGGCTTGAAGTGAAACAAAAAGAACCTTTTTGGCAAAAGAGATGTGGAACAATGTTGTCAACTCCCGAACAATGACGTAAGTCCTGAAACTTATAGGCCTCTCTTCACTAAGTTAAATATCTTTTGCAAGCCCAAAAGTTGTGAAATTTGAAGATAGTGGCAAAAAAATGAAATTCTTGTCCGACCAGTCCGTTTTATTTTGAATTTTTGACGAATTCGCGGTGCCATAGAATTTTTCAAAAATTCGTTTTGGGTATATGAAGGAACTTGATTAGCGGAGTTAGTTAGTGAATAATAAATAGTCACAAAGGATTGAACTAATTAGAAAACCAACTAGTGAATTCAAAGAAATTATATAAATTAGTTAGTGACTAATAATTTATAGTATGAGTTGGTGAAGCCTAGTGTTACTATTCAAATAAATTAAGTGAGTAGAAAACTGTATTTATAAATCCACCCCACTGATAGAATTAGTATAAATAAATAAGAGAACCACTACAATATTCATATATTTAGTCTAGTCTATGAAGTATCTCTGCTCCAGTTATTGAGTTTGAATGAGTTTATTGTTTATTAGCAAGTATATATCTAGAATAACAATACAAAATCGTTCAATTTTTCATTTATTGATTCCTATCCAGGGATAAATATATCAATCTTTCTATAGAAACTCGCTGTATCATATTCGATTTAATCAGTTATATAAAACTAAATTAAATGTGCTGTTATAACAAAAGCAAAATCCACTTCAACAACAAAAATTGAAGAGTAACATTTGTTTGTGAATAAATTTCAATCTATGTTATCCGTTAGAAGCTCTTTGTGACATAGAATTATTACGTTTAAAACCATCAAATACGGTTGCCTGGATATAATATTAAAAATAAAACTCTTGCAAAACATATATGCTGAGTGAACCAATATTCCATTTTTCAATAAATATATCTTCTATATAGAAACAACACGTTCATAATTTCCTTAAGGAAGTGTATAATTTTGTATATTGATATTTATAGTTCACAATTATATTAAGTTGTGCACTATGACTACACTATTACCCCGTAACATATGCTTTTTCTTTATGTTTTACAATTGAGAAATACATTTCTTACTTTATAATAAAATACAGGACGTGGAGTCAATACTTCATTGAATAAATGTTAATAAACCATCTGAAAAATCCAGCTCTTACGTGTTTTCAACTTGAACAAAATCATAAAAATATGATATCAAATAATAACCAATAGAGTGTATTTAGCTGTCGTTGAGTGTAGACATATGTTTATTTTTTTTTTTTTTTTTTAATTTATGAATTTTTAATGGTAAAAAGTCGTCAATTGTGTTGTGAGATACATCATTTTAAAGATAATTGACTGAACTTTCTATATATGGAGGTGAATCTACAATCTTTTTGTATTTAAAAAAGATATGTAGTCTTTTATTGCATTTATGAAAGATCAAAATTATCGTCGAATGAACAAAAAACTAGTGTAATTTATAAGCAATTAACTATTTGGAATCCGCTTTTGTCGTATGCAGTAAATTTATAAACAGTGGCGGATCAATCAATCAATAATATAAACCGGAATTCTAAAACAAAAACATACTTTAATTTTGATAGTACCTAGTCTACACAAACCCTTTGTGATAGAACTGATAATGTCGATAACTGGAGAAATAATACTAGAAGAAATCATATCAAGTAAAGAGGAATTGAAATCACTCATAGAAGCAGTAGAGGTTAGGTTATCCCTAAAAATCGAAGATCTGTACAGAAAACTGAATAAAGTAGAAGCAGAAAACCGTCATCTTTCGAACAAGATTGAGAACATTGAAAGGAAAACGAAAGAGAATAATATAGTGATTTTTGGACTCGATACCAAACCCGAAGAAATAACGCCTGAATATATTTGTAACGAGCTAGGGCGACTAGTAAACGTTACAATAAATGAGAGTGACCTGAATAATATTTACTCTTTGGGTAGGAAAGAACGAGCCCCAATCAGAGTGGAATTTGTTTCATACTTGAAAAAGTCAGAAGTACTTAAAAACGCAAAGAATCTCAAAGGTACCAACATAAGCGTAGCAAATGACCTAACACTCATCCAGCGAGAGGAGCACAAGATCTTAAGAAAACACCTAATTCTGGCGAAAACAAATAATCATATTAACTGC
The DNA here is from genome assembly GCF_026250575.1 of Diorhabda carinulata. Lineage (NCBI taxonomy): Eukaryota > Metazoa > Arthropoda > Insecta > Coleoptera > Chrysomelidae > Diorhabda > Diorhabda carinulata. The sequence goes on along the minus strand of NC_079468.1, from coordinate 14,528,581 downwards.
TACATACGAAGAAACAAACTATTTGTGGACGGAAAAATATATTCTCCTGAAGAATTAGAAGTAATAGAAACTACTGAAATAAACAGACCGAAATCAAATAGCGAACCTGCGACCCCAAAGCGAGATAAAGCAGTGGCAAACATTCCCAAAATAAGATCTGGGCAAACACCATTTATTCCCAAAGAATTGGCAACCGGTTCGGGAAAAAGAGAAGAAGAATCATCTGTGGGAGGAAAAAAAATAAATACTAGAGCACGCACAAGTTCTACGCAAAACATCAAATAATTTATGTATGTTAATTTACTATTATTACTTTCTGTCTTGATTAACTTCTTCAAAAATTTTATTAATGTCACCATACTTTGTTATTATACATATAAAAACCAAATAATTATTGTAAAGATTGTCAAATAATTTAAAACTGTTTGCTGGTTGGTACATTCACATGAATGAATATATAAGAAATTTTAAGCTAGGCTGGGGAGGAGTTTCAAGGAGCTATCTAAATGCCCTCGAAGTGACTCAAAAGCGATTCCTCCGAATGATTCTCAACAAACCAACAAGGTATTCAAGCTCACTACTCTATACTGAAACGCAAATATTGGATGTTAGACAACTATACATTATTCACATAGGATGCCATCAATATGGACTTACCACTCACAATCATAGATACGCGACAAGATCGAATAATCAATACTGTATACCAACAGCTCATAAAACAAAAGGTCAAAAAGGTTACTCCTACTTGACACCTAAATTATTCGGGCAACTACCACAAAGAATTATCGATGAAACTTCTTTTAAACGCTTCAAAACCCAACTAGTAACATTTGTTAAAGAAACAGACAAAACAAAAATACACAAAATGATAGAATGCTGAAACAAAAACAGAGAAGAGTAAACTCATGTACGAAATGTATGTCTGAAACACAATCATGTAAAAATGTATTTATAATGTTTTATCTGCATTTTTTTTTGTTTTCTTTTACAATGTATTCACCACATACAAGTATGTACAATACTTCTGTGGATGTCTAGATGTTTATTCAATTTTATTCAATTTTATTCAAATTTAATTGTATTTTATTACTGTATTTGTTAAATTTATGAATAAACGTTATTATTATTATTATTATTATTATTATTATTATTATTATTATTATTATTATTATTATTAGAGTTGAGAAAATGATTCCAGTAAAGTACTTCTGTTAGAATTTATGGGTACAAATACTCTCTTGCCTTTTTAGGGTCGACTCTTCCCTACTGTTCGACTCTAATTGGAGGGAATATTACTTATCACAAAAGGTTACTTACCTACACCCTCCAAAGCGGGCTGCTATTCAAGAAGTACATTGTTTCATGTGGCACGATGCGATTGGCGGTCGTGGATCTGATCTGAGCTTTGTGTGTGTATTTAGATTATGTTGCCCGAAAACGTATCGCATGTAACAACACCCTCCAACACAAGTAGAAGCCAGATGGTAGAAATATGCATAAGGCATCGATGATTAGCTTTGCAATCCAGGATATAAATAAAATTGAGATAATGACCATGCGAAAATGTAATAATAACAGAGGCTTATTTTTTCGTCAAAAGAGAAGGTCATCCCAACCACCTCAGTTTATCAAGTTACCAAATAAAAAACCAAAGTAATTATATCAAAAATTTTATTTTTGATTTAGTATTCTAGTATGAAATTTTAGTTCCGAATCTATTAGGAGTATTAATTAATTTCCGTAAATTATATCTTGGTTCCGAATTTTTTACGATATATTCTCAAAAAATTCTGACTTCGAAAAATTTTTGGAAATCATTCAAACTCTAGAAAATTTTTTTGTACGAATACATGGCGTCAAAAATGCTGTCAGTTTTTGCTGTCAATTTAAATATACTCGTCACATATTCGGATCATCGTCACAACAACAACAAACACAATCAGAATTTTTTCTAAAAGTTTAATAATCTCGTTCGAACGTGAAAGTGAAGTTTGGTATAGTTTACAAAAACTCTAAAGCTCCATCAACGAGAAGATGTGAATATCAGAGTTGATTAGTGAAGATTATTGATAATCTGCGCAGAAAATTAACGATCACTGAAATGCAAGGAAAATATGGAAAATTAAGAATGTATTAAAGTGATCAATTTTAAGTTATGTGTGCTTAAAATTAAATACATGCGGATGAATGAAAACGAATTGAAAGTTACGCATTAAAAATAGTTATCAATTGATCCATACTTCAATGAATTATCAGTCTATACAGGGTGAGTCGGGAGGAGCGCACCAAACTCTAAGAGTATATTATACACGTGAAAATAATGTAAAAAACACATATGTTCTTACCCGATTTTCATTTGTTTTCAAGTTATAGCATATTAACAAATAAACATATTATCATATAAAAATGTTCTTAATCATAGCGTTCTTTCAATAAATGTTCAAAAATACCGCTATTGACTTCTAAACATTTTCTGCTTCGTCTACGGAGAGCGTTTGTCGCTCTCTCAATTAATTCATTTCAATCTTCTTTAATATGGGCTGCAGTATTCTCTAATTAGTGCATCCCGTATGTCCACTTTTATTTCGTAGACTTCATTTCTCATCCAGCCCCATAAACAAAAATCTAGTGGTGTGAGGTCTGGAGATCTTGCAGGCCAATTAATGGGACCTCCACAACCAATCCAACGCCCTGGAAAACGTTCGTCCAAATGTTGCTTGACTTGACGAGCGACATGTGCAGGAGCTCCATCGTGCTGATAGTACATCTGTAATCTAATATTGACAGGAACATCCTCTAGAAGGCCTTGTAATTCATTTTGTAGAAAATTTAGGTAGTTGTCTCCTGTGAGACGATTATCCAAAATGAAAGGGCCAATTAAATAACTGTCATCCATACCACACCACACGTTTACAGAAAACCGATGTTGAAAATTGCTTTCGACTGTTACGTGTGGATTTTCGTTCGACCATACATGATAGTTACGAGTATTACGTCATGGACAATATTGTTGATACATTTTCCTTATACATGATCAAATGTATTTTGCCGAAGTCTAACCGCCTATCTTGGAAGTTTTCCTGAAGGGTTCTTGAGTTGTTCAACCACAGAAATGAAAAAAGATAAGGTGAAGCGAAACTTCAATATCAAATAAGGAATAATGTTAAATAGATACTGTGGAGTATTATCCACTTTTGACATATCAAAGTGTAATTGAATATTGCCAGAAATAAATGGATAATGAACATTATATCATTGTCTCGAATAAATGATCAGGACAATGCCAATGAAAATAATAGGTATAATAAATAGCATTTTGAAAGTGCTATAATAATAAGTGATGCAACCTTGTTTTCATAGAAATAGTGTATATCTAATTTTGAACAGCTCCAATTTTCATGGAAAACACACTTCACAAATAAAATAGCTTGGTGATTACCCTTATCGGGAACGACTTGCAAATTATAGAGTAGCTCGTAGACATTGAGAATGAATGTTCTAGTGACTGCAGTGCCTTAACCGACTCTCCAGCTATCCAATATGGAGGCGCCAAACTGCTTTTTCGATAGCTACTCCAGAGGACAAAGTTACGACAATAAACGGTACTTATAGTTCATGTCTTCCTCATTTCATTATAGGTGTACCATATATTACTTTTGGATGAAGTTTTGTTATTATATTAAAGTTATATCATTATTATATATTTGTTCCTTTTAACGGAGAGGCTACTTAAAAATTTAACTGGTATTTCTGAAGATTAATTATTATTTTTACGTATAATTTCTACTATAATATACTCGTAACTTCTAATTATATTATAAATATATTCCAAATGACAGTACATAATATACCGTATTGAATAGCGTGAGGCGAATGTGAATAATTATAAGCCACATTATATTTTATGGTCTGTAACATGGTAAAACTTAATCGATACTTCACTATCTCGTTATTTTGGTCATTAATCGGCTATTAAAAGCTAGGTGGAGAGCAATAAAATACGCTCTATCTTTATTCAGTTGTATTGACGCAAAACAACAGAAGTATCCTGGATATGATGAAATTCTCGTAATGATTGGTTTCATAATAAGTTGACATTATCATGATGAAGATAAATCCATTCGGTTACACTTAAAAACATGATATAAAATTATTGTGTTTCAAGGTATGAATTGGAGAATCCATAAATTCATTTTCAGTAGTAATAATCCAAGGAAACGATTTCGAAAGCTTGTTGCTTGGAAACAGTTGTCTATAAGCTACAAAGTTCTTATAAAGGGTGGTCAATCTATTGGAGTGATTAGTAATTTTTGTCCTTGATATTAAAGCCAATCGCTTTGGCAGACGATTTTGTCCAATTTTGAATCGTTTATCTTCCAATAGGCATATTATCATACCAGTGATCATTTTTAGATTACCAGTGATGATTTATTCTTAGGAATAATCTTCTAAATTTCATCTAGGCCCCTTTTTGACATAAGTTTTTTAAATATGCTGACAAAACAAACGTTGCTGTCGTTGTTTTCTATTAAAATATTTGTTGTCAATATACATTCTTGAACTACCTTGGCAAATCTTGCTGAAAACAAGGTTATATTCAACTCTATTTGTTACATAACCATCGTTATTAGATTCGATACAAGAAAAGTCAGTCAAGCAAGCAGCAATCCGAATATCCGTTGCAGTCCTCCATGGGTATTTTTATTCTATAAATTTATCATTTCCATTATTTCTACGGATAAAGTAAACTTTATCACATTTTACACGGATCTGTAACACTATTGAATGGGTCAATAATAACTTTTATTTTTTCATAATATTTTTCTTGTAACAGCTTCCTGGTTAGGTTCCACATTGTTTTGATCGTAGTTCCTTTGAGCTCTGTACCATCTTTTCTTCTCATGTTCACAGTCCAAACCTTTAAAATCAACACCAATATTTTCGCCCTCCGATTTCCATCTAATTGATACTTTCTATCATTGCAAAAGTCCATACAAATTTTTTACTGTTTGGTTGTTTCACTCTATAATTTTATTAATATTCTTGTCAGTATCACATCGAATCTTGAAATTTAGAAATATTAAATGTTTTAAACATCAAAGTCGAAACAGAATAAATGTTGTAAATGTCTACTAATTCACTACGACTATTTATTTAAAACTAACTAACTGCGTTTACACAAATATTTATATACTTAAATAAAATATCACAAAGTTCTAGAACAAAAAGAAAAAATAGAAATAAATAAATAGAATTTCTTAGAAATTATTTAGAAGAAATACTGTAAATAAACCGCCTGCTACTAAAAAATTATATACAAACAAGCATAAAACGAGTTCCGCTATTTATAAAAAATGTAGAAGATGCCGCTCGAAAAGTGCCACGCGAATTTGTAGAATTTTTGAAATTCCATAGTATCTGGACAGGGAACTATTTTGCTAACTTGTTCGTAAAATATGCATCTATCGCAACGTAATAAACTTTTTTGAATTAGTGACTTCAAATTAATCCGTTTTATTGGATTTTTACTAGAGCAAAAAATTTTCAATGCATTGACATGGATTGTTTATAAAAAATATTTACCGATTGTTCAGTTAGATTTGTTTGTTGTTTTGGTTCGAAGCTGTTTCATATGCATGAATTTACTGGCATGTGGAAATAGCCTCTTGTAAGAGAGAGAATAAAAAATGTTTTTTTGTCTAAATAAATTTTTTTTCACGATTTTTTTCTTTCTGTTGATCCGAACTTCTTCTATTTCAAAAAAATAGAAGGTCTTAGCTAATGCGATACCCATTGGTACAGATCTTCTTGTAACTCAATAATTCATTGAAAACCTTGCTCAAATTGTTCAATGAGATGCCCAACGCCTCTACTGAATTTCTCTCTGATAAATATCTTGCGTAATAATATCATTTTTGTTTTATGACGTGGAAGTTCAAATTAAATGTTAATAGTCATTTCAACCCCTTAACAATTGGTCGTAAATTATTCAGTTGTACACCTTACACAACTGAGAATTTTATTACTACAACTAATTTACTGAGGCGATGAACCTAATAGTGCTATGTTCTGGATGACAGAATCTATTGGAAACCATATATTTGATTGGTCACTAATATGAATTTGGAAATAAAGATATCACATTTCCAATGTTTTACGGTACTTAAAGATCTTCATATTTAAGCGTTTCTAAGAGAATTGAGAGAAACCGAACTGAAAATTCTAAAAATCTGCAGCACTTTCAATGAGCTTACAGTGATTGGTAAAATATATTATTTTGATGTGAACAAGCGTGGGTTGCTTGATGTTAATATTTCATATTAATGGATAATGATATGTCTTTATAAGATTATTTCTGATTTCACAAATAGACAAAAAAACTTCTTTGCTGTAACACGAAGCTGAATTATATAATTATAAATCTCTCTTATCAAGAAAATTGATAGAAAGAAGCTGTAACAGGTGAGGTTTTATTGTTACATTGAAAAAAACACATACAGAACAGTCTCCATCCCATAGCTAATAAATTGAAGGTAATTTCTCCACTTCATAAAAGGCATATACATTTACAAATATGTGTTTCAATTGGAGATTTATCCCTTGCTATTTTTACTGTCTCTTATGTCAGTAGACTGTTGGTTCCATTTCTTACGCTGTAATACCCATTCGTTAATGTTATCTACGTACTTTTTTCTCGAGATCCGCCTGAGATTGTTCATCTCTGTAGTCTACTAGAGCTGTTTCGTTTTCAATGTTTTGGTCTTGATTCTGATGTAAAGTTCTAAATGTTGCGTAAATGCTTGCCTTCGTTTCTTGTCTTAAGTGTTTGTTTCGCCATACTACGTTCTGAAAACATCTCTTGACCCTATTTGCTCTAACTACTTCTCTCTCATCTCGTCTTCCACGTCTCCATAACTGAATGTCAGTTCCACTGTTATAGTCTATTTTATCTAAAAGGTGAAGTTGGTTCCTTCCATTGTTACTCAATAGGCAACTGGTTCAGAGGGTTTTGAATTTTTATTAAGTAATTACACAGATTTTTAACAATGTTTGTTACTTGGCATATCAGTTTTAATTCTCGAGACAGGAGCCACGATGTTCTGATTTTAATTAGATAACCCCAAACTCTTTATTATCATTAAACTCTTTCTGAATAATAAAATGTAGCTCGCTATAGCTGGCACCACCTGGAAATGTCGGTAGGTATACTGATCTTCGCAGCTTCCTGACATGTCATCATGATCTTCCTTGTTTCTCAAAAAAGAACTTGCCAATTGAAAGGCGCTATTGCTACTGGAAATTCTGCATAGTGAGGCACAGTTCTTATGTTAGATTGTAAAATTTAATAACACATCTCACGCTTTTTTTCTTTGAATTACCTTCAGTCTTACAAAAATAACATCGCGATACCATTGGAACTGCAAAAGGTTTCTACTCGTGCCTTCTACCCCATGGAAAGTATGCAACACCAAAATACATAAAATAAGCCTTATAATTGTCAGAAAATGGCCTGGCACTTCAACTTTTCCATAAATATAATTAAACATTAGGAGAAATGTACTTCAATAGCCCCTTATAATTTTGATACCAGTTAATAAGATAGATTTGAATAATATATTAGGTCCTTAGTGGGTATTTTAAGTACATTTTCTACTATATTGAAGGCATTATGAGGAAATGGTAAGGACTTTGTTCAAAAAATATGTATGAATTGATGTAGTGATTGATATAAACATCCATTTTGGCCTTTAATCTATTTCGTATGCTCAAATTTTGGCGAACATGCAGATTTTGAAGAGGAGACCTAATATTCTAGATTATGATAATTTGGTACCTGAGGAGTCCGAAAAGTATAAATATGGAATTAAAAACGGTACGGGCAACGAGAATTAAAATTAAGAGCATTGAACCCAGATGAGTGCTTTGAAGATTCAAAATTAGATAACTAATACCCTTTGTAGGACATCGTTACTTTACCTTTTCTAATAATCTTTACGATAAATTCTAAACATACTGTATATTCCATTATGACCAATTTATTTACATACTTCACTCAACTTACATAATTACCTTATTCATATTTCACACATTACTTCTAATTTATATTCACCGCCGAGACCTAAACACTTGTTCCTTGCATGGATTTAAATATCAATAATACCATCACTCTTCCGCTGTCAAGTATTTATATCGTGTTTTATCGCGACTGATCTTTTCATAGAACCTCGGAGCGTTGATTAGAATGTTCTTTTTGATAGAGGTTGCTACAAATTGTTTTAATTATTACTCATGAGTTACATTTTAATGTTGTCAATAGAAAATAATCCTCAATACAAATTTAAAACTTAATTACTCTGCCATATTGTTCTTCGTCGCAATAATTTCAGGGTACAGTATTTTGCAATGGAACAATTTATGAGTAGTGCATGAATCTTTTGAATTGTTCGTTGTTGTTCAAACACTGAGCTTAGACTGCCTGAAACACTCTGTACGTATCTTTCATTCTTCTTTCCAAATCTTCTTAAATGCAATGCTGTGTTTCATGAATAATCGATTTCATGGAAGGAAAACTACGAACAATTGTGGTAGCTTTTCTGTCCCTCCTTTTTGATCAATCCATCTGTTATTCAGCCACAATCTCACTCAAAGAAAATAATATAACGATGATTCAACGCGTTGGGAGTAAATGAAATGCACCATAATGTTACCAGCAACATCCATCTGATTACAATTATAGAAGCAGATGTTGCTCAAACATTCTGTCTTCATAGAACTGTTTTATTGTTTCAATTCCATTCGGATGAAATTTACTCAACTATAGTACTTCATTTATCTTTCTTCAATATACCTACTCCGATGTCGTTTCATTTACTTGAAGTAATTAAAATATTATTTCAATTGTATTTATTAGTTGGAAATGATTCCTATCGAATATATACACCTAAATACACTTAAATAACTTAAAAAATCTATTCATATCTTGTTCAAGCAGTGCACGGCAAAATACCTCTTCTTTGCCACTTATTGTTTGATGTTCTCTATTGGTCTTGTTGAGTAAATGGTATCAGATCCTATCTTCACTAAACGAATACTGACATTTTCTCGGGTTCAATATAAGATACTACTCATCTATTAAAGAGTTAGGCGAGAACTTCCCCACTGCAATAAAATTTGTAAAACATCTTTTCATGATCTAAGTATTTACTTACTACTAGTTAAATATTTTCAGTTCACACGCAATCTCCTCTATAATGTAACAAATCTACTACAAGATAGATCTCCTTACCTAGCTCTGACCTTTTTCAAAAAATAAATATTTCATAGAGAATATCCAATTTTTTATTCAAAATTTTATATATAAAACCATTCAACTCCCTTCCTGTCCAACAAGACTCAACGTAATTAAATTACGAGACCATCCGTTCTAAGCTTTACAATGGTTGCATTAACAAAATTCTTGATTCTAGGTCTAGCATTGATAAACTAAACTCTCATAACAATCTATACTGCTAATCGCTTTCATCCTAATACCCCTCTGCCTATTCTGAGGCTAGTGAATCACCCCTCACCTCACAAAGACAATATTTTCGTATACTGCTTCTCCATCATTCTTGTTTACTTACTTTTTTAATACTATATCTTGAGCATTTTCGAGGCTTTAAAATATATTTTCCATTCTCACAAACACATCGCCATAAGTATATTCTCTTTTATCCGTTCAGTCTATCAAAACTATTTTCACCTACCACCGACAAAGCATACATAATACCAACCAAAATTTTTTGCTCGTCATATAAAAATCACACTCATATAGTTTCCAAACAAAGAAGTTTCCAATAATCCACATTCAAAATTTTAGGGGCGATTTATGTGGCAATAGATCAACAGCACTATAAAACATCCATTCATCTACTTCTCACATTGTAGTAGACAATCTGAACTTTTGAAGTAATGCTTACGCGGTCTGGAATGTTTATAAAGATGCAAGTAGAACGAGGTGTGGTTTTAGTGGGTACGGTGTCCTACTAAACGAAGTGTAAAAATTATTTTCATACCTATCACTCACATATCAAATATCACCTGATTTTTCTCAAGTTGGAGGAAAACTATGAAGAATACGAAGAAATTACACATGGTTTTTTATGTAAAACGGAGCCATATGTTGTGTCATAAACATCATGCTACTATGACTATCAAGCACATATTCATCGACAGCCTACCTCAATATATATAAATACAGTTCTACAGACCTTATAGGCACAAGTCTAGGAGTCGCTCCACTGCTTTTCTCTTTCTATTTTTGTTCATGGCTGCTTCGCGCCAGCTCTTTTTTTCCCCTTAACCAGGATCTTCTCACTCAATTGTCTTCGTCCATTCTGGCTAATGCAGTCTCTTTGCTCTGATCACATATCACGTCTAAGTTTGGCCATACAGTTCTTTGGTATGGGCGTTCGTTCTTCTTCCCCACTCGTTTTGCTCTCGCTCTCCTCCGAAAATCCTCCTTAGTACTTTTCTCTGTCATATGTTTATTTTATTTTCTTCTTTTTTGTTCATGATCCAGCTCTCATTGGCATACAACACCGATGGTTGTATAACTGTCTTGTAAATGCGTTACTTAGTGGCTCTTAAATATCTTTTGATCTAATAGTCCTCGGCTCCAGCCTTAATACGGCTCCGAACGTGTTGTTCCCTCTCACCAGTCTTTTGTTGATTTCCCTGGTTTCACCTCCTTCGTTTCTTACTATCACTCCTAAGTATTCGAACTCCTGGACTTTATCAAATCTATACTCTTTTTTTTTGCTCTATCGACACTTTCAATGGGCTGCAGCTATTAAGATCCCTTTCCATCTTTATATATTTGGTCTTTTGTTCATTTATGCGTCTATCTCCGCTCAAACTAAATCAAACTCTCAAGTGCTTCGCCAAAAGTTAGATATCCTCAAAATTGCCACCAAACATCATGAATTATATTTCAAATACAAATGATGTATTTGGTTAGGTTGGAGTTATTAAATTATTTTCAAATTTTCACTTGGTCGAAATGAAATGAAGAGAAATATATTTTGAGGAGCTTTGTCCAAATGCGCATCTGAAATTTTTCTGTACTCCGATTCGCATGTAAGTTCTGTTGCAGTAGGTGTTTCTGTAATGAAACATGTGTGGCTTATTCGATAGTAGGGTTTTGTTTAGTTTTGTTTTTAACTGCGCTTTTGAATGTTTTATCGAAAATTCTTGAGAAAGTAGTAAAAAAGTGGATGACTCAAATTATGATTAGTAATTCACTATATGATGAATTTCAGTATGATTTCATACAAAAAATTAGTACATTGTCTGCAACTTTTGACTTTGTAAATTTTATAACAAGAGATTTGGATTAAAAAAAGACTGTAGTTGTAGTTTCAGTCGAATTAGATGAAGATAAAGATATACTTTTCAAAAAAGTGTTTAATATAAACTTTAGTGATAAATTTTTTTGCATTATAGAATCATATTTGAAGGGACGATAGTAGATCAGTTTTTAAATTGTCATGTTTTGAAAATTTTTTTTAATTATGAGTATTTCACACCAGCAAATGTTTTACATAAAGAAACCTGAATTCAATCGTTTATTTCAAAAACTTGTTAAATGCACTTTTTTGAATTTTTGGAAAACGAAGAAAAATTTATTAAGTGTTGAATTAATGTTGATTTTTGCTTCAAAAAATCAGAGTAATCATACCTTTTCTAAACTTTGAATTTGATGTATATGTTTTTTTACTGTCTTAAAAAAAGGTGAAAAATGTTTTCAGGTTTCTGCAGTAAAATTCGTGTACATGCCCATTTTTTAACATTAGTCAAGTCTAAGTAGGATGTTCAATAATAGAAATCCAATAATATTAACTTAAATTTATTATTATTTATAACATAACAGAACAAAGGCTCTACTAATGAACAACTTTTAAAAAATTTTTGATTTTCATTAATTTTTTTCTGTCTGTGGAACTACTCATCTTCGTATACCCTGTCAACATTACACTCCGCTTTTGTAGTAGGACACTGGAAGATGTTGTCGTAAAATGATTCATACCCTGTGGTATACATATATGATGAGCTTTTCCAAGTCATCAATCTTCTTTTCATATATTGGTACTTTTACAGACGGGTTAGCAAGCGTTACTGGAAGTTCAGGCACAGCATTGTATTTCTTCAAAGTAAACGTTGAAGTTATAAACCCTTCAATAAAGTATTTAACCACAACTTTACCTGGACGAGCTTTGGTCTACTGGAATTCCTTGTAGGCTGAGACTTTGAAAGCGATTTTGTTTCCCTTGGGAACACCTCTTCCATGTGTTCCATCTAAGTTTACATTTTTTTATAATGAAGAGGCCACCACGCATTGAAACTATATATCATGTCACTGGTTACTTTGTGGACAGAAAACCGCCCTAATTTACTTTATTTGATAATCATTCCCTAATACTGTTCTGAAATATACTGTCCAATTTTCGCACGAAATGTCTTATACGGCCCAAATCACGCTCACAGGCTAGAAATGAATGTCGCCTTATTGGAAAGTTACGGGAAAGTAATTTCATCAGGAATACATTTCTGTAAAATAATGTTACCTTCATAGTTCGTGTATTCTTCACCTTCCACTCTGGTGTTCGGATAACAACTCTTTTATATTCTTCTTCATTGATTATATTCTCCTTCTAGGGTGAGGTTCATCCTCAGAACTTCAACTATCCATTTTGTAAAGAAAACGATAATAAAACACAATGTAAAATTACGAAACTTTCATAGCTGAAATAGTTTATTACTTTTATGAACTTTAAACAGCAACTAACTGTATAATGGCGTAAACAAACACATAAAAACAGTAATGCAACAGGTCAAGCGATAATAACCAGTATTACCACGATACGAAACTAAAATTTACTGCAGAAACACGTCAAGTGACGCCGGTTGGTGAGTTTCTGCACTAAATTCAATATTCCCTACTAGAAAAAACTCATTTGGAGACATGGCACATGACGGATTTCTGTATAAAACTATGTATTTACATAAAATTTCTAGAATATCTAATAATCTCAATTTTAATAAAAATGTCAATTGACGAGTTTTTGAAATAAACGATTCAATTAGAATCCTTATTGCAACTTGAACATTATTAACTTTTCTTTAAAATATTGAATAATCTACAAAAATAAAATACAAATAATGAAATACACAGTTACAATACAACGTCAAATACAGATCTATATCTATCGCAAAACAGAACTAACATAGGTTTAAACAACTCTGTTCAGTTATTTAAGTCTCAAAGCAAGAGCTTTAGAGGACTGATTTCAGAATCAAACGATTGTTAATACTTTTGTTAAGTGTTTAAATAATAAATAAAGTTGTTTTTCAAAAAAATTACTTGAATATATACTATCCTCCTTTTCTTGAAAGCTATAATATTTTGTCTTCCATAGTTTGTCTGGTTTAATTCTTTGTTGACTTGCTGATTTTCAGCAATGTGAAAATATCTTGGGATGCCTTATGAAAAAGGGGCTATAATTTGTTTATTCGATTTTTCATCAGACACTGAAAGTAATTCTGAAATCGATCTTGTTTGTATCCTAAGGATGATTCAACAATTTATGTAACAAATTGCAATATTAATTTATCAGCTCGGTTTTTCTAATTCTTCAGCAATATAATAACTTTTCAAGTGGTGTATTCCAATGATATCTGTTTATTCCAGCCATGTTCTCGTTTATTTACAATAACTACCGCTCGGATGTTATACAGTTGCTTCTCTTATTTTAACAACTTAAAAACATAAATTGGCAAAATTCGAGTATAATATTACTCTCTCGGGAAAAATTCCTTATTGTTTCGCGTCATCACTTTTATAAACTAGATTACGTGAAACTTTTGTCTATTATCAAAAATGTGTCTCAAGTTTTTATACCCAATATGACATTCAGAAGTCTTTGGAAAATTCAATAAGTTGGGAAGTGTCATAGAAAGAGTTCACTTATCAGAAAAAAATTTATGAATTTCTAGATAAATATGACAAAATCTCATACTAACAAGAGTAATAGTGAGATTTTGTGAAAAAAATATGACATTTATCGTTTTTTTTTTCCTAAAGGTCTCTAGATTTATCCAATTATTTAGATAAAGTTTCTGTTCCATCGAAATCATGACAATTCTCTTTTATACTACACATGTATTCTCATTATATGTCCATTACGATTCTTAAGAATTTTTGTTGAGAAACTCGACATTATATCATTTAAAACAAAAATGGCGCACCACGACTAAATATGAATCCTCAATACGTTAGTATAGTAATATAGGTAATGTACTTCTTTAGCGCAAAGAAGATATATTCATGAGGACTACATAAATACAATTTTTTTTCTCTCTACTATATATTGCGAAAGACACACCCTTAAAATAACTGCTATAGATTTTCCAACACGATATAATTCCAAAAAATAGAAATATTCAAATTGGGATATCATTTTAACGCAAAATATTCCTATTGGGTATTGATATTGATTACTACAAAAGGAAGGGAGTTACTCAAAGCAACCAATGACTTCCATTATACTGGACAGCCTAGATATTGGTCGACTGATATTAATGACATTCGTGATCTGTTAGACGAAATAGACAGTAAGGTTTCATAAAATCATTCATGCATATGAGAAACACTGTATATAATCACCAAGCACACTGCAGTGATAGCATAATAACCAAAAAATAAAAATCTGCATCGCCCAACAAGACTACTGATTTGGCGAACTTCAAGATTGAATTAGATAATGAAATCTAACTAAACGTTCAAAAGAAAACGATGGAGGAACTTGATACTGAATCTGAGGAATTACTTACCTGTAATAGAAATTCTTGCACTTGTTTGTTCTTTTACTGATATAACGAAGGAAGATACAGCTTGGATCAAAAATAATGCCTTTTGTTGAAGTTTTTGTTCTAGTTCATGTTGCCAGACATAAAATACCTGGGCAACGTTAAGTAATCCAGCTGAACATATCTTGTTAGGTCAATAAATAAAAACAGATTCAATATCATATAATCTCTGGGAAGATAAATGAAGAAAATTGAGAATAAAACAATAAATTACCTTCAGAAGCTCACTTATGAGATAGGTACTGTATATAGTACTATACTGTAGATAGATACGATAGATACTTATTCAGCCTTCAGGAAAATAAGAGAGGGAAGCTATGTGGAAAATAATTTTCATCAAAATAGAAGTAAAAATTCCAAAATCCTACCAGCAATAGATGAAGTAGTCGATCAGAAAATAGCATTAGTAACGTTAAGAAAACCAGCAGAGAAAATAATGTCAAAACATTAACCTAAAAAAAGCAGCTGGTTACTACCTGTTATTATGTCAAAATTTCAAATACCTAACAAGCAAAATAATGGTGAAACTACTTTACATATCCACTACAATATTTAGACTAATACAAATACTGCTGGTAAGTAGTAGAGGTTATCATCATTCCTAAGCTCT
This sequence comes from Diorhabda carinulata, assembly GCF_026250575.1. NCBI lineage: Eukaryota > Metazoa > Arthropoda > Insecta > Coleoptera > Chrysomelidae > Diorhabda > Diorhabda carinulata. The sequence continues at coordinate 14,513,061 of NC_079468.1, read as the reverse complement.
CTACATGTGTAAACCCAGTCTTGTCCTACAGACCAATACATCTATATATCTATACCAGTTATATCAAAAGAAAAGAATATATATGTTCAGCTGTGTTACTGAACGTTGCCCAGGTATTTTATGAAGTCTGGCATCAAGCACTATAATAAAAGCTTCAACAATTTCTACCTGTACAATATATCATACTTCTGGAATCCTACATTGGTGAAAAGTTGTTCCTTATTAGATGCGGAAAGAAGCATTCAAACTTGAAATACAAGCTTGTGTACCAAAAATCAGTATTTTTGATCGAATGATGTATCTGCTATCCTCCTTCGTTACATCTGTAGAAGAGCGAATTATGATAGCTGCATTTAAAGAAGCCATTTGTGTTGCCAGTTGTTGAGAATGAATAAGAGTCTAATGTAATACTTAAAGAAGCGTAAAATCAAGTCAATGCTTGATCAAAGCGCATTAGAGTAAGCAAAAAATAAATCAGTGTATAAAGGTTGCTCCGAGACTTGAAGCAAAAAATTCGGGAGTGAGCCGATAACGTGAAAATATTACTATGACATACAAAAAGGTTTTCATACGACCTCTCGTTTCTGAGTTATAGGCCTTTAAAGTTGCGAAATAAGAATTTATATTAAGTATATTTTCTAAATTTTATACACTCCAACATCATCCAACAAATTAATAATATCTGAAGGCCAGGTATGGCTCATTTTTCAATCGATTTTTTAACAAGAAGTTCCTCTTTGTTTTTATTCAATAAACTTTATGGTTTAGGAGATATGAAAACTGTCCGCCATAAAAAGACGTACTGGAGAAAATTATTGTAATTGTAATTATTTATTGAAAATACTTACAGGAGGTATTAAAACATAATCAACCATATTTTGATGGTAAATAAATAAATAACCATTTGTACTACATACTATTGAAGATCATATTATTGGCATTAGGAAAAGCTTGGATAGTTATTTTTCATCTAGTAGGCTACTGTCAAATAGGGTACTACATGATATTCAGTTGTTCATAAAATGATATTTTAGCAAGTGTCCTACCAAAAAAAGTAGCGAAGGTCTACAACAAATTATAAGGAACACCAGCTTTGGAGCGAAATGCATTAGATGAAGTTGCTGGTTCCACAACGAGCGTAAGCAAAATGTCACCACAACTAAATGTATCAACCATAACTATTCATAGGATGGCCGACGCTCGTTTGTTTCTAGATAAACAACGAGTTGATAATATAATTTTTGAAAAAGAACTGTTTACTGATGAAGTGAGTTTTTCACAAGACGGTTTTATCAACTCCCATAAGTTCACATTTAAGGCAGATGAAAATCCTCACGGTACAATTCAAACAAAGAGTCAACATCGATTTTGTGATAATGTGTGGGCAGGAATAGTGGGTAATAATTTAGGAGGTATATTGATAAAATCCTTAATGGTCGGCGATATTTTGAATTTCTCCAAAATGATTTTCCGCCCATGTTATGTGATATATCTCTAAACATTCGCAGACATATGGTTCATGTCGAAGAGTAGTGTAGTGAAAAGCATCCTATATGTCACACCAGTTAACATAAGGAACGAAATGGTGGATAAAATAAACTTCCATTGTGATGTTATAAGGTAGAATCTTGGAATGGTCTTGCAAGTTCAAAGAAATATCCTCCTTAGACTCTGGATGTGTGTAGTGTGCCCACTTCGAACAAACAAGTAAACTTGCGGGCGACAAAAACATAATATAATAAACAGTACAATCCATTTACTTTGGACTAGCAATATCTAGTGGAAGAGATTAAATATAGGAAATACGAACTCAAGTGACAAAAGAACCAAGATATATAATATGGTAAACAATATGTTGAGTACACAAAGTAAGATGAGAATCCACATCAACAACATCAACAAGAATGATCCCACTAATGGGCTAAATTGGCAAAAAAATAGAAGCCAAAGATACGGAGAATTCGGAATCTCAAAAGGCTAAATAATCGGCAGAGAACGTAATAGAAATATTCTCAGAAATTTTATAAATTAGGTAAATTTGCCAGTAGATCGATTAAGTGTATTGAACGAATTGTTTATTTCTGTTATTAAGGTTTTGATCATTATACTGCGTATTTATACGTTTTTCGTTACAAGAAAATTCATAAGCACTCATTTGGCTTTTAAATAGCGAAATTACTAAGAAGAATCGAAAATCAGAAATTTTATCATGTGCTTCCTAATCACGTGAAAGTTACATTGAAAATATGAAAATGAAAATAAAAATGAATGATAATATAACCTCATTTTTCATTATGGTTGAATGTAATTCCATATTTTATAATAATGTTATATCTGATGATTGCATTTGAAAATTTTAAAATGCAATGCTTTTTTTGGGAGGGGGATTAATTGAGAAAAGTTTTGCATATGGTGCTAATTCAGAGACAAATATTGTGTATCAATTTTCCGAATATATTATAGTGGTTTTTCACATCAGATGATCTATGATGAAATACATTATTAGAGAAGTTGTTAGAATTAGACTTAAGTACATCACAATTATGACTGCTTTGGATAGAAATAGGTTGTCTCGAAGTATCTACATCTAATATTATGAATACGAAAGTCTTTCAAGAGAATAGGTATTATTGAAAAACATTCAATCGTTCATTTAGCTAGAATACGATGGTTTACATTTACATTAAATATAATTCTTCTTTGAATGAAACAACGAATTTTTAGAGAATAAATATTCAGTTTATATTGAATATATGTACATTCGGCCTCATAACTTGATATAGGAACAATCCCATTGAACCAGACAATACAAATGTCATAGAATGAAACTTTTCGTTTTGATATAACTTTTCTGTATCATCTCTTATTTTCGCTTATAGAGAAAACATCTGTTTGAAAGAATCAATGCGAGTGATATTTTAAGTGGAAAAAGCTGAAAGAAAAACCACAACTCCGTTGGTTTATTGGCCGCAATGACAAGCACCAATTTATTTTCTAAATTGTGTTGGGACTGCATCTATTGGCGCCTGAGGAAATTGTGGCCTCCGAATTCAAAATATCATTTGAGGTCGACTTAGAAAGAATAACTCTTACTATTGGAATACGTTATTTTCTCAGAAAAAACCTTTCTTTGAAGTTCCCTATTGTAGTGAAAAATTAGTTCCTATACTTAATATGTATCTGAATATATTAGATTGTTGTCGTTTGAGAAAGCCAAGCTTTAGAGCAGAATTAGTATATTTCTTTTATGTTCTATCTTGAAAATGTACATTCTTTGATCATAAACTTATGTATGTAAGGCTGGTTTAAAGATGTCCATGTACTCAGCCAAGTAAAATGTGACAAATCGCTAGTAAAACATTTCAAATTTATATATGTTTGTACCATGGCATGTAAGGAATATCAATGTGAATACAAATAATCAATTTGTATAAGCAATTGTCCTGTACAGACAACAGTTGTAATAAAAAAATATTGGAGGACATATCGTTTTTGCGCGTCCAAAGATGCTGCATTATTTTGAAGGTAGTGTTCATAGATCTATATCTATATTATAGATCTATATATAAAAATATATAAACTTCAATAAAGTGAGATGTCTCAGTTAATATAAATAGAAAATCGAAAGCAAAATGAAGCAACTCATACAAACATACTAAGGCTCCTCAAGAAACTCTTCCTCTATATCTGGTAGAAGTCCTTAACATTTTTTTCTGTTGGTGAATTTTTATAAAAATAGTGGAAAATCTCGTTAAGTGAATTGTTTTTTTCTCCTAAAATATAAATTTGAGTATTTACATTTTGGGATATTTTCAAATGATGATTTCTCACATGGTCTTAATTAAATTATACTTATTTTTAAAAGTATACATACTTATACATGTATAAAAATAATAAATTTATAAAATGAGGTATCTACGCCTATGGTAGATCAAACAAAATTGTCGACAAGGGCTTCCACCCAATTTTTATAATCTGCCCTTGATATTGGAAGGACTATAACTGCACGATAAAAAATTCCACCCACAGGCATAGTGAGCTGTTTATACCTACCACTATTCAAAAACTATTTAAGATAGGACCTTGCCGCTTGCAGAGGTAATAACCATCAAATAGGCCAAAAAATTGATTTTTGAAAGTGTGACACTAGTATAGTGTTTTTACTCTCGAAGTATCGAATTGTTTATTTATAGGGGGATTTGTTGATAGTTGATATAGCTTGAGACTATGTTGATTATTGACAATTTAGATTAGATGTAACTTTATCACTTCAAAAAGTAATTAATACAAGTAAGTATGAGGGATTTCTCCATTGTATTTATTTTCAAATAAAATTTCATCACATTACATATCATAAATGTATGATTGATCATAAGCCGAATTCTACATAAAATCTCTTATGATAATAAGTTTCATCACACTAAATACTGTACATTCAATAACTTTGTTTCCTCACTTTCGTAGCAGTTTAATTGCATAAATGAATTGAAAAGTTGTGATGTTTTTTGTTGTCGACCAGAATGTCTTGAAATTAGAAGTTCATATATCCAAAGTCAAAAGACTTGGTACTACTGTTTTAACAATGTTCGATATAAACTAAGTTCTTCTAGTTTTAGCTTTGAGAAAAGTTCAAGTTGACCGAAACTTTTTGAAATTAAAAGCACATATACACAATGTCAACAGACTGGCTCCCACTGTTTTCACATTATCCGATTCAAGCTTGGTTTTTTCAGTTATTGCTTTAAGAAAAGTTCGAGTTCCTAGGAAACAAAAAAATTAATTAATTGCTATAAAGATTCTCAGTCCTAGTATGGGCGTATTCACGAATTCACATTATTTTATTGCAGGAAAATAATGGATAGTTATCATTTTAAGATACTCTAGTAAATAGGAATAGTATTAGGGTAGAATTTGATGTATTCAGGAAAATAACCGCTACGTGCAGGTACATCCCGGCTAATTCTTTTGATTGTAGCCAACATAAGATGGCCATTTCCTAGAACATCGGTTAAATAACTTTCCACTTACGAGAAATAAGCTGAGGAAAAGACCTTTATTGAGGATGTAGCTATATTCAACGGTTAAGAGAAAAAATTGTAAATCTTCTTATATATTAAAAAAATTGATGATTTCCATTCCGAGTCCGTTCAGGCGTTCTACCCAACCGATTTGCTTAATTTTTTTTTCAATGAAAGGTATTGATGCACAGATCAGCCATAAACCATCGGATTTCATCTAATTTTCACCATTCTCAAGTTATACTCAAATGCGATTTCCCCCTGTACATTACTCATGGGAGTTTTTCACATACACAAGTTCTATCCTCAATATCTCAGGTTCTAGTCAAGATAGAGACTTAGTTTTGGTTTAAGAACACTCGCTGAAATACCTTCTTTCGTTTGAGTTTTTGAACACTTAAATCGGTTGAGTTGGAGAGGAGCTAGGCGCGGACATTCAATGTGGAGTTATGGATTTTTGTAAGTTTTTGGCAATTTTTCTACATTCAAAGATCTACATCTCAGGTTCTGATGTAGCTACAGAGTTTGTTCTTTTCTATTATAATGATTTCTGATACTTATTTAATGTATTCGATGCGAGCGAAGCCGCGGGTAAAAGCTAGTGGATTAATTAATAGACATAGATTTATGAAATTTCTATGTGAAACCAATCATTTCCAAACTCAAATTGAAAAACAAGAAAACGTTTCTCTGATACCTTTCAATCCTATTTATACAAAATGATTGGTAGGAACATCTAACAGGGTGGTTTTGAAATTGATTTATAAATCAAAGAAATACTCTGGAACAATTGTTGGGCAATCCTAAAGATAAAATACCAAATTTGGAAAAGAGTGGTATATGAAATTAGCTGTGGTGATTGTGACAGGAAGCATATTTGGCAGACTAAGAGTTCCGTTATTGTCGCGTTTAAAGAGCACTTAGCTCATTTGAAATATGGACATAGATATTAATAATGTGAAATTTTTCAAAAATGTATCCAATATCAGCGGATCAGTTGTTGGATTTATTTGAAAGCATTGAAATTACTAGATGTAAGAGTAGCTTAAATACGGGCAAAGGGCCAATTCCTTACAGCCAACTTCATGGTTTAGTAGTCAAAGAATAAATGTAAGGATACGCGCCAAGGAGCTTTTCCCGCTGGAATTAATTTTCGGGATAAGGTTTATTGGTGGAAAAATTTAGTATAAAATAGGTTAGTCAAGTCATTAGGTTTTAGTTCTTCAGTTTCTGAAAATGATAATAAACTTTTCATCGAAGCGCGGGTCAGGCAGTGTAATTGTGAGTGTTACTGTACTGGTGGTGTAAACAGTGTGCTCAGTATGAATATCACCAACGGTTCCCGAAATTCCAACCTAGTTTTTTTGCAGTGACAATTGTGCTAGTCTTCTCACTTTCTGCATATTTTAATGCCAGGTTGATATTCATGCATTAAATCGAGTGGGAATTTTGATATTCCACTCATCATACTGAACATACTGTTCACACCACCTCCACAGCAATACTCACAATCACACTGTATGACGTGCTTTTCGATTAAACCAAGGTAATCAGTGTACCTTCAATCTCTGAAGACGATAACTTGGTTATTGAATTAGAAGACTCTAAGTATACTAAAATACTTGAATATTTGCCACATATGTTTATTATCTGAACTAAGCTCAAACCTGTTGATACTTTGTGTCGATGATAAGTAAATGATACAAGCTCTAAGCCAGGTACTGCATAAGTCTTCCGAATAATAATGATAGTAAGTGATAATAATACTAAAAAATTACTCTACAAAGTCTTAATGACCGCCACGGAAATACTGTTTGTTGTATTACTTCGGGACAGCTGTATTTATTCCCGTTGGCCAAGGGTCAAGGTCAAGGTTTATTGAAAATTAACTTTTGAAATACCCCGTAGAATACATCACAAGCCTTAATTATTGTAATGAGGAATTCAAGCTGTTTCCAGAATTGCAATAAAATGAGGTGGTCTATTTGAAAAAATGTAACTTTGATACGGCATAGCATTCTGGAAGAAACTTTAAGATTGTAAGAAATTTGAAATGTGAAGACTAATGATGGTGATTATTAATTGATTCAGAACAAAGGAATCACTGAATACTACTAAAAATCATCACCGGAATGTCTGCAAATAGTTATGAGATTCAGTTTAATGAACTAATAATATATAGAACGAGCAAATATTTTTTTTTTTTTTTAGTTAAATCACAGGCGGAGAAGAGAAATTCATTATTATTTGAAATTATATTCGAGTTCATAATAATCTCCTTTGTTTTCTGTATGGAACTTGTTATAGTTACTAATTAACGGTAGGTTTCACCGACGTGAAAACTGGAGAAATGTTTCAACGGAATCATTCTCAAGAAAGAGGTATTATTTAGCCCTACATCAGAAATGAAAATAATCAAGTCACATCTGTGGTCTTCTAGGTAGGAAAACTGTACTTCGAGAATAACAATAGTTATATTCCGTTGTGTCAAGTTCATTTTGTAGCATCAAAGAAACTTTTGTTCTCTCTAAGAGACAGGGCTTAAAGTTTTAATTATTGTTAAGTGTGATTTGAGTTAAAAATTCCTTAAAAAATGAAGGTTGTAACTACGACGAAGATCAAATTTGGATTATCAGTTTTTTTAGGAAAAAGTTTACAATTGAAACATACTCATGTATTTATTACTGTTGTATGGTGAACAATAAGACACTCTAGAAAGTCATATATTCAAACAATTCGAGATAAATTATCTTTATAACTTCCAATATTGGAATTTATCATTCACTAAGTGGCTAATAAAATCATATAAAGAACAGAACATGGAATTTGGCGACCTACCTGGTCATGTGTATTCTAAGTATTCTAAGAAAGTGTAAGGTAATTATGGATTTGATCACAGATGCAATTCCTTTTTTTATATGCTTGATCAAAATCATGTCCATGGCGAGAGAACCAAACTCGCTATCTCAATGGGTACTGAACTTTATATTTTCTAGGTGAAGAAATACGACATTCGTATATACACACCCCATTTTGCACAACGGAACTACCACAATGTAAAGATATGTATACTATCAGACGGCAGAGCAGCCCTCTGAGTTAATCTCTCAAATAAAATTGCATCAGAGCTAGTATGAGAATACACGAAGTATCTGAACTAACTGCAAACAAAAAAATTAGTCTGATTTGTATACCCTGCCACATTGGAGTGCTTAGCAATAAGCATGTTCATTATCTGGCGATGGAAGGCGAAGTACAACTTCTTAGGTTTTCCAAAACGACATTGGGTTATGATAAAAAAGTGGGATAGCTAGAAAAAATCAGTGAGACCCTAGGTTTAAGAGAACCGAAGAGATTTCTTCGTTTTTCCAATAACTGAGCACAATATGTGCCTATTGAGTTAAGATGAGGTAAGGAGGGTTACTAGTATGTTCACTGGACATATTCTAGTGAAATATAACAGGAACATAAGAAACACTCCCAACAGCTCTTGTCGATTCTGCAAGAAAATAGCCGAGCATATGTATTCACATGTCACTCCACTGAATGAAATTGGTGGTAATGAAATAGATGATGAAAACAATTATTTTCGAATGGATAATGAAATTTTCGGAGAATTGCTGTAGATGATGTAACTGTAAGCAGAGCTGACAAAGCTGACATATGTGGAGCAGATTATCTGTACTTGAATGATTTGTTTTAACTCTAAGATATCTAACCAGCGGCAAACAATTATTTTCAGATTTGGAATATTCGGCAGTAATGTTACAAGCTTCAATAAGCATTGCAATTATTGAAAATTGAGAAATATAGATATTTGTTCTACAAGATCATATTATTTTGTTATAAGTAAGTAACAAAAATTCTGCTCACCTCTACGGTGTAAGTATTTTGGAAGAATAATTACTATTTATTTTCATACACTGTAGATATGTATTTTTTCTGTTGTTAGCATATACTATTTTTATATTTAGTTCCATTGAATTCCTATTGATTATTGTATTCGCACATTTCTCTAGTATAAACAAGAACGAACAAAAAATTATGAGTGAACGTGAACGATGAAAAAAGGATTGCTAAGGGTTGTTCCTGGACTGTTCTTGTTTTTGATCTCCTAAGGCAAATATGTAGAAAATTAAGTAGAAGTACAGGTAAGAAATAAACTAAATATGTAAAGTAAATTCCCAAAAGCGGCTTCAACCATAATCTCATTTTTAGCTTTTGCCGCATATAAAGGGTGATTTATTGAGGATATCCAATCTCTGAACTGTAGATTCTAGACCTTAAAATATGATGATTCTGCTCAACATGCCGTATGTAAATATTGCTAGTTTCCGAGATTCGGGGTATTCAAAGTTTAAATTTAAATTTTGATTTTCGAATTCTTTATGTTTTCACAATTTCTCTTTGAAAATTGGCAATTTCACGTTTTTTGGCATGAGGAATCATAATTTGCACTCTAATATAACATTGCTAATAGAGGGTGTTAGTTATACTTGATTGTGTTAATTAAATTGTGTATTTATTAAATTGAATTAAGTGTTAAGTTAACTTGTTTTGGGCTAAGCTTACAACTGAAATATTAAAAAAATATTAAGAAGGGTTAAATTCTACAAAAAAAAGTTACTCTTCTTTGATTCGTGTAACTCAATAGGTTATCGAGATATTTGCTTCTAAAAAGCTCAATAAATTTAAATTTTTTCATTAAAAAATTTAATTATTCCTTAAATATGTAACTATAACAAATTTGTAAACAAAAATAAAAAACTTCAAAGCAATGCTCAAAATGCCCACCATTTGAGATGCATTTTGAGGTCTAGAATCTACAGTTCAGAGATTGGACATTCTTAATGAATCACCCTGTATATTCCTTGGTTATCATTGAAAGCCATTTTTCCCAAATTGTAGCTACAATTAGCAGAGGATCTTTGTCCTCTTTGAGTTGTGATAAATACTTACATGCTCAAAAAAGGACGCATTTTGATCTATTTTTTTTTGTTGGAAGATCCACTGATTTGAATGATGTAGTTGATTTTCCAAATGTTCATTCACCTACATCCGCAAAAGCTTCGTCATGATCATCGTTAATTAAGATCTTGATATATATAATAGAAATAATCTCTTACGACATACAAAATTCTCCAAGAAAGTTTGTAAATTTCGTTTGTACCACTACTAGACCTTCTGGAACTTACTTTTATCAATTCTTTGATTTTTGCGAACTTATGTTTTCTGTGCATCGACATATTGACCATCTAGCTCCGTTTTCTTGAAAATAGGTATCTAACAACTATTTAACCCTGCATTTTTGTCATTTTATTCGCATATGTAGGATGTGCACTAATCCACAATACTGGTAGAGTTTCATACAGTATCATAAATCGTTTAAGAACTATCTCAATATCGTTTTAAACACTCACACTGTCGTCACCATATCGTGACCATCGAAATGGCTATGAAATTGACAAGAAAATTGATTATAACCCTATACGGTCCCCCACTTGGAAACCGGTAATGATGTACGGAATCGCAAATTTTTTGGTTCAGACATATCAGGATCCATATCTATAATATTGATGTAATATTGTCAATTCGTATATTGATTTTAGTGATGCATCGTTTTGATTTTAGGTCTTTTTCCATTAGAAAACTGTTTTGAAATTACGAGTGAAAATTGATCTACAGACCTAAAATCAAGACAATTCAATACGAAAAACATAATAAAAGGTCTATTAAGTGAAAAGTTGAAGAAAAGACGTATACTGATACTGTAGGGTTTTCTTCAGATAATTGGACTCGCGCTCTAGCTAATCAAATTTGATTTTGTGAACAAAGTTTGCTACTTCAGTTTTAAGATATGTGACATTGATGTGATTATGTCAAATCTGACATTACTGTCATAGAGTTTGGAATTTTTAATGGTGAACGTAATCAGGACGTCATACCTGTGGTTTTTGAGTTGCTTACAGATATATGAAATACTCATCTTGGTCGAAAAATGGAATTGAGTCACGAACATGTTCGTACGATGATTTTCTATGAGTTTCGATTGGATTAAAGCAAAAGTAGTGTGCCGATCAACTCGCTTTAAATTTGGATGATGAAATATCATTCCGAGCTACCGTGCTTCGCTTTTTTTCCAAATTCATTCGTGGGTGCACTACTCTACAGGATGAACTTCATCAAAGTATTCCAAAATCGGCTGTACGGAAACTGATATTGCAAGATCGACATGTGACATACCACGAGATTGAGACATACTTAAACATACATACTTGCATACATTCAATACTGCATGAACATGTGGCTGTCAAAATATTTGTTATATACTGCATAATTTGACAACCGCCCATAAAAAGCTCTTGACAGAATGTTGGAAAAATTCAGTCGCTATACTTCAAAAGACGTCTACAAGATCGTGAAAAACGATAAATTATACATATATGCATATGAACCTGCAACTAAACAACAATCAACTGTATGGTTCTCTCAAGACGAGTCAATTCCAACAAAAGTTGTTCGCGCATGAGCACTTAGTCCATGGTCATCTGTTTTCTTATGAACAACTAGACATATCGCCACCGATCCATTAGAGTAATGTAGAATGGTTAATCCTCAATAATACACCAGAAGAATGATATATGTTTGCCATAAGTGTTGGAAAAAATCAGGGAAACAAATCGCAAGAGATGAATCATTCTCTATCACGGCAATGTCAACTTTCACACATCAGCTCAAACAAAAACGAGTCAAAACATCGAAATAATGGGTAATTAGCTATTTGACATCCAATGATTTCTTCTTATTCCTGCAGATCAGAGATAAATTGCGATACCAACGTTTTTCCTTAAGTAGCGGTTGAGTCGTTCAAATCACATATTTTGGCGGTACTTCAAGGGGAATAGAAACAATATTTCGGCTATTGGGTTTGTGATCAATTATAAATATTTATTTTTATTTGTTTATCACAAAACTCAAGTAGCAACTCTCGTATAAATTTATCCCAGAATTTGGCATGAAAAATGTATAATGCCGTACTTTGACTACTTGGCAACACTTGTGATATCACTACCGGGATTTTTGAACAACATGGATATTATGAATTCATTTCTTTGATACAAGAATTCATCTAATATCATTCCGAATTTAATATTATTGCAGCTAATGTTTCGTGTAATTGGAAACCTTATCTAGTTCTGAATAGATTGAAACCAGTAATATTTGAGACAATAAAACTGTAATATCTTCAGAAAGTAGAAATTTTACTTACTCAATAATTCCAACACTAACAGATTTATGGTTTTTAGTTGCGGAAGCGGCAACCAATTCTGATGGTAGAATTCTGGAAAGAATCCAACCTGAAATAGAATTTATGTTATTATTAGCGATTCATGGCTAGATATTAAATTGAATTCAATCAAATAATATATAGCCTGATCAGACTGCAAATACACGACGTGATAAGAGTTCAACTCAGCGCTTCTCAACCAGTGAGTCGGACCCCACTAACGGAGGCCGTAATTTTTCGTTGATGAAACATATCATAATAAAGAGAAAGATATATCAAATTAAAATACTAGTTTCATATAAAATGAGATGATATTTATTCTATTACAAAATTAGATAAGTACATTTCGTGATATAATGCACCTCTTCATCTAGAGCTAACTTAAGCTTCACCTCCCTTGACAGATTTTAGTGTGCATAATAATAAAGAATTCACAAAAGCCTCAAAAAACACTTGTACTCATATCATGAGATGCTTCAAAATATAAGACGAGCTGTATTTTATTATTGTCTCAACATTTTCATGTCAGAACTTTCCTTATAAGAGTGCAATTTTTGGATGAGTAGCATTCAAAGCAAATTTTATTATATAACAATTATTCAAACTACACTCTCCTGTTTCATGTTTTATAGCCCCAGAATAAAAGTTGTGTGGACAACTTAGCACTACCTTTATTTTTAGTGATGCAAACCTCACATTTCCATTCACCTCCTCCCCGGTCGGTATTAAACTATTCAAAATAATGAGTAGAAAAATGGACCAATAAAACTCAAAATGAACATTCAACACACAAGATTTTACCCTAGCTTCTCCTCATAAAATAAATTTCTCACACTCTTGATATTTTGCAGCTAATTCATGTTAATTCTTGCATATTTCCAACATTTCCAAAGTGTTTGATTGCCTTTGTCAGCAATTAATTTTGAGACAAACTATATTTCGATTCAAAATATTTTGTCAGATGGATGCTGTAGCAATGAGCCAAATATTTTTGCAATATAGACTAGGCGAAAGTGGAGTCCAGCAGGTTTCAAAATCATTCATTATAATATAGTTTAGACCAACTATCTCATTCATCACATTTCAAATGAAATATGGTAGTGAATATATACGAAACCAATAATCAAACCAGAAATGCTTCAGAAATCTTTGGATTTATATATATTAAGATAAAGGTAATGGTTGATGAAAATAATTTCGTAGTGCTTCGAACATTTAAAATAACACTATTTCGTCGATCCAGAAACCATAATGAACTATCGGTTAACGCGGTCTTATCACGTTACATTTGTGTGCATCAGATTGTATCTTATTTCAGCTACTCTCCATTTCAACCTTCCGTAGTTTGTATACTAGTTGTGTAAGTACATTTCTGGAATACTGTGAATCGAAGCAAGAAAAGTTTCTCGTTAGTCAAGGACAGAATTTTCATCAAATTCCCTGCTCTGATCTTCGTCGAATACCAAAAGAAAGCTATTTACACTCGGTCTCTGGAGCTGATAACTTGGTTATTGGAATTTACGTCAGACATTGGAAGATAGTAAATATGTTGTTAAATATGGATGGCATAGAACTATTTTTTTCTATTGTCTTCCAACTATTATATAATTCTATTTTTTCCTTTTTTCGATGCATAATAGGAACAAGTACTGTCTGTTCTTCAATATAATCTTGTAACAATGAGAATTTGTAAAATAACAAAAAAGAGTTGCTTACAAAAAAACGGACTCCTTATTAAATTTCGAGTTATAAATTTCTCATATTAATTTCTCCTCAACGGTAATCTTACTAAATACAGAAAGTTACACCTACACGCTTGACAGTGTTGAGAGCTGGAAAAGAGCAAATTAGTTTACAGAGAATTTGTCGCGTGACATGTATTTGCAGAATTTACCCTCCGTTGTAGAATGCGTAGTGGAGGATAGAAAACAATGCGCTCCAGGCTCTTCTGCTAACTCGGAGAAAATAATTAAGTTTTTGGAGAAAGTTTGCTTACACCAACTGATGAGTTGATTAATAATTCTAAAGTTGAAATACAATAATTCATTACTTCTGATGAAGTTTGGATAATAAACTTTTAAAAACTACATTTGGGTGAAATAAAATCAACCCATCAAATACGCGGTAGTTTGTGATACCATAAATCGAGTTCAAAATTAACAAACAATAACTGTCAACCCTTTTCATTGAAGAAGAAACTGAATCAACCTAATTTTGTACACTGATGGTGAGTTTGTAGCCATTGCTTATTGCTGATAAAAAGTTTACTCACATAAAATATTTTGAATATCTTGAAACGCAATCCTAGTGACTTCATTTTTCAGGTTTGATGAAACTTAGCGGCATTAACCTCCCAAATTGAGAATACAATCAAAACAATGGACTTCTTCCAGCCATACTTTTTGCCAATAAGGATCATGGCAACATAGTTTTAGGATTCGGAAGGTATTGACATTGGAAAAACGAGAACTTATCAACACTATACAGATTTTCTGAAACTTTTTATTATTGGATTTAAGGAAAAACGATCAAATTTGTTGAAAATTAATCTGCTATTATTACCGGAAAATGTTTAATTGTCTCAAACACCAAATTCTTATAATCTGGCTCGCTTTAATTTCTCTCTATTACCAAATTTCCGTCAAATTATTTTTTGGATGATATCAAAAAACTGGAAATTGGATTCAATATTTCACCAGAGTGAAACAACTTTTTCACTAGAAAATCATTATTTCCTCAAAACGTCGTCGTTTATCAATTTTTCAATTGCAACTGAATTGGTTGAATATTTGTTGCTTGTAATGTATTTCTTATTCATTCACACTACCACGATAGGTGGGGTGAATTCATAAACACAGTCTTTTACTCACTTACTCTATTTAAACCCTTCACACTACACTCAACTAACTTATATAATGATTAACTCATCACTAACACTTAACTAACTTATTTAAATTCTTTGATTGTTTTTCTATTTCGTTCCGTTCAATATGATTATTTATTTGAACTAATTCTTCTAAAAAAACTCGTTCATATTCCCAGAACAAATTTCTCGAAAATCCCGCGGTACATAATAAATTTTTCAAATTCTTTTATAGCCGGACAGGACCAACTTCAGGTCAGGGAGGAGTTCGTAACATTATATGAGAGATACATCTGGATTGAACATGAAAGTGCACCTCCCTATATCACAAGATCTTATAGTAAGTATCTTGATGCTGTTTTTCCACTAATCCACTAAATAGTCACCGCAATCCACAAATCTCAATCTTTTGGATCGAAATTTAGAGATGCTTAGTTTTGAATGACAGATAACTAATGGAAATATGGTTTTGTTTATTCAGGATAGCTAGCGAAGCAACACATTTAAGTTTAAATTTTCCCCATTTTCGGTAATTTTGAGTATCTATAGTACCATAATCCGAATAGTTCAGTTGACCCGCTGCTGAAGCTGATGGTTTTTGTCTTTTTTTATTTCTCGACAAAAAAAATAGCTGGAGCTCCAAAGAATCACATTTTTTTGTTCGTAGATTATAAATAACTGTTCAATAATAATTACTTAGCTTCTAAAATTTGTAATTCAATTGATCAGATCCGTAAAAACAGAAAAACTGATAATAATAGGAGGTTTTTGTGAGTTGAGTTTAGAAATTTCCACAGAAAAGAAAATGCATTGTTCAGAAACTCTGATAAAAATCTCATTCCAGGTTAGGTTCTGCAATAGGGTTGATAGTTGATCTATGTGATCCAAGATTACCGGAAACCCCATTGTGTGAGAAAAGTCGTATTATTATAGGTATTCACTAGACAGCTGATGACATATAATCATTTCTTGCTTCATTCTCAACTACAGAAGGCTTGTGCATAAAATAAAATTCATATCATCTCCTAGATCTTATTTGGTACAATTGTATTCACATGAAACTTAGTTAGAATTTTAACTTTGGAATATTCCATTACTCGCATTGGAAATCATTAATGGAACAGAATGTATAAACTGATACGTATTATTAGCTATTTTATAGCACTTAGTGACTATTTAGGGTATGTAATTAGAGTTGAACGACTTTTCCTTGGACGCCGCTCCAACAAAAGCAGTAGAATAAAATGAAGCTTCTAACTTCGTGCAAAGATAACAAACTCATTTATTCTCATATTTACGGTGGCAGCGGACTTGAGACAGAGGCGAACTTTTAATTGAAACTTACGTTTTGTTGTGGATATCCAACTTCACAGAATTAAGGAACGTTGTCATTTTTTATAATCGGATTTCACTTTTTGGTCCTCAAGTATATGCGTTAATATAATAAATAGTGTTGTCATATTTATTTATTCCTAGTATTATCATCTGAAATTCATTTGAAATAACAGAAAGCAAATAGTTTCCACTTATGAAACTATATACAGGATATAAAAGAAATGTAAGTATTACATTGAATTACATGTTCTGTGATTGAATATAAATCGATTGTTCCTAACTTACAGCAATACAAATGGGCACACAAGAAAGTTACCATCTTCCAATACCAATACCAATTCTTTATGTGTCACGTAATTGATTATTTATTTTTACACTATTAGTTTAAGATATAATTTTCATTATTTGCACTTTTTGAGCAATTCATTTATATTGAATTGTGCCATATTTTTCATTATCCTTCAAATATGTCTCGAATGGTTTCTCTAAACTATTAACTTTTATTTTAATCTTCATATCATTTCCAATATCTGGCAAGACCGTTTAAACAAAACTTTGTTAAACTGTCAATATCAATTTTGAGAATGTTTACAGAGTTACGATAAAGTTATGAGCAAAATTCATGAAACGTACAAGTTCACTTTTGAAAAAAATTGCAAATACTGAGAGAATAAACAAGAAAAACTTGATAAGGTGTGAGGGACAATGCCAGATTACATATTTTACAACAACAGAAATTGCCTTACAACAAAACGTAAGTCAGTTGCTTGTTTTGAAGTTTTTGAAGGAAGAAAAACTGCACCCCAATAAATTTTAACTTGTTCACGACCCCTCAGGACACAAAATCTTGGAATTTTGAACACTCACTTTAACTGAATCCTCACTGGATTCAGTTAAAACACACAGCTTACCTGAAAAATTACTGTTTGTGTAGGAATCATCAAGGAAAGATTTACTTGTTTTTATTTCAACTGGGTGCTATCCGGAACATCGAAAGTGATGGTGGATCAAGATGGTCCACCATCACATTATTGTCTTGAAGTCTGAAGGTTTCTTGATAACTAGTAAAAAGAAAGGTAGATTGGAATACCTGTACTTAAAATAATTTTTTTCAAATGCTGAATAATATCCATCGAATAATGTGAAAAAACCTAGATTTCCATTTAAAAAGAATATTGATGTTGGCATAACTTTGGCATTTTGTTTCACAGGGAATGAAGTGAAGTGTTTGACGTGGTTACATATTTCAAAAATGAACATTGTACGTTTCATTAATTTTGGGCATTATTCATTATAAACCTATTATCAGATGATTAGATTGTTGTGTGAATAGATTTTATTCTGACAATGGTTCAGAAGCTAAAGACTATAATAACATAATGAAATTTGATGGAAGTTTTATTTCTTGGACCGAATTGACTGGAATTTCACTAATGAAAGATTTCTACAAAATATTATTTTGTTTTCAGTATACTCATTATTACAAATAATAGGGAAATGATAATCAGGAACTTGTTCTGCTCCTTCACCACATCTTATCTAATCATGATACCCTATCTTGACCATCTGCTGAGATTCAATCCCCAAATATGCTTTATTACTGAAATTTAGATATAGAAGAGTAAACCGCACAAGTATCAAACTGTGAAGAATTTTTGAATGACTTTAGCATCTTGGGTATCAACGTACATCTAATTGCATTTATTAGTGTACTCAAATTGTTCAAAGGAGAAGTCATCAAGGTTAGGACGAAATACCGAAAAAATTAAGCTTTGAGAAATGCGATCATTCCATCGCTTCTCTAACTTCTTGATGCCATGCTTGTGGAGGTATTTGTTTTTTAACTCAAAATAGGCACGAGTTTCAGCACTTGCTTCTCCATTATAGCTGAATTTCTTACCGGCGAGCATTTTTTTCAGATCAATGAATAGCCAGTAGTCACTGGAGGCCATATGGATTATACGGTTGATGAGGAAGCAATTCGAGGTGTAATTCCTTCAATTCAACCATCGTTGCCATTAACTTGTGAATCGGTGCACAGTCTTGGTGAAACCGTGGTTAACCGGCTGCAGTCCCCTCATATTATGATCTTTTTCGTTCTGAAGTGTAGTGATGGATCCGTGTTTCATACATTGTCACATACAGTCGCAAGAAATTTGATTTATAACGTGTAAATATGCCCAAATACTGCTCTGAATCATCAACATATCGTTGTTTCTCATCGACTGTGAGTAAACACGGCATACACATTGAAAAAAGCTTCCTCATGGTCAAATATTGATGCATAATTATGAACAAATTGCCTTCTAATATCTTCACAACCTTAGCTAACGCCCGAAATTTCAATTTACGATTAGATATAAACCATTTGCGGACTGTTTTGATGATTTCTAGAGTAACAACCTCAATTGTATGACCAGAACGTTCATCATCGGTGTTTGTAGGAACACACTCAAATTTAACAAACCAATAACAAATGGTATTTTTTTATGGATCCGAATATGGATAACTCTTTCTAAGCTACCACTGAGCTTGTAAAGTATTGTTTTCCATCAAGAAGCAATAATCAATTACTACACGACATTGTTTTGAATCCCTTGATTTGAAAATAACAAAAGTCACACTGAAGTGTAGAGATAGAAGACAGACTTGCTATAGTAGCGGTGGTTAAGCTCTTGACTCGACCCTGAAATCTTCTGTAGAATCGGCTAAAGGTCAGTAGAGAAAATATTACAGAAGTAAGTGAGTAGGGAGAAAATCAGGTACTGTAACAAACTACAGGGTTTGAGATAGGCAAACATACTCCTGGGAGCCAAAAATTAAAAACGATTTATTTAATGTATCTACCACAAATACTAACTTACAGATTTTGCTACATAGAGGTGAAAAAATCTATTCATATTCTGTGCTATGAGAAGATCTTAGGCAGATAAAACCATTTCACGATCGCTACATTCTGAAAGAATTTGGATTAATAGATCAGTTGTAAACATTTTGCATCTTCAGTGCCACGACAAGAAAAGGGAAATAGATCCTTTGGCAGTGCATGAGACAGTATACAAATTATAATACATATATTTATCAGTTTTCAATCAGGTTATTACCATCATCGAACTTTTCTATTTAGTTTCGTTTTTTATTTATTCCCCATTTTTGTTTTAAATTATCCAATTTTCTGTTTCTCAACTGCTGTCAAATCAGTTTATTTTATTTCACTTTATACTTGGGAATAGATTGGAATTGTCTTCATTATTCTCTCAATGTCTTCAGTTATCTTTCCCATTAAATGATTTTCTTATTATGTCACTTCCTCAACTCCTAATATTTTCATAGCATTGCTCTGTTATTAATTCCATTCATCGCTGTTTGGCTTGGGTTTGTGTTTTTCCAGTTGCACTTCTTTTTACTCTCCCAATTTACTTCTATACTTCTATAATTTTTCCTACATTTATTCCGCACATTTCTCCAACGAATTTTTTCTTTTCTGATAATATTTCCCTTTTTTTCGACAACTTTTGTCGAATCGGCTCTGGCATATAGTCTGACATTTATTATGGCATGTTTTCATCATATCCTTACTCAGAACCTAAAGAAACCTCATTAAACCATCAAAAAGTTTTTTACATATTTCTGTCTTTGAATAGAGTGAATACGATTGTAATCATATTTTCTGTTGTAGATATAAGAAGATGCAAAATCATAATAATTCCATGAATAATATCATAATGTGTAATTAATTATATAAATACAAATAATGTATGATTCTGAACAATTTAAACTACATGCATGCTAAGTTATACGATAGAAACCAAACAACATATAACAGTAGAGTGCTGATCAATTTTATGAAAATTGTTGAAATTATTGGAATTTTTATAGAGGTTAAGGTGGTTCATAAAATAGAGCAGAATTGTTTAGCAATTTCTATTTGCAAGCGTAGCATACATAAACTGAAAACTGAAATTCCTTTGCAGCTGAAACCCTTGAAAGTTTGTTCTGAAAACTCTTAACCAAATGGAATTTTAATGAAAATATTAAATGAGCGTGATTTAATTGATGTAGTAATTAAAAATTCAAGGCAGACTATTTCTATCTTATTTGGTATTGAATTCACAGTGTGATATTTTGTTAACTAAATTCCATAGTGAGACTTTCAATGCATCTCAGGAACTCCTCGCCTTTCAGAATCGTCAATTTTATATCTAAATAAGCTACAAATAAACGTATTTATGCCGTGAAATTGGAAGAAAATGGGAAGTAAAAGGACGTTCCCCCAATATTTGAAAATCATACTTTTGGAAATATCTATATAACTTATTCAGGCAGGATGTTACATGTCATCGAAAAAATCTTGTGTTTCTTCAATTATGTTCACATATGTATTGAAGATTGTAATATACTGTTACTAACAAGTTCAGAAAATTGTTCTCTGGCCGGCTTTGTCTAGCAACTATGGAAATTCAAAAATTAGGCGAATGCGCGCAGCGCTTTTCGGGCGGCGTCTGTCACATTTTTTATATGTATAGCTGAACTCGTTTAATGTTTGTTTCTATATAATGTTTTAGTAGCAGGTGCTTTATTCATAGTATATCTTTTGAATAATTTCGAGGAAAGTCTATGTATTTATTTTTTTTTGCTTCTATTTGTTCTAGAACTTTGTAGAATTTAATTTAGGTATGTAAATGATTTATGTGAACGCAGTTAGTTAGTTTTAAATAAATAGTCTTAGTGAAAAGAACAAATTAGTGAAAATAAGCACCGAAATTATTTAAGTGATATTTTAAAGGATATTATTATATGTTAAGTGTATTGTATAGTGTGTAAATAAATTTAGAACTCAAGAGACTGTGTTTATTGATTCACATCACGAATAGAAAGAGTGTAAATAACTACGAAACACGTTACATTTCTGTCAGTTGTGGGATACTGTGAATAAATAGTGACATAAACATGGCCAGGTGATTAATTGATCTGAAAGTGACGGAACTGAAAGCCGAACTGGAGAATCGGGAATTGGAAACGTCCGTAAGAAGAGCGAATTGATCGAAAGACTAAAAATGGCACTGGTAAATGACGGATTTCATCCAGAAATTTATCTATTCAACTAGGAGTCTTGAAAAACGACATTTTTTCCCAAATTTTATCATTGAGAACCGAGCTGGAGAAAAGATGGCAGATTTAAGAACAAAACACGATATAAGAGAAGAAGATTAATCATAAAGAACCATGCAATATATAAGCACCACTCAAAACAGAAGAGATCGGCAGTTCCAGACGAGTCAAAGCCTCAACGTTCGACGGCAAGACCTCTTGGACCAATAACGTTAAATAATTTGAGGCAGTCGCTAGAGTGAATAATGGGTCCGATAAAGAAAAGGTAGTGAAATTGACCATTGCATTGCGAGGAGACGCCTTTGATGTAATCCAACCGATACCTCTTAAAGAAACTGACGATTTCGAACAGCTGAAGAAGAGGTTGGATATGCGATATGGTCACGAGCATCTATAACAATCTTATCTAAAAGACCGAAGGCACAAGCATGACGAAACTTTTTAAGAGAACAAAGTAGACATTGGCCGACTTGTTCGATTTGCTTATCCATCAGCACCAGAAAACATGATAAAATGTTTGGGCATCCAAGCATTCATTGATGGCCTTGGCGATCATGATATGCAGAAGACGCTTCAGTTAACCCATCTGAGAACCTTATTAGATGCCCTGACTTCTGCCCTTGGATACGATTCAGCACGGAAGGCAGAATAAAACTTGTTGAAAGGTATGGTTAACATGAAGCCGAGAGAGAGCACACGTCGGAATTGTGGTAGGCCAGAGCATGCATGGAGATCGTGTGAGTGTCCCGGGACTACCGCAAACAACGAAATCCAGTCACAGAGAAAACATAAACGAGTCGCCTACAAGGGGGCAGCACCGAACCAGGATCAGAAGCTTCCTTCTACTGTGGTCACAAAAAAGTCAACACCTTGTCTGGACGGCAGTACTCAGCAGACTGTGGCGGAATAACAAAGTCGAATAGAATGAAGCTGTAGTTTCAAGAGAAACAAACCACAAGGTTCCGATGAATTTATTCTTAACTGTAAGAATAAGAAATTTTACACCCTTTATAATAATTGGATCAGTATATCCATGAACAATTTTCATCTAAAAGTTGTAGAAATTGTAATAAATAGAATAGCAAAAAAAGCATCCATGTTATTCAAACTAGTTCGCAATTTTCCAATAGTTAACATAAAATTCACTGTCACTTTTAGAGTACTGAACGATTCAGCAACTAACTATCAATTTAGCCTCTTACAGTTCTCCTTTTTGTAATTCCTCATCTTTGAAAATCACTGATGAAGATGATTCAGATATCATATGTTTTCTTGAATATAAATAATATAAGGCTCATGGGTATGTGTTTATATATATTTTATTTCTGAAATAACTTGATGATTTCCTGGAAAACTGTTGTCTAAATTAATCCAGGTCATATATATATACTTCTTCATGTCTCCTCCAATAATTTTGTGTGCTTCTAGACGTTGGAAAAATGGAAGCTTATTTTATCGATTATTTCGTTCCTGGTGTTCACCGGTGAAAGTTGCTTGTTTTTCTGAAATGGAGCAAATGAAGAAAAGCATTCATACTTCGAAAAAAAATTCATAAATTTTATAAATTATTCTTCTTTTCAAATAAAATAATTTTACAAAAGCTCGAGTTCGTTTTGATGATTCTAAGTAGTTGATGTTGAGCCTGAATATCCTGACGATTGTTATAATCAATTCTAAAATCTACTATTAGTGAAGTTGGCCTTTCCATATTAACGCTATTAGTTGCAGTTTACATTGAAAGATCTGAAGAATTTTTGCCAAACTTCAATATTCGTTGATCAATATCAGTAATCAACATATAGCAATTCAAATACTATCCCAAAACGTTCTGTCATAACCAATAATGGAGAAGCCTATCGAGGAAACTAAGTAAAAAATAGCGTTAAGTACACTTCCTCACATATGGCGTGAAAATATGTGAGTCTCGTATATAATTTATATAAACTTTTGAAATCGATATGTTAGGAATGGTGGTTGGGACTACAGCATCAGAAGAGTTTTTGTAGATTCTTTGGCTTTACTCAAAAAATTCTCTTTTAGATGCTTTTAATCTTGAGTAACTTTTTTAGCAGCCATGAGAACTTTGTGGACTTCTGAAAACTTTCTAATAGTGAACATAGGTTCTGTACCATAATTTAGCTCTGTGAGGATTTTCGTTATTTTGAATGTTCATTTTCACTTACTTAAACTTGAACAAAGCAGTATGAAAGAAGTTACGGGCAATTGCCCATCACCCTTCATAGCTATGTTGGAATTTTATTCGTTCTCAACTGTGACTCATCTATTGATGAGTCACTTCGAGAACTATATTAGCTAAGAGTAAATTAGATTAAGCATTTCTATCGAAGTAGCTTTTCCCTCTGGACTTCTTTTTCTCAGGAGGCGGTTCTGTTGTAAGTATAAATAAGTAATTTTAAGTTTGACTTCGGTCTCTGATGGCGAATGGTCCCAGAAGTACCTGGCCCAACATACACTTTTCAAAGCTATGTTTAATAAAATCGATACCATTTTTATAATAAGAATCGTGAAGTTCCTCAAAATAGCCATTAACTGCCGACCTTTCAATTGCTAGAAAATCCTTCACCACCTAGACATTCTTTAAAGTCTTGGAATAGAAAATAATTCGAAAGGGCTAAATCTAGCAAAAATGGTGCATGTAGTATCAATTCAAATTTTTATTCATTAATTTTGGCCATTGCAATAACGGAAGTGTGAGCTGGTGCAATGTCTCGATGAAACAACATCTTCTTCTTAGCCAAGTACGGCCCTTTTTGATTCATTTCTCGCTCAAACTTTGCAATAAGTTCGCATAGTACTCGCCGTTGATAGATTTTTCCTTTTCAATATAGTCAATGGAAATTATCTCACGCGCATCTCAAAAAATCTTCGCAATAACCTTTGCCTTCATTGGAGCTGGTTCTCCTTTGTCAGTCCATTTCTTTCAGTTCTTGTGTTTAAGTCGTAAAGCGATGCACCCACATGCCTACTATGTCAGCTAGCTCACGCACTTTCAGTCGACAATCATCCAGTACCGCTTCGTGAATTTTCTTCAATATTTTTAGAGTCGTCACTTCATTTGGTCGACCACTGCGATGCTGATCTTTATAGGTTGTAAGGTCTCTCTTAAGCTCAAGCACAGTCAATAACGAACGAGCAGTCCCACTCAGAATAGAATCCAATTCAGCTTTCATATTGGTTGGACTACGGCCTTTCAAAAAAAAGTATTGTAACACATAACGATGACCAAATTTATCCATGTTCACAAATTCACTGAAAACTTCCAATATTGATAGCTGCCATAAATATTGAACAACGTGGTCTTTCAAACTTGAAACATATGCTGTATAGATTGTGTACTTTCTAATACAGTAATATTTGTCAAGCAACTACCGCCATCTCTATGTCAGGCCCGGTACATCTGGGACTATCCTCGTAGAAACTCGCTTCAGTCAGTATAGTAAATAATATATTCTGTATTTTCATAATATTTATGCAAAATTCAAACTATTTCGAATGCAAATACTGATAAGGTAGTTGACTTGTTTTATTGTCCAGAAATTTATTTTGTTGTAAACTTAAATCCGACATTCAACGGCAGCCCGTAAACAATGTTCTAATCAGTCCTCAATTACCTCATTAGAACATCAGGTAACTTATTTTATTTAAAACATCTTTTTTTTTATTATGGCGATGAGAAAGAATTTTTTATGTAGTGAACCTATTCACTAGAGATAAGTATTAACATGGTAAGAATTATAACTCTTAACCATATACTCCCTTATAGACAATGGTGAATGGAAAGTGATTACAATTTGTTATATTTGTTTCAGCCACACCCATAAATTTCCTAAATTAAATGAACTAGTTACCGCCTCCTACATTCAATAGTAAAGAACATATATCCATTCGTACACGTTGCAAGAGAACTTGTCAATGTAACATCCTAACACTTGACCTCGCCTCATTCGTTGACTTTGGAACAAGAGAATAACGACAGAACAGTTGATCCTACGGTCCGAGGAAACAATGAAATGTCCTTGTATGGTTCAGATTGTGAGGCGAACAATGCGAGAAGGGCGGATTTCGAATGGTGTTGTTTAACAATAGGGTTAAACATGTAACAAAAATTGCAAAAAAATATCAAGGGACCATAGATGCAGAGTTTGAACAATTAACCCATTTGAAACATAGTTTTTAGAAGTTGGATAAATTTGGTAACTGTATGTGTATCATAAACAATTAAATAAAAATTGAGTAGACAGTTTTTTAAGATGAAATACATATGGGTGATTCCGTTCTAACTGTGATATTCAATGTCCTGTATTGTTTTTTTGTACTAGTCATTAATTAATAATCAATTAATAAAAATTTTGTGTTAATTGAATAATTCTTAAGATATTTAAACATTATTTTTATACAATATAACTTGCCACTTAAAGAAAACTTATACTACATCACTTGAATGTCAGTACCGTGTCATGTCCATTCCTAGAATTTACCGATAAATTATTAATTTTTTTTGTCGTAACAAATGATTTAAACTAATTACCTTATAAATTCTAATGTTTATGATCAAACTGAGGAAAATTGATGCACTTGTTGTTTAATATCTTAAGTTACCATGTCAGTACCGTGTCATGTCCATTCCTAGAATTTACCGATAAATTATTAATTTTTTTTGTCGTAACAAATGATTTAAACTAATTACCTTATAAATTCTAATGTTTATGATCAAACTGAGGAAAATTGATGCACTTGTTGTTTAATATCTTAAGTTACCATGTCAGTACCGTGTCATGTCCATTCCTAGAATTTACCGATAAATTATTAATTTTTTTTGTCGTAACAAATGATTTAAACTAATTACCTTATAAATTCTAATGTTTATGATCAAACTGAGGAAAATTGATGCACTTGTTGTTTAATATCTTAAGTTACCATGTCAGTACCGTGGATAAATGAGTCAGTACCGTGGAACTCAAAATCCGACATTTGTGTCTTGCTCGTGATACTTTGAAGTTGTAGTAAATTCCTCTTAGAGTTTTATTTTTACAGTAAAATAGATGAATAATATGCATAAAAAAGTTAGAAAAGTTAAATTTTAAAATCTTGAAATTTTGAATACAAAAAATCACAGTTAGAACGGAATCACCCATATTTTCTTATTACAGTAGAGTCTTTATTAATAGATTAACTATGAATGGATTGGCTCAAACTGCCTTTTTTGTCGACTTTACAGTACAGTATAAAAAAAACATATTACGATATACGTCCGTGAAGATATTATTACAGTACTCGATTAGATATTCTTGACTCGGCTTTTTCGTCGCCTCGTCCAAAAACATCTATCCCGTACCGTACAAAATCACTTTCCAGACTTTTATTTTTTAATTATATTTTTTCTATGCATTATATCGAGTATTGCTGTATTTCATCATAGAAATTGAATATCTTTTTGTATAGTCATTATTGTGTGATATTTTTGTACAAAAAATAGTCACTCAGAGATGAAGAATAGGACGAGAGGAATTGCATATTTTATCTCTCTGGTACAAAAAAGGAGCTTTTTTCTGGACAAAATCATTATGGAATATCCCCAATGAACTAAACTAATATTTGAATTACATTGTTTTTCCGTTCGACATATAGTAAGGGTGTATCATACCAAGGACATTCTAAAACATTGTCGCCATTATCCTGTTTTGTTCTGAAACACGCTGAGAAACAAACTGTTCCGTTGTATTTGTAGTCATTTACGAGTAAACGAGGCACCCATCCCAAGATTGGTCCTTCTTATTGGTGGTTCTAATAATAAATGGAATATTTAATCGTCTGATTCATTACAGTTCTTTCTATAGAATTTAAAGGAGACAACAAAACATTGCCGGAAGGTGTGCTAGTCCTTTTTCCCCATAATAGACTCCGCTCAGTGGTTGAATATGTCATATGGCTCATAAAAGTCAGTCAAAAATAATCCACAATGCTCAACGGTTTCTGTTTTTGCATCCAAACAATAATATTTGAGTTTAACTGATAATAATTGTTTTATTCTGCTGTTTCATTTGAGGAAGAATGAGAATAAATGTGAAGAGGAGAACACTAAACCAAATAATGTGTTTGGAATTAGTAATTCAGTCGAAAAACAAAAGCTACGGACGTTTGAAAGTATTGATAACGGATTTGAGGAAAGAAATAAGAAATGATACAGACGAAATATGACATTCCTCGTTCATGACAAGTTTCATAAATGGAAAGTGAGTAGATGCTAGTTGAGATAACAGTAAACATAGATGGCACTACATAGTTAACATTTCCAGTTAATCTCATAACATACATAAAGAACACTACTCGATTAGAACTCGTAATCTGTATAAAATATTTTGAAATCTATTAGAGAGATCGTACCGAGTGAATATTATGACTCTTTAGTGGATAATATGCTTTTGCTACTTGATTGGGGTGAACTGAAATATTTTATTGTATCTTCCACTAGCCACTGGCTCATTTTTTGTTACTGAGGGACAGTTTCCTTTAGTTGCGAACATTGTGTAGGTGGATCTAGACTCGTTACCTTGAATTCGCCTTATTTTCAACTATTCCTATAGCCTGTAATGTGGGTTGAGGATCTGAGTTCAAAACTATTGAAGCAGTGTTATCGGTATATGTTGCACTAAATTTATTATCTCATGTGAGTAAAGCGGCTGTCTATAAGAGATAAGTGGACAAAAACGCTACCTTGGGGAGTACATGTATTAATTGGGTGTGCTGTTGAATACTCTTTTTTTAGTATCAATCTCCAAGATAGGATTCAAAAAATTCAGAGAAAGGTATTTTCTGATTTTTTAGAGTAGTACCATACTTTATAAAAGGCCAGCCTTTTATCCCGGAGCAGTACTTTTCACCTTCCAGGTTCTAAACTATTTGTTTTTATTTGTAATTGCTCGATGGTATATTCTTAATTGTTGCTTTGAAATAACTTTTTTCATGAAGACTTGGTGTTATTCTAGTATCTACTAGCTAATAAATCACTCAATAAGTTCATGACATTTCGATTAATCAAAACAAAGTGACAGCCAATTAAGAGAAGCTACTTCTATTATTTTGAGAACAATGGATACAAAACAATTTCGTGTGTTCATATCTCGAAGAAAACAATAATACTGTACAAACTGTGGAATGGATTCAAAAGTATTATCCGGACTATGTTCCATCAAAAAAAAAACATTTGTTATTGGTTTGATGAATTTAAACTTGGTCGTCCAATTGAGGTACTAGCTCCAGAAAACATAAAAAAGTCCACAAATTGGTTATATCTAATCGTAAGTTGTAATTGCGTGAATTATCTAAGGCAGTAAAGGTATTAGAAGGCCGTTTGTTTACAATTATCCATGAACATTTGACCGTAAGTAATATTTTTTTAAAGTGGGTACTCCGTTTACTCGCAGCCGATCAAAGACAACAACGTATTGATGATGCAGAGCAGAGTTTGGCCATGTTTACATGTAATAAATCAGATGTTTTGCATCAAAATGTGACAATGGATGGAACATGGATCCATTAATTCATTCCGGAATCAAAACGATCATCATCTGAGTGGACTGCAGCCGATGAACCTCGTCCAAAGGCACAACAGTCAGCTGGGAAGGTTATGGGTTCGGCATTTTGGGATGTGCTTGGAATATTGTTCATCGACTATTTCCAAAAGGAGGAGACAATCAATAGCGAATACTACATAGAGTTTTTGAATCGTTTGAAAGCAATAATCGAGGACAAAAGGCCTCATGTGTCTAAGAAAAAACCACTGCTTCAATAAGACAATGCACCGATTCACAAATCGAAGGCAACGATGAGTAAATGAGCTAAATAAATGAGCTATTCCTTGATCTCAACAAAATGCTCACCAGTAAGAAATTCAGCTCGATTGAAGAATCAATTACTGTAACTGAAGCGTAGTTTGAAGCAAAAGACAAATCTTTTCACAAGCATAACATCGAGAAATTAGAGAAGCGTTGGAATGGTTGTATTTCTCCTGAAAGAGAAAGAGAGAGAGAAAATTGATAAATAAAATCGATAAAATCGATAAAAAACGTGTTTTCTTAGTTAGTCACAAAAATTATTAATTTTACTAAATTATCCAGTATTGGAAGTAAATTGGAAATAGTCTATAGAAAGTAACTTCTTCAGTCGGATTCCTGGGTTAGGTTTGAGTTATTCCATCCAATTTCTAATGAATTGAAAAATAACCAGTTCCAAATATTGCATTTTATATGAATTTTATCTTTTTAATAACTTTTTTGGGTGTTTGTTGAAAAAGTTTTGTTGTAAAAGATACCTAACTCAAGTTTATCAATTTTATTTCATTCAGTTACTCTTCAAAAGACCATAATTGGAAGAACAGCATTTTCGTTTCACACAACACATTGAAATGAGTTTAACAATTGGGGTATCCGTTACTAAACCTCTCACAATCAATTCAAACACTACTCTTCGGTTTTTATGATAATTAAAAACTCTAAGCAAACACCTATATACGAGTTTCCTACTTTCAATCTCATTCAAGTACCTTTTAGAAAAGTTTCATGATTAGTTGCTACCCGAATTTGTTAGGAATTATCCTTTCTCATTAAAATACAAATATTTGAGATGGCGTAATATGTAGGACTGCAGGTGGTTTTAGTAACAAATATA
Source organism: Diorhabda carinulata (assembly GCF_026250575.1). Lineage (NCBI taxonomy): Eukaryota > Metazoa > Arthropoda > Insecta > Coleoptera > Chrysomelidae > Diorhabda > Diorhabda carinulata. Next base: position 14,482,757 of record NC_079468.1, on the reverse strand, counting down.
TACTGTGCTAGTCCTTTTCCCTTTCATAGACTACGCTCAGTGGTTGAATACGTCATAGCGCTCGTAAAGATAAGTGAAAAATAATTCACAATCTGTAACGGCTCATGTTCGATCCATACTATATCATGTGAGTTTAACTATGGATAATTGTTTCATAGTGATATTTTATTTGAAAACGAATGTAAAAAAATGTAAAGAGGCGGAGATTAAATGAAATATTAGGTTTAGAATAAGTAAAACAGTCAAGAAACAAAAGCTACAAACGTTAATGAATATTCAAAGATCACAGGAAAGATGACATTAGTGGGAAAATAAGAAATGATACAGACTTCACAAAATTTGGCATCGAGGGATCATGACAAGTTTAATTAGTGAAAAGGAAATGAGACGACGAGAATTAATTGGCATGGAGATATTGAGATGAACAAATTGAATTCAGCTTGACAGGTTTAAACGATGTACAATATAGAATGCTGTTGAAAAAATTTAAACCAATTCAAATATTTTTGGAATTTAAAATAAGTTAGGCGGGTTCGATTTCTCTGTATTACATTCCTATTAAGTTGATATTTCATTATCATTCGGGCAATGAAAATTATTCTGTTGAAGAATTGGACACAAATTACACTTATAAGAGGGTTGTTTTTAAGTTTTGATATATAAAAATAAATATTCATAATTGGATATGGCTTTATTGTTCTTCAAAATATTCTCAATTGGGATCAATACACTTCTTCTTCTCCAAAAGATATTGATTTTAGCGCATTAACCGCTTCTTTAGGTAAAGAAAAACCTTGATCTCGCAATTTATTTTTGGTCCGCAAGGAATAAAGAAGACATCATTCGACTGTTCAGAAACGGTTTTGTTCAAAAAGATGTGTGAGAGCTTGCAAAGTCGTAGTTGAGAATTATTCATCTTCTACGCTGTTCTGAACGGAACGTCGGAACGACGGCCATATCTACAATTATTCCGAAAACACAAGGCTACCATTCTTTTCTGAGTATTTCGTTTGCGAACAACTATTGTTGTATTTGGATCGTCCTGAACGACTCATACGGTATTTAGTTTCTGGTTTATATGCATAGATCCATGAATCATCGCCCGTCACAATGTTATACAGGTCTTTTGGAATAACATGATTGAATTTACTCATAATTTCTTTGCACCAATCGACTTGTATTCGTATTGAAAAATTGTCGAATTAAGTGGTATCCAACGCAAAAAAATATCTTTCACAATATGCAATACTGATTGTGTGTATGCGAGTAGATCTGAAGCCAATTAATCCCTCAATCTCATTGTATGTCACATAACGATCTTTCAATGTCAGTTTTACGCAGAGCATCGATGTTTTTCAGCACAACAGCTGATTTTGAACGATCTTTACGAAATACATCTTGTAGAGAAGTTTTCACCACCGAAACTTCATAACAAAAAAATCGAATCATGTTGGTTGGTACACTGTTGTTGGTTCAATCCTTGTTCAAAGTCGAAGAAGATTATTGCACGAAAATATTTTAACCAAGATGATTGTTTCAAGTATCTGTCAACAAATCAAATAGCATTCGTATGACAATACGTCGTAAGTATGTTTACCTTTAAAAATGTCAAACTTCATAAGAGCAATGTAATATTTGACATTTATTCACATCAGTGTTGCCATATCTCGTAACTTACGTTGCAAACCTTCATACAACAAAGTATTACATACCTACAATAAATTTGATGGGATTTGTGCAAGCGCTACTCTTGATGAAGATAAATTGTTTACATTTTTCGTTTGAAATATGAACAATTTGCATAAGAATGTTCATGATAATTGGAAGTTTTGATCAAACTCTATAGAAATATACATCATATCCTGTATGTGAGATGTTAATAATGATGAATACTTAAATAAATATAAAAATAGTGCAGGTAATGTTGAAAGAAATCAAAGCAAATGTTTCTTTGGCATTCCCAAAAAAAAAATAAAATTGCTTTTCAGATATGAATTAAAAAAAGCAGGTGAAAATGATTGTACAGATTCTTCGTTTATAATATGATTTTATAGATACTCCTAATTCCTAGTACTTAGTTCACGTAATAAGTTCATATGAGAGTACAATTGTCGTTTTTGTCTTTTTATGAGCTGTATCCAGTCATCTAGCACAAGCCTAAATTGCAGTTAATGACTTTTTTCATACATTGGATGTCATTGCTAACACAAAATTGAAAGTACTACGACTCAACTTGTAGGTAATCAACAAAAATTAATAAGCAATAACTAGTGGACAAAAGCGAATCCGATCTGTCGTTCTAACATAGTATCAAGTTGGTTCCGTAGTAGTACGACATGTAGTATGATCAATCGTATAATGTTTAGTCCGATTAAGATTAATAACATCTCGGTGTATTCAACATTTGATTACATTTTGATCAACAAGATATAATTTTACTTATAACAATAAATATATTTTTGTGATATGTTACAAAAAAGGAAAGCCATCAATCCCCATTTTTAGCATATACCACTTTTATCGCTACATAAAATTAAGTTTCAGTTCACTTGAAATTTTCATCAATGAATCTAACCTTAAAAATTTGTCATCTACACTACTTTCTTGAACTGTGTAACTGGCGCCCTCTATAAGAGTCAAATATAAAAATAAATCCATGTAATATATAAGCTTCCAAAGCAAATTCATATGAAATTTCATTTTAGATTTTCTTGTAGTTCTGGAAAAATTTTTTCTCTTTATATATACCGATAGCATTACAAAAATTTTTCATACATATCCTGGTAAAAGGCAACCTTTTTTAAACACCCTGTATACAAGGTTTATTAATTAAAAGATATCAATACAAGTAGGATTAATAGGGTACAGCCTCTACACTTCTAATTGACTAATTCAGATGGCCTGAATTATTTTGAAAAATATTTTTCAGTTATTTTTCTTTTTAACTCAAGAGAAATCGAAATATGAGCCGATTGCGTTGCTTGATGAACACTCTTTATATATAGTGTTAAAGCGAACCACGAAAGATTTATAATCATACTTTGTTTCATTTTTTTGACTCTAGGACTTAAGCAGCCCGAGAATGTCGGAGACATTTAACCTCGAGAAAATGGAAAATATAAAATCGAATAGAGAAATAACTTGTGTTTTCGTAGAATGAATTGGAGCATCGATAAACTTATTGAAAAGACTCGGAACCGCCGCACTATAACGGAACGTTTTCACTGGACCGTATAATCCTATTAACTACAACCAGACTACTCAAAGATCTTTCTTTCGCCTGCGGCAGTACTCCAATATCGGGTTAAACTCATTACATGGATACGGTAGACAGATCTTGTAGAAGACGGCATTATTGCCGTTGGGTTTCAGATCTTTCTTTGTTTTGTAACTTGTAACAGTTCACACCTTTTAATTGATTTCTCTAAGAAGAATGTAATATTCCTCATTTCAGTTTGCATCCTATAAAGATAGTAATTGTATGGCAAAGCAATTTTTAATTTATGGTGATACATTATCAATACGCAGATAAAACAAAGACTTATTAATGATTAGTTTTATATTTATAAAATAGAGAAATTTAGATCTTATTCTCATTTTTTTAATATCCGCTCTCCTATTCCATTCGACTGCCTTCTGTTCATCAGTTGTTCTTTCAATTTAACATCTTTATCTTGAGTCAAATCGGGTCAATGGAGCACTAACTTTAACATAATACATTTTTCCTAATAGTCCACGTGTCCCAGCTATCTCAACTTTGTGCTGTCTCAATATATCCGGTTCCCTTAATATATATTGTTAATTTTTTCTATAAAAAAGCAAGCACAACAGGGTGAATCCTTTTACTGTCTATGAATATTGATCTTGAACATCTTTAGGTTGTAGTGCTCGGGAAATACGTGCCTTGATAGCTAGTTCCACTTGCTTGTCCTTCTCCAAAGAAATGACTCCCGATAAATTGAAGCTCTGTATATCTGGAGGTGAACTCGATGTTCATAAGCCACGTCTGCCTGTCGAGTAGGTCTTGCAAAAACTGCAAAAAAAAAGGTGGCATTATGCTGGACAGATCGGAAGAGCATTTGCCGTGGTAGTATCGATAAAACAGAGTAAGATCGGTGACCTTTTTTCTATGTTCTAATCTAATTTCTGTTCAACTCTGGATCGCCTGTAAGTCGACTGCTCTACTCTGTATTGATTCAAGCTTATACCAGGAAAGCTTTAGATTTGGTCCACACAGGACCAAATCATAACCTGTAATACCAGCATTTAAAAAAATCAGATTGGATAGATAGTGGTGATTTGTTGCTGCCTTCGGATTTTTGTGTTAACCGAGTTTATTGGGGCGCTTGATTTGAACGACACCAGGTAGGGTTCGCAGTTTTGTCGAATAGATTTTTGATTTACAGGAGAAACAGATTAGGTGACAAGATGCATTCCTGGGGAACACTAGCGTTGACCTTAAACCTTTCTGAAGAATAGCAACTTGGATTGAGCGATATTTGAGAAAGCTACTAAGCCAGCCGATAAGTGAGGACGACAAACCGTACGATATAAATTTATTTAGAAGGTTGTCATGCCAAACCCTGTCAAAAGTCTTCGATATATCCAGTGTGATTGCTCTGGATTCTCTTTATTTCTCTATAACTTCAGACTATTCATTGGTGACTTAGTTCAGGAGATTCCCGGTTGATATATGTTTATGGAAGTGAGATTTGTCATAAATGGGACATAACTCTTGGTATGTAATCCGTTTAGTTTCAAAATAGCAAGTTTGTGAACCATCTCTTTGTAACTGGCTATTATGTCATTTCTGCGCTAGAGAACTGAAGAGCTTAAGGATATGTTCAATGCCCTAAATTGTGAGAACTCTATTTTTTGGCATGCAGCTAGGATTTAGCTTTCTATTGAAATCACAAGAAAATTTTCAGAGGCGCACCTCCATCATCAAACATTATAATAATATAAGCTAATAATGAAACCTATTATTCACAATAAACTAATTTGGCCTGCATACTACTTCATGCAATCAGTACTTATATTTAAAATATAGATTTATACTTTTGTTAACACTATAAGCAAGTTTATTGTTTTTATGTATAGTAAACTGGGTACGGAAAGAACATTTTACAGTTTAATGTTCATAACATCTGGATTAGTTAAGCAAGAAATGATGAAAATATATTTAATACAAGACCGAATATCTGTCGACTAATGGGAAAGGTTATTTGAGTCTTTGAATATACGTATAGTCTAAAGTAATTATTATAATCTGAAATTATTTTTAATCTGTCTTTAATGATTAATATCAAGTACAATTCAAGCTATTTAATAATCAGATATTGGTAACGATTTTTTTTTGTTTCTGCTCATTAATCGCAAAGGTAAAAGAATAGGGAAGTACCTATTATTTCTAAAAAAAAAGATGACAATAAAAATACTGTGGTAAAGATACACCAAAAGACAAGATGATTCTCGGTTACAAATGTGGCAAACAAAACTAAGACTACCTTCTGAGTACTCGTCATGCTCTCACATTTTACATACTGTGCATTGTATCCATTTTCCCTCGGTCTGCTTTCGGAATATACTGATATACAAACTAGGCAATAGGCTCTTCTTCTGATGATGATGATGATTCATGTGGCCAGCTATTTTTGTTTCTGTTTGTAGCATTTCTTTCGATTCTCCCTCCATCTAATCTCTTTTAACTTGCTCAGCTTTGGTTCATTTCTGTTTTCATGTGGTATACTCGAAGTCGCGATATTATCTGTTTGATTTATCTACATAGGAATGGATTGAGAACTTGTAGAGGGAGGGGGATATCTAGGTGGTGTAGTTAATGGTTCCAGATCTTCAAAAATGTTTCCTGTTCTCTGTCCGGGACTTTTAAGCACTGTGACATATTTATAGTCGATCGTTGTACAAAAATACTATCATTAGAAAGCTCCTCGGACTCTTCTGGTGGTTCATGATTGAAAATAGAAGGTGATGATGGTGACGTTTTATCTTCTGATGCACAAATACTTTAAATATTACCATCCTGCTATTATTGTATTTCCAGGACTTAACCTATATTGAATTGAATTGAGTTCAGCAAAAAAAATCTCAATTAAATAGAATAATTCCAGTTGTGCAAAAGCCAGTTTTAATGTTGAATTGTTTTACCAGGGTTGCTTAGCATACATCCATCCATCACAGGTAGTATTTACAGCCTTATTCAGCGGATCGAATACATATTGATCAAGCAATTGGAGTTTATGAAGCAGAGGGAAGAAGAGAGTAAGACAAGTAAGACTTAATTTGCTGTATAAGCATTTTTATGCTTCTTCAAGTGTTCCAAGAAATGAACAAATGTTCTATTCTGCATTCAGCCCGAAGGATTTGCATTTCCAGCAGATGCTATAGGTACATCCTTGATGAAAAGATCGCGTTAAGACGCAGAATGGAAAAATAGCATTTCCAACGTAATTGACTGAAAAGGGTACTGTGACCAAAGTACCCTTTTCGGTTGTCACTGAACCTACATGATGAGCACCATATCTAGCTATAATTCTGTCGGGTTTTTGCACAGTAGTTATTCCAATCTCATCAACATTATATATTTTGCGGTTAAAATTTACAACGGTCCATGACAGTAGCTAAATTGTCGTAGAAAGCTCGTCGTGCCGAAAGTCCAGAATTGCTTCTCATATACTTAGGAAACCATTCTTCACCAGCCATTCCATTGTCATCACAAGTCTGAGATCGTGATAAATCGTACTTGACGCTTAGTTCGTAAGCTAATTCAATAACATCCTTTTTAGTCAAGCGATAATATATATCCGCACATCTATTCAAATAAATAGCTCTGGCTCTCGTTCCCGGCTAAACATTCGATGCTGAGTCTCATATTCCATTTCTTGATTTGTTTTTTGATAACAAATGGAGAAAATAGCTGAGTAAATCAAATGAAGTGTACTTAAAATAGAAATCCATATATTCTAGTTTATGAATTCAATGTGAATAATTTCATTCTAGAATTGATTTCTCGTGTATTGAAATTTGAAATAACTACTAATAAAGGTAAAATGCTTCGTATGGTTACAACAGATTCTATTTTGATATTAATGTGATTTATGACAAGGTCAGGTTATATTGCAATGAAGATCATATATTTATCGACACGTAAAAATTATTTTGTCTAAAAAATAAGCTTTATTGAATGAGACTTTATTCATGTAGTCCTATATAAGTAAGTTTTTGGCACATTGAAAAAGAGTCTAGAAAAACCAGAATATTCAATTGAAGTTCGTGACATTGGTACCAAGTTGAAATTACTAGCTGAAATCTCTGCCAAATCTTGTTATTGATTAGAATTAGAGAATATATGATTTTCACCGGTTATTTTTATTTTTGGGAAAAAAGTTCAATATAAAATGAAGCTCATAACAATCTCTAAAAAAAGTTATATACATTTTCTAGTTGAATCTTTTGGCTACTGACTGTTATGATCAAAAATATTACCACATTAAATATTACCAACCTAACCTAATCTCCAAGTATGTAAGCGATTGGTAGCCCTGATAATCTGCGTGAGGCGCGAGAGGGCCCCTCAAATCAATCTGGCTCCTGCCTGTCTCAACAATCAAAAGAGTAGGTTTCATCAAGAAATGTTCAGAACCTTTTTTATAGACCTTTAAATGGGATTAATTTCTGTTTTTGGAAGAAAAATCATATTTTTATAAATATTCATAAGAATCGTTATAACTATAACTGTTGCTATATATCTTTTTAGGAATCTTGTTCTCTAATAAAGGACAATTTATGGAAAAATTTCAGCGAAATCGGACGGAGGGTACATCCCAATATACTTAGCTAATCTTATGTATAACCATAAAGACTCAAATTCCTTAATGGAGGCGCTGGTATGAAATAAAATCTCCATAATGTCATACTAAATATCACTGTTTTTGAGGGGGCTTCAATATTATATCGTCAAAGTTGAAGTATTTTTTAAAAATACAAGAATAATTTGAAGGAAAATAATTGTCTCTGTGAGTCGCTAGTGACCACTCTATTATGTCATAGCTCGCAAACTTAAACTACCCAATACTTCGATCTGCTCAATATTTTTACCCTTTTACCTTTGAGTTACTTGGAAACTAATACTCATCCTCTATTGTCTCATACTTGATAGAGGAAATTGACAAATATGCTTCAAGACATCAACTGGTAATCATAAACAATGGAACCTTATCGTTTCATCATTAAAGTAGAACGTAACTTGTAAAGTGGTATTCATTCTATACTTTGACACCTTCCCAAACATTCTTTGGAACTTCCCTGGTAGACTAACGGTAAAGCCGAAAAGTTTGGTGAGAAAATTTATGGCCATGACGCTCAGACTGGTTCTTTCGATTTATAATCTAATAAAACAGTTCCTTGTGATTACAGCTGTTTTAATGCAATATATGTAGTCAGGTGAAAAATTTATTGACAGAAACAGCATTGAATTTGAATTAAGGCACACACTAGAATTTGCTCATTATAACTGTGTTTGGAGAGAGATCTCACCACTGTGAATTCTATTCAAATTGAGTTGACAAAGGAATGTTTACTCTCTATTTCAGTAAATGCTCTAGAGCAATTCGTGAGAGCGATGACTATCGACGATTATTCCAGATAGATCAATTTGTAAATTCTCGGTAGCAATTCAATTATGTTCTCCATACTTTCATCTCCTGAAAAATTCATAATAACCACTTTTCTCTCAGCACTGTGATTTTATTCTGTTCCTCCACTACTTAATTTATACTATCTTCTTGATATAAATGTTTCTATATCTCAATTATTCGTCGCTCAATTTTCTTAGAAAATTGTTTGAGTCGGACTTTGATCTTTTCATAAAGATTTTGTGATTCTGAGTCTATGTGATGATATAACGAGGTAAACATTTTTCAAGCATACTTACTTGATTTTTTGATAGTATTTCTCTTGTGAAAATATGGTTTTTAATATTATGGGGCTGTGAGACATAGGAGTTAAAATTTATTTTGTGGTTGGGAATGTTGTGGGAGTTACATCATATTTTTTTTCCTAATTTTCAAATTTATTTAAACTATTTCTAACTGTGGGCTGAATCTATAAACACTGTCTTCCACTTCTCAATTCATTCACAAACTCACACTTGACAATATAATAATCAACTTACAACTACTTTCATAACTTATTTGACTTTGTAGGTTACTTTTTACTATTTCGTTCCGTTGACTATGACTTGAATCATAAACTGACTCTTGCTGCTGAGCATTAATTTTTAACAGAAAGGAATTTCTAGATTTCTAGAGACTAAAGACACACAACAATGAATAAATATGCCTTCCTATGAACAAATCGCCGTTGTGATGAGAACGTGTAGAAAAACAATATCGAATGCTTTTCGTCCAGCACGTTGAGCAAAGTTTAGACTCTTCCATTGTAACCGGTCAGAGAGCACTTCAGGATCAACGTCATGGACGAGTATGTAATAATATAATAATACAAGGAATACTCACTTGTTGCTCATGAGCTTATTACCTTCAAGAATGGATTTCTTTGATAGAGATTCGAATATAGTTTTTAAACTCTCTATATATACATCGTTACTCGTGAAGACCAATCAGATCATTAACAATCTCTACATGTTTTACTATCGAAACAAATCAAACTCTGCGATATTTATATAAATGGACTTAAATTTGCCGAGCGCGGTTGATTATTCTGAACATATCAGATTGATTTCCATTTTAATTATCTAAATAGAATTTCAAAGAGATGATAGGTTTATATCGAAGAAGTAACAGCCAATTGCTTAGAAAACGTGAGCACTGATATTTTCAGATGAAGTATGAATTCCGAAGACGTACGGGTTCCGAAAAATACGTTATTTTGTTTAAAGACGACGAATCGCTTAAATCATAGACTTAGACGTGTGGATGAACCATTATTTTATATAGTTAGGATTATATTCCTATTGTTCATTATTTTATTTCAAACTATATATATATATATATATATATATATATATATATATATATATATATATATATATATATATATATATATATATATATATATATATATTAAAGCTAGGGAAAAGACATATTCTTCACAGTCCATTTTATATTAAATTAGATTGACGTTTAATGGGAAATTTTCCCACTAGAATTTTTTCCTGATTCCATCAAATAGTGAGAGAATTTATAATATAGGTAGGTGGTCTTGGTAACGCTCTAATTCACCTCCTATCTCTAGGATTTTAGTAAGCAATACGAATGTATTATGTGTTCAGAAAAGTGCTTCCATTTTCCCGGCAATGTTAGAGATACATTCATAATATTCTTTTCCTTTTTCAGTTTTCCTTCCACCTGGTCACGTGCCAGTGGACAATTTAGATACCGGATTCTCTTATACCCAATTTGTCTATCCATGTCTTTTCATTCCATATTTCTTATCCAACTTATTCGATCTATCCACTTGCATCTAGGATTATTGTCTTGATATTTTTTTCTTGCTCTTATCATTTTATTGGAAATCTGTCCCTGCCATTTGTACATTCCAATTTATCTGTTCTCTCTTTATTTCTCTTATCATGGTCTCCTCTTCTTTATTTGTAATATCCCTTCATTTCATATTGGCTTCATGTTTCTTTCTCAAAATCTATCAGTAAGGTCATCTCCCCATATTCTGCAATTTTGTTTGTTTTCACAACTATCCATCTTAAAGTAAACTTCATCACTGAAAAGCAATAAAATTGTGGATCAATGGGAAAGAACCCTTTGTTCATTTCAAGAATCACAACACTAACAATGGTAGTGTGTTATAACTCCTGATACACTTGATTCCGATATTCGCAGGAGGCCAAATTTAGGTACAAAATTTGGTGAAATTGAACAGATGCAATTGCTTAGAAGATAAATAGATTCTAATATTAATGGCTCTGAAGATGATTATAAGTAGCAGTGAACTCGCATTATGTCAATATGTTTTCATATATGAAGTTTTTCACTCAAAGTACTCGTAAACATGAATAAATTAAAAGCGTTACCACAGTCTTTTGGTGATGAACTTTGAGGCTTAACAAATGAATGAGAATATCGGTTGTTTTAGAGGATAATGTTGCCAAATTGAAATTCTCTACTTATAATAAATCTCATACTAGTATTTAAAAATATAAAGGAATTTGTCATAACGATAAAAAAAAAGTTCAGAAAATATCACAATGACAAGGAGCTCGAGTGAATTGAATATAATATTAGATTTCTGTTTTGAATCTCGTTTGTATCTGTTCTCAATGTGGGATTTAAAAATGGAAGAAAAAAATTGAATTGAAATATTTCAATTTATTTTGAAATTGAATATATTTTAGCATTAATCTTGAAGCGCGGATTTAGGCTCATGAATGATGAATAGATGTTTCAAATATGTTCAATCTTGTGCAAAACTCTTGAATTAAACAGTTTTGCAATATATGAGCGAGCAACTTTTTATTGTAGCAAATTTATGTCACATGCATCATACTTGTCGATAAAAAATTATTCTTCTTTGATAACAAAAATAGGAGTAATGTTACTGTCAACGAGATATATACATTTTAAATAAAATAACATATCAAACTATTGCACAACAATAGAATATGATTTATTCTGTGGCTTTTCTTTAAGAAGCCATATAGCACTTAAAATTGCTGGTTCTCTAAACATTCGACATCGAGTTTCTGGGCTTCTAAGTCTGGATAATATATTTATCTTTGTTTATGAATAACTATTCTTTGGATTGAGACTCTCTTCATTCAGGCTTTCTCTCTTTTGTCTTTTTTCCTAAGAAATCTTTAGTTTCACAAATGATTCACATTTTTTTTGGTTCAGTTTCTTCAAGCTCAATTCTCCTAAATTGTGAAAAATATTTTTTTGAATACCAATATTTTTATTTTATCTATTCATCTCCTCTACAAAATTTCACATGTCCTAATTGGATGTTGAGCTGAGGAAGAACTTCTTTGAATTTAATTAAAGGAGTATACTTGATATTGCTAATTACATACCAGAAAGATCCTATTTGGACATTTTTTATAGAACGATGTTCTTTTGCATAGCTATCTTACAAACAAATCAAGAAATGATAGTTTATGATTCATTGACAATGCTTACACCTTCATATTATCAAAAATTTTCTAATTGATCTGTTTAAGTTAGGTTAGGTTAGTAACCTCGACCGTGATTGTTCATATTACTCTTGGAGGCATAAGATCCATTGTACTACATTCCATTTTTCACAATTCAATTTGTAAACCTCAATTATCAAACCACCCTCTCATATTTTACCCTTTTTAGCTTAAGATGAGCTAGTGCGTAAAGTCGTCCAACGACTTCGTAAAGTGAGCTACCTGTCTGCATGTTATGCAACTCACCTCCTCTGGCTTTGAAAAACTTGAATGTAAGTACTGTAGTCTTCGTTTCTGGAGAGCCTCGCATTCACAAATATGTTAGGCGGCTGCTTTTGATTCTTTACAGAAGCAACAAGAGCTGTGGAGAGTTTCTCCGATGTTCTTCAGGTGGTAGTTCATCGGCCAGTATCCAGTAAGCAAACCAGTAACTCTCCTCAGCTCATCTATGTTCTATGTTAGGTTATTTTCAGACCAGTTGGTGGAATAAGAAAGAAATCTTTTCGATTGTTTCAGACCTGCGATCTTCTTCCATATTTCTGATTTCTTCTCATTTTTTTGTTGGGGTCCTATGAAAGGAATTGTACCGCCTATTTTAGTCAGATGATTGTCTTGTTAATTGCCGTGTACTCTGGTGTGCCCAGGTACCCACATAAGAGTAACTTCATTGTTTGGTCCTATTGAGTTCAAAGATTCAATTCAGTTTCACACAAGCTTTGACTCAATTTCATAAGAGTCAAGTGTTTGCAAGGCTGCTCTGCTATCTGATAGGATAAATATATTTACAGTCCTGTAGTTACGTTGTGCGCAGCGAGATGCGCGTGTAAGGATAGCTTATGCTTTCGCCTAAAAAAAGTTCTAGACCCATTGGGATACCGAGCTTGTCTCCTGTGCCATATATTCCTTGCTCCACGTGTCCGTTTTCCATTTTCGAGTCATCAGTGTGGAATACTAGCAGTTGTGAAAAGCACTACGTGCCTTATAGATTACTGGAATGTGTGAATGGAATGAGAATGAATAGTGAATGGAATAGGGGTGGTCTTCGAGTGGTTTATATTCAGACCTTCATGAACACACCATCTTTAAGCGATTTTTAAGGCAAATTGCTTTTGTTTCCATACAATATCATCATGCTCACCCAACAAAATTATCGCCAGGTCATAGGCGTATCCGCAGATTCCATATCCTGTGTTGGTTAGATTTGTGAGTAGAGGATCGACTACTAATTACTATAGGCAGCAGCCTTGTGGGCACCCGTCACCCAGTTTAGCAATTATTGCCACATCCCCTATATCGATATTCATATTGCAACCATCCAAGGCTGTCATAATTCAAGCCACAATACTTGGTTCTTACTTGTGCCTGATGGATGGAGTGTCTTGGCGTGCTGGAGAAGGAACTCTCGATATCTATGAAGGTACTTACATAACGTTACCTCTTTATACTCTATATCTTTTTCCATTTTGCTGGTTAGACTAAGAAGGGCAGAGGCAGTCGACTTACCATTTTGGTATGCGAATTGATTTTCAAGTAGAGCGAGTAGAGAGAGTACTTGTGTAAGTAGTTATGATGTAGGAAACAATAATTTTTTCCAAAGTTTTCAGAAGGTAAGGAGATGGGACGATAGGATTCAACTTCTTAACTAGGTCTTTCACCTGCTTTGGGGACGAAGCTGACTCTGACGTCTCTACAGGACTCAGGAATGTGACTTCATGTGAAGCTAGCATGAGAAAGCGCTATAAGCCTCCTTATGAGGAATCCTTTTTGGAGTAAATTCGGGTAGATTCCGTCTTCACATGGAGATTTGTACGGCTTGAGAGATTTTATAGCCCAGGTGATGCTTTCTGCCATAAATATTTGGGAAACGATCTTACAAAACCTCCGCTCTAGCTTTTCAACCTTCCAGCAGGGTCTACTTTCTCCTACAGTGAAATCTGAAAAATGATCCTTCTTAACTCTTTTTTAAGCGTTTGTGATTTTAATTTTTCTGATTCTAGCATTTCGTCGAGATAATCTAGGGTCTCGTTTCCCAACATTTGACGTCGTTTTTTGTTATGTATAGCATAGGCAGAGCAGTCGCTGGATCGTCTCTTTTACGCGACAGTTTTATTAAATAGCTATTAAGTGTCTCTCCCAATTTATGGAGTCTTCTGCAAACGGTACAATATCCAATAAGATCCCAATAGTCCTCTGTCCTATTATTATTTCGTGAATATCATAATTTCTTCACATTGGTTAAATCGCTTTGAATGTCGTGCAATGAGCTCTGTTTGACCATATATCCTGATATTTGACTCGGATCCTTCTGTCAATAACCTCTTCCAACAATTCCATCCGTAGTAGCACAGTAACTGTCTCTTAGTTACCTCCTACCCTTGCTACACTTTTTGCAAGCTTTTCTGCTCTAAAGTTTATTACCACTTCATGACGTTCAGTTATCTAGCAAATAACTACTTTATTATCACAAATCCTGGAGATTGCCTCGTGACATCTCATTACCACTTCTGATTTTGTTGTTTTTAGTGACATTATTTTAGGGTTGCTTGGATATATATGTAGATTGTTGGACTTGTGATTGGTTGAACACTTTTCCTTTGATTATTTTGAAAGCCTTCTCTATTGCGTAAATTTCTGCATTAGATATGTGTATTCAGACTGTACGATTTATTGATAGCTGTAATGCCATAAGTGTTTTGCCTCCAAAGGAATTCTCTCCCAATAAGAAAGCGTCTTGTGAGGCCATACCTTTCATGAAATATATTATAGGCACAGCAGGATTGCCACTGATACTAGTATTGTGCATCACTTCTTATAGTACCCATAATTTTCAAAGCTGTTATGCTCTGATCTTTCGTGAAATTCTTTTTGGTTTTTTTCATAGATTCTCACTATACTATGGAACTGTGGATAATGATAAGTGTATATAAGTACCTTTAATCGAACATGAGTAAACAATTTGTATAAATGGTTTCTTGTTTCCATTTTGGGGTGATTTTATTTGGAAAATCTATTAAGAAGCGCTTTCATGATAGTTTATGATCAATATCTAGTTTCTTCATTGATCTTTCTATATCTCTAATTGTCCAATCCATTCTTGCGGTCTAGAAGCCAGAAATTCTGTTTGGATTGAACCTTCGCACCAAATCATTGAATTTATTTTGACAAATAAAATGTAATTAGCTCTAATCTTAAGTCTAAAGTAGGGGTCAAAATTGTCTCGAGTTTCCAATTCAATGGTGGAATTGGTATTAGTGGACCTTAGTGATGAGGAACAGGTCGTTATGTTATATCAATTCTATGTCATTGTGTTTCTGAATATCGTCCTTTGTTACTTAAACAGAACATTCAACAAAATGATTAGGCTTTCGCATGTGATCCACGGAATAAAACTATATCATACAGTACACGTTAGGAGTCGAACCTCTACATCCTAAATACAGGATAGAACCTTCCTTCACACGGTAAATGTCTTGTTATTTGTCACAAAACATTGAAAGTTATTTTATGCTTCTAACCAAAAAACAATTTGAATAGATGTCAAGACAATCATTTTTTTGCGTAGTGGTACTACAAATTACCAGAACGATACTCCATCATATATTTCTCTCAGTGATTTCACCTTCAATTTTGTTAATAGTTAGTAGAATACACAAAAATATTGTTCCATGTATAATCGTAACCAATACAAAATCGAGCGTCGAGAACAACAAACTTGAATTTAAAAAATTTTTGCTGCTCGAAGAAATAATTATATTGTGAGCTTTTTAAATATCATTTGGTACTACTTGGATTTTGTGAGAAATGTATACATGTTATATAGAAAAAAGGCTCATATTCTATTAAAACAGATTATGCAGTAATAGCGACTTCTGTACATTCACGGTAACAACGCTACCATATAATTTCTGATGTTTTTTCGAAGTAATATATATATGAATTCCTCAATTATATGTTATAAACTTAGGGCAGGTTTCTTCACATTATAATAAAGTGCCAAATAATTATTAGCCACACAACTTTAGTAGGTAATTTTAATTGTCGAATAAATGTTTACCGTTTCTTCACCCTAGATGGTTTAAATCCGAAATAACTAATAAGTATTTGTCACTTTATTATGTATTCAACAAATAGTCTACTGTTGGTAATACTATGAAAGATGTCTATGAAGCAATCGTCCATGTATTGGAATAAGCTTGTTCTGTAATTTTCTGTATTTCCTCATTCCTCATCAAACAAAATAGTCTGGTCGAGAAAAAATAAACCTGCCGAAATTAGTTCTCCGTCTCGGAAAAATATGGTTGATGGCTTAATCGATCCGGAATGGCATCCCGAAAAAGACGTCTTTCGTCTTGTTTCCGGGAGAAAAAAATTACAATTGTCATTAACAAAAAACTGGATGAAAAAAAGAGGGGTCCAGTTTTTTGAAAATTTCTCAAAAAGTATAAGTCGTAGGTCAAATATTCAAAAAGATTCTGAAAGAGCAGGAAATTTCAGCTAGGAAGTCTCCGACTCCCGAAATCGTACGACCAATATTTATAATTTTTATTTAACATTGAAAATAGGCTCCCGCGCGGCAGTTTTGGTATGCGCGCGACGCTGCCATTTCGGAGTCTGGCTTTTAAATAATTTTTTTATGCAACTAAATGTTTATAAAAAAATTTCAAAAAATTCAGGTATTATCTAGAGACTTCAAAGATTATGACCCCGTGTTTTAGAAAGTTTAATAACCATTTTTCAAAAAGTTAGGCTATTGTTAATTAACAGTTATTTTGCTGATTTTCGCTGTTATAAAAGGCGGTGTAAAAGTTTAAATAATTATCCTGAATTTTTTTCCTCTCGTAGATTCCTTTTTATTAATATCCTGAACAAGATGGCATAAAAAAAAATTAAAAAATTTTTTTATTTCATTAATTATTAATTTTTAATCAAGTTAAAAAAAGAAAAATTGATATAATATTATTTAAACTATTTTTTTTTCAATAACTTTAAGCCAGGTATGATTTTATATTCATCCTTGGCACCATATTGGAATTTTAAAAATTTGTTTATGCCATTTGTTTATAAAAAATTTTTAAACAAATGGACTAATTGAATATTTTTCAAAAAATTTTTTTTACCACATTATTAGCCTGAGAAAATAATGATTTTTAAAAAAAAATTTTTTCTTAATAACAATATCTTATTGTTTATAATCGTTTTTTTAATATAACTATTATTTAAATAAATATTTAAGTAATTTTTTTTTTCTTAAAAATCATTATTTGCATTTCTCTACATAATTGCAAAAAAAAAATTTTTTTACTCGTAATTTATTCATTTGTTTATTAAACAAATTGTTATAAACAATTTTTTTTTCTTGTTTTATTTTTTTTTCGGTAGATGAAAAAATTATAAAAACAACGATCTGCAACAATACTTAGTCATACAGTCATACAATAGGGTAAAAAAAATTTTCTACTATTTTTTATTGAATTTTATAATTTTACTGTATGACTAACTGTTAATTAACAATAGCCTAACTTTTTGAAAAATGGTTATTAAACTTTCTAAAACACGGGGTCATAATCTTTGAAGTCTCTAGATAATACCTGAATTTTTTGAAATTTTTTTATAAACATTTAGTTGCATAAAAAAATTATTTAAAAGCCAGACTCCGAAATGGCAGCGTCGCGCGCATACCAAAACTGCCGCGCGGGAGCCTATTTTCAATGTTAAATAAAAATTATAAATATTGGTCGTACGATTTCGGGAGTCGAAGACTTCCTAGCTGAAATTTCCTGCTCTTTCAGAATCTTTTTGAATATTTGACCTACGACTTATACTTTTTGAGAAATTTTCAAAAAACTGGACCCCTCTTTTTTTCATCCAGTTTTTTGTTAATAACAATTGTAATTTTTTCTCCCGGAAAAAAGACGAAAGACGTCTTTTTCGGGATGCCATTCCGGATCGATTAAGCCATCAACCATATTTTTCCGAGACAGAGAACTAATTTCGGCAGGTTTATTTTTTCTCGACCAGACTAAAACCGTCTTAATCTTAAAAAGCTTCCATATTAAATATTCAATTATTTGTATGAGGAATATTTCCAAAAATGAACTAATCAAATAAAGGTATAATGAAGAAATAAACCACTTTTGATATATATTAATAACTTATTTGGCAAATAACTCTATCTACTCGAAGGTTTATTTTATTAGAAAAAATAGTTTGAAAGGAGATTATTAGGAAGTGAAGAATACCGGTATTAATTACGAATACCTTTTTCACTTTCTCCTTCAGTTTGAGTAAGTTTTGTAATTAAAATTGTTTTCAAAAAAATCAAGAGTGACTTGTGATTTTAGCATAATTGGATACATTTTCATATGATCTATCAATCACTGATGTGTATTATTCTTTTCTCGGTCTCATGCTATCAGTTCTGAAATATCTGGAAGGTATTAATTTGAACATAATATCACGACTTTTTGAAAAACACATCAATAACATAATAAGTTTCATGTTTTAAAAAACATTAATCCGTCTCGCTAGTAATCTAACGGTAGGCCATTAATCTATTCAAAAAGTTTTTGTTGAGCTATTTCATACAATCATTCATTATCGTGACATGAATTGTCTTAGGTCCTGAAAAGGACTATAGTGCAGGACAAGGACAAAACAAAACTTTTCACTCATTCTGTCTGTGACATAAAGTGTCATAATTTAATAACTTTGTCCAAGTTTTTGTTTCACATTCAAATGGGCTGTTCGCGAACTTTTTCTACTACGGATAAAAACATTGTAGCTTTGTGTACCAGAAAATGGGTTGCGAAAAAAAAAGTACAACTCAATTAGGAAGACGGAACTGACCATTTACTAATTGACAGTTTTTAGTTGTAACAAGTAACTAGACAAGTTTTGCGTCTTTGAAATAAAAATAGTTATTTACGATATATTATGTTAAGCAAATGAAATGATATAAACGATACCGGAGGTCCAGTTTTATAACTCATCATATATCCTAATATGAATTGACGATACGAATATTGTACATTACTACGAGTCACCTGTTACCATTTCATCTTTGGAAACGTAATATTTGAACTAGTGAGACTTTTGACATGACAATTTGGAATGAAGGTTTCTTAAGTTCTATACTACCTAGTAATGGTAGACTACGTACTCGCCGAAAATTACGTCACAAGAAACCATTCAATGATACTTATCCTGTATGTGGTAACTGAATTTAAAAAGAAGGAAATCTGTGAAGAATTAAATCTGTTAATACTGAAAATGAATATCAAAATCTGTGTCTGTTGTTATCGGTTCTGTTGATGTCTAAAATTTGACATTTTTTGATTATCCAAGTAATTGAACATTAATAATCTATTGCAAACCGAACATTCAAGTGCTTCAAGAAGCGAAATGGTGAGTTTGAATGGTAAAGTAGAAGCGATCCTAATATTTGATGGAATCAAACAAGATATTCATGCAAAGATATTTATTTTTAATGAAAATGTGGTGAATGGTAACCCGATCATCTCGTTTCGGGAGCTTATTTGAGTCAACTTGGAATAACCGTCAAAACGATTTATTTATATATCTTGATCTTCATTCGAATCTAAATACACAAAACATGATTTATTACAGTGAAAATTGCATTAAGCACCTACTCGGTTTACCAAAAAGATGTAAGTTTGGTAGGTATTCTAGAAAACCACATCGTTTCTCCAAAACTAATTTTAGTATTTAAGATAATCTCAAGACGCTACAAAATGCAACAGAATCGGTAATACGTCAAATTTTGGAAGAAGAACGGTTATTTGAAAATATTGTTCCAACAGGATGATTGCTCCCTACACTATTATGATGCAATCCGGAGTTAGATGGTATTTGAATTTTATGGATAGCATGGGGATAGGTTATTTTTTGTGGATGTATCTTGAACCAAAAACTGGAGAACCTGACAATAAACTTTCGAAACCTTGTAAAAGTGAGATGAAAACTGTAAACTATTCCATAGTCAGGAAGTGAATGGAACTCACTTAGTGCAATGATTGGATAGTGGATTTGTGATCAATATCAAACCTTTACATTCAAACTTTATCAAGTATGAGTAGACACAAATGTTACTGGTAGTATTAAAAATATTACCTTTAAAAGCAGGTGTTGTTTGCCATAGGGTTCCAATTGAGATTATCGATTACAATGACTGTGTGACGTTATCTTTGACGAATACGTTATTTGTAATCACTGATACGAGACATTGCTGCCCTTAATATTCAGTTTTATAACTTGCACTGGTTTATGAAGAGTAGTTCTTAAGGTATGAGGAAGGGTATGGATTTCAAAATAGCACTATCAATCAATTTTTTTTGGATATAATAGTGATTTATGTAAGAAGTTTGTGGAGTAACCTTTTTTCGATGAATGTGACTATTTTTCTCAACGCACTGGGTGCGTAAATTGAGCTTATTTTTTCTCCAACAAAATATATCATATTTTGATGAATATTTTGAGCACTTCAATCAAAATTAGAACAAATTGACAAAACAACAGACGAATTCAATTATCAACAACACTATTCCATAGGATGAAGAATTTCTGGTAACGAGCGTGGATGTTATTATCATCCCTTAATATTGAAATATTATTTCTTTCATTCGATATAGCGTCTACGTAGCCCTCTGTAACTGTTAAAGACTTCCAGCCTCCTTGTTTCTTTACAGCTAGGAGGTCTCCTTCAGAGTTCACTACCATGGTTGCCAATGATCTACATAACTGGATCAAGTGAAGAATTGAGGTACTTCGCAATGATACATGGCAATTTACCGAATGTATTCGTACCCACTGGTGGTTTTTTGCATTTATTATTTGGATATTTTGAGACAAATCTGGAAGTACCTACCATAAGAGGTCTTTATGCGAAATATTTTCCAATATAAGCCAAATAGTCTATCTTTGAATTAGCAGGATTTAAACGATAAAGATTGTTTCCTTATATTTAATATCTTCGATTCTTAGTCTTGTCAACTCTTCTCTTCTATATGCGCCAGAAATACCAATTATAAATGTTACCTTTAAATAATTATTATGTCTAATTGAAAAAAATTTAAAAAAACGTGTCTTGAACCTGGAACCTCTCGCATGTGAGTCTCGCATCTAGCAGCTTTGATACCGGAAATTTTAATAAAAAGTGTTAAAATTCGTATATTTAAACGCAATGGGATGATATTTCGCGAAATTTAAAATACAATATTTTTATTTGAAATTTATTGGAAATATAAATTAAATATACTTCAATCACTAGAAATGTCGAAAAGAGAGCACTCTCAAGAAATGTTACCAAGTAATCTTTTCCCAAAATTTTAGAATTCTTAGCTTTGTGTCTATTGCTTTTATTTTTAATAACTAATTTATAATCGTTAGTAGTTCAAAACAAATAAAAATTATTCATAATCTCAATTTCAAAGAAAAATGTATTACAATGATAACAAAATTGGTGATGAAAATAAAAATAATAAAATCACAAATTAAATTTTAACAACACTGTATTACAACAATAACAAAATTGATAAAGTTACAGTAGTTGTTCAAACTGTTGTCCGCTTACTTCAATACACTTATTACGCCATTTTATCATCACCAGTTTATCATTGAAAAACGTGAAATTGAAACTATGAGTAATTTTTATTTGTTTTTAATTACTCACGCTTAATCATTATTCGAATTCAAATGACTAATTACTTAATTCGTAAATTATTTACGTGCTTGCAGACTTTTGTTTAGAGACACCGTTCATTGAAGCTCCTTAATTAGTTTTATAACTAGAATAGATCAGGCAATGTAGAACAAAATTAAAAAAAGATTTTGCTCAAGTGGCGTAAAAATAAGGGGGTAAAATTGACAACTAACCCAAACAGAGCGCTACTGGTTAAATTTTTCCAAAGTTCGTTCATGTTAACATTTTACTCTATTAAGAAGCATATTGATTACCAAATTTGCAAAAAAAATTTAGAAGCGTTCTTGATTTATGGCAAATTTTTTATTTTAATTTTAAATTTTGAACACCCTATATCTCAGCGAATAGGCGTTCGTATTCCTATATCAAAATGAATCGTTTATGGAGATCTCTCTGTGGTAAAGCGTTGTCGATAGAATATAGAAACAACCTGTATATTTACTAAATTTAAACGAATACAAAATTAATTACAAAATCAAACACGAACTGAGAGGAGTTGGAGTATTAGCCTGTTGAAAAATGAATGTTTAGTGGTAAAATTTCTTAATTTCAATTTTTTATAGACCCATTCAAATGCTGTTTATTGAGTATCAGAAAATTTTATAGTGAAATGATTTATTATGTGCATATAAAACAACTAAAAATGCAGCCAACGCACTCTAGTTTATGGCAGGCACTAATATCACAATAATAGAGTCATCCGTACTAAAGATCTATAGCATATCCTACCCGCTGTCCTAATTCTTTGTTTACCGTCATTGAAAGATATCGTTATTGTGAACCGTTGAATTGAAAGATGTTTGTTCATGATTGAATTTAATTGATACAATAATAATTTAAGATTAGAATTTGAATCTCGTTTTCACTCTGATGATATCAATTTTTTTCACTCCTCCTAATTTTTACTTTTTCAGTCTAGACGGCGAAGTGAAGCATATTCTTGTCTTGAGACATAATAGTATTCAGTTGCCACGTGTTTGTTAGTAACTAATTCAAATCATAACTCCAGTATGCTATTTTCGGGAAAGTTGATTCAAAAATTACTAAAATGAAATATGACTCATAATCATGTAGAACAAGATTGAAGCTGGCAAACTAATAAAATAAAATAAAGCTAATAAATCTCAATTCCTTAAAAATTTGGGAACTGATATAGTCCAGTTATCATAGGCCAAATTAGGTGAATATCTCGGAAAAGCGACATACCCAGTATATTGCCAAGTGAAAACTTTGACTTCCTAAAACTATTCTCAAAATTCACATATAATTGGATAATTTTTTTCCACATTTTTTGTAAATATCTCGTTTTCTATGGGTTTTACGCTGAATGTATTTTTTATTAATATTGTAGAGAATTAAAACTCTACAGCTTTTCTACCTAACATTTTTGTATACCTTGAACTGTTTTCGAGATAAAGGGCATAAAGCGCCCGGTCAAATAATTATCTGACATCAATTGGTAATCTCGATCAAAAACTCATAATATTAAGGTTATAATTTATTGCTAAATGTTTAATTATAATTTTATATCAACTTTTAGAATGAATTCATTTCTTCTTGGTTACATATCTATTTTTAATTATGTGTACATTTATTTAATAACACTTACCTGGTCAAGTAATTGAGAAATTGATGAATCACATACTTAAATTGTATTTTAATTCTAATCTAATTTATACTAATGACTTTCTACATAAATAAGGAAGGAAATGAAAACATCTTTGATCAATGTTTTAAGTGTCATTTTATAGCTTTATCATTATCAAAATTAATAAAAATGTCTAAAACAAGTTCTAATTTCAATTCTCTTCTTCTTCTTTATCATCGTCGTCATCGTCTCTCTGCTGCTGAATTTCAAGTTCCTCTTCATTACCGTCTTCAACGATGTTTGTCTCCAAATCATTCAAGATTTCTAGGTTAAAGGTTCTATTATCATTAATACCGGTCTAATATGGTATAGCATTGAATCAAGCTTGCCTATTACACTGATCGGAACCCAAAAGCATTGTTACCCCGCTTCCCTGCATCCACAACTTGAGCCACAGCTACTTTTGAAGTTACAGAATTTTGTATTGAGTAATTCATCTGGTGCAGGCGGTAAAATAGTCATGATAGGCTCCAGGAATTCGTTACGTATTGTTCAACCTCATTCTTGGGGTTTTAGATCATCCTCCAAACGTATTTGAATTTGATAAAAAATGGGATTTAGCTGCTTCACTCGTTGGCGGAATATTTGATAACTGCACAGGTTTTTCCGACTTTGTTGACTTAGAGCATATAATAGGGGTCCGTTCCCAGAGATAATTGTTGAGTTATGAAAGAATTTAATATTTTACGGATTCTAAATAAGATGTTATTATTTTCTACTTCGAGTGCTAAATGTAAATGAGAATATAATTACAATGTAATTGAAGTATGTCCCTTAGTAATTTTTTTATTCACCGAAAGAAATTATGATTGTTATTGAATTAATAAATTTCAAAATGATCAGAAAGAAAGATTGAATTGAATCTAAAAGTTGATAAAAATGTTAATTATATAATAAGCAATAAATTATAACCTTACAGGTTCTGGATCGGGACTACCAATTGACCTCAGGTAATTCTCTGACCGCGTGCTCTACGCCATCTATCTCGAAAACAGTTTAAGGTGAAAAAAAATGTTGAATACAAAGTTTGTAGAGAATTAAATTTCCTACACTATTGATAACGAATATGAATAGCGTAAAACTTTTACAACAAAAATTTAAAACTGTAAAACTTGTGACCATCCAATTATATGTGAATTTTGAGGATAGTTTTATGATGCCAAGATACAAGTTTCTACTATACTGGGTATGTCAATTTTCCGAAGTCCACCTCCTATAATGACTGAACTAATACGACTAAGTCTACCAGCGATTTTTATATTGGTGATAATTAAAATAATGTTGGTGGTTTTCCGTAAAAGGTTTTATTGGCCTATTATTTCGTCTGCAGTCGAAAAAGTGTGAACTCACTATTTCAAATGAAGCACCACTATTTGAATGAAGGGAAACTTGGATATTAGCATACACAGCTGCTGGTTCACTTTAAAAGGAAAACAGAACATCATAATGAATATAAAGATAAGCTTTATTCTTTATTTAGCATGAATTGAATAGATCCGCCAGGGGAATTCTAAATTTACAAGTGGTGTATACTTGGTAACTAATGCTGATCGAATAGAGCTGTATATTCATTGGGCTTGAAACAAAACAACAAGTCATTCTAAAACAAAAGCTACCTTTTTCAGTCAATGAAACTTCATCAAAACTATACCATTGAAGGAAACAAAACTGTCGCTACTCTTTGATAGTGATAAATATGCTCCCAAATTTCTCCCCAACTTTATCTTTTAATTTTCTTAAGAGCTCTGCCGCGAACAATTTACTTAATTTCTAGCTAGTTATATTTGCTTTTTATTGAATAAAACTTCACACTTGACACCAATGTGTAACAAAAAATGATTTTCTCATTGATTATCAACATAAATATTTAATAATAAAAACCAAAGTGTATTACATCATAATCACGTTTTTATCATTATATTACATTTTCACTTTCTGTTCTAATTTTGTGGAATGGAATTTTATTATAATGGTTTCATAGAGGCAAAGAAATTATTTCCATTTTCAGTATCCATAGGTAGCAAATCGATTGAAAATTATATGATTATCAACAGAAAATATGGATACTTAATCTCCTCCATATTCCAAATAATTCTTGTAGGTACTCCGTATGGCGTTTAATTGAGAAGAAAAATAATGAATACAATTTTTCTTAATAGAAAGCACAAAAAATCATGTTTTTTGTTTGCGGTTCAAAGGCCTGGGGGTAAGTTTGCCGATAAAATCTCCAATAGGCCCAGAGCAAGACTCCTCAAAAACGCAATTTTTGTTTACTTTTCATTTCAAATACATTTTTTCATCAATTCCTTTGAAATCATACCCTCATCCTCTGAACGGCGTGTGTTTTTATTTTCATGTAATGAACAATATCATGTTAAATTCTATTTACTCTGAAAATATCATGAAAATGGCAATTGTAGGTGATTGGTTACGCCAGAGAAAAACAACTTTTGTAACAGGTCTAGTTATATCTTTGATTCTTCCCTCCTTTTGTATCTCAAATGATATTTTCGGTTATTGATTATTTGTTTTATTTCATACTTTTAAAATAGAGGAATATGCAGCTAATGTGGAACACATATTACGAATAGAAAGCTACAAATTTGCATGAACTATGAACAAAACAATTTAATACAAAATACAATGTATCAGTAAGGATAAGAGAATTTGATTTCGTTATGCAGTAGGTATATTTGTCTCATTAATGACTTCATGACGAAACGTACGATCTTCCTAAATTGGAGTCTTTTTCCACAATTTCGTCTCTCAAACTCTCCAATAATGATGTGTATAGTTGCTTTTTTTAAGATAATCGATGGATATTATACCAATATACACATCCCAAAATACTGATGCAACTTGTCAACCGACTATTGCGTCTTTCGCGCTTTGGAGTGGGTTCTTCACATATAGGCCACCCTATTTATTATCTATTGGAGTACGGGTTCATTGCGATTAACAGTTTCCAATACTGCTCAGAATCATCAAGCTTTTGCACCCAAATATTAATTAAAAATAGAACTTGCAAGTTCTTTTGATATCTTCAGGGTCTCAGCTGTCTCAATCAGCTTCAATTCACAGTAATATGAAATCATTTTATGGAATGATTGATGTATTCGTCGGTGACAATTTTCTCTTGATGCTCTTTTCGCCTTAAATAAAACTTAGGAAGCCAATTGCAGGGATAAAGTTTGAATAATTTTTTTTGTCTAAGTACCAAAACTCTTAGAAATTCCTTATTAAAATTTTTTTTAAAAATAATAAAAGTTGCTTCACTCAAAAGGCTATAACTCTATACAAAGTAATAGTATCAAGTCAAATTTATTCACGTGTCTTTAGAAGGTTGTTAATTGGAAATCAT
Source organism: Diorhabda carinulata (assembly GCF_026250575.1). Lineage (NCBI taxonomy): Eukaryota > Metazoa > Arthropoda > Insecta > Coleoptera > Chrysomelidae > Diorhabda > Diorhabda carinulata. The sequence continues at coordinate 14,455,849 of NC_079468.1, read as the reverse complement.
ATGGATATAATAATTGTAGCATTATCTATGTGTCAACCTACGAACTTTTTCGCCCATCTAATCGCCCAGTGCACTAAAATGAAGATTGAAATTGTATTATCAATATAATTTAATTTTGACATACATTTAAAAGATTTACAGTCGGAAAAATTCAGTTTCATACTTAAGTTGTGGTAAAATTATCTAAAAAGATGGAGTGTGCGAATTTGACAACTTTTTTTCAAAAAAAATGAAAACCATTTCAGATATTTCAAAAACTTCATTATCAAAACATTTATGAATGGTACTCGACTTCGCTCATATGGCCACAGCGGGCACGTTTGCGCCGGTTCATTCTTTGGACACAATTTTCCATGATTCAGCCAAACATTTCGGCCGAAAGGGCTTCTATTTCGCATTAAATGTTGGCTTTGAGCTCTTCTAGCGTCGTCGACTTATTAGCATAGACCAATGACTTGACGTAGCCCAAAAGAAAAAAATCTAAAGGTTAAATCGCACAAACGAGGCGGCTAATTGACTGGTCCATTTTTGAGACAACACGCCCATCAAAGATGTTCTTCAATAAATCGATTGTAACGTGTGCTGTATGGCTTGTGGTATCGTCCTGTTGAAACCACATGCTGTCCAGGTCCATATATTCCGATTTGGGCCAAAAATAATCGATAATCTTGGCGCAATAACGATCACCATTCACAGTAACGTGGCGACCATTATCGTCGACGAAAAAATATCGCCCTATGACGCCGTTGGCATGCAAACTGACGAAGATGAAGATGATTTTGCTATGAAATTGATCATCTTGGCGCATATTTTCCAGAGCCCAATCGGAGAACGTACGTCGCTTCGAATAGTCCATCGGCTTCAATTCTTTAATGAGCCTGAGTCCCTATTGGTAAACCCATTATTAGACGAAATGCAATCAGGTTCTCAGATCTCATTCAAATAGGGATAAAACAATATTCATATTCAAAGATTTGATTTTGCCACGAAAACAAGCTAGAAAAGTAATTGTTATAGTTCTCACAAAAATTTTATGGATGTACTAGAATTATGGAAAGAGAAAGACATAATTCTACTTTGTTTACGAAGTTACATGTTTCATTTCCTACACCCGCTAAACGGGTCCTCTTTCAATTAAATAGAGTCACGCGGCTTGTAACATTTAAATCAATCTATATACGAACATAATAGGGATTGTATGTGGAAAGGCTTTTATCATTGCGTCCTAGATAGTTTTCAATAGTTGTCAACAATATATACTCGTACTTTCCATTAAAAAGAGGAGATCATGTTCCCTTGATATCAAAAATTGTGATTTATACATACAATTTCTGAATTCCTTGGACTATTCGAAAAGATTTACTCAGGAAACAAGCAAGTTATCATTATTCCCCCAAAAAGTGGTCCAACTCACCGGAATTTAACTATACATGGGTGTTTGAAAAGGTTAAAGTAAAGTTGTTATGAACGTGCCTCCGCCCTAGAACTGGTCTCGATGAATTGAAATTCTAAAATTTGGCGAAGGTGCGCGCTGCATCTTTAATTTACTACTTCTATAAACCGCGGAATCCGTTTGATGTTTTTTTTTATATCTGTTTACATTTCAAGCGGTTAACTTACAATGTTCCTTTTGAATAATCTCTAGAAAGGTCTATTCATTTATTTGTTTTGTTCCTTTATGTTGTAGAAGTCTGGAGAATTCTTTTGGTGGCATATAAATAAGTGTATGTGGCGCAGTTTAGTTAGATTTGAAATAAATAGTAGTGAATAGAACGAATTATTAGTATGTGAATAATTTGAGAATGGAAATCCAATAGATAAATTAGAAAAATATTACAGTATAAGTACTCACAGATTGCTCGTCCACTTGATCGCTGTTACCACTGTGAATCCCTGGACTCTTTTTGTTTCGTCTATTCCTTTTGTCTGGTCTGTTCCTTTTTTCACTAAATCCGTGAGTTCATGAACGAATGCATTCATTTGCAACAGAAGTGTTAGATTTGCTGAGTTCCGAATTCCAATCTCGAAACAATGTCAACAATTGTTTTCAATTCTATCCTCTCAACTACTTCAACAAAGTATCAAGACATTTAATTAGGACTTTTTAGAAGTATGTGCCATGATTACAATTATTTTATTTTGCATCAGATACAAAATGTTAGAATTTCATAAATAATGTAACGGTTCTATTATCTTTATTATTTTTTTGGTATTATATAGCATTATTATATAGCATATATAGTATACAGCATTTTATCTATGAAGATTCGTATTTTTCTTCTGGTGAAACTTCCTTATATTCAAATGTTATGATTCTGTACGATAAGAAACAATAAAAATCCATAATTGTTAATGAAATAGTAGAAACAAAACTTAAATCATCATTAAAGTGAAATATAGAATGTAATTTATTAGAAAACGAGTATTAGAAGGTTATTTTATTTGCACAATATGCGTTTTTTGAAAAATGGTCTGTAAAAGACGCTCATTCCAAAAATCGTAAACAACCTCACATAAAATTTAGTAATACGTTGAAATATCGTGACTTCAAGCAATAAAAAAAAGAATGATTTTATGAATTACACCACCTAATACTTTTGTTTACACAGCATATAAAAGGTTTTTGTGGCTTGGGTTTTTACGCGCGGTTGTATGTAATGAAAGATGTCAAATATAATGATAATTTAATTTTTCTGAATTGTAGTAGGATTTACGGCTGGAATCATGATAAAATAAAATCATAAATGATTGTTATTGTCCAAGTATTGCTTAAACCGATTTGTCATAAATAGTTTACAGCTTCTACTAAAACATTTTATTCATAACCTTTTTGTTTTATCGTAAAAAATTACAGAACAGTGATAAACATCACATAAAAATGAAAGAATATACAGTACCTCAACGTAAAGTAGCCAACGGATGTAGCTTCGTTGGTAACTTTCTGGCAAATATTCTGAAAATAATCAAACAACACACTTTTGCATCAATCCACCAAACACAGCACCACTGAAACTTTAAGTCCAATTAAGGGAATTCTACTTGTAATAGTCTGTAATTTGGCGTAACTTCTCAATAGGTTTAAGGACAAAAAACTCTCTTATTCTGGATTTTAGAATACAGAAACACGAAAGATGGAATTAATATTTTATACATAGTCTAGGAATATAGATCTATCTATATTCGTTCAATGCTTATATATATTTTCAAATACTTTGAGGACATTTATGACCACATCAGGAGTCAACAAAGGCATTCTCGTCCGATTATTTGGGATGAATCTGAGAGTTTCCGTTTGTGTTGCAAATGAGAGTGCACAAGAGGCTATGAGATTTTCTCTAGGCACAGCTCAGTCATCATCAAGTGTTATGTGGCTTACTTTGTTCAATCGACTTACAAGGGTGACAAAAATCTGAGAACTGTAGTAATTCGGCCCATCAGATCACCCGAAACCTTAAGGTAGTCAGGGCTTCAAAGCAAACATGTGACATTAAACTTTCTGATCATTTCGTGAGAAGAATTATTCATGAAGACCTCTGTTTCCATCCATATATGATGGCGATTTTAGAGGAATAGTCAGAGCAAGACTACAATTCACGAAGGAAGACGTGTGAGGTACTTATTGAAGTTGTTTTCGAGGATGCTTTTCTTGTGACCAAGCTAGTTTCGATTTTTATGAGTATGTGAAAGAAAAAATGCTCGAGAATAAAGAAGTAGTTTAATTCGGTCTGCTCATCAAACATATTATAGAATTTTTTCCGATGAGTTAGATTTGATTTCAACGATACACAATCCAAGACCAATGGCTATTATTAGGAAGGAGTCTCTCAAAACCTTATCTGAATCAGGCGCGATTTGAAGTACTGTACAGTTTTCCTTCAATATTCAAAGAACAACAAATGAAATGTTTTATTTTATGTTATGTTTTATTGAGTAGAAACTACATGATTTACTTTAAGAAACTATATAAAGGAAGGGAAATAAAGATATGCTGACGCACCTGGTATATATCATATGTTCAGGAGTAATTTCACTTCATCACAAATTGAACTCATTTAACTGATATGTTGATACAGAAGAGTTCTTAAAATCCCATCTTTATATGGTCCTAATTTAAAAAAAAAATTATACCTTGAAATTATTGATCTTGAAGTATTCGTTGGTTGAGTCATTCCAGCAAATCTGTTGAAAAAAGTCATCATTTCAGTTTCCTGTCTTCATTTTTGCACCCAAATTGATCAACCACAACTCCATTGATAAATTTTTAATAACTCAAAAAATTCAGTGTTCAGTTTGAACTTTATTTATCATATTTATCAAGAACCGATAGAAATACAATACTTTTATGAATTACTTGTTATTACTTAATTTGTGAATCAAGACTCTTTTGAACTGGATTATCTATATTATATTTCTGTTAGAGTATCGTTATGTATTTTTTCACATTCGGCAGTCACTGCACGTCAATGAATTTGAATATATGATAATAATAATGGATACAAAATCGCAAGCTTAACTTAGATTCGAAAAGTAGAATAAAATAATTGTAACATGTATTGAAAACACTTCGAACCAGCATTGTTAACAATTTATACCCCCTGCATATAAATTTTGTGGTTGGAACTTGGACACTATTCATTGTTGCGAATAAAAAAAAATCGAAAAAAAATTTACTGCAAAAATGCAAAAATATAGAACAGCGAATATGGAGATAGTGATACTGTCACTACAAATTTAATAAAAATCAGTTCGATTTTGATCTTATGTAGGCGTTGTAGAATATGGATAGAGGACCTTCCAGAATGGACACTGAGATTTTATTGAGTGAGGTCAGCAACAAATTAATTTCTGCAAAACCTCAAATGGTGAAATAACTTTACTAAGCCACAATAAGTGAACAAAGGATTATTAGGAATATTTGAAAAAAAAAGGTAAAACGCCGAATGGCATATAACAATATATTTAGGAAAATTTTCAGTTATTTTAAATTTGGAAATCAGGTTTCACGAATGCAAATGAGTATTATTTCAAAAAATTGCATTTTTACTTTGAATAAAATGTCATTATGAAACTCAATTAATCTTCGGAAATACAAGAAAATTTTGGTAATATACGAAACTTATCTCGCGTGCATATCTGTAAAATTCAAATTGTCACAAGTACGACAAACTAATATTGTATATATGACGAGTATAGCAATGGAATTTCAAACTAGTGCGTATACTTACATCCCTTGGAGTATATGAGATTTTTCTTCTTTCTCAGAATTGATCCTTGGATTTTCATTATTTCATTTCGATACTTTTCGTATAAACAGATCGCTTTTACCGGTTACTTTAGCATCGTACACTTTGTAATTATATTATATTCAAGTGAAGCTGACAGTTATGAAAAATTGGGAGAAATTGGGATACTAATTTGTAGAAGAGCCTAAAAGATATAAAACAATCAGCAAATATTGCTTGTCTTGTGTTGCTCTCAGAAAAATTGAGGAATATAAATTTTATACAATAAAACGAAGCGAGAAATCTCCAGCAGTATCTAGTTTAAAATTAACAGAAATCTTGGTTGGAGATATAGAAATTACAACATTACAAACGAATTGTGTAAAAACGTTTATCCAAAGTATGTGTACTGTTAACATTCTTATCAATTAATATTCCTCAATTTTTAAGAATCATTGATAGTTTAACATTGTTTATGGAATAAGAAATTATTTCCTATGTTTGCAGTTAGAACTCAATGAATATACAGTATTTTTCAAGTAGATGAGTGTATTTACCTAACATAAATTATCACCACCCGAAGGTGGTAAGTTCACTTATCCGGCGTGAATGGCAATCGATATCTTCTCGATATTTGTTAATCACGTCCTTCCAAGCAGTATTAAAATGCGTTGTTCACAATAAAGGGAGAAGAAAAACATGTTTTCAGTTCAATGAAAACAAAATCTGATAGTCGCAAATGATTTGAAGATAGAAATTATTGGTTTCAACACCATGACACAATAACATAATCTAGTAATACTTCCCTATTATACTAGACACAAATGAAATTATATATAATTCAACAAATCATATCACATTCCAGAAAAATAACTGAACCATCTGAAAACCTTCTATTCACATATATGGTGAACCATTGAACATTGGCAATAAAAAATAATTTTTCATTTATATGTTAAACATCTCGGAATTCGGAAAGTAGTTCGTTTACTCGACATGTATCTGGCACGCTATAAAGGTCACCAACAGGCGGTCGAGAGATTGAAAATACAATATTTATTGGCGAGTTGTCGGGCCAATTTATCGAGAACGAATGACGATGTAAATGTAGTATGAAATCGAATGGAATGCTCCCGACAGAAGCACCTCTCTTTGCTGACATCCTATCCTTTACCAATTCTATATAATTTTTTTTATTCCACAATATATTCCTATTGAGGATTCATTTGTTGAAAACTATTCCGTAATGGAAGTGTACTTGATGTATACAAAAAGACATACCAGTAACATGAAAAAAATAAAATGAATTCCATTTCATATAACATCGGGCGTTTTTGTCAAATTTAATAAATCATTCTTTCTCTTCAACTCTACAAAATTTTTTTTAAATGCGTTTATCCGCATATAAGAAATATTAAAAAGTTACATGACATGAAATGACCTTTTCAGAGCCGTCAACGATTGAATTAACGTAGCAGATTTTACCGCTTTACAGCAATTCAAGCCTAGCAGGACCGTGAATGGATTATTTGTTAAAATTAGGAAAATTTACAAAATATATATTTCAAAATCCTCAAGCTCTGTTTTTTTTTCTTCCCTTACTCTTTTTCTAGTTAACCTCATCCATTTCTGTCGTCTGTTCTTTCTCTCCACGCAGTTATTCCCACTCTTTTCAAATCCGATGTAACCTCTCGTATCCATTTTTTTTCGCCTTGCCTCTTCCTCTTCCAATTCCCTCTTCATTCATTTGTGCCCTCTTGGCAATTCTGTTTGCATTCAGTCTGGGCTTCAACTATTTGCGTCATATCATATCATGTCTCGTTGTTCATTTTGATGCCTTCCAGTATTTTCTTCTCTCACATTCACACTCACATCCGTCGGCCTGATAATTATTCCGTACAATTTTATCTTTATTGCTTTGGAAATTTGTTTTTCTCTAGGAATATTATTCAAGGACCCCATTATTCTACTACCCTTTGCAATCCGATTTTATAGCTCTTTCATCTCATCATCCATATTTGTAATCATTACACCTAGATAGTCGAACGAACGAAACTTTTTCAAAATGATATTTCCGTTCTAAGGGGTTTGTGCTCCACCTGATTTTTCCGTTGCATTTCCATGTATTTAGTTTTCTCACCATTCACCCTGTGGTAAAATCTTTTCGATTCCTTGCCCAGTCTACTATAGAACTTCTCCAATTCCCGTCGGGATATGGCCAGTGATTCAATATTGATAGCTCAAATCTTGTGTCTCAAAACCTCACAAGTGAGGTTGAAAATGAAGTGGAAAAAAATTCCTCCTGATCAACCTTCTTTTTTCTTGAAAATTTTCTGATAGTCTTCCTTCAGATAATGATCTGATCTCAGTTCTTAGAAGATCTAGGGACACCTAAAACCTTTGAAGCATTATACATCTTTGTCCACTCCATTGTATCTCAAGCTTGTTTATAATCTATGAATAGTAGATGGAGTTCTAGATTTTGGTCTGGATTCTTGCTCTGAACTGTTTTTAAATTGAAAATCTGGTCCGATGTGCTTCGCCCCTCCTCAAAGCCACCTTGATGTTCACCGATTTTTCGGTTAAGAATTGGTTGCAGTCTGTTTCTTATTTTTTTGGCCAAAACTCTGTATTTCTTTTAGTAACCGATCTTAATCCCAAATTTTTCTTATCAATCTACAGATATATCTATGCAGTCCTTACTCATCTATCTCAGCTATGATACCATTCGTTCCTCCATTTTTATTATTATTCATTTTCCATATTTTAAATTTCATCTTTGTGTCTTAAGGTTCTTCTACTTCCTTCGCATCATCCTGCTGTACTGCCTGTTGTTTCATGATATTGGAGCTTTCTCTGTTGCCAATCAGAAAATTATTGAAATATTCGGCCCACCTTTTTAATTTCAAGTCTCCTATGACTGCTTCCTTTTTATCTCTACTGTGTCCTCCTTTTTACCTTCTGATAAATTTTTTCTCTTTTCTAGCATAAATCGTTATTGTTCGTTTAAGCTAATCCTTTCCTGTGGTTATTTTTGTCTGTCCTAGACATTCTTACATGCTCTCTATCAGTAATGTTTCCATTCCTCATAATCTTCTCACTTTGCTCGTATCAAACTTATTCATCGCCTTACTCTTGGCACATGTTTGGCTCCTCCTGCTTCATTTTAATTATAACCAGAACATGATCCAAGTCTGCATCTGCTTCCCTAGAACTTCGAACATCCTTAATTGTTTTTTCGTAATTCCTCTCTATAAATACATGGTCTACTTGATTTTCAGTTTTTCTGTTCGTTAATACAAATGTTATTTCGTGTATTGTCAAAACTCGTGCTTATGATTTTCATTTTGTTCTCATCAGCCAGACTGATAACTATCTTTCAATTTTCATTGCTATCCTGGAGATTATTTTTATTTCTATCAAATTTCGTAGCTTTTCATTTCAGAATATTTACTTCTTATAGATATAACGCTAACTCAAAGTGAACCCCTGCATGAAATTCAGCATAACATTTCTCGGTATGCTACTTAATTCTGTTCTTCAAATTCTCAATATTATTATTAGAAGGTATCATAGAAAATGTAATCTGATTTCTACTATGAACCGGAAATATTTTATGTGGATATATTTTAATAATAGTATCTAAATAGGGGGACCGCTGAGACTATAGTTTGTCAATGATAACCTTTGAATTTATTTGCTTCATAGATAGAAAAGCAATTAATTGAAATCTTAAGATGTCTAAGTAGCTGTCAGCTGTAAGGTTTTCCTTGAGAAGTATGGACGTATTGTTCTGCTAGTAATGTCATACTTTGTGAGAACACTGTATAAGTACTGCTCACATAGCTCTAGATTTTTTACCAAGAGCTCTTTGACAAGATAGACTTCAAATGGGCGATAGTTTTCTGTTTTAAAAACCTTCATCTTCATCTTCAGCCGATGAAACTGTTGAAAATGTGTATTTGATTGGATACTTCTGGGCAAATACTTCAGTGTACCAAGTTTTTCAAATTCGTGGTCGCACTAATAGAACACTAGATCCTCTGCAACCAATAAAATACAGATTTCACTTTGATCTTGCATTCTATTTTAACAATATCAGTACTGCAACACACTGTACTGTCTCTCTGACAATACTATTGAAAAGATCACTTCCAATACCTCATTTGTTGTTGAACTCATTAACTTCTTTATTTTTATTGAAGCGAAAAAATATGATTTTGAAACACGAGTGACCTAAAATTAAGAACATTTAGATGCATCAATATAATAAAAGGTCAATTAATATGGGAAAATTACGCCAAAAACGGAGAAAATAGAGAAGAAATGAAACGCTAGTGATTCAATTTGTTTATAATATAATTATAATTTGTAATGGAAATGTTTCGAAAATTCGGACTCATTCCATTTGCGAAAAGTTATGAAATCGACCAGTGCTCACTTATATTTCTTCTTCAGTTGAGAACATGAAGAAACTTGACTACGATGTAAAATGAGCTTCCATGATAAGCAAATTACTAATGGCCTCTGTTCCCTAACTTGAACAAAGTCATTCAGTAGATAGATATTCGAATAAAACCAAATTGCAATATAAACATAAATGGATAACTTGAACGAAGTTGTTGCAAACTGCCAGTAAAACTGAAATTTAATGATTATTACTGTATAGGGAAGACGTAGCCTGCTAAAAGTAGCTGATAATACCTCATAGACGTACACCACAATTTATTGGTACGTAATGGAAATTTAAATTGAAATAGGTATTTCCCTTATTTACCTCAAGTTTCCTGTTACTGTTTTGTTGTTATATAAAAGCTCACGTTTCTACATTTTTCAATTTGAAACAACAATAAATGAAATAATAATAATAGGAGACGTGACACATTGGAGACGACAAATGCCATCGATGAATGAATTCTTATTCAACATCAGAATGAGAGAACAAAATTTTATGATAAAATTAATGAACAAGAACAGAAGCCTAGATGGTCATAAATATCAAGTGCGAATCATTATATATATATATATATATATATATATATATATATATATATATATATATATATATATATATATATATAATTACAATAATTTCATAATATCTCTCGCATACCCAGTAAATTCCGGAAGGAATGTAACGTTTCCATAAATTATACTTTCCAGACACAAAGTCCCAGGACTACATGATAAAAGCAATACATCAATAGCTACGAATGTAAATTTCGATATTTCCTTTGAAGCGCCTTTGGCACAAATTCGACTAGTATGGAATTCGAGGGAGCGAAAGGAATAGACACCGGAAGGAGTAGACAATTTCCGGTTTGTACAGTTTCTTGTGTTACATACTAGTGTTGATGCTGCAGTAGTTTATCAGTTTGTCCGGTTGATTGTTTGTTATTGATAGGTTTGTATAAAGAAATATATAGCTGTTGTGAGAAAATTCCATTTGAATTTTCGTGCTAGTGGAAATAATCCAATTTTTCTACAACAAAGATTACATTTTTTATTGATATACTGAGTACATCAATACATTTCAGTGAAGAAACTGATTCCAATATGAATTGGGCCATGGTAAGGAAAATAAATTCATCAATTGATCCATCAGTATCGTTGTAGTAGGTAATAAAGTCAATCGAATCTACAGCAGTTTCTAGAGACCAGAAAGAAATAATATTGAAATACTAAATGTTTCTTCATTATGCGCGTTTCTGATGGAATAATATTTGGTAATGATTATATATCAATATATAGGTACAGGACGACGGAGAATATCATGGCAGCGAAACTTAAGGGAGTGGTTTAACTGCGCATCAAACCAATTGCTGCGAAGCAGCTGTGAATGAAATATATGTGAATAGTCATGATGTTCGTCAGCCTTCGTCCGAAGATGGCACTAAAAGAAGTTATATCAATAGTAACAGAAAGGATTCTTTCACATAAACGTTATAGTTTTTTCCTAATCTTGCATCTATTGAAGAGTAGGAGTCATAATTCGATTGAGTGTAATGACGTAAATATCTTTAACAGAATTTAAGAATTGAAATACTACACAGTTAAATATTCACTTATAACTTTTGGTTTACTTGTCACTATCCCGATATGTTCACCATAACATCAAATTGTTGGTTAATAGAGATTTGTTTTATATACTATGGTCACATTATAAACAGATGAGAAGGCTTTGTTAGAAATTATTTCTAATAAACATACCTTCCAAGATATATCCGGTGCGTTCGCCAAACTTTAGACAACATACTGAAACAAGACCAACTTCACGGTCGATATTATTGGACGAGTACATAACAATTAATTTAGAGATAAAGGAAGTAGATAAAAAATGCAAAGAAAATTCTATTCGAGAAAATGTGAAACAAATTTGAATATGCGGACCAATTTGAATTTGTAATTCAATAATAATTATATATGCTTGTCACCAACTCGGTGATTGTAGCTCACAATACTTGAAAAATTGATAAATCCTTCTTCCCTAAGTTCTGACAACTCTATAGTATCCGAAATTCGATGATATTTGCTCTGAAGCTTTTGTAAACTATCTGCTACCAAAGAATATCTCCGAAATTATTGATTGCCATAAGAACTTTGTATGCATATATTATAGAAAAAGTGATTTTAATCTAAAAGTAATTTATCGCGAAAAAATATTTCCAATTCCAAATTATGTATAAATCATGGAGAAATTAAAAAGAAAACTTTTTATCAACAAAACTTCAATAACAATGACATTTGTTAGCCCTCTTTTCCATTGAAGTTAACACTGATCTTGTTCTAGTTCAATCTCAGCTGTTTTAAATTGTATTTACATGTTCTATTTTCATGAAAACTCGATAAAAAATGAGACATTAAGTCAATTATCAAAGGAACGTTCCATTATTTATCCGTATAAATTGAAAGTGTGTTGACCAATTAACTGAAAATTTACGGGAATAGTTTTTCCTGAAATAATGTTTTGGACTAATAAAGCCTTTACATTGCAATCTCTATTATGTACTTTTCGGGTAATGTAAGTTTTTTACACACTCTAATATTGCTTCGGTAGTGTGTATTAATGTATTTATGTATATAACAGGATCTTGATATTTTCATTTTTCAATTGTCTGAATAATTATAGTAATAGTAGAATAGTATCATTATATCCTTACCATGTTTACAAAAGATGTAACAGAATCTTCCAGCTCTAATTTTTGAACCTTTTTGAATGATCGAAATAAAAGACTTTTCGAATACTGCTGACAATTAATGATCTCACAAATTGCATTTATCCTTAAAAGATGCATGTAATGGGATTTTTGGATTTGATTTTTAACAAACCCTACCATTTTTACACATATTGAACGATCAGATAAAACCAAACTATCGCAAATCTACCAAAAGTTTATCACAATGATATAATTCAATAAATTCATGCGCTCATCCTCACCAGATTCACTTAAGAATATATTATGCTATTTCATTTTTCCCAAATTTAAACTTTCAGGTAAATATAAATTTCACATACTTGACCGATGACAATAATTTATTAATTTTGACTTATAGTACTCTACTTATTTCCAATGAACTGGTCTAAAAAATATAGTTTAGTATAGCGGCGGAGTAAATAACGCACCAATTAAATGAACTTACTTTGGAATGGCGTTGAATGCATAGAAAAATTCACTGATTAGAAAAGATATTAGGATAATTAAACAGATAAGTTAGTTACAAATTATGAAACTAAGCATATGAGACGATAAATAATAGTTTATATGAAACTACGCTTCCATAGTTAATCAAATTAAAGACTTAAATCCAAGTAAACCGTGGTTTGCCAAATTTTCTTGGAAAAATAAATTTGAATGTTTTGGAAATTACTGAGAACTAGCTGACACAGCAGCCTTCGTATTACCTCAATCGATAAATAAAAGTCCTAAGCATTTGTATAAAATAATCTTAAAACAAAAGTAATCCTTTGTTTGTTAAAACAAATGAAAGAAAAATGATTAGTATTAATGAATGGAATTTCATATTGACAGACACACACAGACTGTATCTGCTTTGTTTTGTGGTGCGTAAATAAGCAAAGATGACGGTTTTCTGACGCGCGAACATGCGACATATAATTGTCCATGCAGGAAGGTCGCAAAGGTCAGACGTACAGGAAAATGTAAGCGTATAAAATAGAATGGTAAATCAGTTGAAATCATTGGTAATAGCGGAATCAAGACATTCTCTCCTTTTCCTGCATTTTTCGTTTATGATTGTTGACTCAATGACGTTATTCACCACCATCTCACATCCAGTCTTAATCAATTGCACAGTCGAGATTAATTAATGTTACGTAGCATGATGACAAATGATCCTAATCTTAACTGCAAATTGTGAGGTGTTAATCCAGGCAGTTCCAGTGAATTTTAAAACTGCGTGGGATAGTTGACCGCGTCATCTTGGTTCATAGCAGTGTCGACTGATTTGAAGGAAAGCAACTATCCCGGAAGAAAATTCTGAATGGTTGCATTGAGATTCTTGATATCTTTATTTTTGGCAGTCAATATCCTCGTTCACCCAACCAATTATGGTTATTGAACTGTTTGCTATATTTGGGAAAACACTCTAAATAAGCTCTTTTTTTGAACCTATAACAAAGATACAAGGATGCACTCTTTGTTTTTTTTTGTTTGTGACAAAACATCAAAGAAAAAAAAATTGTTGTTTTCAGCTATATTTTTATTATATTATAATTATTTTTATCTATATAATGAGTAGCTCAATTTCTCATTGACTTTTAAGTTTCAATCTTTTCCACGAATAAAACACTACAGTGATTTTAATTGATCTGTATAAGGTATTTCTAAAATATCAGCTCCATTCAAATCAATTTTATCGTCATAAATATCGTATTTTTCAGATACCTACTCTGAATTAGAGCAGAGATCTTTGAACTATGACCATCGTCCCAAATATGTATTTGTAGGGACCTGATTATCTCCAATGATCTGGAAACTAAAAGTTACTTTCTATTTATTTATAATATATATCACATAATCTTCACTTCAGGTATTCAAATGATTCTTCTAATCTTGATATGGGTCCATTCATTTCAATAACTTAGCTTCTAATGGTTGTACTAACAATCCTACAAATGTTCACCCTTAAACCGCAGAGGTTTCAACATCTCTCTGCTGATATAATTCTGAAAGGTCCAGAGGCATTTTAGTTAGTAATATCCTGCTATCTCAAGTAATATTGTATTGAAATTGACATGAATTCTAATTAAACAAATACAAAACTATATATTACCTGCCTGGATTATAATTACTGTAAATATTTTTGCAAAAGTAAATAATATGGGTAGACCATAAATTTTCCGGTTTCTCAAATTGCCTCCACAAAAAGGTAAACAGAATGTATTCTAACAAATGTGCCAACTTCTCGCTGTTGGCAATCCATTAACCTGATTCTTGAAGACTTCAAGATACAGCAGCGGGTATGCAACCATTTTTTGAGGAATGTTCTCCAATTAGATTATTGTTTCTGGCCCATTCCCCATCACCCTTTTAAACATTTGAACAAACCACATGAAAATCAACAGACTAGGTTTGGGATGCCAAAATATTACCAAATATCTCTTCTTCGAGACATCAATTTGTTTGGGAACATGTTCTTCGACGGAATACAGACACCTGGTAATTTCAACTGGCTTCCGTAAAATGATAATAAAAGAGAGAAAAAACTAAGGAGCAGTTTTGTTTGAAAAATATCTTTTTCCGTCAAATTCTGTGCTTGAACGAATTGACAAGCAATAAATCTACAAAATCGAGACAGCTTGAAAATAGCTCACACTATCCAAAACAAATATTCATAATGATTAAATTAAATATCGACCCAAACAAAGGCTCCTGGCTCTGATTTAATTGACGAGGAATGATTCCCAAACCAGGAGAACCACTAACTGAGTACCTTCATATTGGCCAATTGGCCCCTAATTCCAATGGTATAAAAGCTATTTGAGAAAATACTACTTAAAAGATTCAGTACCATGCTTGGAGAAAAAAGACTAATACCTTCACGTCAGTTTGACTTCAGGGCAAATCACTCGTCTATAGATCAAGTACTATCCTATGTACTTGGTCATGTCATAATCAGTAGAAAAGAAAAAAGTCTGCTCCTCTGTTTGCTTAGACGTGGCTTATGCATTTGACAAAGTATGGCATTAAGGGTTCAAATACAAACGAAACAAACTCTTGCCTAACCAATATGCAAAACTATTATGAGTCCTATATAAGAGAACAAACCAGAAAAAAGAACGAAAATGCTTACTCATACTTGAAGGAAATCAACGATGGTGTATCACAACGTAGTGTACTTGGGTCCGGAAGAAGAAGAAGAAAACTACACCAGAGGCAAATGGGTACTGCGACTTGAGGACTAAACGATGCTTTTTGATCCAAACTGTCAACTTCTCCTTTTGTGTTATGATAAAATCTCAGAATTTCTAGTTTACATATATCAGGATTATTTAATTCGTTGTGAAGCATGTACAGGATCTATAACACAACTCGGTTTGCTTAGGGATGTATTACGATAATGTCATATACTTAGGTAAGCCATAAAAGCTGGTGCCGACATCTTTTTTTATATATGGTGAAAATGCAGTGGGTATCTCACCCTATTTTTAATGAGCGTTCCTACAAAGTGAGCTCAATGAAAACTGTATCGGCTATGGTTATTTGTTTCCTTGTAATTCAGGCATCAGAATCATTGCGTGTAGATAACTTCCACACAGACCCGCTTACTTGAACCACGGACTCTCCGCCTCCTCTAACCCACAGCCGCTCTGTTCGTTTTTATCAATAAACGTGTCATTTGCTCCAGACTTCATAAGTTTAATTGATTTCACACTTATACACTCATGTAGATTGTTTGATTAGTGATATATTCGAAGCAGACGGTAAGTAATGACTTATAAATCATTATTTTTGTGAAATTACTCCACACAGAATCCTTGTTGTTAATCAATGCAGAAATCCATTGTGCTCAAACTAAGTGATAAATGATTCGAGAACATTTCCGAACCCTCTCCTTCGCGGTTCTCAGGCTAGAGCAGTTACAAAAGTACAAAAAGTTATGGCACACCCTGTACGAACAGGAGGAAAAATTTTGAAGCAAACTTCTATAGAATAATAAAGATGGAAGAATTTGAAATTAGTAATGTCAGATTATCAGCTAGACCCACTAACCATTATTTAGGGTACAGTGGCTAGTTTTTTATGTCCTTTTCAACCTTAATATACATTATTTACTCTTCTTCTCAGAATGATATGAGAGATCGAGTTATTGTAAGGGAGGAAGCAACAAAAAACTAAGTAATTGAAGGTATAATGTATTGAATATTCCTGTTTCGTTGAAAAAAGTGATATCTCGTTTAGAATATTTATCCATAATATAAGCACATTCAGCTCATTTCTAATATTTTTTTATCTTCTTTCTATCAATCTTAATAAAAGTCTGATATATCTTCTGGGAATATATCAATATTATCCGGAATAAAATAATAATGAGAAATATACGATCATAAAGTCGACTCAATTTCAAAATTTCGATTAGGTTATTATAGAAAATGGAGAGAGTTGGACATTATATACGATGATGTATTGATATCTAGTTAGCCTAGACCAGTTCCATGCATAAATCTAATATTGCGTTACCATAGCAACGAACAATAACTTATTAGAAGTGTCAGTGTAATGTTTGTAAAGTTTTTCAAATAAATTAAAATGAAAAAGATTTCCACCGAAATTGGAAAAATAGAAAAATTGGAGTATCGAGCCCTCATCAAGTATCTGTTTTTAAAAGGGTTAAGAGGTGAGCAGACTTACGAAGATATACTTAATACCCTTGGTGATCAATGTCCTTCGTATGCGTCCGTGAAAAATTGGACTGCAAGTTTCGAAAGAGGTAAATTTTCCATTGAAGATGATGACCGATCGGGAAGGCCAATTTCTGTGTCGGTCCCTGAAAAAATCGATGCAGTTCTTGACATGATTTTATCAGACCGTCGAATTGGGCTAAAATGGATATCTCAAGGACTGAATATTTCATACGAAAGCGTTCATCATATAGTTCACGTCAATTTGGACATAAGAAAAATTGCTGCAAAATGGATCCCCAAATGTTTGAATGTTGACCAAAAGCGTGCAAGGGTAGAAGCATCGCGTTCGATCTGTGCTCGATTTGAAAACGATGTAGACTTCTTAGACCGAATTGTTACTATGGATGAGACTTCGGTACATTTCTATGATCCAGAAACAAAGCAACAATCGATGTAATGGCGACACTCCGGTTCTCCAAGACCTAAGAAGTTTCATGTCCAAAAATAGGTTGGAAAAGTTCTTGCTTCAGTTTTTTGGGATTACCATAGAGTAATCATGATTGATTTTTTGGATAAGGGTAGAACTATAACTGGAGATTACTATTTGACATTACTGACCAGTCTATGGAAAAAAGTTAAAGAGAAAAGATGCGGAAAGCTATCCAAAGTTGCTTTGTTTTTCCAGTACAGCAAAAAATTCGTAATTTAGGGTTTGAATTATTAGAACACCCTCCTTATTCACCAGATTTGGCTAAGTCCAACTATCATCTCTTGTCTCAACTGAAGAAAAGCTTAAAAGGTGGTAAATTGTCTTCCAGCCAGGGGTAATAAAAGCTGTGGAGGTCTGGTTTGCAGATCAAGAAGAAACACTTTTTTGTATGTCTAGAGATGTTGCACGTTCGCTGTAATAAATGTATCCAATTAAGAGAAGAATATGTTGAGTAATAAAATATTTTGACCTTGGTTCTATAGTGGGCTAAGAATTTTTCAATATATCCTTGTACATACCTATGTAGTTATTGAAATTTATATTTCTTGAGAACACATTTTTTACAAAATTACTAAAAGTAAGGAAAACTTATGGAATCAAGAAATTGGTGATTTGTTCTTCCAGACTCACCAGAGTCTATTATCAGTATTCTACTTCTCAGTCCTTTTTGTCTAGTACAAAATATTTTTCGAAATTTCCTCAGAAAATGGATAGATAAGCCGTTCTTTCAAGCCATAAGATAAATAGGGTAAAATCAGAACAAAACAAACAGTTGCACAGAATAAATAACGCAAAAAGAGATTGCTACTTGAATCCCTGGTAATAATGAAAATGAAAAACTTCAGCCACAGAGTAGAACTAATTCGATAGCAAAAATTAAATATGGGGACTCATCATCCTGCTAAAATCTAATATCATTAAGCTGTTGTCAAATACGTTTCTTATTGCAGTTTATTTTTCAACCAATCTGAACGCCGTGGTATAATAAAATTACTTTCTACAGAGAAAGATCCAATAACAGCGGTGTCGATAATACCTACCTGAAAATTAACTTTTAATGGCCTTTGTGTTCAGTTCTTTAGCATCTATATACATTTGGCATCATTCCATATCACCATTTAAACGTGAATTCATCAGAAAATACTATCTCACTTGTGATATGCCATTCTGCAATCGTGATAATCTTCAATAATTCTCCGTTTTTAACATAAATATGAAATTATTTCTAGGGCAGCCAAAATTGGAGTTTTCGTAAAATAATACCTCCATTAGTAACATAGATGAGATGAGAGTTGCAATCCATAGAAATGAATTGTTGAATGAAAAACCAATGAAATTCAGATTATGACCTTCAAATACTGCGGTGCTAAAAATATATCTATTTCTTCATAAAAATATTGGAGAAGAATTCTACGTTGATATTATGCTAGGCAATTGTCCTATTGGATATACCGGGATTTTTTTCAAAATATTACATAACCTCAAGGATTCTATCTTCTAAGCCCCAACCTTCAATTTTAGTAATTTGGTAGCAAGTTATCATTGAGAAGTGAGCTACAAGGTTTAACAATTGTGTAATAAGATTGATTTTTGCCACGCCTGCCATAAATCTAAAGCAACGAAACTTCTATAGCAGAATATAGTAACCCTTCTCTATCCATATATGTTTTTCCCTGTCTGTGATCTTAAGTTCTCTTTCAGATGTGTATTTAATGTTAGTGGTGCTCGTCACAAAAATATGAATCTGAAGCAATGCAACGCGACCAAAGTTTATTTGAAATTGGGCAATTAAGCGAGGAAACGAAGCGAGAGGAGGAAGACCGTTCGCAGTGCGCGCTCACATGAACGCGCAGCGTGTATGCATCCAAATTCACCAAGATGGATGGTCCTTCATAAATTATCGATAAAGTACTCCCAGGTGCGAGCAATTGGGTGTAACAATGAACTCTGCCACTACACATTCAGTGTGACGCAGTTTTTGGCTTCCGAGGTTATGACACATTATCAACGTACCATCTTATCACAAGGATCGACATCCTTACATAATTCCTTTGAACAAAAGGAATGAGAATTAAATCATTATATATCATTAGAGTTACTACTTTTTCGAGCCTTTTTCAGAGATTTTAATACAAAACGGTTTTGAGAATGGTATTTGTCATTCAGTATATAATAGAACAACAGAAATATATATATATACAAGCTGTAATCATAAAAGTACATAGATTTGACCCAAATTAATTGAAAAACCTTCTCATTCCTAAGATTAGCAATAAAAGTAGTGATTCTAAAATCTGTACTCATTTATAGCTTACAGATTTCACTTAATTGGTCGGACAAGTCTCTAATTCGTTTAAGATTCTTGTTGTTACTGGATTAAAAGATTCAGTGTACATATTCTGCAAAAGGGGATATATTAAATACTTCTATGTTGTAGTGAATATATGATAAATGTTTTGGTTTATATTTTAATGTTATGGATATAACTGTGAACATAAACAGCTTCTTTAGGTGTAGAAAACCTTGACCACTTCGAGAATCAAAGGAAATCATTAAGTGGCAAACAAGGACCATACGGTGGATTATCCATCAATTCGTTTGATTTGAATTTTCAAAAACGTTTTCGTTTGAACTGATATGTGGGAGCTCGCAATGTCGTGGTGTAGAATGATTCATCTTCTACGTTGCTCCGATAGACCGATGGCCACAGCTCCAGTTATTTCGAAAAAACAGGCGACCATTCTCTTCGAAGTGTTTCGTGTCCAACAACTTTTGTTGGATTTGGCTTGTCTTGAAAGACACATACAGTTGCTTGTTATTAATTTTCGGGTTCATTTGTATAGATCCATGATTAGTCGCCTGCCCGATCTTATAGACGTCTTTTGAAGTAGCATGATCGAATTTTTTTGGATCAATCGATTGTTATATTATGAGGTATCCAACGCAAGCAAATCATTTTGACAACCGTATATTCATGCAATATTGAATGTATGCGAGTGGAGCTAATGCCCAATTATGCCTCAATCTCACAGTATGTCATATGACTATCTGGCAATATCAGTTTACGCATAGCATCGATGATATTTATCCTATAGCAATGTGCGACCACAATTGAATTCGAAAAATCAGCGAAACACCGTGGCTCAAGATTGTACTTCATCACGAAAAGTCAAAGCGAGTTGCTCGGCACTCTGCTGTTGGTTTAATCTACGTCGAAAGATATAAAAAATTACGGCACTAAAATTTTTGCTATTCAATTCCATTTTTTTACCAAAATGGATGTTTCAAGTATCTGTGAACAACTCAAATAGCATTCGTAAGACAACACGTTCTGAGTACGTTCTCTATTTAAAATGACAATCTTTGCTATGGCAATGTCATATTTGACATGATCACATCAATTTTTTCATCTTTCAAAACTTAATTAGCAGCTCTTATATACTTTGAAAGTATTATTCTGTTTGAAAATGACTGAGTAATGTACTTAATGCTACCAGAAAAGTGAGTTGTGACCTTAGACTATAGGCGTACGTTTCTTTACGACAAATTTTCGAAATATTCTCGTGTTCGAATTAAATTATAAGAAATTATTTCAAAATTGAGAAACATTTCTAATTCATTGCAAGTTACCGATGATAAAATATTAATTTCTGATAGTAACTATAATATTTAGTTTATAATATTCTTCTTCCTTTCCTGTGAAAACTCGCTATGAAATGAAATTGGAAAATATGTGCCACTGTTCAGTAGATATTCAAGTATCCAAATAATATTGAGCTATGAAATAACCGTGTTGGAAGTACAAATTATTGAGACAAAAATCGCATTGGAGAATGAGAAGTGATTTAAAATTTGGAAAACTTTAAATGATCCAACATTAACGAAATATATAACTAAAAAAGAATAAGTCGAATAAAAAGAGCAACAACATTGAAAAGTAGATGATTGAATGAAAATAAATGTGATATAGAATTTGGAAGAATTGTTCAATTTTCCTCAAAATGATTCATTCAAGAAAAATGTTTCTCATTTATAGTAAAATACTATCAAGATGGACAAATGAAAAAAAAGAAACGGATAGTTTGGATAGAAATTGTTTTTCTAGTATTTGCAGGTTGTTAATTGTTACTAATACTCATGACTGAAGATCGTGAGGAATTCTAAAGGATGATTGCCTACCTTCATTAGAATGAAGCAGGCACTGGAAGAAGAAGAAGAATT
The DNA here is from genome assembly GCF_026250575.1 of Diorhabda carinulata. Taxonomy (NCBI): domain Eukaryota; kingdom Metazoa; phylum Arthropoda; class Insecta; order Coleoptera; family Chrysomelidae; genus Diorhabda; species Diorhabda carinulata. The sequence goes on along the minus strand of NC_079468.1, from coordinate 14,434,050 downwards.
TTTCCCGCATACTTGTATCCTAAATGTTCTGTTTGTTTCTTATTACTATGAGAAGTGTTGTAGTCAAAATCTCATTGACGAACTGAAGAATGCAGATAGATTGTCATGAAAATTGTTTTTGTCCCGTCTCCGAAGACGATCTTCTTCATCGAAACGCACTGTTGGTGTAGTGTTATCAGTAAACACAGCATTCAGTTTGAATATCACAAACAGTTTCAGAAATAAATCATCAATTAATCAGAACAATTCCAATGAAATCAAAATAAGTAAATAATCGAGTGTCTCTGATAGGAAAAATGGAACTATGAAGCTGTCGTCGCTAAAATATAGATTTAAATATGCTAAGTATAATGCAGATACAATAGATTGGCGAGACAAAAAAGAACAACTACGAAATCATTCTGATTGCATTGTCGATGATTTATTATAAAAATTGAATAAACTCAATCCTTCAATGAACGCTGCTTTTAAAAGAAGTTATTGATATTCCAAACATAAAAATAAACCTTGAAAAGGATGGGATGAAGGATGACAAAAGAGATGAGAATTATAATGGAAATAGCAGTTTCAATAAAAGTTGTTTTTATATTTTCAACAAAATTTTGTTATGATTGTATTCACCTCTGAAAGTTACGAAATATGTCATTCAGTATTTAAAGCTCTAGTATCATTAAAAATGAAAAACTAATCAACCGAAAGAGTATCCTATAATTAAAGATAATGATATTGCAAAGAGATAGTGAGTTTCCTAACAATATAACTCCTATAAATTCTCTTATGATTCTTGAAGAAATGAATATACACGATGAGTAATTGTGATATATAAACCGGGGAACAATTTCAATATTCTTAATTCTTGATAATGCAAAAGAATATACCGATAATTATTTTTCCCTACCTCCGTGAATACGTTAATAAATGCGGGTGCGTTTATTACTCTTAGAAAAGCAAACCGCAAGTATTCTCAAGTAGAAAATAGATCTACAAGAAACTCCGTGACATCGTAAAAGTACATCAGCTCTTTAAAATCGCTGACTCTTTCATAACACAATCCTTATATTTCTATTAATACTGTTACAAACGCGCAAATAAAACTATTGTGAGAAATATTCAATAAACTTACATTACACCAATTCAAATAACCGAAATTGATTTGAATAATAATTAATATGAATCAATATAAATATTCTAAGAAATAATCGACTTATTTCATTCTTTTTGAGTTTAAATCTTCCGGTTGTGGAGAAAATATAATGACAAGGTTGACTTTTCAATGAAAAAGTAACTTTCAACTCTCTACAATTGTATCAACATTTTTTTTATGAAAAAAATAGTTTCTCTCTACCACCATCTAATCATTCTGATCATTTGTCGGAATCGCTTACCATCAAGTCATTTTTTCAAGATTAGGAACAAGAAGTAATCGAATCAATCCGGATCGAAATGCAGTTCAGCTCATTTTTCTCCAACGATTGCGAATGAATGTTTGTCATTATATCAACATAATTTTAGTCAGTTTCCTGTTTCCAGTTATCAAAAAATATTTAATCTTAGTGATTCCGCAATACTGATACAAGAACCTTATTAGACGATAAAACGATTTTTGCTTATACGGAAGCTTTTTCCTTGGATAAAGTCCAATGCTTGGATTGTAATTTTGTTCTTGATTTAATGGTATTCTACACGTTCAGATGACTTCTTTGACGAATGGAAAACAATTTACAAATCATTCTATGGTATAGAACACTTTCAGGACGATATATTTGTAACTTTTCTTTGGAGTTTGTACGATTTCATTTGAAGAAAGCAATGTATTTATTCAGAGAAGTGGTTACATTGCTTGCTTCCTTCTCTTACGAATTCTTGCGAACTCTCACGACTAATTCAATACAACAAAACTTTTTTGTTTTTTCTTCAGTATTTGTAAGGAATCCATGCTATCCTGTTCACAATTGTGTTTCTAAAATGCACTGTGAACAACTAATCACTTTGGTGGAAAAAAGAATATCGCTGTGGAATCAAAAAAAGTGAACACTACCACAACGGAAAACTGATTCTCTCAAGGATGTTTCCACTTACTGTTACTATTTTCATGTGAAATAATGTCTAAAGTTCAACTTTTTCTATCCATATTTACTCAACAACGGGACTTTTTTCTTAATATGAGCATTGTAATTAATAGTTCTTCAATATTAATTTTTGTATGATTTACAGAGATGATCTCAGAAACACGGCTGAGTTCAAAAATACAATCACCGTGTTACGAACTCGTCCACGAAATGGACTGTAAAGCCGGTCCTGTTCGTTTATAATGGAAGTTTTAAATTTGGAGAATACGTCGGTTCTCATCATAGCGGTGATTTGTTTTATATTGTTTGTTATTGACGCAGTTCCTAAGAGATTATTTTCATTTGTCTATGAGCTACGAAGTTAGTTTATAATGAAAACTAATAGTGACGGAACAAAATAGTGAAAAGTTACTTAATCATTAATTACTATAGTGTTTAGTGTAAGTGTGCAGATAAATTGAATGAATAAGAATAAGTGCGTATAAATTTTCTGTATAGCTAGAAATAGTTTAAATAAATTAGAAAAATATCACAACCATAACAAGATCAAATTTCCATGAAAGTTTTCTTGTATATTTTAAGTTCCAATTTATTCACGCCCTTCACATCTACACAACTAATTTAAATTTGAATACACTACTTAATTCAACTAACCACTAATCAATATTCACTGCTCGCAATTTGAGTTGTCATTTGTCGCCTGGCATTGCGTATCGAAAATTCGATTTTTGATTTTTCATCAGGAAATCTGCAAAATGGGAACATTTCACAGTGTTTTCTATGTAATAAAAAAAATATTAAATTTACAAAGAAGGACAAATATTTCTTTAGAAATTAACGTTAAATAACTACACTCAATTGTGAAGGGATAAGCAATTAGTCCAAACTTCTGATATATTCTTGAAAATCTATAAATTACAAATCAATTTATATTTTATAGAGGTATCCGTCATCAAGTATTATGGTACATTGATGAAGTCATTTTATAGCTGTGTTTAAGATAGTAACCTTCATATTAGGCTTTCTAATTATATTTTTTTCATATTATAATTTCCACAAAAAAGTTCAAAATGAAGTTGCCGTCTTAATAACTAATCAAATTATCAGTCTTGGAATAATAATGAAAGATTGGAGTTTTAGTTTATTAACAGAGAAGCCTAAAATGGCTTATTAAATTAAGCTTGGAATATTTAATAAATGCTTCGTAGATTTTGATTAAGTTCCGAGATGGGTGGAGATTAAGAGATTTCTGAAGGTTTCCATATTAAGTTGGAAGTTATTATTTTTCAAAGCAGATAGCGTAATGACATTATATATTGTGATTTATGAGTTGTCAAAGTCGAATGCTCTTTTGAAGAGATTCTATTCAATTTATTGATGTAAAACGCAAACAAACAAGATTTTTATATGTTTATTGATATTGAAATGACAAAGTATAACCAAGGTTATAAAAAAGGAGAATAAGAATGGAACGTTCGTTTAATAAAATATTGTTCTCTGTAGGCTCACTCTAGATAATATGAAGCTTCAGGTACATTAATAATTTTGGATTGATGAAATTGATTATTGATGCTATAGTTCTATTCCACTCCATCAACAATGTTTTTAGATCACAAGAATATAATGTAAGCAAAGTTTTGGAGTATTGAGGTATTGCATCTGAAAATCCATTCTGATTATTCCCGTCTAAGAGTTCTTTAGTGTACATGCCTCTTATATCTTCAGAGTATATAACAATGTGATGCCATCTGAACCAGTTCTTTGAAGATATTTATTTTCTCATGTTGTTTTCTACGTAACGATATCTTTTTAATGTCCATTCAAAGTCATTCTCTTTGTATACTATGTTGGAATTTTGTACAATATCTTCTAAATTTGCTGATAGCTTTCTTTTAGGTTAATAAATTGCAGGATTTGAGTATCTGAATTCCTGGCATATAGAAAGCTTGTTGGAAAAAACACGCATAATATAAACAGAAATAATCAGAAAACTTCATTTTGACTATTCTAATGCGATTGCTTTAATGAGATTTGGGTTCACCCCGACATCGAAAACACTCATCTACAAATACGCTGACTGCTACAAGAGGAAAGGACACGATTGTGATCTTGATCATTTTGGTTTTTACAACTCCATTAAAATGCTTTGAAAAATAACTGGACGAAAGAGTTGAATGAGAAATATCTCACCAAAAGCAAGCAAGTTTAGTACTGCTAATTAACCAAGAGATAAAGCTGAATCTGAAAGTCGAGTTGGTATCTAGGAAGTGGTTGATTAGTTCAATAGCTGAATGTATTCTAACACCAGCAGCACTATTACCACTAAATAAATGTTAGTTACGCTCAAGTTTAACACCACAGAATAGATAGCTGAACTTAAATCTGCAACAACCCTGACGATGACTGGTTTTATGATATATTTCTGTTATGATCTGTTCAGATCACCAAATAATACACAATTACTTCATGATTTAAATATAGACTCAAATGGCGATAACATAACAACTTTGGGTCTAATAGCAGAACAATTACATTTGAAATGTGAGAGACCTGTTATTAATGCAACAAGGTGGTAACGCTGCATACTGATAAAAAAAATGTGGTACTCACCTAGCTTTCCGGGGATAGAAGTTACAGATAGTTTCCTCCAGCGGAGCGAAGCACGTTCAATAGAAACATACTAAAATTAATTGAGAAAAAAAAAAGAAATTAGAGAAAATAAAATAAATACCCAGAACATATCCTATTCTTTTGATTTTATCATCTGTTATCTTCACAACTGATCTCCCAAAAGTTTGGAAAATGATGCGATTGTAAAAATTTGTTAACGAAAAGGTAATACTTGCTTAGTTTGAAAATTTAAAAACAGTAAAAGAGCCGACTTTTTAGATGACATTCAATGCTGGAATCTGAACTCGATATCAACGAGTGGACTATGGCTTAGGCTTGGCTGAGGAAATGTTCATTAGGAAAAATTATAAAAGAGGATTACGACGGAATATTTCCATTTGCAAAAGTACGACATAATTTACGGAATGTTTATAATTTATTATTATACATGTGAATCTGTTCCGTAGGTTGCAAAGATAATAAGGATTGCGTGAGCCTGCAGGAAGGCTGAACTGACGTTCTTACGAGAAGAAGAAGTATTTGCTGGAGACACATTTTGTGGTCACTGTTGGATATATTGTTAGTGTTAATATAATTGACTCCTTCAAAAAGTATGGAAATACTTGATCTCCTGCTATAAAGTACAACAGATTTGTTTTGCGTTATTATAATGGAAAATGTGTCATAAAAGCCGTGTGCACAAGTACCATTGGAAAATTACCAGCAGGTCTACCTAATATTCAAGGATATATAGGACATTCTTTCAGACGCTTATCAGCCTCTCTCCTGGCAAATTCAGTAGCGGAAATTCTGAAAATAAACCAACGCGGAGAATGGGAATCCAAGAGTGTAACTGAATTTTATGTTGAGAGATTATTGTAAAATAAGAGAAGAATTGCACAAAACTTTCTGGGCCAAGCTTCTGACTTACATACTTACTGACTTACTTACGACTTACTGTCGTTTCCATTGTTTGTAAATCTCAATAAATTATTGAATTCAAATAGTGATTCAAGTTCCACTTGAAATAATGAAATAATTATTAGTTTTTAAGTAATAAATTATTCCTTGCTTGTTACGTGAAGTTATTATATAACTAACTTTTGATAACTGATATTTTTAAAGGTTATGGAAAATGTGATATTTCAAGAAGTGACTTGAAGTGTCACATGCGATAGCGGAAGTAGATAAAATACATTTATAATATCACTTTCATATGAAATTCGAAATGTACATATTCATCATTAGCTGAATTAAATGAATATCTGACTTTTAAGTTTCTCCATAATCAAACTTATATCATTTTGAGAGAATTTATTTACTTTTCAATCTAATTTATATATACTTCACCACATTATATTTTATGGTCCATCGCCATATGATGGAGCTATTGTCTGGCAAAGGGTTAAATGTTTATCACAGATGGATGAAATCTATTTTGAACGTCGCCAACTAGCGTCTAGCTGTACGTGTAGATTTTGTTTAGCAGAAAATCTCAATTACTACGTATATAAAATACTGTGGTTATGGAAATTATAGCCCATCTAGTTATAATTGCAGAAGTTTAAATACGGCATCAATTTATCTGCATAGACGAAGAAAACTTATTTTTATATAATTGAACGAATGCGCCATAATTTAAAAATTATTTACTAGTACACTTTTAAATTTTTTTCATTATGTAAATAGGTACGAGTAGATACTTATTAGAGGAGCGGAAATCGTGTTCTACTCAATAAGGATACCAAAGATGAACCGAGTATATTTTTTCTAGTGCGATTTTCCAAATATTGTGAGTAATCACACAGCAAATGAATTTCTAAACCTTCCAGTTATGGAGATATTTTATAAACAATCGTCTAAATTAGGATCATAATTTGTTTGTAAAGGATAGTCCAAACATAATACAAGAAGTTAATTGTGAGTCACACCTTAACATTAAGTTTTTTGTTCAACTTTATTCGGCATTTCATTGATTCAGTCTTTGGCGAATTCAACCATGCAAAATTGCGAAGCGCGTCGAGGTTGTTGTATCATTTCATGAAAATTGGCGCTTAAATCAATTTCGTGCATTTCGTTAATTTGTTTGTTAGTATAATCGTCCAAATGTATCCACAATAGGCAAATCTGTACGTCAATACAAGCAAACAGATTCTGAGGGAAATTTGAAAAAGTTTCTCAATCAGTTAGATTTGCAGATGACATAACTATTGTTCGCGATAGACCAGCCTAGTCTCTTTATTGTGCTCAGCAATCATCTTATTTTGACAACACTGATATGAACTTTGAATAAAAGTTGAATTCACACGCTTACAAAGTTTCCTTTTCTGAAACCTGCTTACCATTTTAGACCTCGTAAATACGTCGAATGGTTTATTGAATAGACACAAATCAACTTCTACGATGAGGAGCATGTTTATCTTAGTGGCTTATTTGATACGCATTATTGTCGCATTTGGACACAAAGTTACTAAGAAGGACTATATTTGGGGAGGTTTACATCATTGGACAGTACTTCAATTAAACGAGCTGAGCCAAATAGTTACTGAGGATGGTGTTCTCTATCACAAGATGATTCACACAGGAATTGATGTTATGAAGCCAAAATATGAATGGTTCTGACAGGATAGTGCTAGTTGCCATCCAGCTAACTGCACAATGATTCATTCACAAGAGAAATTCAACGGCATTGTTAACTAACGTCGTGGCGACCATTGGTTATCACGATCATGTGATTTAACACCATTAGCTTCATTTATTTAAGTATATTCAAATGGAAAAATGCACTACCCTGAGCCAAGAATAATACCATTAATTATTTCAACACAATAATGACAATGTACCTCAACTATATCTTAAGGTGATTGAATATACGAACTATTGGATAGAAGCATGCCCCTGATTTTCCTTTACACACAATTTTTATCATAATTGAAAAATAAGATGAATATGAATTGTTTTATATACAACATTGTGTGTTTTGTTTTAAAACCATTATAATAGGTAGGATATGAGATGGAACTATGTACTTAAATTGTATGAGTTTTTCATTCGATACAGCCCCTTGATTTATTTCGAAAGTTGGCATGTATGCATTATTATAGTTATACTCATAGAAGGGTTATACTTCGTTCTAAGCACAATTGGTATAATATATATGTTGGTATTATTTTTCCCGTGAGCAAATCATTGTATGTTGTGACTTAACACGATTCGTAGGAGAATGAGGTACATTTTATTCAGATATGAGTGCAGTTTTTTCTGATTTGATATTAGTGGAAGCTATTATTTACACCAATTTCCGAAAAATATTGCTGGCGTAATCGATAGCACAATTTTCAATATCTATGGTTCATGTGTTTAGTATTATAAGCGTTAATTTTGAACATAGTCCACAAAAACAACAATTATAGGTGATTTTATAGATGCAAGTCCGAAGAACTGATAGAAAAGATAATTTGAAAAGAATTATATTCTGGTAAAAACATATGATAGGGGCAAAAACGTTAAACAACCCTGATTTTTATCCATATACCATCTAATTATAAACGGAGAACTTGATCTAAATTTTCAAAACCACGTAATATACAGATTCGTGATACTATGGACTCATTAAATTGATGAGTGTTGCACTGCTGAACAGAAGAAACTATCGGAGTTGTGAACAATAGTAAACATTTAGAAAGAATAGATCTTCAATAGATGTCACAGAATAACCGATAAAACCATATATTTTCCATGACACAGCTATGATAATTGTGATTTATTGATCTTATTCGAGCATTTGATAAAGTCTACTTAGTTTAACAGCGTTGATAATGCTGTATTGATTCTCGTTTAACCTTCTTCCCGTCAACGGGTGCCTGCTGACTTGATGCATGCAGAAATTATGTGATCTGGTGTTCTACCCTGACTCCCACAGAGCTTGCAGTCGTCGTTGTTTTTCATTTTCATTCTTTCAACTTCTTTATTGGAAACCCTGTCAGAATAAGTATGTTATGTATTTCTTTCATATTTCACGGTCAAAATTTCTAAGAAATAGCATGGAGTGTCTAAGACGAGATATGCTGCTTGAAACAATAATCTTGGTGAAAAAATTTCCATGCGATGATTTTGTATAACAGTCGATGTCGATTGAACTAACAGCAGTGTGCCCATCAACTCGTTTCGACATTTGGTGATGATGTCACCGTGCTTCGCTGGGTTTCTGAATTCATCGAATTCATTCATAGAAAACATCGATGCTGTTCGTAAACTGATATGGCATGATCGTCATGCGACATACCGTGAAATTGAGGCATACTTGTACATTAGTTCCACTCGCAGTTATTCAACATTGTATGAACATTTGGCACAATGTTTTTTAGAATAACTAGTCATGTCGCCGTTCTAATAGAACAAGGTAGAACGGTCAGTTGGTTGGCTGAATGGTAACCCAGTATGTGTTTGCCAGAATTATTAGACAAAATTACAAAAACCAATCGAAGAAGACGAATCATTCTCCACTCCGACAATGCGAGTTCTCACACATCAGTTAAAAAAAAAACGTTTTTGAACAGTCTAAACATCAAATTGATGGGTCATCCTCCCTATAGTCCTTGTTTGACACTTAATAATTCATCCTTTTTTCCCCAGTTCAAAAATAAATAATATGGGCAACGTTTTTCCACACCTTAAGAAGCAGTTAATGAATTCAAATCACATGTTCTAGAGGTACCTCAATCGGAATGAGAAAAATGCTTAGACATTTGGTTGAAACGAATGCAAAGGTATATTGGTCTCAATGGAGAATATTTTGGAAAACAATAAAGCCATATCCAAATATAAATATTTCTTCATCCATCTCAAAACTCAAGTAGCAATCCTAGTATGGACTCAATTGCTTATCTGAGAGTTTATACTTTCTTCAAATTTAATTTCAAGTGAATTGTACACAAAAACATAACTGTTCAGATTCATTGGGAACATATTTTACTCGAGATTAGTTGCTTTCTCATTCCATTGTTTTGAAATTGTTTTCGTTTTAGTTTGTTAATTATTCCTAGACATTCCATGATTTACTGGCACTTGATTATTATCAAGTTTATCGCATTTGTAGCTGTTTGATTATCTGAAAGAGTTATCAAATAACCGATAAAATCATATAATTCAATGAGATAGCTTTTAGGTGATTTACTGATCTTTTTATTTTATAGATTAACTGCTCAACTGCTTCACCACAAGAAATTATTAACTAAAATATATTTGAAATGATCGAATTGTTACATATCGAGAACTATGTAAGAGAAGTAGATTGATTAAACATAAAAATATCAGTATGAGGCGGTATGAGCCCTATCCTGTTTCATACCATAGTTGATGAAATCATAAATGAGGTGAAGCGGGCTGAGAGGAAATAAAATTCCTAATGGTATCTAAAGAACATTGTAGATGCAAACTCTTGATCAATCTAGTCCCAAATATAACAAGCTCTAGAAATCTTGAGAAGGAAGTGGAATTTCTAATCAACAATGGATACTTGAAGGTTATAATTGGGAGAAATGATTATATTAGCATTAAAGCAGATTGAGAATATTTGAAGTTGGCCTTAAACCAGTTATATCTGCGAAAGAGAGTGAAGCGGATAACATAATAGAGAAGACTTTCAAGAACAATACAAATGAAAACTTAGATCAATTTTAGGATATATATCATCTGATTAAGACGTGTGAAAGAAGAATAAATATACTTGGAATACACGATGTATTGGAATTTGAAATGAATATGATATATATATGATATGATATAGATAAATCTCAACCGCTTATACCACCACAAATAAGATAAGTACGCGATATGGAGCTGCCCTGTCCGGTTGGAGTGGGATTCTAAAATTTGGCCAATGTGCGACACGTTTTTATACAAACAAGCGATTCTTTTACATTGTTTCTTTCGAACTGTTATCTATGGAGGTCTTGTTATGTATTTGGTTTGTTTGTTTATTTTCTAAAACTTTTTTGAACTTCCTTCTGGATATATAAATGAGTTCGTGTAGCGCAAATAGTTCAGTTTATAATAAATAGTCATAGTAAACGGAACAAAATATGAAATTAACCGAAGAATTTGAATAAATTATATAAGTTAGTTAAGTGTCACTAACAAGTCAGCCTACAAATAGAAAGAGTGTAAATAAATAAGAAAAACTAACAGTCCTAAAGATGTTCTTGATCACGCAGATGTTTCTAAAGAACCGTTGAAGAAACTTCAGAATTTGAACTTGATCCTAACGTATGAAGAATGAAGAAGAAGCTATTTATCCCGAAGCAACACAAACGATGGTAATGGATATGTCATGAGTTTTGCTGGTATTTTAAGAGTATTGACAATATATTACATTCTCAAGGCGTAAGAGCTTTTAAGTGGAACTCTTCTTGGTCATGGAAAAGACAGATGAGATCTGATATTGAAGTATCTGCCTATGCGATGTCAGCTCCACATTTCTCATGGGTATATCTCCAAGCCAACATAATTTTTAACATTAACCTAGAATATATAGATTAAAACTGTCAGCGAATGATTTAGTAATGTAGACAGTTGCGTTGTATAGAGGTCAATTCAAATATCATACAAAATAGTTTGTTTTTATTATACTAGTTTGTTAATAATTAGACTACTTATGTTCGTGAACTCAAAATATGCTTCTACCTAATAATTTTTCTTCAGGAAAACTCAAAAATGTACAATATGTATGATCTAAAATGATAATATTGACCATAGAGAAAAGAGGAAATACATAATTTGATATCAGCAAAATTAAAAGTTCATAATTAAATGCTTCCCGAATTTCATTAGAATCAAAACACTAGCAATCTTTGCAGTGAATAATCTTCTTCTGTTGTCGACATCTTCAGCGTCGCTAAATATTTGTAGAATACTTGACGTCGTTAGCTCAAATTACATAGCAATTCACACTCCGATTGCCTCTCCATCGGCGTAACCGAGGTGTTTCGCTTTTTGATGTGTAGATAATTTGAAATTTTTACCATTGAATATAATTGGTGTTTTATTGTGCATTCTATTATTAATATCGCGAACAGAAATAAATATAAACTTCTACATAGTTTATACTTCTAAAAAATTTTTACTGCGATAAACATCGTAACTTTATATCAATCAAAGGAGCAATCTAATATAAATATTCAAAAACGTGTTAGTAAGGAAACCACCTGATTGAGACTCTGTACAGTTTCGATGATGGTATTGATAATAGAACATGAAATCATCCGCTTGGATGTTGAAGAAAACTCGTAACTGTAATTGTAAACCTTGGCATATACGTTAGAAAAAAGTAGAGAATTCACTGAAGAATTGAAATAGATGAACGGGTACGAATTTTCACGCTAAGAGTGCTTGGCAATCTGTTTCAAATAAAGCAAAAGATTCAAAAACTCTACTGACCCAACAGGAAACTAAGAAAGGATACCTGCATTTACATATCAATTATATATTGTGGGATTCTCGCTTCACAAAAAATCTCATCTTCGTCGAAAAATATCAAACTTGCTTTCATGAATTCAGTTTATACTGAATATTTCCTCATATGTCAACAATATTGTGATCTGAGCGTAGGTAAAAAACTCAATAAACTATTTGGGAAATCTGTACAGAATATTTCAAATAATGGAAATAGCTAGAGTTATAGACAAAAATTGTTCGGTCCCTTGTGACTAAAGTATGCTGATCAATATTCTAGCTCGGCAACCAACAAGAAACAATACACTCTTGTTTGTTGGTTGGTAATAGTCTCAATTCGTGAATTACAAAAACATCTTTCTCAAAAAATATTTAACCCATGTACGATTGGTTTTTCCGCTCATTTTCATTCAGAGACTGTCAGTTTTATACAGAAAGAGGTTTCAAACAATTAAATTTGACAAGCAAAAGTTTGGTTATAGGTATAGAATTAAGTATAATACTCAAGATGTCGTCAAGATGAACATTATTCGGTTTGCTAAACTTAAACGAAACGAAATGAGTACCAAGAAAAAGGTTGTCGCCGACGAAAACAAAACTCAACACAAAATAAACAAAATAATTTCTGATAACTGTAATGTGAAGCTGATTGAGATGGCTGAAATCCTAAAGATATGAAAGAAGGATGTTGGACATATTGTGAATGAATACTTGGGTATAAAAGAGCTCTATCCAAAGTGAGTATCGCCCAAGCTCACACCAATCAACAACGGCATAAATCATTGAAAAAAAGCAGAATCACTTAAACTTGGCTTTGCATTGCTTCAGCATCCAATGCATTCTTTGAATCTGGTCATTCTTTCCTGTTATTAGACCTCACTAAGATGCTCGAGGGACAGAAGTTTGGTGCCGATGGATAGTTATGAAGTGAGAGGAGAATCGTACTATAAAAATTATATCGAAATATTGCATGACATCTATAATCGTTGTATTGTCCTCGAAAGTAACTATATTGAAAAATAAAATCAAATTCTATGAAATAAATTTTTTCTATGGTAGCTCACCAACTCTTCAGCCTTTTAATTTTGAATTAGATGACCTAGAATGGAGACTGAAATAATCGAGTTATATACAATGAACGGATAAAATCATCATTTACAGTGTTAACTATTCTCCTCTCTGTATAAATTGATAATGATAGATTGAATTCTGAAACTGAAACTGAACTTTTAAGAATAATTTTATTCGAACTAAGATGAGTGATGGAATTGTTCATAATTTCCAATTAGAGATCCCTAAAACAAATTTCTAGATATTCTGAAATCAACGCTGCACTATCCAGAGTCTCTTTTCATTTAATCTCTGACAGGGTTATCCATAACTTTTTATTAGGAAATCCCAATAGATCCACCACTGTTGCATTCATTGACACGGGCGAAGAAACGGGAGCAAATAGCAGAGAATTTTCTACATAATTGTACAAGTGTATAACTTCTTCCAAGTTGTAGAAACATAGAGTGGACGAGTTGAGCGAGCTATTTTAACATTTCTGTCTTGAAACGTTAATTCATCAGGTCGACTTTGTCTTTTGGAGTCCCGGGAAACTAACTGAAATTATATTTGTGTAAGGAAGAAACGAGCAGGATTCTAAATTTGTCGAAAGGCCGTACATAGATCAATATTTGACAATGGCCGTTAAACGATGTTGTGTTGCTCTTTTCGGGTTAGAATTCAAATAACGTCAGTCGCTCGTCATTCATAAAGACATTTTCAACTTCCTGACGCTTGACTTCCTATTTAAAAGATATTTGAATGTTTCCTCAGAAAAAACTGATCCTTATCTCAATTAGATTGTTACGAAAGAGAATGAAACTCAAATTCTCAATTACTTCTCAATAATACCGCAAACTTCCATGTAACATTAACAAAAAATTATATGTTTTCATTTATTTTTGCTTGGAAAAATATGTGTGTGCTATAAGTAGTTAAATAATTTTGTAAACATTTTGAGTTTCGACATACGTACGTACAAATTGTCGAGTAGGTAATCTATTTCTCCATCAAATTGGTATACAGGTTGTTTCGGGATTTGATGCAAGAAGTTCGAAAGTGAGTAGATGACGTGAAAATAATGCTGTGACATGAAAGCATTTTCTCATACAACCCGTCGTTTCTGAGCTACATGCCTTTCAAGCTGAGAAATCGAAACTGTACAATACTATTTAAAAGCCAGGGGCGGCTTATGCTCAATGGTTAACAATCCGTAACTTTCACATGGACAATTTGTACATTTTTAAAAAAAATCAAATTCTATGGAAATAATTTTTTTCTAAGGTAGCTCCCGAACTCTTCAGTCCGCCTCTTAATTTTGAATTAGATGACTTAGAATGGAGATTGAAATTTATCGAATTATTTACAATGAACGGATAAAATCATCAGTTTCAGTTATCACTATTCTCCTCTCTGTATAAATTGATAATGATAAATTGAATTCTGAAACTGAAACTATTTGCTTAACTCGATATAATTTATGGTTAACGAAATATGTAGATTTTTAGATCGTTGTATATGACAAGGGAACCGTTCGCCATAAAGAGACATTCTGTTGAAAATTATCATGAATTGTAATTGTATATTGATAAAACTTACTGGAGGTATCAAAACACAATCAAAAATTTCTTGTAGAATTAATGAATAAATAAATGAACATTTCTACTACATACTATCGAATATCATATTAATGACATGAGGAAAGATTTAATAGAGATTATTAATTATCTTACATTTAATGGGCTACTGTCAAATAAGCTACTACATAATATTCAATTGAAAATTGCAAGCATTTGATTTTTTGATGTCAGTTTGCTGTCAATATTTTCAAAACCTGTTATAAATAATTACCACATTGTATTCAAAGTTCCAATATGGTAGAATTTACTTTTAGTGAATATGATGTCATGAATTTGATATTTGAATACTGGTAACTCGTCAAAGGCCAGAAGGTTATATACTGATTGCTTCAATGTGTTTCATGCACGACGGAGACCCTCTCTACTTCCTAAATGATGTAAAAAATGATCTTAGAATATTTTTCCTATTAGGTGGATTGGTTGCGGAGGTCCATGTGCATTGTCACCACGATCCCTTGAATTAAATACAATGGATTTATTTCTTTTTGGGATGCCTCAGAAGCTTGGTATATGCAACACTGGTGAACAAAAGGAACGAATTGATCGGTAGAATAAACTTTCCTTAGGACTCTATAAGGCAGAATCTTAAAAGTTCAAAAAAATAGACTCTATAGACTCCAGAAGTGTGTAGAAGTGCCTACTTCGAACATTCATTTCACGAAGTTTGACAATATGCAGTTCAATTAGAAATGTGTGATTGTGTTTAAAGCACAATTTGTGTATTTTCAATAAATAATCACAATTTATGCCAATATTCATCAAAATGTTTCTTCATATCTAACGGTTCAAATGAAAAATTCATTTTTGCTAACTTTAAATTATACATGCTGTCTGTAAAAGTAACAGATTGTTAACCATTGGGCATGAGTCACCCCTGGCCTTCAAATAGTACTGTAGAATTATTTATGCCGTCAAACATAGGACATGGACTCACGTTATTACCCATTAAAAATTCATAATGTTCGAATGTATAATTTAGAAAATGTATTCAATCATGAATTCTAGTTTTGCAACTCTAAAATTCTATAACTCAGAAACGAGAGGTCGTTCGAGATTTTTTTTTCATGTCACAGCATTATTTTCACGCCATCTACTTACTTCCGAATTTTTTGCAGCAAGTCCTGGAACACCTTGTATACAAAAGTTAACTTTAGAAGTCAAAATAATTCTTTATCACCGTATTACATTTCAGCCTATCATACGTAGGCTTACATTGGAAACTCAAGTATAAACACCGTAAAGCCTTCATTATAAGCCTGAATTCAAGAACGTCGCACCTCTGTATCAAATAAAAACCTGTTGCGCTGATTAAAGAAAATAAGAATATTTGATTTACTTTTGAATGTAACACAAAATCTTTCAATGTTGCTCATCATCTGAAAACATATAATTGAAACCATTCACAATTTGTGTCTATATCAGATTGAAGTCTTACGATCATCAATGTCTACTATAGAATGAGATAGATTCATATTATCTGCAATAGTAACTGTAAGCTTCCTATTCATCTCCTATGGCTTGAAAAATTGGTAAATGAATCACCAGTGCTAGAAGCGATCTAAAGTTTTGAAACAATCGGTGACAGGTGACTTCTGACTGCTGTTGTCTAAGTGAGTTCCTTCCCATATAGTGTTGAGTACATCAAATATTAGGATCAAAACTTTGGTACTCGTTAGATATGGATGGTTTTATCGTCGTTTCAAACATTATAGATAACTTGATTATATTTGTCATGGAGCGATCTTTCTGGATAACAACCTTATTTTTGAACGAACCGTAATAAGCAAGTAGGTTCGGTTGGTTGACATACTACTGTCTTCTCATCCCAGGTATTCGCTCTAATAGAATATGCATGCCCGATACTCAATCGAAGCGATAGGAACTCAATCTGCTTAGACAGCATAATTACCATACAAACCATAACGGCCGATATAGTATACTCTAGACTAGGTAAGAAAGTTCTACAAGAATTAGTGAGTGATGGCTGCAAGATCCAAGCTCATATTGGTGTCTGGTCACTAAGGCACTAAGACGGAATTACTTGCCATATTGGTATTGGCAAATCCACCAATAGGCCGAGAACCTATTCTTGATGTAGCCAAAAGTATTGCTATCGGTCTGCTCATAAGGCAGTTTCTGCGGAGATGGATAGAGACACCTGGGATGAGACAAGCTCAGGCACACATACTAAACAACTACTCCACCTGAATAGGCATAAAATTTGACTGGTTTGTGGACTTTGAATACAATCATTTGAGTGGGGATATTCACACTATGGACATCAGAGACGCCCGTAGAGCATCTGGTACATGGAGAAGAAATAAAGTATAAAGCACTCACACGAGCATGGTTTAAAAAATAGTGCTTTCGTCTCACAGCTTGCTCAATAATATTAGAAGGTTCAATCTTTTCAACTGTTTGACAATTGGGGCACTAAGGGCTATTCGAAACAGATACTCATATAAAATTAGATCTAGCTATTAAAATTCAAGTACACTCCTGTTGTAGAATAGACATAAACAAACATGATCAGATAAATGTATAGTTTCAATATTTTTAGGCTAGTCAAAACTTTAGATTCAGTAGACGAAGGAGTAACACATTCAAATAACTTTTATTCAAAGCAAGATTTGTAAAATAAGGAGTACATGAGGTAATATGTCCCGAATAAAAAGAATCGGCCGAAGTATTCTCAATTTCATACTGTTGGTAAAAGGTTTGGTCTTATAGAACATGTTAGATATGTTAGTAGCTCTCCTATTCGTATTTAGATAGAACCAAAACATCCCAGGATCAATGACTAGTTAGTTATAATGACTTCAATGTATATATCTTTTAATTTTGGCCCTCAGATTACTATATTTAATGCAGTTATCATTATTCCATTGTTTCACTTTTAGGTTATGAATAAAATCATTGTTAAACAAAAATGTGTGTTTTCATGGATATGGAAATTATTTTAGAATCACTATTAGCACTAAAATCACATTCACGTAACGGATGTACTAACGAGTAAGATTTTTAGGAGAGATATATGAAAAAAAAATGCTTTGTTGTGTTTTTCCCCTATGCAAAAAGATATAACTCATTACAGACTTGCCTAGAAATTTGTGGTGTAAATGATCGCGTGCATAACTAATTTGAACGTTGTCTTGGTATAAAAGTGATATGACAAATTTGCCTCGCTTCCTCCACTCTTTCAGAAATTCGAAGGAAATCTGTAACTGATGGTGATAGATCGGCCTGTGAGTTGTCAAGACGTCGCTGCATCATGCACGCAAAATTTGATTCATAGTATCGAAATATGTGAAATTTTGATAAATCGCAATCCAATCATTATTTCTTGAAATACAGTAACGGGTGGAGTGAAATGGATGGAATATCGAAACTTTGAGTGCAAATATTCGGGGAAGAATAGTGGTGAATTGATAGAATTCAATGTAAATCCAGTAAAATTATACTGTGTACATGGTATATACTATGAATATCTGAATTCTGTTCAAAGGGTTGCTGCGTACCATGCTACTACAATTGTCAAATTGGTAGAAAGACCTATAGTTGTTCGATATAAACTGACATTTTATTCCACCATAATAACGCCAGACAACATACATCTTTCAAGACTCGTCTTGAGATGTTTCGATAAAGCAACGTAAAGACCGGATAATTCACCGCCTGTACATAATTTTTTGTGATCTTTGCACATAAGTGCACCAATGAAATAAAAATTGGAATTGGTTTTTGAAAAGTTAAACCCACTGTTAGATACTACTATTTGGATCAGTTTTCATAATAAATAGCTATCTTTAATATTTATTTGAGAGTGATTTTATCATGCGTAATAACATTTTTCAATTGATTTGTGTCCGAATGGTAAGCTGTAAGTAAATAATACGAAAAACTGATAGTTGCATGAAGAAAAATCTATATTATTCTTAAAATTTAGACGTAAAATGATCATACTTTGTAAACATGTATCAGCATTTATTTTAATATAAAATGAGATAATTGTAAACACTTAGTAATGAATTGTGGTTGATTCTATTGAGAAATTAATTCTGTTCATTCTACTTTATAAAACTATTGTGATTTTTTAACACCTAAAATATATCTGGCGCAGTCATTCGGATTAGTGCGGTAGCGAATTTTTACATATAGTGCGGTGAAAGATTCGACAAGTATTTCAATACAGTAGCACAAAATCTACGTTCTACGAGGGACACGACTACACAAAACTGAAAACCTTCAAGAAATCAGAAAATTGAAGAAAATGAGAAGAAAATGTACTTGAAGAAGGAAGAGAAACCACGGAACAAGATCTGAAAAATACTTACGTTATTTTTCATTCCTAGGGATGGGGGAGTTACATGAAAAAAGATCTATTTTATTCTTAAAATTAAGACGTAGAAAGATTATATTTTGTAAACATGTGTCAGCCTTTAATTTAATATAAAATAGGATTATTGTGAACACTTAGTATCAAATTGTAGTTAATTCGCTTCTGAAATTAATTGTGTTTATTCATCTTTATAAGATTATTGTAATTTTGAGTTGAATAAATTTTTAAACATATTTTCGGACATCGAAAATATAACCAGGGATTCAATGATTCATGATTGGATTAATCACCGTTCGTGAATGTGTCGAGAACGAAACGTGCTAAAACCGTCTAAACTGTACTTGTGTGTATATCCCACTCATTTTTGATCTTTTTTTGTGACGACCCATCGACTGGATCGCTGAAGGGTCAACAGCGTTTTGCTGGAGATCGTGAATATGAAATGTGCTTTTTTATTTAGATGTACTACTATATCGATCTCGAACGAACAAGTTTTATTTGAAACAAAGCCGGCAAGCTTTTACAATATTTTGAAGAACTAATTAATCCAATGGCATTACAAAGGGCTTTAATTAATTTTTATAAGGAAGAAAAACTAATCAAGTTGAAATAAAAAATAATTAATCAAGTATTTATTTTCTTAATTACGTTAAATTGGAATTCTCATAGAAAGATTTGTATACTTTTGGAGGAAATTGCCAATAGATTAATAGTTCTATATGGGTCATTTATGAATTATTCATTTTATAATTGCTTGGATTGTTTTTATATGAAGTTCATAACAATCAATTTTTGATTATATATATCTAGCGAGAAATAGATTTCAAATTTGCACTGGAAAATAACTATTCACATAGTCTGTTGAATTTAATTTGAGAAAAAAAAATTGAAAAAGACAGACAGATCAGTTTTACCGAAAAATGAAGATGCCTTGGAATTTTGCATATATAGCAGGCAGTTAAATAGCATATCTCAAATCATTTTATATACTCATAGTACCAATGGAAAAATACTGGTCACTATAAAACATGCTGGGAATATTCAAATTTTATTTACAATATTACAAAATAATTAATTCTAGTTAAAAAATGTTATTTGTAAAAATGGATTTAAAAGCAGGCTCTTGCTCTACAGTTCTAAATCCAGATTGTCCTTCTTACTCTAACGTTTTCCTATGTTCCATGTTTTCTCTATCAACACATAACCTGCTCGTTAATGTACAAGCAATTTCTGGGGGATACCATATTATTGGACGTCACCTTTATCAGAGACGACAAAATAGGTTGAAGTGGGAGCGTATAGAGTATACGTGCTTTTAATTTTCACTTCCCTACTCAAGAACACCACAAGCTATACAAAGTCTTTCAAAACGTTTACATGCGAATTATATCACTACATCAAGCGAAAAAAATCGATTGAAAATCACCAAACAATCACATGTCCATAACGCAAAGATTATTCGCAAATTAACAGCCAATCAAAGCTTGTGGAAGGTTTAATTTCCTCCCTATCGAGAGGTCGAGAGAGCCATAAAACTATTCAGGGTCTGTGCACTGGAATAGGAGAAGTTCGGTACGATTTTCAACGCCATCTCTGTAACTGGCTCACATCTAAAAACTTACTTTTTGGTGTTTTATTTTTGAATGTTTGTTAATCTGGATTCTGAAACTAAGTTGCAATCATGTTGCAAAGGTGTTTTGTGATATTTTTTTGCGCATTTTTGTGCATTTGAAAGTTATTATTTGTTGCGAATTGTGCTGTCGTGTTTACTTGCTCAATATGAGTAAATGAGTAAATGAGTAAAGGCCAGCTGTGTACCAGGATGCACGAATAAGCAAGCGATAAGGTGAGAGTAATATTTACTATTTATCAACATAAAAATATTTAAATTGAAATCAAGTTCATATCTAAACGAGAATAACTCTTTTCTTCCTAACTTCAGTAATTTGTATTCAGGAAATCATTTTGTTGAATAGTTAAATATGTTGAATGATTTTATCCTTATTTTACTTTTTTATAGACATTCCATTCCTACGAATAAAGACGTTTGCAGAATTTGGTTACAAAGAATAAATAACCCCAGGTAAATGTTTGCAAATACAGTATTATCATCACATAGAATATGTGATATTTATTTTGAACCAATTTGTAGAAACCACATTGACAGGTTAAAAAAAGTTTCACTGCCAACATTTACCTGGTAAGTACTTATATTTACCGTGACAATAAACCTCGTATGAATCATAGTCAAAAGTTATGCAGAGGAAAAGAATTGCTATTTTTGTTTGTAGGTTGTGAGAAAGGTGGAAATGATATTTTTTGGATACAGGAGTGACCATCTTCATTTTCAACTCCAAAAAAGCTGATAGGTAGATATGAAAATGTATGGTGTGGTATTGAAGATAGTCAGATAATTGGACCTTTTATTTTTGACAACGCAATTAACGGGGAATGCTACCTAAATTTTATGAGGGATGAATCACCACTTCTTCTAGAAGATGTATTACTAGCAGCTCGTAGGTCTATGTTGTTTCAGCACGATGGGTGTCCGGCGCATTTATCCAGACCAGCTAGAGAATTTTTAGATAATACTCACCCTGTTAGGTGGATAGGACGTGGAGGCCTATTTTTTGGCTAGCCAGTTCACCAGACTTAACCGTCTTAGATTTCTATCTCTGGGGCCAGATTAAAGACCTTGTTTGTGCAATTAGACCCACTACTAGGGATAACATGATCGAGAGAATAAGAAACGCCATTCAGAGTATTTCGAAAGCGGAAATTGAGACTGCTATTCAATTTACTCTTCAAATAATATGCTTGTATCGAAAATGATGAGCGACAATTTGAACATTTACATATATACATAACGCAGTTTCCCGGTGACAGCATAAGTAATATTGACATAATAATTGGAACTATTATTAATAGAACAAGGAAAGAAAATTTAAGGAGTCAAAAAATGTTAAAATCCGTTTAGTCAAACCGGAGTAATTTATGTTTAAGATATCTCGTAATACGAAAAAGATATAGACATGCGGTTTCTGCTATACTGTTGTTAATTTGGTCTACTTTTATATTCCTTAATTAAAACCCCCTCTAGCGTATACGTTACTAATTGAGTTGCTTCCACATTATAACTCTCACATTGGTAGGAAGGAGCTCTCTTCAAAAATACTAAGTTTGCATAGATAGGTTAAGTAGAACTGGACTTACAGGCGTTTATTCATTGGAGAGATAGACTAAAACTTGTAGAATCAAATATATGCTGAATTTCTTGAAAAATACGATAGTCATACTTTTAATGCATCTTAATTAGGAAAAATTTGTAAATTATCCATTTTATAATTTTTAGTATTCAATTACGCCCTTTGTAAATAATTCCCAGGTTTTTGTTGAGGTCATTTTTTAAACATCCCCATGTTGATAGTTCTAAGCCTGCTAAAGTGTGAAGAAAAATTTCTTGTTTGTGGATATAGTTATAAAATGTCAAAAACAAAATAAAAATTATAATAATCATCCTCTGTTTCAATATTCCATCTACCTATATCTTATATAAGTTATTTTCAAATTTCCCGCGAAATTGTGAATCAATTTTCAAATATCCCGCGCAAGCCAATTTTTAAACGTCCGCGCATTTACAGCGTTAGCATGGATATGAAACTTACATCAAATCTTTGATTATAAAAAACTTTTTTTCTTGTCTAAGGATCAAATGAATAACTGGTACGGAGCCAGTCGGAGAGATATCGCTAGTATCGAACTTTGTCGTCAAATTTTGAAACAGACTGGCAGATCTATCCGTGTATATAATCTTTGAAAGTATTTAGCTGCTGCTGATAATAATATGCGACGAAAAACTTTCGAGCAAGTTTTAGAAACAAAGGGAAGTTCAAAAATACAGCAGCAGCTAAATAATTTTATGGCTCTCTCGACCGCTCGATAGGGAGGAACTTAAACGTTCCACAAGATTTGATTGGCTGAACCTTATTGTATCTAAGTGTCTAATGTAGTAATCCTTTCAACAACGGAAAATCAGCAGAGCCGTCACAGAAATGGCAGAGACGGTGAATCTACGAGTCAACGAAGATAAATCGAAGTTCATCATAATGACAACACCACAAAGGAAAGGAGCAATAAGCCAACACAACTGAACTAAATGAGCTTAGAACAAGTTCAAATTTATTTATATTTTGGGGTGGTTGTCAAGGACGAGAGAGAAAATCTAAAGGCGAGGATGACGAGAGAAAGTAAACAATTTATGGCTGGAGAGAACAAATGAGGAATCTATTTGGAGAAGCAGAACTAAGCAAAATAATAAGATCCAAAAGAATAGAGTGGCTGAGTAACACACAAAGAACGCTAGGTTTTTGAGCAACAAAAATGATGAACATAGAACAAGGAGGGACAAGAAAAAGAGGAAAACGAAAGCATGAATAGGAAAGAGTAGAAGGGAATCACTCCCGTGCTATGGGCCTAAAAGGCCTGGGTGAAGCGGTCAGGTCGGACAGTAAGTTAACTGATATGTTTACGTATTAAGTTTGTCCGGATAGAGAAGATGATGTGGTGAAGAGCAAATCAACCTAATAAATAACTCCAGGAGCCTGTGTTAATTTTAATTTTAATACTAGAGTTGTAACGCCAGACTGATGTAGGAATGATGTACCAAATGATCAAGGATTGATTGGATGACATATGTGAGGCGTGGAGTGATTTACTATAAAAAGAATGGAATGCGAACAATCATGTCGTGACGAAAAATATTCTTTCATGTCACACTTGTTTATTTGCCATGAAAACGTCATACAACTAAATTATTAATTAAGTAGGAATAACCGTAATTATCTATAAGGATTCAAAAAGACATTTGATATCATTATTTTTGCTATCACCTAAATCACTAATTAGATGAATAAAGAGAAATTTTAAAACAAAGCGTCTTTGCTAATTTTGAAAGGTAGGTCTGTAAATATTTGTTCGATGTGGAACTCATTTTGAGCGATCGAATTAATTTGCTCTGGAATTTCTTCCAATTCCCAGAACCATTATAATTGTTCATATTCGGGAATTGTTTGTAGTAACTCATATACCGCCAAAGAGCAAGAACTAGATGATGATCCATTGATTACCAATACAAATTTCGTATTATAGAGAAATGGTTAACCTTGTCGAATAGAAATTTTACTATCAAGAATTAAACCTCAGAAAAGTAGGGACCCATCAGTATATCAATTAATGGGCGAATCAATGAAAATGGCAGGGGCATCAAATAGTTGTATTATAGTTCGCAGCTGTTCCAAAGATTGCGATGTGTACCACTATCCAAAAAGGCACATACACGCAATTTCTCACTGTTTGCTGTTTTCACAAAAAATATAACTTGTGACAGGTATATATGAGAGGTTTGTGATTTATTCCTCAATTTATATATGGGAAGTTTGTGATTTATTCCTCAATTTTACTTATTGTCATGTTTTTAATAATTACCTATAGAGTTTCTATTGGTGGGGCGAATTAATATACAATGTCTTTTGCATACCCAATTTATTTAAACACTTACACCAGACTTAACGAACCCATAAAATAATTAATTATCAACTAATACTTAACTTATATAATTTATTTGAATTCACCTGTTACTTTCCTATGTCGCTACGTTCATTATGACTTTTAATCATAAACTAGCTAAACGCACTCCTTCATATACTCGAAACAGATTTCTCAAATAATCTAGGAAATTAGCAAACAAAGCTAATAAATAAAAACACCTTCCTGAAAAATTAGTTGTAAAAAAATAAATAAACAAACTCACCGCTGTTTATTCTATTATAACCGGACAGGACCGGCTTCACGGCCTAAATCCTGATCAAGCTCATGAATTAGACCATTATGAACACAAAAATGTACCGGATGGTTCATCATTTGCTTAGTTATCATTCACTACGAGATGGTTTGTGATAATTTGACATGTTAAAGGGTATTATATCACTTATAACATTCCCTCTTGTACATTTATTTTTATTATGTTTTTATATTGAAGAGAGTTCGCATAATTCCAAATCATTTATATTGTTCTTGTATCTTGTTCTATTTAACTGAAGCTTTTTAAATTTGATATTTCTGTAAATTGTCAATTGAGCAACAACAGTTTGAAGTACATAATCTATAGAGCATATGTTTCAAGTTCTAAGACGCCTTGTTGTTTAGTATTTGTTTGGCAGCCATCAATATTGAACCTTTTCAGTGAATTTGTAAACATGCAAAGAATTGGACATCGTTAAGCGATCCAATACTTTTATTTGAAAGACATTAGCCCAAACAATATGAAATCTGAACTTATTCACACTCTGCGTGAGACTGTAGCAGAATCCAAATGAGATTGTACGACCTGCGAAGATCAGCATAGCAGTGTTAGACGAAATGCAGTGGCGACTCCAGAAATGTTAAGGAAAATCCACAAAGCGGGATAAATGGCCGCTTTTGGCTAAGAAAAAAGTCCTATCCAAGCATTCCTAGGCACATTTGTTTATTGCTAGCAACTCTGCCTGAAAATTGGTGAATGATTTCCATAGAGGATGTTACTAGATGTATGGTTTGCATTTCGGTCTAGAACTACCCAGCCCAGCACCTTGCGCTAGTTTCGAGCTTGAAGAAGATGCCTCTTTCTTCATTATGAAGTGAAGAAGAGACAAATTCAGTAGCGCCTTGACATGGCCCTTGTAATATATAGTTAGATCAGTCTTCCAATCTTATTCACTTTTTTCTTAGATGTTGTTGCTTTCCCTCCTACACTAGCGAGTTTCCAAATTCTGTGCTAAAGCTCGACATAAAAAAATACGTTTCCATGTCTTGTTCATAGTTTTATATGTAAATGAAAAAGATTATATCTATTGTATTTTGAAAAATTACCAATGAAGTGTACCTATCGTCGAGGAAGATTAGTGCTTCCTCAAACCAAATAACTCTTGTTTTGTACAACTCATGAAGTGAAATACGTGATATTTTCAACTTTCAACTTAATATTTTTCCATATTATAGATGTCCCCATTATATTGAATATTTTTCTTCATAAGATTGATTAATAAATCCTTCATAATCATTTTCATCCAAACTTCTTCATTCAATCACGCTTTTCCGTATATCTAGAGTATTGTTACTTCTAAAGTTATAACATGACAAAAGTTTCAAAAACAATCGAAATTTTATTTGCTAAAAATCACAAGAGCGTTGCTCGAGTGGTTTTCTAATGATTATGTCAAGTTACGAGTGAAAAATAAAAATAGAGTTCTTTCTATTATTTGAGTATTCGTTACGATTATGACTTCTCTCTATATACTCTCTCCACAGAATGCCAAAAATTGCTTTAAAACTCATTTATGTGTTGTGAGTGTGCTTAGAGACGTTGAGGACCAAATTGCCATCAAATAATAAAAAGAATCAAACATTCTAGATTACAAAGTGTCCTACTTCCTACCCCATGATGTAAATCACCCAGTAATTAATTTAAGTTTCTTTGAATATGAAGCTGTTTTCGCCAAATTTGTAATATCTTGTAAATCTCTTAAGAATACACTCATTTAGGGGGGATGTTCCCCAAACAAAATTTCATAACTCATGCTTAGCAAATGATTGGATTGATTTTTTTGAAGATATTATCTCTAAATTTTCGAAATTTCCCGATAAAATTATCGGGTACAGTATTTCCTCTTCGCCCTCGTAAAATTAATCATCACAAATCATGGAATATCGAAGGAACACGTACTTCATCCAAGAATATGAGAACACTCCTGTATGATCAAAATTCACAGACAATCCTCACATACGAAATTATTCCAATGACCATAGAGTATAATATTTGAAAACTGTTGTGCAAAACTATTACAATAATCGCAACTCGAGAGTTGAACATTTCTCCAAAGAAAATTTATTGGTAACAATGATTTGACAAACAAAACGCGTTCATCAAACACTATTGACCTCGACCTAGAAGAACTTAACAATTATTTCGTGAACTTTAGGCAGAATATTAGCTCTAAAATATCTCCATGTGGTCGTGATGCTCCTTCTTTTTTCATTTCTTCTAAAAGATTCATTGAGAATCTCTTCCTTACACCTGTAAATAGATTTGAGCTAGAGCAAAACATACTGAGCACTCAAAACAAGACTTCGGCGGCATTGATTGTTCTTAATGATAAATAATAAATAAATTTCATACGGCTTTTTTTCTGAGTTCGCCTTCGATTGTATTGATCATGAAATTCTGATTAACAAACAAGAGTATTATGGCATGCGAAGTGGTCCTTTAAAATCCTTGATCGTAGAAAACAATGGGTACTAGTTAGTGGTAAGTGAATTGCCAGTTGACAGTGGTGTACCTCAGGGTACATTCTTAGGTCCAATTCTTTTTTTTAGTATTTATTAATGATGTCACAGACTTTCTAATTAATGGTAGTGATCCCATTACTAGTAAGTCGTGGTCTGACGTGACTAATCTTTGTGTAAACACTGAGAAAACTTTAGTTGTATTCTATAGAGGAGTTTTACAACCTTTAAAACTCAACAACGATCCTCAAATTCGATGAATATATTTGGTCTACATATTGACGGTGCCCTTCAATAGTATGTAATTGTAGGCGAAAAAATTAGTCTCTGGTTAAACAGTAAATATGTTTCTGAATAGCTGGATTCTCGTACTGCCTTAACAAGTCACTATTCGTTGATAAAGTCGCATCTTTGCTATTGTTTTCCTTTCTGGGTGTCTTATAGTTTCTACCTCTTCGAAACTATCTTCAAATTTTAAAAAAGAGCTATTTGTTATATTTATGGTTTGAGTGGTGGGATACAGCACTGCGAATTCTATTTTATAAAACACAAAATTTTAACTCTTCCTGCTCTTTTTATTCTAGAATCCGTTTGCTTAGTTCGCAAATACTTCCGAAACTCAACTTAGAGACTAATTCAAAGCTACCTTACTAGAAGAAAGAGTTTGGCCACTTCTGACCTAGTAAAAAATTCCATCATCTTCAGTGCCAATAAATTATTTAATCCGTTACCTTCAGAACTTAAAAATGGCAAGTACATTCCAGATATTTACAAAGGCATTTCAGCCTAAAAGACATTATTCTGTGGCAGATTTTGACAATTTACCATAAACTCAATAGATTGGAATAATTTAATTTGGTTTAAAGTAAGATTTTATTTGCATTATGATTATTATCATCAAATCAAATTGTTATTTTATATTATCTATAATAAACTAAGTCACTTTGTCCATAAAATTGTGAAATTTTCTGTTGACAATAAAGCTTATATATCTCTCTCTTAGTCTCATTATTGTAGTATCCCGGGCTAGAGAATTAAAGCTTTGTTCTTATGAATAATCGATTTTCGTATTCGACAATTATCTTTATTCAAAATTAAAAGAAATATAAAAATGCGGCAGCGTACGTGCACCGTACTTTACGCCCTACATGACAATAATCCGTTTTAATTGTTTTGAATATAATTCGGCTCTAGTAACTCGTAGAAACTGAAACGATGTTTGAGACATCAATAAGAAAATTGAACAGTTGAAACTGTTCTAACGCCGCATTTCAACAAAATAAACAAGCGAATTAGCAAGTCGGTATGTATGTTCCATCACATCCCTGTAGACAAACACTTGGAAGGAAAATTCGATCGATTTGTCTCACCACGACCTACTATTCAAGTAACATTCTGAGTAAAGTAATTGTTCATTGTTCCCATTTTGCGTAGACTACTTGATGTATGGTATGCTAAGTCGGATAAAGGGGATTTTCCTCGCTTTTCCTAATGCTCACATTGCTTTGTTTCCTCTCTACTGACGGTTTTGAAGGAAACAGGTACTAATAGTAATGTTATGACGTTCATAATATAAATTTGATTTATTGTTGAACCAAGAACATAATTTTCACCGACGTATAAGCGAATAGAAGACTCTAGAAAAAGTATAATGCCGAAAACCAATTCGTTTACGTATGATTTTTGAAGAAAAAATAAATTCTCAGATGATTAAGAATACAGTTATTGGGATTTGAAACTTATTGAAGAACTTAAGACGGAAGAAATCTAAAAAAAAGAATTCCTAACTTTAATTGTAATACTTCCATCGCTGAAATAATTTATTTTCAAATAGTTTGGCTGTTTTTTGGAATTGGTTCTTCTACTTCTATTAAAGGTCCGGTTTTCTGTCAAAAACTTGAATTATTATTTATAATTATTGGTTAGTTACTAAATGCTCTAACAATCAGTAGAATTGTTGTGAATCGATAACGAAAGACTTCAAATTCATGATTCATGATGATGGAGCGAACAATTGGATTCGGGATAACTGATAGATTCACAGGAAGCGCTACTCAAAGCTCTCCAATGTCTTTAACTTAGTATACCAACAATTACATGTACGAGATATTTGACGATTTAATAGCAATCTGTTCGTATTTTGATAGACATTGAAGAGCTATAATGTGATATTTATAGTGAATTAATAACATTTACAACCTAATTTTTCCCGTTTTCCTCGAGATAGTAGTCACCTCACATAATTTGGACATTCTATTGGACGATCATATAAATATGCTTCATTCCTGATTTTGTTAAATCCGAGTTAATTCAATATAGAGGTGAGCATAAGTCAAAAACAATATCAAAAAGTTGGTATAAGCCTGGTAACGCTCATAAATCTGGCAACGGTGTCGAAAAAGAATAAAACGAAGCATGTTCGTGCTTCAAAAAGTTGAGTCTGTGTCATGATAACACGACCTCGTTGAGTAGATGCGTTTTCAGAATAAATAACCGATACAAGTTCGCACTTCCAGAAAAAATTTTTTTTGTTACGAAACTCTGTTTACGGAATATCAACAACAATTTCTGAACTGTCCGCTCGTTCAACAGTGTGGAAGACATACCAGAAATTCTTGAAAAGAATTAAACCTGCCTGGAGTGTGTGTGTGTGTGTGTGGGCAGATACTCATGCGGGAGTTTCATACTTTTGTAAGGGTAACGTGATGAGTCAAAGTTATCTGGAAATATTCGAAAATTTACATGAGAAAATGGACAACGATACAACATTCCGCGAACATCGGACAGTTCGTACAAGATAGAGCTTCGCTGCACTACGCGTTATGTGCGGGAGTACCTCAATGTTCATTTTGGAGAAAGGATTCATTGAGGCACGATCAAGTAACCTAACACCTTGTGATTTTTTCCTATGGAGCCTTTTTAAGTATCATGTTTTCGCAAGAGGACCACGCACCCTCCTCGATCTCCGAACTACAATTGAAGAAAAATTTTAAACTCTTCGCGGAAAGCTTGACATGCTCAGCTGTATCTGCCACTCCATTGAAAAAGTTGCCGTAAATACATTTATTAATATGTACATAAATTTGAACACTTACTGTAACCCTTGTTCGAATCCCTTCAGTAACTATTTTCAATAAATTCATTTTGACGCTACGTTTTTTTCTCTTAATTTGAGTTTGTGCCTGGCTTATGCCAACCTTTGTATTTGTTTCTCTAAATAAGAACAGAACCAGACTAGGATACAACTAGCTTTCAACTACAATTGCAATTAAACTGTTCTTCCTGTTTGGTGATAGCATAAGAATGCAGTAAGGTGAAATATAAAATCTCTTATACATTGAGCATTGTGAGCTGCTTTTTTTCATCAGTAATCGCTTTTGGGAAACCAGTAGGCATTTTATTCAATGAGATTCATATATTATCATTGTATTAATATTGGAATTCCTATTATATTGCTCAATGATCATATATAAGAACAAAATAAATTTATTCATATGATCTAGGACCTCATAATCAATTTCAATAATTATGATACTGAGATCCAATGTCTATAAATCACTCTAGTGTTTCAAACCCAATCGTTATTACTGATTTTAATATCCTTATTAAAAGGCTTAAAGGTAGGTAGTGGTTTTGTTTAACAAATTATTTATGGATGCAACTTTTCATGTATATATGTTACAACAAACTACTATCTAGTATGGTAACCAAGTATTTATACTGGTTTAGTACCAACAAGAACTGAAGTCATCCAATATTTTGTTAACGGTATGAGCAGCATAAAATAGTTTCACTTCTCTGAAACATCGCGGTTACATTGCTTTTAATATCACTAATGCTTCAATTTCCCGATCCCAACCATCTTTGATGGAAGTTATACTATAAATCTTTCCTAACTATACTCTCAGCCACGATATCTTGAAAAAAAGTGACCGGTTTCATCATTATTAGAAATGTCTTGGGCATCATAGTTTTCTTTAATAACCTGCTGTGTCAATATAAGTAAACGATATCATTCCACTTCCACTTCATCCATAAACTCTCAGGAACACCACTTCATTTCTTGTCTTGAAATTAATAAGCTGCTCCTCAGTTGCTGAAAAGTTTTTAATGGCCTAATAAACATCAAAATCAGATCTGGAAACCAGATTGGCTAACTGCCTAGATTGGCCCTTCCTATTAATTCTTTTGAAAGTTTTCTACATAGATAATTTCTTACATTCAATTGAAAATATACCAAACGGATATCTAACAGCAACTACTAACTATAGAAAAATTAACAATTCCACCAAACACATTTGTGCCCCATCGATTCTGATGTTCCACAGTATGGAAACAGGGTCATTTTTCAATGACATAATAGTAGAACATGACTATTTACTACACTATTCATTTTGTCTATGAGCTTAGGAAAGTTTTTTTCTCTACAACTTTATCAAAGGCGAAAAAGCAAAAGTCTATTTTGTGAAGAAAGTATTGATACTAACTAAAATTCATTGCTTTGTCGATGCTAATCCTCATCGAGGTTTCATCGGGTTTGAAGTTTTCTTCATTTTTGCAAAAACTAAAATATTCCAAGAACAGCGACACATAAAATCTGATATAAAGTTGTGTCAATATTTCATATAAACTTGAAACATGTAATCAAATATTGGGCGTCGCAATTAAAAAATATTCTGTCCGATTTGTTTAAGTACTTTCGGGACATTCTGTGTGGATGGGAAACATTTTGGATGGAATGATGTTCGTATGGAAACGATGAAGGTGGCTAAACTTTATAATGACGGGAACATAAGTAGACTCGAACTAGATAATGACGCTTCGCAGTGGGGCAAACCTATTCATTTGGTGGACGTAGAACCAATATCTAAAATTTTCAAAGATTCTCACAGTTTATTTAAATGGAAAACATTAGAAAAATTTGAAACATTTATAAAGAAAATCGCTCAAAATCAGTCAGAAACTTAACTCCACAGAAATAAACTATAAGGCTTATAATTTACTATTTATTGCGGGCTCGTGCCGGTTTACGAGAAAATTTTTTTTTCTTTTAACTTTTGCTTTTTTTACAAATGTTGTCCCTATAAATTCCAGTTTCTTTGTTTTGAATGTTCGGTGATACTTTATGAACGTATTGTTGTCTTCAATCGTCATGAATTGTGAAAATAGAAAGTAAATAGAGAAATAAAATTCAGTATCAGGTTAGCATTGATGGCAAGGTGAACAAAAATCACTTCCATAATATAAAAGAGGGGTTTTGCTTTGCGAAAAAAAACCGTAAAAAGTAACCTAAGTTAAAGTTGATGGAAATAGAGTGTGGAATCACTTAACTACGTCAAATAATAGAGTTCCAATTTAGAAAATTTTAAATACATAAATCGATTTCCTGTTAAAAGATAATTGGAGGTCACGTTTAACTTTTTTCCGCATGGCCTTAAAACTAAAATGTCCAATAATTTGGTGTTTTGCACCAGTGTGCGTTCGTGTTAGACCTTTTCAACGGAAAGTATGACCTGTTCAATTTGTATACTTCTGTAAGATCATACAAGGCTCATTAAACCAGATTTCAAAAATCTTCGGAAAATAACTCTTTCCTTTGTTATGGCAGACATTTTTGCCATAAACTTTAAGAAAAATAATTTATTTGAATACATAAAATGAAAACTTTTACAAAAGTATGTTCAGGCAAATATATCTATTCATTAGTAAGTAATATAGATTACAAATAATATCATCTAAAATTTATTTTATGCTTAATCATTTTTATTCCGTCCCAATATTTGGCATGTTTTAATTACTGAAGGCTTTTATTAAATCCCTAGAGTATTCCAAAAGTCTACTGACAGGAAGAATTAAATTCGTTTTTGAAACCGGTATAATGCGAATTAATTTAAACGCTGAAAAAATTCTTCATTATGTAAAGATGAAATGTATTTGCACCCGGTTATTGAAATTGCTTCCTAATATTTGATTAGCTTGTTTTCATTTTCCTTTGATTGATTTGATGTTATCCGCAATAAAGTGAAAGCTATTTCGGTTTTTCATCTCAAATTATTGCGGATAAATTCGAGAGCCGAATCTCAATTGGATTATTTTCTCACATCAAACGAGGATATTAATTGATTAATTATCTCTAGCTGGAAGCGTTATTTCAGAATTTCTTTGCTAAAACCATCTTATACTAGAAGATTAGGCGTGAATTTATGTAGTCTCCATTTTATAACAATGAAGCAGTTCCAGATGATTTGTATAATGAATAATATCGAACGGCTTAAGCAATCAAATTTTTCGTGAAAGGTTTTCTCAGCTTGCAAAAATGTTTATCATTTAATCAGAAGTGTTTGAAGGATTGTATGTTTTCCTTATAGAAATTTTATTGAGCTGTTCATTAGGTGGAAAGTTATTTTGTTTGAAAACTATACGTCCATTGACTGGAATATTATTCAAAACGATCTGTTGCATAACACTCCACCTTAGGGTCCAGTTTCTATAGAGGCTTGGTCTGATTATGAAAGACATTATCTCAACTTTCAGGATAAAGTCTTATTTTTCGCATATGGTTACTTTGTCGTCATGTCCATAGTAACTTCAACAGTTTTCCATTTAAGACATCGCTTCAAAGAATTTGATTCATCCTATAGATAATTAGCTGCAGTTTAAAATGGGTACCAAATTAATCCTCCCTCATATATTCTATAGAGTTTATATCAATCCACTTATTAAACGTACTAATTATGTTCTGAGTGCAATATTTAACAATAAAACTATACTAGTATTTGTGAATAGAAGTAATGTTAACATATCAATCAATTTCTAAGTTTTCATTCTCCAATATCTCGTAACAATCAAAGAAAAATGAAAAGAAGATCTCAAATGTCCAAGCAAACCTGTTTGTGAAATTATTTATTTTCTATAAAATGAATAACTCACGTGCTGCTGTCCTATGTGGCGCATGGTTTAATTTTGAAGTTCGAAAGTGTAAAAAATGATATAGAGGTTATAAAAATACATTTTTTTAATTAAGACAGACAAAAAATTCACTTATAACTATAATGAAAAGTGAAAATCAGTTCGAAAATTTTAAACGTTTTTGTATCGGCAGCTGATCGAGGAGATATTGCTGACACAAATATAATGAAATATAATGAATAGATTGAAAACTTTGACTATTCCAAACCACCTATTCCATAAACGTTTGATGTAGATGACACAAGATTCAATCAATTTTCCAATTGAAATTCAGAGCTCTAGATGGATCTGCCAGTAGAAGTCGATATCAAGATGGCAAATCTGACAATAACACTGAATTAATTATTGTTAGTATGCGTTGTTCGGAAAATAATATATTGTGCTGCTAACATTACAGCTTGAGTGATACTACACATTGATTAGTTGTTCTGAGATACTACAAATTGTGTCCAAATACTTCAAATTACATTCCGTTGGGAAGGGAGAATTTCATATTAGTAGTTCAGGTTCATTGTCAATTTATTTAGTACAAATAATATTGTCTGAAACTATCCAAAAATAGGTGATTTGTGAACATGTTCTGATATCAATCTTAAGGAGAAACTTTTGTCAAAGTAAATGTCCGTCCATCCGTCCGCTAGTTTTGTAGAGAACTTTGCCAATTTGTATTATGACTTACCTAATCAACCGACATATACACTTGATCTGGCTCTCTATGATTGATAGATTTCCTGATAATGGATCAAAGAAAACCTTTGCAAATGAAGAGTTGATGGCAGAGACAAACGCGTATTGTGGGAAACATCTAAAAAACTATTTTCAGATAGTTTGCAAAATTAATGAACTGGGAAGTTTTTTCCAATGTTATTCAAGTATTAAAACTGTACTATTCCCGTGTGACTTTTTAAACCTAAACTTCAATGAGAAAAAAATTGTCGATTATCAGTATTCAGCTCCAATTACATCTTGCAATAAGAAACTGACCTTATCGGGAAAATAGGTCAAGTCATGTTATATAGATTACTACGAAACTTTAATGTGTGTGATAAATATCTATAGAAAGTTTCCAAACAACCTAAAGTTTTCGGTATGTTATTGGAAATGTGGGTTGGTTGCTTAAAATACTTCCCGTTGTTTTCTAGATAGGCAACTGAGAATACATCAACAAATGAAGAGAATAAACCTACTTCAACAATTTTGAAGGTGGAAAATCTTGAATACAAGCGGTAGGTGGATCGATAAGAGATAATTTGGATTAGGATATCGAGTAATATAATTCAATAAATGCGTCGTGTAACTTGCTGCATATAATACGATGGTTGCTACTTAAGTTTTGAGATATGACAACACTGATGTGAATATGTCTAATCTGAAATTGCCATATTGAAGTTTGATATTTTTAATGGTGAACGTACTCAGAAAGTGTTATTCATCTTTGTCAAATAATTGAAAGAAATAACGAACGTGCGACGTATTTCGATGACTTTCGACGTGGATTGAACCAACAACAGTGTGTTGATCAGTTCCTTTAGACTGTTGATGATGGAACATCATCTCAAGCTACCTTGTTACGCTGGTTTTCCAAATTCAATCGTGGTAGCACTTTGCTACAATATGAACTCCATGAAGGTTATTCTAAATCGACTGTTGTATCAGAAAACTTTCAATCAACTCAAATTCAATCAAGATCCTGAAAGGTGACGAATCATTAAGCTATGTCTGTTTTTTAGAATAATATATCGCCACTGTTCCATTAGAGCAATATAGAATGGTCAATTCTGAATGGTACACCAGCATTTGTTTGTCTGAAGTATACGAAAAAAATGATTTCTTCTTATTCCCGAAGATCTTAATGAAGAATATTTTGAAAAACTATAAAACCAT
Source organism: Diorhabda carinulata (assembly GCF_026250575.1). Lineage (NCBI taxonomy): Eukaryota > Metazoa > Arthropoda > Insecta > Coleoptera > Chrysomelidae > Diorhabda > Diorhabda carinulata. The sequence goes on along the minus strand of NC_079468.1, from coordinate 14,397,718 downwards.
ATCTATTTATAAATATTTGTTTTTGTTTGTCTATCTAAACACTTAAGTAGCAAACCTCTTATCTTGTATGGTAGGTTTTTGATTGTTACAAATCTCACTTTTATCCATATATTGTGATTCACCCAGACTAGTACAAAATTATCCAAACTAAACAATTTCAACAACAACATCTATATCTGAAGAAACCGTTTACAATTAATCACTTTGTAAGTATGATAATAGCCATACAAACAATTCACATTATCTTTCGTCATGTTGAGGTAAGTATTTAGATTGAAAGTCAAAATCAGGCAGAAAAGCTAAGAAATGCCAGCAAAAAGCTTTGGTTAAAGTGACCTATGGAAAACTTGTAGCTGGTGTGCAAAAATTGGACGGAAAATCCAAAATCGATGAGAAATATGTGAGCAACATTCTAAGGATACAGAATATAGTTCAACAATTGAGAAAATCGGCTCACATTTATACTGAGAGGCTACAAATGAAATTAAAATCAAAACTTAGAAGTCTCAGTTACCACGAGTTTTCGCCCGCTACAGATTTTACTTTTGACGGGAGTGATACGGTGAATCAAAAGTCTTATTATACTCAGAAAGGCAAGGAAATAAATTTTAGAAGTGTATTTCAAAAGACATAAAAATTTCAATTCGAAAGTGTAGGTGATATCTTCTCGTGGTCGTTCTTCAACATACATTTATTCTTGTGAAAATGTTGTAACCGCCAAAATATATATATAAAAAAAGTGTGTAAACTAGATAAATGTAGTTCGTGAAGAGAAAACATCCTGAACGAAATTTTATGTTTTGGCCAAATATGGTTATTATTCATTATGCAAAGGACGTTCTGGGACATTGTGCAGAGTTGAATATTCCGTTTAGAACGAAGTCTACGAATTTTATTAATGTGCCTAATCTGAATCCAATCGAAGGTTTTTGGCGAAATTTGAATCGAAACGAATATTCTGAGAAGAGAGTACACCTGAAGAATAAAACAAAACCTAGAATCAGTATTTCATAATTTAATGCAACAAAAAAGTAGAAGCGAATCAATTTCGTACTGAATCAGTTATAAAATTTATGTGATTATAGTGTAACCATTATTTCATAGAGTAAAGTGCAAATAATTATATTAAAACAAACAGTTCGTACAAATCGCTTATCCCATATCATCTACAAGAAGGAATTGATTCAAAAATTAGAACAATGCATCAGAATAAATTCAATTATTTCAAAACCAGTTCATCTGTTACATAGATTGAGTGCTTTTTAAAGTTCAACTTGGAATCATTGAGCAGACAACTGAGGATTCATTCAAGATAAAGTTCCAAAATTCCTCCGAAGAACGAAATTTAGTTTCAATTCCATGTGTTTCCTTAGACTATTTCGAAAATGAAATTCGTTGAATCCAAAAATAAATCAAGTCTTTTATTTGAGAGTTCTTTTTTTGTAGTCAATATATTATTGTTAGATGATAAGAGCTGACAAAAAATATGATGGTACTGTATTTTCACACTAACAGATGTGATATCGATAGTTAAGACTAATATCAATTCTATAACCAACGATTAATATGTTACCCCAATCATTACAATTTTCTTTTTAGGCGTAGCCTCATGACACATGAATTGAAGAATTTTTTGGTGTATTGACAACAATTTTTGCCCTTAGCATTTGTTTTTGATATCAGGAGGTACGTAACGTTATGAAAATTAATGATACAATACTTATTTCTAGCCCACACCTATTCATAACTGCAGAACAATGAAAAACATTTGGAATGAAGAATCTGGAGATGTCCAAGTTTGCTGATTTAGAAGATGTTCGTAAAATGTTCCTTCAATTTTATTGCATTTTTACATGGATTACTGTGAAGAAAAAACCGGACCCTCCTATCTGCGAGGAAGTTTCTGTAAGAAGTTGTAAACTTGACGTACATTTTATGGTACATTCGAATGAGAATAGATTGTTTTTGGAGAAAGGTTCTCACGAGATATCGAACATTGAGCATTGAAAAAGTTCTAGCCGCTTTAGGGGGAAGCATCAATCATTTCTTTGCCGTAAGTGCGGCACTTTGACCAAATATCTGAAGCACAAATTGATATTGAACTTCAATAATCAAAATGTCCTTTTCTGATTTCAAGTAAAATAGATACGTAAGAGCCCACAAGCTTTTGTCGAAACATCATTACAGCCGAAAAATAATACTGTTTATACTGGGAGCGGTATGGTAAAATAATCATAAACTTCCTCTTTCTCCAATTAGCTGGCATAGAACTTGCTGACATGTGGTTCCAACAGGACTATTGAATTATTTTTGTGATATTATATCTTGTCCAAGTCAATGAACCAGAGATAATTAAACATCTGTAAATCAAAATTCGATGGGTTATTGGCGCAATATGCTACGAAACGTTGGTGAAAATTGATGAGCCTTGTAGGTAACAACCTTGTCAGCCACATATCCAAAATCATATCCAAACAATAATTAATTAATAATTTTGTATCCCATGAAGCCCGTTTCCTTGATATTAAAGATATATTTTTCTATTTTATTTTAATTTCCATTTTTCATATGTGAATCAAATTTCTATTCCAAATCATTAGTGAAAAAACTTCGACAGAGATTTAATAATTCAAAGTCTGGGTCACAATTAACAGATTCTGTTGTTAACTCAATATCTCACAATTTGATTGAACTATCAGGAAGTTTATTCTGTATTACATATATCTTCTTGAAAAAAATGTGTGGAATTCGATATATCTAAATTGATTCATTTAATTTAATTCCAGAAACTATTTATACTTGTCCAAAAAATTCCTTATAGAAATATCAAAGTATATAAATGTAATAATATCAAAAGTTACCTCGTATAACTCACAAACAATATCATTATTTGAGATCCATTACTTTTTCGTGCATGGCCGCTTAAGTGTAACCGGTAGAAGGTATTTTTTGTGAATAAAATGATACTCGGTCAGAAAATGCTCTATTTGATGTTATAATACTATTTCATGGATTATAGAACCATTATGTTGCTTTTTAAAATAAGAATTCTATAAGATTTATCTCCAACTATTGAAAATGTATATAGATACGGAATATGGAGAACCAGGAAAAGTAAAAGTTCATATATTTTCGATTTAAAATTGTACACGCTTATTGGAGATCAAAGTTCTAAACAACTGAAGGTTTAAATTTGGATGAAAAAGAACCATATGTGAAAATATATTAACAAGTAACGTACTGGCTAAGTGATAGACAAGAGTTACCTGATCCACTTGAGTTTTGTGCCATGAAAGATATTTCCCCACACAAGATTTTTTTTGTCTTAATCTTCCTCCTGACGTATTTCCGGTATTAGTTAATCTCAGCTCAGAATTAATCACAGAATTAATAGTAGAGGTACCCGCTCAAGCTTTACATTCAGATTCATAAACTGGTAAACAACTAAACACTAATTTGCTCAAGTAAAAACGGAGACTTACCTAACTTAATAAAAAACAGAGTTTATAATACAAGAAAAGTTCACAAAATATAGCAAATTGATTTTGTCGGCCTATATAAAAATCTCATATCAATCCTCATACTTAAACCTGGAAAACCGATTGAAGAATTTACTTCCTATAAACCAATCAGTTTATTCCCAATACTAGCTAAATTTTTGGAAAGGCTAAAAAAACAAGCAATTCCTGATGGAAGCGAAGTTATTCCAAAGCTACATTGAGCAACTAAAAATAATAATAAATAAAATGATGCAATATAAGGAAGATAAAAGTTACTACTCTCTCGATGTAAGTCGGGCCTTTAATAGAGTCTGGTTTCCTTTCGTCCTTTCTCATTCTCGAATCCTATCTTAAGCATCGTTCATGGTTAAGTACCAAGATGAATAGTCAACTACACATGTTTACAAAGTAGGTGTTCCTTAAGGTAGCGTTTGAGTCCGCTTTTATTTCTTTTATACACAGCCGATTCACCCACATCATATGATACACACTGCATCACAGATCTCTTAAATAAGTCTCGACAGGATACAGCAATGGTTCAAAGTATGCCGAAATCAAATTAACAACTCTACACGAAAATGAAACAGCTTTGGATTGAAATTCGTCAACTATATTGGATGGCTGAAGGTGAATCACAACTATTTGACTATTGACTTATGAGACAATACTTGAAACTATTTGGACATAGATTAATGTTTTCAAGTTCTCTCGGTTGTAGAAGAAATTGATGAAAGTGACAATTGGTCAAAAATCTAGTATCAGAAGCTATTATCGAACAAAGATTCAGAAGATTCATAGCGTATAACGTTTAGAAGAGATTTTGACATAATATTTCTTAAGGATTCCAAGTTTCAATTAAGTAATGTCCTCTATGTTCACTATTATATTTTAGTATATTTATGATAATTATAGAAAGCTCTAACTAACTTCGACATCCTTGTTAATTTATCAATCAAGTAGTTGCATAAAATACATATTTAGCATTTTTCTATATTCACCTACAATATGATAATCGTTACACTGACAAACAGATTGTGAATGAATGAAAAAATATTGAGAAACCTCCCTTTACTCTTCAATTAATCGCGGTATATCCATTAATTATCACCAAATATTTTTTTTTGACTACAATTGTATCTCCAATTCTTCTGGATCTTTTGATCTCATATGTTCATGGAAATTCTCTGTTCAAATTTTATTTTCCAAATTGTACCTTACTTACTCAACTAAGTCTATTTTCTCTTATAATATACAATGTATGGAATAAATTCATTTTAAGCGTTATTATGTACTGCATGTGAGAAAAACCTGGAACAGGTCAATTTTTATTCTTAAATTGACAATTTACAGTATGAAAATATTATCCCCCTCCAGCACTCCACCACTGAATTATAAGCACCCCCTCGGAAATTTTAAATAGGAAATGAGGTCATTTGGCTCCTTGTTGGAGAGAGATCCTAGTCTTCTTTAAAGTTTTTTGTATTTGGTGCAATAATAACCAAGATAAGAGATAATCAATTTTTTAAGATGTGAAATTTTCTCTATCATAGAACTTTGCGTAGAATGAAGATAATAATGTCGCATAATATTTAGAATGTAGCTTTCAATGTACTTTACAATTAAATTGAATGTTCAAAATGACCACCATTCAATTCTTGACAATAGCCGAGGCGAATTTTGGAATTCAACTATGACCTCAGGGGTTATTGTGTTAATTTATTCCGTTATCCTAACTTTTAAATCAGCAATATTGAATGGTCTATGGAAATATTCTTGAGGCGTCAAATCAGGAGATCTAACCTGCCAGTCGGTCGTTTCACGTCTTTCCATCCACATATTAGGAAAAATAATTTCCAACTGTACGTGTGCGGTGGAGCTCCGTCTTGTTGGTAGTAAATAAATCGATCTGTTTCATTTGGATGACTTATATCAGGAAGAAGTCTTTTTAATGTATTAATGTAGGCACTAACAAGTCAATCAAAAAATCTAGATAAACCTCACAATTAACTGTGCCTTCAAAAATAACAGCCTCACACATCCAGTGAGGATTCTCTCTGCTCCAATATCTACAGTTCTGCTTGTTAACCGTTCCGTTTAAATGAAACGTGGCTTAATAAGAAAAAACTACTTTGTTTTTGAACTGTAAATCTGCGTTCATTCTATCCATCATCAATTCATAGAACTTCTATCAGGATCATATTTATTGAACTCCTGAATCAACTGAACTAACAATTCCAGAAAGGAAAACACACGTTGTTATTTGCGAATTTGTGGTCCCTGCTGGAAATATTGCTGGTATGAATCTTGTTGACCTTTACAAGTGTAGACATATTAGATATCCTGCTGTAAAGCACGAAAGAATTTTTGCGATATTATAATGGAAAATGTGGCATACAACCCTTGAGCATTAAAAACATTTGATAATTACCAGCAAAAATTTCTAAGTATAAGGGTCTACCAAATGTTAAAGGATACACAGGATATTGTATCAGACGCTCGTCAACGTCTCTTCTAGCAAACTCAGGAGCGGAGATTCTGAAAATAAACCAACATGGAGGATAGGGATCCACCAGTGTACTGAAGGCTACGTTGAGAGTTCATTGGAAAATAATTTTCAGTTGAAATGATGAAATAATTGTCAGTTTTCACAGTGAGTAATTATTTCTTGAAACTTAAGCAGTTACTACTTTTGATAACTGATATATGAAGGTTACGAAAAATGTGACATTTCAAAGAAAATTTACATTATTATATATTATCTGTCATATCCATGAACACAGAGTAATTGATATTCATTCAATTATCTCGGACATCCATATGAGTTAGTTTCAATATTTAATTAAATATATCTTCTACTGGTTAGGCTGCTCACTTTTTGTAGCTGTAATTGGTCCCTTTTTACCATTCATATCACTAAACAAACGGCTTTCACTCGGATGAATGTAGGTATGTACAAAATCATTAAAATTGCCGCAAAGCTCATTTTTGAGTCACCCCTCTTATTCCTTTTTGGAGTTATTAGAGCAACATGATATATTTTTAATTAAAATGTGAGCTTTTTTTGCTCTACCATATCACAGACTTTTTAATTTATCTAAATTGAAACCAAACTTTCATTTGAAACTTAGTACTTGTACACTGTATATAATCTTTATGACAACTTTATCAGTTATTAACACAATTTTATTACTTTGGAATTTATCTATCTATATATCTATCTATCTATCTGTGTTTATAGAACCACTTTCCAAGCACTTAATTTGAAATTTTCCACACTCACTCTTCTTTCGGACTGCGGTCTGACAATCGGAGTCTACGAAATCGATGGCATAAATAAATTAGTAACTTAATATTTAGTACGGAAAGATAGGGCTATATTAATAGAGACATATACCGATTGAAACTTATCATTCCGAGTCGGGCGTTGCAACATATTGTACTACAAAATATGTTGTAGTTTATTTTTTCTTTACTGCGTATTTCCTTCCTATGAATTTTTGTATAAGTTCAACTTTCAAATCTCTCAAATGTTAATTTCTGAGTCTATCATTTCGAGTTACTCCCCTTACTATTCTAGGATATTTCCTCTCCGCTGCTCCAATTTTGAATTTTACTCTTATCTTTCTCCCGCAATATTCACAGCTATATGTAAGGATAAACCTCTAAATTGCTTGGTACACTTTCATTTTTGGTTATTTGGAGATTTTTGTTTCATTTGTGATCCCCTTACTTGAATTATTGTGTACCTTATTCGCCTCCTATATCCTATTGTTCAATTCAAATCCTATCTTTCTATTCCTCCTAATACGATTCCTTTGTATTGAAAGCTACTAACCTGTTCTATAAGTTCGAATCTTTTCTCATAAAATTGCTACTACCACAATTTCGATTTTCCTTTTCTGTCGATATTTAGATCCAGTTGTTCAAAATTTCTTTTAGATCCTTCTGATCTACTGCTATGATCATCATATCTGCAAACGCACATTCCGATATATTGATGTGCTTCAATAATCGGTATCCCATACAAAGTGGTTTAATTTTTTTTTCTGCACTTCCAATTAATTCATCCATAGAAACTATGAATAGAGATTAGCTCAGTCTGCCGTCTTGTTGCACTTCTTTTAGTGTTATGCACATCTCTGATCACATATTTCTGCGTATTTCCACATTTCTCGTTTATTTGCACAGGTGACTCCCGTTTATTTACTCCTTATCTGTTTTGTTTGCAGGGTCTTCCGTATAATCGTTCGTGGGACTTGTTCCGCGTGTATGAAAGCAATATACACTGGATACGGCCATTTTTCTATAGAAGACTTCTTATATAGTGAACGGAAGATCTTGTATATCTTACTTCCATGAAATCCTCTATCAAAGTTGGTTCTATTTTATCTTCTCTTTTAGATTATTTGTTCAAAAAGTTTTAGAGGTGTACATAACAAAGAGTTCCTTCATAATTATTGCAGTTCCTACTGTCTTCCTTTTTCCAATCTTCGGGAATCTTTTCTTTTTTGAATACTTTCCTTGAAATTCTTTAGCACTTTTTCTACCATACTCTTTATCAACTCGGCTCCGATTTTATTTTCTCACCATACTCCAACTGTTTTATTTCTAGAAACCATTACTCTTCAGCTATAAGCTTTCCACTTCCTTCTTTTTCTTCTTCTAGTTTTTTCCTCTTTCTTCTGTTTCATTCAACGTGTATTTCATTTTATATTTCAAGAAGTTATTCAAAATATTCTCTCTAGTTGTCTAGTATATTAGTAAAGCTTGTAGTTCCGTTTAGCTGTATATGGAGACGAGTAGATGAACGATTAATTTGGATATTAATACTTTCATTTTGATGTGTGATTTTTCTTTATTTATTTTTTATTTAAAAGAGTTCTATACCATATCTAGTATCCAATTATAAGTTGTAATAATAAATTATATGAAAAATATGTGGTATAGCTTTATCATGAAGTGATTTATCACTCTTTCATCAGAAATGTCGGTCAAATCAATGTTCTACGTTCAAAAGCTTTCCTTTCCATTTTATCGCGAGGCTACAATTCTGTTTTCCAATCATTAATTATAAATCCATGAATGATGAGTATCTCCAATATTTAAAAATGAATTGTTTGTCCCAGCTAGTCAATAAGTGTCAATACTAACTCAATAGGACTTAAGTCTAAATTGTAATTTGTCATCTATCTCGAATGTTTCAAATTTTTTTGGGGCATTGATAATATTATATAAATCGGGGCTTCAGCATTTAAGAAATGGAGCAAATGTTTCCAGACCTCAACCAGCCCATCATAACTCATTTACTGCTATGCGAATTGGGTATCTCATTATTTTGAACATTATGACCACGAACGTTGTCACATACTTTGAGGCTAATTTAGAATTTATTTTTTAGCAACTATTCAATATTATTTTCTGTTGGTATTCTATATAATTATATTTTTCTGTTGGTATTCTTCTGTTGTGGTATTAGAAATGAAAATCAATTAAGCATTCGAAATTAAGTTAGTAAATTGTCATGATAAATAATATTAATTAGTCTTTTTCTAGAGTTTTGATGACACTTTAATAAGACCTTCTCTAAGGAAATCTTATCATCAATTTCTTTAACTTCTTATTTCTTAGTCCTTTTCATATTGATAAATTGTCTTGATTTAAGATTAAGTTAGGATCATACCAGAAGAGATATTGAATTAGTTTTTGAAACAAGTGAAAACATTGACATTACAAGCTATTTCTGTGTTTATCAAAATATTTTCATGAAGTTTATTTTTAAATTCCATAACCCGCTTAATACGACACTGATCATGTTATACTTATATATTTAATGCTTGAACGAAAGTGAAACATTCTGTCCAGTGGTCTCACTCGATACGAATCTCATGCGTATCTCGAGGTGGAGCTTCTGACTGAAAGACATTTCGCAAACCGTTCTTTAGAGATTCTGAGGAAGTTAGGGATCAAGCGCAGTTTCTTATTAAATACAAACGCTAGACAAACTCCTATTGAAAATTAACAACGATAGAGATTTTCCGATTACCGAAATGATCTGCTTCTACCAGTTGGTAGGTGAAGGAATTAAATTCGAGGATATGTTTATATTTTACTAACAAACAAACGTTGTTTTGCCATATACAATGTTTCTAGGGGAAATACTTCTAAAAATAACTAGCACAATGAGTATCTGGGGATATAATTATAATTGAAAGCCAAATGAGCTAATAAGTAATAATAATTGTGTTTCCAGTAGTTGCATCTGCATTATTTTGTTGGATTTGTTCGCCTGATTTTCGTGATTTTTTATCTTGTATGACTCTAGATTAGATCGTTCGACAACTCAAATTGGACCCTTTACGTCTTGCTGGCATTGCTGACTGTACATATAACATATAAATAGATCAATTTGAAATAGTTATTGGTTTAAAACAGTGACTTAATATTGTAGTTGTTTGCTTATTATTTGACTCAGCATTCACAAAAATAGAACACGTATATTCATTAAACCCGTACAAGTTCTGTTTCGATTTAAAACAATTTACAAAAAATGTTGAGTACAATATGTACAGGTACGGTGACGGTCGTTGTTGGCGGGAGCTCACAACACGTGTCTATTTAATGAGAGTAGAAACTGTCTTCATCAGTTATCAATAAATTTTGAATAAATAATTAATATTGATCAGAGTAAAATTAACATAATAGTTGCACACAAAAATTGAATAAATACTTATATAAGTCACTGCTACAATCGAGACATAAGGAAAATCAAAAAAATGGTCAAAAACTGTTTGATAGTTTATCAGTTATCGACCGGCGAGACGGGAAAATATTTATAACAGCACGAATAGTTGCCCCTTTTTCCGCTTTGTTGTGGATTGACACCAACGAGTCGCAACCGATAAAGTTTTGTAGCAAAGTCGCATGCGTCAACAGCAATACTTAGCATAATGTATGCGATGACGTAGCATGCTACATGTTGTCAAATGTTGCTTTGGTATGAGGCCGGCTTCAATCTGTGCAATTATGTTTTAACGTTCCTCGTATAGTTAATAAGAATTCCAACGTTTAAAGTTTTTTTTTCTCATTTTTCATGTGTAGTTCTTCGTTTAACCTGCTATATACATTTTTATAACGTCTGTTTGATCAAAAACTATTCCGTCTTTTGCATTTTTCTCTCGAGTTTATTGAGGTTCCTGTCAACCCTTTACAAACTAAGATTAGTTGATCGTCTGCCACCTTGTTATGTCAGTTTCATACAAAAAATAACAATATCATTAATATATTTTCTGTTTATGTCGGTCAGGATATGTGATGTCCTTACGAAAACCTGATCTCAGCAACTATGTTGTCAAGAGAGCTATGAAAATAAATTTATGATTTGTCATGAATTTTGACATTATGTGGCAATATTTTTCACACTTTGGTTTATTCACGTACCATGTTTTGAGGTTGTTATTTTCTGTCCATGTCAATATGAGAAGGAATCATATCAATAATCAAGTTAAATTTGAGGGAGCAATCAAATATGTGTGAATATATTCGAAATTTTCTGTTTTTGAGATATTTCTTGAAAGAAAATATTATACACATACAATTTTTCTTGATGAAAAATGATAGTTCATATGAATAATTCATGGTTGTCCGTACATTGCATTACTTGACTTGAAAAAAAAATTAGTGAGTACAAACAAGCCAGGAGGAGAAATAAATAATCCATATAAAAGTCGTGTTCAGTAATTCTCAACGAAAATAATTATGAGGCTTCCTTAGGGTGAGATCGTAAACATTTTTATTATCCCTTTTGTTCATTGGAAGAATTGTCGCGAGACACGAAACATCTCGCCGCGAGGTCATTTTTTATTTCGTCTGGAGAGCATTTGGCTTAAGTTTTCGTATAAATTTCTGTATAGGTTAGAAAAATTGTATATGGAAATATTCATATCCACCGTTTTCAGTCGTCAATGTTCTCTCCACTTGAATTTTCATCATATTATCTTTAAACTGAATGCAATCTTAGATACATTAGTTCCCAACAGTTCCAGTTTTAGCAGTAAAATAGATACGCATTATATTTTGAGGTATAAGAAAACAACAAAAAAATGATTAAGTTTATGAGTTAACGGTATTGTCAGGTTCTAGAACGGAAGTGAAATTCACCTGACACGTAGTATGATTATCGCTTCACCTCAAATTTTCGCCTTTTTCTAACACACCCCGTATTTCGATACTTCGATGCTACGGTGCAATCGTCTGCGATTCGACTTGGCGATAATCATACTACGACATAGTCCGTAAACGTCACTTCCGTTCCAAAACTTGTCCAGAACATCCAATTTTATGATAAAATGATCAACAACTACATTATTAAACGTTGAAGCCACTCATCATTTAAAATGTTTCTCAAAAATTGCTGAATTGCTCCACCTAATTCTCCGTGGTGAAACGTCGATCACAAAAATTTATCTTCAAGTTAAAGATAATGTGCATTGTGTGTCGATGCATTATCATAATGCAATATTGACTCACGGATTTGAGCAAATTCAGGAGCTGCAGATGATCATTCTGCCTGATTTATTTCATTAATGCTATACTACGGAAAAAATTGCGTACACAACTTTCCTCCTAGCTTTATCAGCTCAATAATCTAGTTCACTTGAGAAAGATACCCCATTCGAAGTGGTAATTAAATAACGCAAATCATGGGTCAATTGAAATCTTCCACGGGCTCGAAATGTATCTCTCTGGTACACAGTTGGTTCGAAGCTAGCACAAGGAGCTAGACTGGATCTTTATGGACCAAAATGTCACTTACCATTTTTCAAGTAGTTACTAGCAATAAACGTGTTTGAATAGAAACCTCTCTGAAAAGCACATTCATATTCTCTCAGATAGCCAAGCGATTTGAAGGTTCTGAAAATTATTGATTTCACATCCAAACTAATGTGGGAGTAAAAGTACCAGCTAACAAAAACAAAGTAATCCTAATGTGGCCTCTGAACATCTAGGATAAATCAGGAAATGAAGAAGGAGAAACTTCTTACGAAAAAGGGGCAACGACTCTATACCTTGGACCAGAACCCTACTAGAGACCAGAGCCTAGTTTGGAGATGTGACAGTTGATAGAAATATTAACCGGAAACAAACGCTATTACTTACATTTTTTCACAAAACGTTAACATGTTTTTTCAAAGCAATACCAAAGTATATAAAAATATAAACTAGTGGTAGGAGATGATATTATTGAAGAATGCGTGATGTGAAGAGGTTTTCAAGTTGCTTAAATAATCCCAGTCCTACCTTGGAATCAGAAAATTCCTGGAGCTACACAAGATAATAGTGCTAATAGTATGTCGAAGTGTGAAACGGAGGATAAGGAAAATTCGAAGTCCCAACATCAAAAGCTAGAAGAAAGTAGAGTAGTCAACTGCAGCTTTATGAGCTTTATGAGCTTTAGATGTCAATATTTGTGATAAGAAACTCACTGACAAAGGCATTTTTCCAGATGACGCTAAATACTATGGTATTCAACATACCCAGTTCCAAGTGCTGCTGACGAAATTAAACGATTTGTAGCATTCTGCAATGATTTTCGTCATTTATTCGAAACTTTACTTTAATAGCATCAAATGAACTTTCTAGGAAAATTTTTTCTGGCCAACAGAACGCCAAATTGCATTCAGTCCACAAATATCCTGATTTTTCTCAGCAATTTCTTCTTACCACTCACGCTTCGAACGGAGTAAGTGGAGTGATTGATTCCAAATATTTTATTGTATCAGTTTTTGAAAAATGATTCCAAATATTTATATTGATCTCTAGTTTTTTTTTTATTTTATGGCTGGTGACCTTTTAATTCACTATATAAAGTTGAATTACTTTATTTAAAAATGTTAATCGAAGTAAAAGTTTTATCTATGACAATGTTATAATTATTAATTCAAACATTACAGATTAATTACAGATTGAGCAAAATTTTATAATATTCACCTGTACATACTTGTTTTATCACTTTATCCAAATTTTCGGAGATATTATATAAAATGGCTAGTTTATTTGATTAATTCCGTATCACTTATAAATTTGTTTAAATTGAGTGAACATTGCTAATAATGGCTGGATGGTATACATAATATCCTTATTTACTACTTTGGCTGGAACAATTTTTAATATCCATTTCAACTGTGTTGGTAGTAATAATAGTAGAAAGCCACCTTCACATTTGGCTATAGTGAATGCCATAATTTTAAGAGAAGTAGTAAATATATTTGCTAACACCATTAGTGAAGATGATGTCCCTGTTAATTCATACGATTATTATTTTGGGGAATAATTTTCCGTACTTATGTGAAAACATAAGCTTGTTTTTTGGAATCAATTTTGAAGTATTATAAATTAGTGAACAGAAAAATGATGACATTATCAAAATATAAATGGTGTCATAAGGTCCTTATATTGTTTTAATGATCTTAACCTCACAGAGGTCAACTGATACAATTTATTTAATATTGCAAAAACCCTTTCACGTTCTTACTAACATATTTGGACAGCTCGTATCAGTATACTTATAGGGTGGTTGCTGGATCGTAATATGTATGTACATAACACTCACCTCCATGAATAATTCATGTATAATTATATTGTCAAGATAGCAGAACCGTATTCTACAAAAAACTAATCAATAACGGAATAGTTATTTTCCTAACAAGTGCGGAAAGTGATACTTTCCCGCACGCGACTGCAGTTGTCCCGAACGACGCGGAGCGGAGTTCGGGCAAGCGGTCAAGTGCAGGAAAGACACTTTACGCATGAGTTAGGAACATTATTTTTTCTACGACCGTATATACAAAAAAGTATACCAGCCCATTTTTCTAAAATTATTTTATTCAAACAAACATAATAATATACAAAACTTTAACTAAAAACTACTAATTATTATAAATATTAATATTGAAAACACAATTTGTTGCATTCTGTAGACTAGTAAGAATTGCCGGTCCAGTGGAGTTATTTGGTTTCAACTGGAAGGTAGATGACGTCGATGAGGATGGCATCGGTTGCAGGTCGCATAAAGATGACGGTGACGGCAATGGTTTTAAGTCATTTGGCAGGTAACAGCTCTGAATTAGTTCCATTTGCAGCCTTCAAAATGGCTTCGGGAAGTTCTTCTTCGGATGAATCCATTAATATTATTGTATCGGATTCGGTTTAATGTGGTTTAATTTAGAAGAAGATTGCACTTTGGTCACTTCGGTCACTTCCATGACGTTTTGAACAACTTTGACGTTCTAGTAACAATTACATGGTTATATAAAAAATATCTGTATTATTTTATATTTTCAAAAAATTAAAAATGCTACAAAAGCTAGAAAAGGTTTAATTTTTATTTGATGGACTATTTCGTAAATATTTATTTACCTGTAGTAACAATAGTTATAATCTCAGAAGCAAAAAACTATCTAATAAGGTAAAAATTTGCATAATTTTACTTTCCCGCACTAGTGCCACTTTTACCTTTGTCTTTCATAATTTTGAGGAATAACTTCAGAGAATCCTAGTTCTTTTACCTTCCGAGGGGCGCGCCCCCTTTTATGACCCCTGCAGGCGCGCATTGTAATGAGTACAACACAAGTTTATTACATTTAAAACCTTCATATGAATGTTTATTTTCACATTTAATTTTACTAAAATAGATTATTTGCTCTTACTTGTGTTTTGTGTTTTTTACAATAGATTAACTGAATTATACCCAAAAATTAGCTCCTAGTGCTTGTTTTACTGTAGTTTTATTTCTTCTTTGCTTAATCAATATTTCAATCGAAAGAATAAATCCATGGAATATTTCATTATATATATATATATATATATATATATATATATATATATATATATATATATAAATTATCAGATGATACTTATAGAGGATAATTATTATTGAGTAATGGAGCCACAACAATTGGAAACAAGTTTTATTTGAACAACATTTATTGTTGTTTATAACTAAATCACTGCAGATTTTTTTCTGCTTTCTTTTCTATTGTGTAAAGGTTGTGATAGGGGTGGAATAATGAGAGGTGAGAGGTCTTGTTAATCCTCCAGGTATAAGGGAAAACCAAAACAAAACACCTGTATCACTCAATACAGCGGCGCGTCCACCGGAAGGTTTACTGAAATTTAACACTATGCTTAAATACAACTTGGGCAACGTAATAAACGACTGATTTCCTCTTTTTGAAATTAATAAGAATTCACATCATCAAGGCTTAGTTTTGAATGGAACCTATGACAAATAGTATACATGTCACCCACCCACAGATAAACCCACTAGTTATACTGCTCACACTATCAGAACACAAACTCTGACAATGTCTGTCGCGCGTTTTGATAATCAGGTTATCGTCTGAAGTTGAAAATTAAAACCTATTGATGCGACCTTTCTATTTAAATCTTCTACCGATGAACTTCCGCGAAAAATAATTCCGGTGACCAAACCTCTTCTATGGAAAATTTCATATTCAAACATCAAACTAGAGTGGGCTGTAAGGAATATGCACCCTATTCAAACTGTTCTTCGATAGTTTCAATTATTATTGGATACATTTTCAAAAATTTCAAATTAATTATAGTATTTATATTTATGCCATGATTATGACTGGTAGCGTCTTCAGCAATACTCAATTTTTCTGTCTGTCTTTGCCTTCCATTGTTTCCATATTTTCTGTCGTAATTATTCCAGCTGATATCATAGTTACTCTTTTTAGAAATTTGGTCTATTATCCTTGAGTTATCCCATTTTGAGCAATTTCTGAAAAGTTAATAATATAGCAATATTCTATATCTTTTATATCAGTGGTGGTGCGACCTGTTTATTGTAAGACTAAAGTTAAAATTTCCATAGTTAACGTTTAAACTTATACACATGAATCCTTATTTTCACAAATAATTAGAATCGGGTTATCCGTAAACCGTTGAGTTTGATGCAAAACTTGTGAATTATATGAAATACGTACCCATTTTTGTATTAGTTTTATATATTTTTATCGTTATTTTTGCTTCAATCTATAATAAATTGCATGAGGACAGGCATATACACATCCTAATCTAAACTTCCGTTTTCTATGTGTTTCATGTTGTATTTGCCAGTTAGAAACTGTTATTTGTCGTTGGAATCCTCTCTAAAAATAGATTTTTATGTTCCATTTTATATTTGTTTTATACTCATATTAACTCAATAGCTCATAGGGATGATACGTAGATACCTGAAGAAGTAGATACCTGCTATAATAGTACAATACCTTGCACGTTCGCACGTGAACTGATACACATGCATTTACTCGACCTAAGGGAATCAGAGTACCTTCTCTGAACCCACTTAGAAAAATATCTTTTTAAGCCTTTGTTTAAAGTCAAAAACCTCAAATTGAAATATTCACATTCATAGTCAACCGATGGTCTGAACGCATATTTTCTTCACATTTATCTGTAGATATTTCCATAAATTCTTGTAGCTGGAGGCATTTGGCGCGTGGCTCATATTCGATCGATTCACCTCTGGAAATATATCAAACCATCGAAATACCTGAGCTCTTGACAAACCACTTTCTCCTCAGGTCTGAAGTGATAGTCTGAAGCAGAATATGAAATTTATGTCGAGAGTTATTGTAGCCATTATCATTTCAGTTCATGATAAAATCGGGCCAATATCAGAAAATAATTTCATCATAAAATCTATCTATTGAAGAAAAATAGTGAACCAAAACAACGATTTGTACGTGAATATCCCGGGCGAAACACGGCGCGGCATCGTTTTTGGTCCAAATCAGTGGTACCACAAAATATTACAAATAAAAAGCCGCGAAGGAGGTGCGAGTGCTAGATCAGGTGTAGTACTGGGATGGCATCAAAAATCGTTTCATCGTACAAAACTGAGATTGTTCAATTTCATTTTAGTATGTTGCGTAATTGCGTAATTAGGGCTTACATTAGCTATATTTCAGAAAGAAAAGATCTAGAAAGCTTGATTTCAATTGTAGCGAAAAATAAATTATTATGAATATTTATAAAAATGAAATGCAAAACAAAGCAAAGCGTAGATTTCGAGAGGATTATCTATAAATGTTTACCGATTCGTTCGAGAGTGCAGTGGCCAACCCAAGAAAGTATCAATCAATAAAAAATTAACATTTCAATTGATGATTTCGACAGGAGCATCATCAGAAAAATTGTGCACAATTTTTTCTTTCAAAATGAGTTACTTACAGTTGTGAGAGTAGTAAACGAAGATAAGGAGTTGCTGAAAGATCACCATTTTATAATTGTGTATAATTTGTAAGAAAATGAGAAACTTTTTTTTTTACAAGCCTCAATGCACGCATTCTTGGATGGACTTTCAACCGGAATAAAAAACACATCAGGTATGTGGGTGATTCCGTTCTAACTGTGATTTTTTGTATTCAAAATTTCAAGATTTTAAAATTTAACTTTTCTAACTTTTTTATGCATATTATTCATCTATTTTACTGTAAAAATAAAACTCTAAGAGGAATTTACTACAACTTCAAAGTATCACGAGCAAGACACAAATGTCGGATTTTGAGTTCCACGGTACTGACTCATTTATCCACGGTACTGACATGGTAACTTAAGATATTAAACAACAAGTGCATCAATTTTCCTCAGTTTGATCATAAACATTAGAATTTATAAGGTAATTAGTTTAAATCATTTGTTACGACAAAAAAAATTAATAATTTATCGGTAAATTCTAGGAATGGACATGACACGGTACTGACATTCAAGTGATGTAGTATAAGTTTTCTTTAAGTGGCAAGTTATATTGTATAAAAATAATGTTTAAATATCTTAAGAATTATTCAATTAACACAAAATTTTTATTAATTAATTATTAATTAATGACTAGTACAAAAAAACAATACAGGACATTGAATATCACAGTTAGAACGGAATCACCCATGTAATGTTCCAAAAAACTGTTTTACAAGATTTTATTTAGTGTCACCGTATGTGTATGGATGTGTGCTATCAAATCTAATAAGTTCATTCTGATTGACATCTACTTATAGCACTATATCTATTCTTCTTATTTGATCGAAAGCTATCTCCAAAACTATAAAACATAAATGGGTTGTCTCCTCTTCACTTATAATTTCTCTCTTGAGTCTATTTCCAAATAAAAAGTTATTTGAGCTTCTTCCATTTTTAATGCTATATTTTCTTCTAAAATTTTATTCAAATAACAGTTTGTTTCTAAAAAGATTTTTTCACTATTTTTTAATATTGGGGTAACTCAGATAATTACCATATTTATTACAATTTATTATTACATATTTATCACAAGTTTTATACGTGCCTTGTTTTACAGGGAATATTTATTTTTGGAAGAGAACAGAGACTAATAATTTGTATCATCGGTAATGAAGATGGTTTTCTGCCAGATGCTTAATGAGTATTTGAATATAACGAGGAAATGGACGGGGTGTCTCGAAAATTGGGTTTCGAAAGCTCTACCGAAGCTTGAAGAAAACTATGTTGTCGTTCGTATCACACGAGGAAACTTGAGAAAATTCCAACAATGACAACAAGGAAAGCAGGTATCCAAAATAGCTTTCTTCTAGAAAAATCGACTTCCATTAAGGCAGAGCATGAAATGAGTATAACTGAAACATTATTGATGAAATAGCCAAAAAAAAAAAATAATAAAACCACATTACAATTGTTGATCTGGGCAGATGTGAAACAATATGTTTCAGCAGAAAATAAAATATTTAAATTTTCTGACGTTGAAAATATTTTTCACGAATCCAATGAGTGAATTATACCTGATAAGTGGAAAAAGTGTATTCAACATGTCCAGGTAAAGGTTGAAACTAAAATGTGGAATATATACATTATCATTGATGTGAAAGCCTAACCTCTTATTATAAATATTAACGATACTGGAAGATCAATGTCATTTGATTGGAAATAAGAAAATGTGTTTATTGAGATAAAAAAGATTTTTCTCAATGCTTCAATGCACATATTTTCAAATTTTTAAATGAATGTGCTCCATATTTTTTTGGTCATTTACTTTGAATCTATTCCAAACTTCACATTTTCATTGTACATTTCAGTGATAATAATTGTGCATCATTATTTTCAATTTATATCATCAATCTGCTGTGTTAAACCGAAAATTATCTCTTAATGCGGTCCTGTCACTTGCTCGGCTTTGGCGTTTTCAACTCTGATCACGTGCACTATGCGTGAATATATTTTTGTTTACTATTTTTCTTCGATAAATAGACTTTAATTATATTCAGAATCCATTAATCAGAAATTTCTAAAATTATATCCTCTAAGTCCGCTTCTGACCATCAAGATATATTACCCAGGTATTTATCATCATCTATAGCTTCTAATAGATATTAAATTCTTCATGCGTATTATTGTCAGCTGTGGTTATTGCGATTTGGAAGATATTTGCTGTACGTGTCGGCAACACTAATGTATCGGCGATAGGAGATCGATAAGGGATTACATTAAAGATCTTGAACAGCTTGTGGTCCTTGATTTTTCGTTACTTCCAACACGGCATATGTCCTTTATAGTGATGGTTCCTAATATAATCTGATATTTCATTACGATAAATCAAGTTATTGATAACTACATAATTCAGCTGAAATTGATATTGAAATCCGTTATTTCTGGTATTTGCAATACTTTATCTGAATATAAATTTTTACAGTATACCAAACTATGTATGGAGTCTTCAATTTATTATCAAATATTTAACATAAGGATGAATTGATCTAAGGTTATGTACGAACACTTGCAATGAGGAAATAATTAAAACAGTTTTATGCATAAATTTTTATTTGATGTTCGTATAATCGTATTCAATCCAGCACTCGAAAAACTTTTGTTCAACATGATAGTTTGCAAAATAATAGCCAATGCCGGAAATATAACTTCAATTAGTTTCACGTCTGGTTAAAAATGCTTTCACCGATCGAGAGTGTTTCGCCTTCAGCAATTGTTTTTAAGTTTTAGGCAACTCTAGATGTCCTTCTTCTCGCAATATTGTTAATAAATCTGTAACAACTTTTAATATAAAATATTTAGATTATTCAATGTCCAATAGCGAAGTTTTTCAATTAAAGTCTTTTTCGTTGTCACTACATTAATATTAATATTATTTTTGAAAAAATCACTGCTATTACTTTCTAAATTATTATTACTACTTTTGTCAAAATTGCTATCACTAGAATTTATAGAATTATTATTATTATCATCATTATCCAAATTATGATTATTAAACACTTGTAGATTGCAAGTCAGTACCCCTATCGTTAACCTCACTCACAGAGCTGATGTTCACACTTAAATTATTCAAGCTTTGCCTCGAAGATATGCATCAGACATGGCTACTTTTAGTATTAATAAATAATAGAAAATGTGATAAGAAACACACACACTGAATAAACTAGAGATCGGATTGATCAGACCCATAATAAAAAAAGTATGGCTGCCGAAGGGATGTTGGGCGAAAATACTCGAAACACGCCGTATGTAACCGAACAGCTGAAGCTTGAATGGCCAAAGCTAGGTTAACCAGGATTGGCCCAGCCTTGGTCCAAGCCTGGGTTGTCAACGAATGACCAAGGCTGGGATATCCAGGCTTGGCCCAAGCTTAGATAATCATTGGTATGGCCAAGGCTAGGTCAACCAACCTTGGCCCGAGCCTGGGTTGACCATAAATTTGCAAGGCTGGGATACCCAGGCTTGGCCCAAGCTTGGCTAATCATTGGTATGACCAAGGCTGTGTCAACCAACCTTGGCCCAAGCCTGGGTTGACCATAAATTTGCAAGGCTGGGATACCCAGGCTTGGCCCAAGCTTGGCTAATCATTGGTATGGCCAAGGCTGGGTCAACCAACCTTGGCCCGAGCCTGGGTTGACCATAAATTTGCAAGGCTGTGATACCCAGGCTTGGCCCAAGCTTGGCTAATCATTGGTATGACCAAGGCTGTGTCAACCAACCTTGGCCCAAGCCTGGGTGGCCAATGAATGGCCAAGGCTGGGTTTGTTTCTGAACAAGTATGTTATAGCGCTAAGCCGCGTACTTTCCTTAGATAGAATACGAATAAAAGATTCTAATTGATGAAAAGAGTTTATTCTAACCGTGAAGCGTCAGATGAAATGATTTTTTTACGAAATCGTTCAGTTTAAGATAACCTGTCATTCTAGTCTTTTATGATTAGATAGATTCACCTGGAAAACATGCTTTCTTAGTTAATATAACTAAAAAATTGGAAATAGTTCCCAATATGAGGGAACAATAACTTGGAAAAATGGTGTCATTGTTTCCAAAAGTTCTACACTCTATCGGTCTGATCCTTGATTTTGCAATAAAAAAAAATAAACAAATCATTATAGAGAAACCTACGATATTGACATATCAATTATTTATATAGGATACTATGTAGACTATATAGAGCTTGAGTTCGTAAGTCACCTAGTGTATTTTCAATAATGGATATTTAATTTTTCTCCAATTTGCTTTGTCACCCAAGACGTTACTTTGAAATCATTATTTTCTGCGCTTTTAATACTAGCGAGATGCGAATTGAAATATTTAATGAGTCAAAGTAACAATCGGAAATGGAACAAAATATTGAAATTCCCCATGAAACAATGGGGTGGGGAACTGTGAACAGTATAATTGATAATGAAGAAGACTTTAATTATGAATAATTTTAATATTTGTAATTTACACAATTTATGTGAGTATTCGAAGCGAAGATCGAATTTCCTCACAGAAACGAGAGAACCAAACAATGTGTGCCAACCGTTACAGCAGGAAATTTATCTATCAGCGGAACCTTCAAGCTAACAAAAGTTGATGTTTCATTTGGTATTATTGGCATCATTGTTATTGTATCATTTTTTGTAGAAGGCAAGGCAACGGACTTCAAGATATTTTAACAAATCTGATAGTTTCTACAATATGAAATGTTAATGATAATTTTAATGGTATTCGGCTTCATTGGAATGGTATAACATGACGGTATGGTGTTGCTTTACTGAAGATATCTAAAAATAAACAAGTCAAAACTTAATAAGCGTGATGACTTGAGATACAGAAAACGGATCACAGCCCGTCATCTCGGCAACATATCAACAATTGCCTTATCATCTTTTTTCATAATAACCTTGTCTG